>NC_087272.1:28104465-28721570 GCF_015220805.1 Pogoniulus pusillus | reverse complement strand
GTTAATTAATTTTTGTTCTCTTAAGGAGCTAGAACTGTAGTGTCCAAAGTCCATCTTGCTTTTCCTTTCAAATCATCATGAATGGCATTTTATCTACTCTGAGGAATTCAGATTCAGTGTGATTTGAAACCAACACTCAACATGTGAGGACCTAGGAGTGCAATTACCACAAACAGACTTCTGCATTCCAGTCACTAAATTAAGGCAAATATTTATACTGTATATTCCCACTAGCTAACATGAAGGTTGTTCTTAATAAATTCCATTTCTCTTGAAAATGCAGCTTTCTCCTCTCCAAAACATTCTTGTGCTATGAATAAAGTTTAAAGTTAGCTTAATTTTTGCAACTCATCCCTCAGTTCATCTATACTAAACAAATTGCATAACATAGTTAAAGACTTCAAAGAATTAATTTCTAGGTAAATCCAAACCTGCAAGCTTCAGCTGAAGAAGTGAAAAGCCAAAACAAAGAGCCAACCCCAAAACTGAGGCAGAACACTGACCTGAAAGTAAATGCTTAACACCCCACACCCCTGAAATATAGCTCTTTCGTACTCCTGGTGTAGTCCAAATACCATTCCCAATAGTTTTTAAATCAGTAGATTATTTCCTGTAAATTGATGTACCTGTCAAGCAGCATTTCATGGAAAGTGCCTTCTTTCCTTGCTTTTTTGAGGGCTTTAGTATCTTCTTTGCTTATCTTAAGCTTTTTGTCTTGAAAACTTTGGAATTTCTTTCTGTAAGAGGGGGTAAAATTCAAAAGTGTAACTTTTGTTTCAATAAGTAACAACTCTGTTATCTTAACTTCTGTTATGCTTTGGACAACTGGCCTAATAAAAATCCAAACTGCCATGGTATCCAACAAGGCATTAAGATTTCTATAGTCAGGGTTTTTTCCAGCAGTCTAGTTGTAAATGAGCCCTACATGACTAGTAGAATGTGGTTGCAAGCTCTGAAGTACCCCTTCTTCAACTATGATGACAACAAAGTTAGGGACTGACAAATGTATTTAGTGTAGGTGGCAAGGTGCTGGTAGCAGGGAAACTGCAAGTGTGGGCTCTGTGAGAAAAGGCTAGAGGCTGCCCCATGCTGGATGCTGCTGGCTCCAAAATGGACCCACTACAGGACACAAACAAGTCCATCAGCAAAGTTGGTGGTACCTCCATAAAAACATACCTACAGCGGCTTAAAATGCCACACATGCAAAAGAAGAGGAAAAAGAAGTGCAAAGTGTCAGTGTGAATATCAAGGAGAGAGAGTGATGCAATGTAGATGCTTCAGGTGCTGGACATTCCTTTTCAACTTGTGGAGAAGACCATGCCAGAGCAAAGGAAAGGTGGGAAAGAAAAGGAATGATAGAGAAACAACTATGTATTGTCTCATATCTTGGTCCTGCTTAGTGGAGCAGGAAGATTGAGAAAGGTCTTGGGTTTATCTTTGTTTCTCACCACCCAAATCCACTTCAATAGGCAACAAATTAAAATTTCCACACTGAGTCTATTTGCCTGTGATGGTAACTGGTATGCAATTTCCTTGACTTTATCTCAGTCTATGAGCTTTCTCATCTTATTTTCTTCCCTGTCCTGCTGAGGAGAAATAAGAGTGAAAGGCTGGGTGGGAGTCTCTCTCTCAAAAGTAGCCCCAAAGGGAAGAAAGGTACTTGGACCTGTTAACAGCTCTAAATTACTTACACATAATTGATTTCACACTGTTTAACATTTCCTTTGTCTTCTTGTGGAACATCATCTTTTTTCTTAGCTTCTCTTTCAGCACAAGTACGAATCTAGTCATGGAGAGAAAAAAAGCAGCAAAACAACAACAAAAAACAATCAGCACACATCTGTATTTTTAAAACAAGAGGTTACAGTTTAAAAACAACATCGTACCCTTCATAACAGGAGGAGTCACAATGACTTCAATTTCATAACTTTCAAATTGGTTAATCAGCAACTAGAGACAAATGCAATAAAAGCAAGAGGTGGCTGAAGCACGGGAAATACTAAATGTAATTCCTGAAACTACTGGAAGACATAATTGCCTTAAGCTCAAAGAATTACTTAGTCCTTAGTTTTATCAGGAGTAAAATGCCTTTTTCAGAAGCCAACGTAAAAATATTGCTCTAATAGACACTTTGGAGCTACTTATTTTCCACATACAGATGAAGTCAAGATAGTTCTTTTTGCATTCCCTTATTGCAAAGGTCTCCCCATCAGCATCATTCTTGGAAATCCTTCTCTGTCCCCGCTTTAGGTATTAATTATCAGTTCTGAACAGCTTCATACAGAAGAACATGGAATGCCACACAGACTGTCTTGCTCTATATAGTGTCTTGTCCTTCTACAGTGGTAAAATATCTTCCTACAGGCTTCAAGCTGATTCACCTTTCATGTGACCAAATTACTTGACACTTGTAGAAAACTAATATAAAACTGCAAAACTGTAGCACATAGACATCTGGTTGTTTGAATACCCCTGCCAATCCTGTATTCATTGTAGAAGGTATAGATTACCTTTATCATTTCTTCTTCCCCTGCAGTTTTGCTTTTGGCTTCTATGTCTCCCTCTTCATTACATCTAATAAAACGGCTATTTGCTGCTAATAATGCCATTTTCTTCTGCAGAAATAATAGCAGATATTGTTAGTAAAAAGGTTGTACACAATCCTTGATTCATAACATTTATCCTCTACAATATACCAAAAAATGTATGTACACGCCTTTTATTCTAGTGTGCATGGCCACTTCAATAGGTAGCCAGCAGACTTGCTGGCACCTTCATTCTTAAGACTTTTATAGCTGCCAAAATGTAGTAATTTGAAGTATTTTAAGAACTTCAGTTGAAAGTCAATGCATTGCAGTTGGGAAAACAGCAGATTAAAAGTTACAATATGGGAGAGATTGTAATAGGGTTTTACTGTGTAAAGAACATCAATACAGGTCAACTCAAAATACAGCCAAATGCTAGGAACATCAAACAAACTATCCCAAACAGCTTACGTCTTGGAAGACAGGTTCCCATTGCTCTCTTGATCCTATTGCATCTGAACGTCCAATAACAAGTCCATCTGAATTTATACCAAGGTATTTGCCATAGCCAGACTTCAGAGCAATCCTCAAAGAGGAAATGCAGGAAATTAAAGAATGGTTTTTATTCAAGCAACTGACAATAACCAACACATCACAAACACATTTTTAGTAGGCAGTGTATTTCAGGAGTATACTGAAACATGTATTCGTATCAGAAACGAAGTCAACAAGAAACAAAACCAGTAGCATTGTTATTGTAATTACCTTGTATCCGATAACTTCACTGCTGTAAACTGTTCAGGAGGACTAGGGCCTTCATCATCTGGGGAATGAATTTTCCTCTAGTTAGGTATGAGGTATTAAACACACAATAACTCAACTTGTTAATACTGCAACTTCAGCTGAAGAATTGAACAATGGTTACTGCTAGAGACTGAGGAAAACTGTACTACTTTATTTCTTTTAAACTTCCTTTTTGAATATTCCCTCTTAAAAAAGCAATCCCAAAATGCAGGTTAATGCTCACATATATGTTCATAATCCTTAAGAGTTCAAAACAAGATGAAATAAAGAAATATTTGTGTGAAGATATGAACAGCTGAGAATGTTTTGTAATTCTTCAGGTGGCTTTGAAAACCCTTGTAATATTATTTTTCCATTAGAAAACGTATTATACCTGAACTATAGCCAAAGTCTACTAGCCTCTCTATTCCTCAAAACCTAAATGAGATACTATTACCATTATTACTTTGATTTCACCCTGGAGCTGAAACACACTATCAGGGCAAATTCAAAGTAAGGATAAGCTAATTATCCTCAATATTAGCAACCAAATTGTGCAGCAACAAAATATTATGATAAGGATGCTGCAATAAACCTTGAAATTCATTTGCCTCGAGTTTGACTCTTCAACTGACACTATAAATATTTTATAGCACTTAATAAAAATTATGCTTGTTTGTATCCAGTAAGTGACATGGTCTGTAATAGGTGATCATCTCCAGTGCAGTTCAACTTATTGCACACATAAAGCAGCAAGGAACTAGGTAAGTGAAACTGACTGGTGGTCATTAGGTTTAAGTCAGCTGCACACTGCAGCTAGGATTATTGCAGTATTTGTAATGAGCGGCTTTCAGCTGTAAAACTGCTTGTCTTTGAGTGAGGCTGCTTTTATATCTTTCATTAGTAAAAATGCTTGTTTCCAAATTTCTTGAAACAAACCTTTATGTGGTGCTCCAAGTGTGAACAAGCCATTATCCAGGGCATGGATGTAAGCTCCTTTGTCCATTTCTATAGCTATAGTTCCTGTAATTTCACCAAAGTTACTGACAGCCCACCAGTTTCCTAAAATATAAAAGCATGACAGTTAGGGCAATAACAACTTCTGCTACAGTAGTTCAAAAGATGATGTTTGTGTCTTCTCCACGCTTTGCAATTCTGAACATGCTACTGCTATCTTCAGATCTTTGTGCATTATTTTATAGCACAGAGCCAGTTTAATGGTGTTGCTTTTGAAACAAAGTGCTGCTGTTCTACCTGCCCTGCCATCCCAACCTACAGGCGCCTATGCTTCATCCCTTCTTCACGTTAGTCCACAAAGCAAGCTAATCCATTCAGCTGATGCAGCCAAGATACACCTTGCAAAGAAAGGTTTTTTTTTTTTTGCCTCTGGACCAGCCTTGTGCAGTTTTGGAGTCGTATCCAATTATTACATTCTCCAAAATAAACAAACTATCTTCTCTTTCTGCAAAATTACTTCAGATGAGCTGCAATCCTTAAGAGCTAAAACCAATCTGTATTTGATCATTTGAGCCCCACAGAATTCTGCCAAAGTTAAAAGGAGACTTCTGCACAGGCATGAATTAGAATTACAACTTTTCAGTTTTTTAAAACAAATTTTTCTTGGTATATTGCCTTACAGATATTTCCTACCTGAAGAAGATAATAACTGTTTTTAATTAATCTGAATACATTGTCTATTTTCCCACACTGTAAATTTGGCAAGTGAACCTGCCTTGAGCACAAAATCTTCCTCTCATTATACAACATATGGAGTTGTCTTGTCCTATACCATCAGTGCTCACAGATCCAGCTGTGATTTTTCCAAATCTATCCCATTTTTGGTCTCAAGAACACAAAACATCTATAACATACTTCTAGGCACAACATCCCATTTTCCCATATATCGTAATTTAACACAGGAATAAAGGTGATTACCCACAAAGTCCTTTAGCTTATATCTGTGTATACGTTACAGAAAATAACATTTATCCTGTAACCTGTGCTGTGCTACAGTATACACCTACATTCCTCACAACTGTGGTTATTTTTTAGCTGTTCTTGTTTGTAAAATGAATTGCATTCCATTGAGAACATAAGTGCTGAAGGCAAGCCTGTTAAGTTACTGCTCATGCCCACACACACTGTGATCCTTTTATTTTATGAAAAAGTAAAATGTAAAGTTGTGTTTTTTCTTGGTTAATGTTTGCATTTTTGCTTTCAAGTAGTAGCAACAAATTTATAATGTGAATGCATGAAAGCAGTCAGGCAAGTATATCAAATTAAAAGAAGATAAACAAATCTGGACTCTTTTGAGAAGATAGCAGGTTTGACTGAACTAAAGAACCCAGTAAAACTAACTAATGGCAGAGCACTAACAGAAAGCACTGGTGATCCAACCACTAATTTTCAATGCAACAGCAGCAGAGGATCTAAGTTATTTACATAGAAATATACTAATAAAACAACAGCATTACAGTGCTAAGAAGTTTCTCCTTCTGAAGCAAGAAAGCAGAAAAGAAAGAAAGGGGAAAAAAAGAGATAATCAAGCTGGTAATATTATAAAAGAACATACTTTATCTAGAAAGATAATTGGGAAATCCATTACACTGGTGTCAGAAATTCCATTTGGAGTCTAAAAAGATCCCAACACACATGTAACAAATTAGAGTTAAAAATCTCTAACAAAGCTGCTCTCAGTTTACAAAGCCCTGTATCAAACTCTTGAGCTTCTGCTGTTCTTCATGGTTCCCACACTGTCACTTAATTCTTGGAAAGAATTCTAGAAGAAGCAACAGCCTCAAGTTATACCAGGAGAGACTTAGTTTGGATATGAGGAGAAATTTTTTCATTGAAAAAGTTCTCAAACACTGGAATAGGCTCCCCAGGGTTATATCATCATTCATGGAGGTGTTTAGAAGACGCAAAGATGTGGTACTAAAAGGTTCAGAACCAGACTTGGTAGAATTAGGTGGTAGTTGGTATTCCATTATGTTAAAGGGCATTTCCAACCAAAACGATCTAAGATTCTATGAAAGCAGCTCACCAACAATATCAAGTTGTTCTGCCGCATCCTCTTCCCGTTTCCTTTTCTTCTCCTTGTGCTTTTTCTTGCTGTAAAGGACAGTTCAAAGTAAGAACGTGCCTGCCCTTTCCACAACGAACCGTCTTACACAGCCGCGCTCCCAAGACCTACAGAAGCGGATCACGGACACCGACCGGGACCAAGAGGCTGAAAAGCCGAAAGCTCCCTCCCTCACCGGCGTACTCGGGCACACCGCAGCCAGCCGGCCGGCCTGCCTGCCCCGACTCCACCGGCCGCGGCTCCCAGCTCCAGGCACCACGCATCTGGCAGCACGGGGACCAAAGCAGGGGACCCGAGATGGTGGCGGTGAACAAATCGCTCCTCACCTTTTCTCTTTCGCCCCTTTAAGGACGAGCTTGGTGGACTTAACACAGGAATACTCCGCCATGCTGCACTACGGCAAACAGAGGCCCACACATCCGGACACGCCCTGCCGGGCGGACGGAGGCCCTGGCGGGACAAACATCGTCCGGGCGCATTCCGCTGTCTGTGAGCACGCGCCCCCTGCCTGTGTGCAGGGCGCGAAGGTGCAGCGCAGTCCGTGCGCTGTGGGGAGGCACCGGCGTGGCGGCCGCTGGGCGAAGCTCCTTTCCTGGCGCCTTGCGGGCTCCGCAGATAGCATTTGGTAAGTAAAATTAAACCAAAGAAAGTTTAAAGTTACGTTTAAGAGCGTGTGCCCTTGCACCCTCCCCTTCTAAGCCTGGCAACCTGTTCCAGGACTTCACCACCCTAATGTGGGAGAATTTTCTCCTCTGTCCAGCCTACATCTGCTCTGGTTTCAGGCCAGCGCCCCTCGTCCTGTCAGTACAAACTCTTTTCAGCAATCCTTCCCTAGCCTTCTGTAAGGTCCCCTTCAGATAGTGGAATGTAGTTGTAAGTTCTCTGTGGAGCCTTGCCTTCTCTAGGCTGAACAGCCTTATCACTCCCAGCCTGTCTTCCTTTGAAACTCTCTCCCGCCTTCTGGTCGCCTCTGTGGCTCTCCTCTGCACCCATTTCAGCAGATAGATGTCTCTCTTGTGCTGCGGGCACCAGGGCTGGACATGGCACTCTAGGTGTGGGTCTCACCAGAGCAGAGTGGCTGAATCACCTCTCTGGGTCTGGTGGTGAGGAATGTGTTATCTGGTCAAATTAAAGGCACCATCGCTATCAGATCTTCCTGTACATGTACACATGCAGACATACTTGCATTGGATTGCTTCCACATTACCCATCAATGCTTGCAAGTTCTCACCACCTCGGAGGTATCTTCTACAAGTAACAGGGCTCTTATACGTGGTTATAGCAGAGGCCTTTACATTTGCTGAAATCATGTCTGAGTGATAAAACTCTTCGTGTGTAATGTCCCTGGAGTTTGTGGATGACTGCAGGAGTTTTCCACAGATGCTCTGACTAGACACAGGACTGCATCACTTCTCACCAAAAGTCTTCCAATTTCTGTCTGCATGTCTAACATGACTGACCCCATATTTTTGTCTGTGAAGTTGGACAATTACACTTGCCATGTGAAATGAAAGCAACAGTAATGGACTTCGAGGATCACAGGATGTCAGGGATTGAAGGGGTTCAAAGAGTCCAACCCCCCTGCCAGACCAGGACCATAATCTGGCTCAGGTCACACAGGAACACATCCAGACAGGCCTTGAAAGTCTCCAGAGAAGGAGACTCCACAGGATCCCATTGACCTTCTTGTCCACCAGGGCATATTGCTGTCTCATGGATACGTTCTTAGCCACCAGGTCCCTCTCCACAGGGCTGCTGTTCAGCAGATCACCTCCCAGCCTGTACTGGTGCAGTTTATTATTCCTCCCCAGATACAGCACTCTGCACTTGTCCTTGTTGAACCTCATTTGGTTCCTCTTTGCGCAGCTCTCCAATCTGTCCAAATCTCACTGGATGGCCACACAGCCTTCAGCTGTATCAGCCAAGCCTCCCAGTTTTTTGCAACTTGTCCTAGGAGGTTTTGGCAAGACTCCCATTTAGGGAGAGAAGGATGTAGAGAAGGCAGTTGGAAGGAGGCATGGGAGTGTCAACAAAAATGATACTTGAATGGGGCTACTGTGCATGTAAATTGAGAATATGTTGTTTTGTTTTCTGGTGTGCTACTTTTCTGCCACTGTTGCAGTTTGTCAGTGAAAGACAGTAATTTCTTTGTCCAGTGTTTGGGAATTGGATAACTTGAAACAGTGTGGATAACTTGAAACAGTGTGTTCTGTAGTAGACCATATGTGGCTTTATTGGTTTATTGACATACTAGTCCCAGGAACTGGCATCTTTCAGTAAAAGCTGAAGAAATAGGCAGTGCAGAAAACTGCAGACGGTGATGGACAGCTTGCTGACCACTTGGTGGAGCTCCAGTCGGGGAAATACTGATTTGCCAAAGTCTTGTCTCCGGTTATGAAGATCCAGCGCATGTTACTGTATGTGAAGGACCAGGGAGGATCCCGATTTCCAAATATCAGATCATGATGCTTAGACAGACCTCTAGCAATCCATGCACTGATTTAAACTTCACCCTCAAGTAGATTCTGCTTTCACTTGTATTTCTAGAGATTATTGCCTGACTTCTAGAAAGCTTTTGATACTTAGAATTTTACAACCAGTAATAGAATGATTGTTCCTTAGCCTACTTCCTTGTTTCTGATGGTAAATACAAGGTCTGTTCCCTGTTTAAATATTTTTATCAACATATTCCTATTTTGTTCTCCAGCCCTTTGTAAAGTAATTCAAGTTAATCTCAGCATCAAGCAAATTTGGTAAATATATTTGTATCTGAATCTTATTTTATCTCTTTTTTTTTCCCTTTGGGTTCTAAACAGATGTGCCTATAAACCAGAAATTTTAGTAAAGGGGATATGAAAAATGAGAGAGCAATTATGTAGGAATTAAAAGAAAGCACAAAGGAAATGAGTGGAGCAAAAAGAATGCCTGTCAGCATGCTGATCACTCAGCTTCATCCTTGCATGTTAAGTTGTCTTCCTGGGGGGTTTTACTTTGATTTCTTTTTAGGCTTTGATTCTAAGGAGAGCAAATCTACCTGTGTTCTTTATAGTTTTCTTAACTCTAACTTCAGAACTTTATTTGAGATAGATCTTATTGTTTGTCTGCCTAACTGTGCAAGTTTAGGTTTGTGGGTATACTCTTGTCAAAGTGGGCTGGTGTATGCATGGGGAAGAGTGGATGGAAAGCAGCTCATTGGGAAAGGATCTAAGGTTGCTGGTGGATGGCCATCTGAACATGAACCATCAGTGTGCCCTGGTGGACAAGAGGGCCACCAGAATCCTAGTTTGTATCAAAACCAGTGTGTCCAGCAGGAGTAGAGAAGTGATTGTGCCTATGTACTCTGCCCTGGTGAAGGTGAAGCCACAGCTTGAGTACTGTGCCACAGTATAGGAAAGACATTGAGGTCCTCGAATGTGTCCAGAAAAGAAGAACAAGCTTGGTGAGGGGTTTGGAGGGCATGTTGTATGAGGGGCAGCTGAGGGAACTGAGTTTGTTTAGTCTGGAGAAGAGAAGGCTAAGGGACATATTGCAGCTCTTGCAAAGTGGAGCTGATGTTGGCCTCTTCTCCCAGGTAACGGGAAAGGGGTTTAGGTTGTGCCAGGGGATGTTTAGATTGACCATTAGGAACAAAAAATCTTTACTAAGAGAGTGGTGAGGATTGGAACAGTCTGACCAGGGAAGTGGTGGAGTTGCCATCCCTGGAGGTGTTCAAGGAGTGTGTAGATGTGGTGTTTCAGGTCATAGTTTAGTGATCATGATAGCGGGATTAAGGTTGGTCTCGATGATCTTCAAGGTCTTTTCCAGGCTTGGTGATTCTACAATTCTGTGGAAGATGCCTTGACTACTTCTGTTTAAGGACATCAAGCATTTTCTAAGAGACATAATACCTTTGAAGTTATTAAGAATTATCCAAAGTGAATTGTTTTTTTTCTTGTTAACTTTGAAAAACAAACCCAAGCAAAGCCAGTTTGTATTTTCAATAGATGGAAGTGCACGGGCTTTATATTTTATTGGTCCACCAGGTGTTGCTATAGCCACAAAAATAAATGCAGACTAAGACAACTGAAAAAAAAAGAGAAAAGAGTAGTTTTATTTTCATTACAGATCACCCCTACATATCATGATCCTGAAAGAATTACACATGTACTTATATTTTAGCATTAGGAATAGCCTCAAGGAGTTTAGTTAAGCAACCCATTCTGTGTAAAGTTAAGCAGGTTTGTAAGCTTTCTTAGAATGAGGCTGTATCAGTTATGTTTGCTATATTCTTTATTTGCTGTTTTGTTTTCCTCATTATGAAGTAAAAGAGGGAAAGATGGGAAGGACAAAGACCATAAATGTTTGGTTTTAAAATAAATTTAGACATTTTTTTCAGGCTCCCATAATGTAAAATATATCTTCTTGTTAATGAATGTGCTTTTACTTAAAATTCACATAGTTTAGATTTCTTCTTTAATTTAGTGACTCCATCAACAACTAAGCATCACTGCAGTGTATAAGAAGATGGTAAAATGTTTTTCCACAGGGCAAAGCAATGCCATAAATCAGACTACTGTATCCAAACTAGTACCGCTTTAGAGAAGCTATTTAAACTCTAATTTGCTAGTTAGTATTTGTGAAATTAAAACATTTCCAAAATGTGCTGGCTATGATTGTTTAAAAAAAAAAATCTAACAGTTCATTTTCTTTATGGCAATGGAAATAAATGGAGCCTTTATGTTTGCAAATGTAGAAAACAAATCACTTTTTTAATGACTGGATTTTCCTGCCAGCTTGGAATCTGCCGCATGTGCATTTTATTTTGAATGCCTAAAGAGTGAAATCATTTGCTGTCTCTCATGCAGATGGGGCAGATTGGCTGAGGTGTCATTTGCAAAATGTGCACTTTCATCATGCACGTTTGAAGGGGATCATTACAAACAGCATTTCCTATAGACACTTGGGATTGATGGAAGTGGAGCGCTGAGACTGAGTGTCCCTGAATATAGCCAAGTGTTATAAGAGCATGGCCCAAAACTTGGGCACTGGAGTTTTCTTCTGTCTTGTTTATTTATGTTAGGAAATAGAAAAGTACCTTCTCAAGCCGGGGAGGCTTGAATTAGCTCTGCTGATAGCAGAGTTGACATATAGTTTATATATGAGTTTTTTTGCTTTCATTTTTAAGTATGGTGCCCTTGTGAAATATCTAAGCTGCTGATTGATGTAACAGCCAAGACTGATGTAGTTTTGTTTACTCATTTACAGAAGGAGTGAAATTTGATGCAAGTTACAATGAGAGCAATTATATTTTAATTTTTCCCCTGTGGGTCAAACTACATGCACTGAAATGTGGTAGTGATTTCTCACAGATTCACAAATTGCATCGGGTTGGAAGGGACCCTCAGAGGTCATCAAACCCTGCTGCAGTGAGCAGGGACACCTCCAACTAGACCAGGCTGTCCAGGGCCACAAGTCTCATCTCAAATATCTCCAGGGCCTCAAACACATTCCTGGGCAACCTGTTTTACCGTATTTCATCACCCTCATTTTTAAGAACTTTATCCTTTTGTCCAACCTAAATTTACCCTGCTCCAGTTTAAAATCACTGCCCACTGTCCTGTCACTAAAAGCACTTCTAAATAGTCCTTCCCCAGCCTTCATGCAGG
Source organism: Pogoniulus pusillus (assembly GCF_015220805.1). Lineage (NCBI taxonomy): Eukaryota > Metazoa > Chordata > Aves > Piciformes > Lybiidae > Pogoniulus > Pogoniulus pusillus. The sequence continues at coordinate 28,709,535 of NC_087272.1, read as the reverse complement.
TACCCTTTATATATTGTAAGTTAATTATAAGATCCACCTGCCTTCTCCAGGCTGAACAACCCCAACTATCTCAGCTTGGCTTCAGAGGAGAGGTCCTCCAGCACTCTGATCATTTTTGTGGCCCTCCTCTGGACTTGCTTCAGTAGGTCTATGTCTGTCCTGTGTTGTGGGTCCTGTAGCTGGACATGGTACTCGTAGTGAGGTCTTTCTTAACCAGATCTGCAGTTCTGCAACAGTTGTGTGAGTGTTGAAGCATCCTCAGGACATAATGATGTATACCACAGTGACATAGCAAATGTAAACAAAAAAACAATTTGATTCTTGACTGTGTTAGTACTGCATGCTGAAAATGCTTTTATAGTAACTTCTAAATTTTAAATGTGAAGTTATCTTAGTGTTAGATTTTTAGCACAGGTAAGTAAATATTCTCAAGATGGCATTTCTACTACTCAGTTTATGGTATAATAGTTAGAATATTTGGAAAATTGAAGGGATTTCTCAGTCTGTCATGGGTTGGATGGAGCCCCAACTCAGACTCCCTGAGTCTTCAACATCCCGAGTTCAGAGACCCTGTGTTGGTTGTGGATTCTCAGCTTCTTCTGCCTTGCTTTTATCACCATCTTATTTTCCTCTCCTGTCTCTCTGTAAAATTGCTGTGGCTAAGTTTTGTAGCTGGCCAGAGCTTCTCAGTATCTGCTTCTCCAGATACTGAGACCCTGCTCTACAATTTGACAATGAAGGACAGAGCATGCAAAAATATCCTTTTCTTTTGGACACTGATGGAATGCAAGAGAAACAAAAAGGCAACTGTGAAAGTAGAGTAGCCTTATGCAGACACCAACACATATAGTGTTTGCTTGGACCCAGGCCTTCTGATTTCCGCTTGTCATCCCAATTGCCTTATCATGTGTTGTACTTCAAATCATGTCGTTCTTTTCCACTGATTACCCTGAATTTTATCCTGATGTATTTGGAAAACTTTATGTTTATGACCACATTCATCTCTGCTTATTAGTCTGTGCTTCTTTATCATTGTTATTTTAACTACCCAGTTTTGTTCCAATTTAATAGACAGGTGAGGGTCAGAACAGTAACTAAACTCTGGTGAGTTCTGAAACTGTTGTTAGGTAAGTAGGAAAAAGATCTGTAACTTCCCTGTAAGTAGGAAAAAGATCTATAATTTCCCTGATGGAGGGAAGGGTTGCAATATGAACTCCCATCTTACTAGATATAGGAGAGAACCCTCATGCAGAAAGGGGTCTGTGAGGAACAACTCCTAGTAAATCATTGGACACTAATGAGTGAAAAATCCAACTGCATTACTTCTGCTGCTTAAGCAACAACTTATTGCTATGTACTGTAATTTCAGGTTTTATGGGATGGAAATTTGATTCTTTAAGTTGAGTGTGTCTGATGTTTTTTGACGTTTCCTGACAAAACAGCTAACGTGTTCGATGCAAATATAATTGAAACCCCCTTCCCTTCTTTACTGGTACTGTATGGCAAATGTGGACTCAACTATAAATTAAACACAGAAGAATTTTGGTGGTAAGTTACCTGCTTTGTGCTGTGTGTTTATATGTGGACGTTTCCTGCTCTGGGACACACTTTCTGCTTCTCTCTTGTGAGCCTCATTTCCCTTGTTACATACGGTTGAGTTTGTTTACCTCATTATGAAAGCCACAAGAGCTGTAGGGAAATACCTGCCATTTCATGTATGTGTACCACTGTTGTGGTTGTTCCTTGCTAGCTTATAATCTAATTTAAATACATTTTCTAACTAGGCTGTGGGTTGTTGGTTTGTTTTGTTTTGTTTAATTTGGGTTTTTTTTGGTCTTCTTTTGTTACTGAGTGTTTCTGAAAGGCTCTTCCTTTTTGTATTTCTTCTGTGACTCAGTAAGGAGTAAACAGGTTGTTTTGCATAATCTAGGAAGGGTGTACTCACCTTCGCAGCATTCCTTCTGAGAAGCGACCTACCAAGAGTAAGCTCCCCCATCCTCCCTCCCAAGTATGTGACTTCCCTTTGGGTTATATATTTTTCTTCCTGTCCTCTAAGACTTCTTGGGAGTCCTTTATAATTTCAATGAGATACGAATTGGCAGGACTTAAAAGGAGAATGAATCTGTGGCAAGGTGTTCATTTCCAGTGCTGCTGTCCTCCTGGCCATAAAGCTGTACCTTTTCTTTGTAAATTATGTTTCCTCTCCCTCAGGATTGCCATGTAATTTCTTTCTACATTTTTTTTTTCTAACAGGACTGGAGCATTTACCTGCTATGATTGTTTTCATTGCCCATTTGAATCTGAAGTGCTGTTCTAAGTGATTTTTCTCTCTTATTCTCCATAGCTCCTGATTCTGTGTAATTTGTCCTGAATGCAGATGATCTTCCATGAAAAGGCAATTTTTCCTAATGCAGTTGCAGTGAATGTCTTGTAAAAATGCTTTTGTATGGACTTAGCAATTATGCAGGTGGATGGGAAAACCTGTAGACTATTGGATATAGAATAGGTCTTGTCTAGGTAAAGACAGAAAAGAGTTTTTGCTCTGGAGGGAATTCTAAGCTGTTTATTGTCTCTATCCACTGAATTCCATGTAAATGGGCAAAATGTAAGTGATAGTGGTTCTGCTTGTCAGGGATTTTCCCCCCTGTATTGGGCAAAGTCATAGAATCATAGAATCATCCAGTCCAACCCATCACCCAGCCCTGTCCAATCAACTAGACCATGGCACTAAGTGCCTCATCCAGGCTTTTCTTGCCGTCTCTAGGGGTGGCAACTCCACCACCTCCCTGGGCAGCCTATTCCAATGGTAAATCACTCTCTCTGTGAAGAACTTCCTCCTAGCATCCATCCTATACCTCCCCCTGCACAACTTGAGATTGTGTCCCCTTGTTCTGTTGCTGGGTGCCTGGGAGAAGAGACCAACCCCCACCTGGCTACAGCCTCCCTTCAGGTGGTTGTAGACAGCAATGAGGTCAGCCCTGAGCCTCCTCTTCTGCAGGCTGCACACCCCCCAGCTCCCTCAGCCTCTCCTCACAGGGCTGTGTTCCAGGCCCCTCACCATCTTTGTTGCCCTTCTCTGGACACGTTCCAGCACCTCTCTTGAATTGAGAAGCCCAGAACTGGACACAGTACTCAAGGTGTGGCCTGACCAGTGTTGAGTACAGGGGAAGAATAACCTCCCTTGTCCTACTGGCCACACTGTTCCTCATACAGGCCAGGATGCCATTGTCTCTCTTGGCCACCTGGGCACACTGCTGGCTCATTTTCAGCTACAATCTACCAGTACCCCCAGGTCTCTTTCTTCCTGGCTGCTCTTCAGCCTCTCTGTCCCCAGCCTGTAGTACTGCTTGGGGCTGTTGTGGCCAAAGTGTAGAACCCTGCACTTGGCCTTGTTAAATCTCATCCCACTGGCTTCTGCCCACCCATCCGTCCTGTCACGGTCCCTCTGCAGGGCTCTCCTACCCTCTAACAGATCCACACCTGCTCTTGTCTTGGTGTCATCTGCAAACTTACTGGTGCTGGACTCAGTCCCCTCATCCAGATCATTAATAAAGATACTGAACAGGAGTGGACCCAGCACTGATCCTTGGGGAACATCACTAGTGATTGCCTGCCAACTGGATGTGGCACCATTCACCAACACTTTCTGGGCCTGGCCCTCCAGCCAGTTCTTGACCCATGACCCAACTCTTATGAGCACTTCCTCGGACTATCTTTTTTTTTTGTTGTTGTTTAGCCAGGGAGCCTCCAAATGATGGCAATCTGTACTAGGTTTTGACGTAAAGAGATAAAAGGCAAAGGTAGAATTGTTGATCTTCACCTTAATCAGGAATATCATCAGTACCTCACTGTACTTTTGTCTTTAATTTTGCCCATCACATATCTAGTAAATCTAGTTTGTGTAGCTTTTTGCCATATGCTTTCTAAAATCAACACAGGCGGGAAAAAACAGGCTCTGAGTTTACAGTCATCCTTTGTGACATTAGGAAATAAAATTTCTAACCCATAGTACAGTACATGGAAACCCTTTCAAACTATGTCAGCCAGAGATGGCAGCATTCACCATCCTAATACAGCCTGACCTTTTTATTTTTTAAAGCTTCAGTAACTTGAATGAATAAAGTCAGATTTTTTAGCTTGCTCTGAAAAATTCTTGCAATCCAGAATTTCTGTCCCTCATGGTTTTGAACAAGAGACACGAAACTTGATTTAAAAGTGTGAAAGGCAGAACAAAAGACCACATCTATTGTGTTGTGATGTTCGAGGTTTTTTCCTCTTTTGTCCTAAATACTGCTTTTAAAGCCATTATTGTGAGTTATTTTAGCCCAACTAATGAGTGCTTTGAGTTGGCAACATCTTTTGGCTTGTGTCCTGTCACAGCAGGTGAGTGAGTCAGAATTGGAACTGCTGATCTTCCCATATTCTGATCCTTTGAGAAAAGGAAAAGGAACATTTCAGTATGCATCATCTGCTTTCAGGCTGTTTTCCCTGCAACAACCCCTTGGTGTACATCAGTGCTTTTTCTACAGTCTAGGTGCAGCATGAACTATTTTTTCCCCAATTAAGGTTTATTTTGCTGAAGAGATCTCTCCTGTTCCTGGAAATTCCAAATCTAATTGGTCAAAGACAGAAATAGGCTTTTTGCTGTCACAGTTTCATGAAACTATGCTGTGACAAGGCATAATTTGATTTAGATCTTAAAAGGTGAGGTCTATGAGACTAGCTAGGATGTTTCAGTACATGCTGGCTGGAGCAGAGTCCTAGGGAATAATCCAGGCAGAATTTCTGGTATGTGTAATAGCTAGGGTGTAGTTTATACAATTAACTTCTTACTGGAGCACTGAGCCATATCCATACTGTTCTTTGGCCTGTTGAGGAGGTGGAGTCCTTAGGAATGTGTCTGAGGATCTGCTATTACTGGTCCACAGCACAAGACCTGAAATTCTCCCAGACCTGCTTGAAGTGTTTAGTCCTGTAGTTGATAGGAAAGATCCTTGGCTCTGATGATGTTGGGCTCTAGGGAAGTAAAGCAGCATTAGCAAAGTCCGTTGTTGCTACTGTCTTTGCTGCAGATGACTGAGACCTAGCTCAGGGTTTATCACTGTGTGAAGTGTCCAGAATTGTCATATCTAGGAGGTGCAGAATGTCTTGTTCTGATAGATCCATGAATGGGACATGTATTTTTCTCCAGTATCTAGTGGAAAGCTACAAGCAGCTGAGTTAAAAGAAATAACTGTTCTGCAGAGGGCCTCAGTGGTAGCAGTGGGCAGTCTGTGGTTCTGTGGTCAGATATGTAGGCTATGCACACCACAGTCATGCACTTCATTTCCCCTGGTGACAGATTCTGTCTGTTCTGAGCAAGGCGAACAGTCTGTCCCAGCAAGTGTGGAGGCCCCTTCACCAAGAGAGAGCAAGCACAGCTGGCTGAAGTTAGAGTGAATAAAGAAAAGAACAATTATTTCACGCACTCTCCCCTGCAATTATATGTAATTCAGGTAACAGGCTTGCGCTGCATCAAAAGAAGTGTGGCCAGCAGTTTGAAAGAGGTGATTCTGCCATTCCAGCTCTGGAGAGGAGAGACATAGGCCTGCTACAGCAGGTCCAGGGGAGGGCCACAAAGATGATCAGAGGCCTGAAGCATCTCTTTCGCAAAGACAGAGTGAAAGAATTTGGGGTTGTTCAGCCCGAAGAAGGCAAGACTCCAGGGAGACCTTATAGCTAACTTTCAATATATAAAGGATACCTGCATCAAGGCTAGGGAAGGACTGTTTAGAAGAGCTTTTAATGATAGGACAGTGGGCATTGGATTTAAACTGGAGCAGGGTAAATTTAGATTGGACAAAAGTAGGAAGTTCTTAAAAATGAGGGTGGTGAAATACTGGAACAGGTTGCCCAGGAACGTGTTTGGGGCCCCATCCCTGGAGACATTCAAGATGAGACTTGCTGTGGCCCTGGGCAGCCTGGTCTAGTTGGAGGTGTCCCTGCTCACTGCAGAGGGGCTAGACAAGATGATCTTTGAGGGTCCCTTCCAACCCACTGTAATTTATTAATCTGTATGTTGTTTAAGTGAAGCAGTTTTTAGTGTAGAACCAGTTTTGGTAGTCTTGTGGTATGAGGCAAGAAGTGGACCCTGCAAGCTTGCTTTTATTGTCCTCTGTTTTATTGTCCTCTGCTGCGCTGGGATGTTAAAAAGAAGAGAGGATGTTTATGCGTAAGTCATGCTTCATCTCAGGGGCTGATGGAGTGTGTAAAGGACAACCTCTCTTGGAAGAGGTCTGTAATAGCCAAGGTTCACAACCACATAATATTTTCAGGTATTGTTTGAAACACTGTTCATGGTCGTTTACTGCAGCAGTCTGGAAGGCTTCAGCATCAGTTCAGACTAACTGTACTCCTGTGTCTTGCTTGGGTTATGGCCTGAGACAGATTACTCACAGGAAGACAGCAAGCATAAACACACTGACCACATTGTGACCTGACTGTTAAAGGCAATGAGAAGAAAAGCACCCTGTGGAATCAGCATGAGTCCAAGGCAGTGCAGCTATTAAAAATCAGGGGTTTATAGCAGTGCGACTCAGCTTACCTGTACCCACACATACAAAGAGAGGATTCGTTGACCAAACGACAATGACAGATCTAAAAAGGGGAAGCTGGAAAAAGGGCTGTCAGGTTCCTGGATGCTGTGTCAAATCCACCTCCTTGCTTCTCTTGGCAACTATCCCACTCCTTTGACCTGAAGGTGCCAGGTCTTTTTTACCTCTGCTTCTTGAGGTATAGGTACTGATAAGAGATGCTGAGAGTATTTGCAGTCGCCACCTCTTATTTCTTGTCCTGCATGTAGAGGCGTGTAACAAGACTCCTCAGACTTGGTGCTAATGATAGGTATCTGTGAAAGAACATCTGAAAAGCAGTTATGGCTTCAAATGGGATGCTGGATTGAGAAGCATTCATCCATTTGATCAGTTCTGCTCTCTGCAGCAGGTAGATACATATTAAGACTGGGTATCAAATTTACATTGTCTGTTCATCCTGGGTTTGTCTGTATCACGCTTCTAACAGGTCGACTGCCTGAGTATTTAGCAGCTTTTGTTCTGTACTCTGCTCTCCTCTGCCAAACTTGAGAATAAAGTAAGTTAGTTTGGAAAAGACTTGCAGTGACTCTCCTTTAACAAAGCAGAGTCTCTGCTCTTCTCTGAAGTGGTGAACTTCAGGGTATATTAAATCTATGTCTTGATATCAGCGATTACTTCACAGAGGGGCATGGCAGTGTAGGAATGCAATTCAGAGGAAAGTCATCAGGAGGTGGTTTCCTAAAGATCACCTGTGAATTGCCTGCTAGTGGAGAGACAAAAAGCATCTGGAGGCATCTATTCTTTCAAATGCCTCCTTAGATGTTGGTGAGAATGCCCATTTATCTGGATGCATTGCACTGTTTTATGCCTCCACAAAGCACCTACTCTCAGAAAGGGTAGAGAATAATCCTGTCTGGACTGGTAACATGGTTCAGGCTATTGCTGGGGTTATAGCCTGCTCTTGGCATGAGAACGCTAATGCAACCATCCTGTAAGGTGATGTCTTGAGGATATGATGTTTGGGGCTTCCTGTTTCCTCCTTCTTCTCAAGGGCAGTAAGATTCTGTACACAGGCTGTATGCGGTATCATAGAATCATAAAATGGTTTAGGTTGGAAGTGACCTCAAAGATCATCTAGTTGAACCCCCTGCCATAGGCAGGGGCATCTCCCACTAGAACAGGTTGCTCAATGCCTCATCCAGCCTGGCCTTGAACACCTCCAGAGAGGGAGCATCCACAACCTCACTGGGCAACCTGTTCCAGTGTTTCACCACCCTCACTGTAAACAACTTCTTCCTAACATCTAGTTTAAATCTCCCCAATACTCCTTGTCCTGTCATTACAAGATTTTGTAAATAGTCCTTCCCCAGCCTTCCTGTAGGCCCCTTTTAGATACTGGAAGGCTACTACAAGGTCTTCTTGAAGCCTTCTCTTCTTCAGGCTGAAGAGCCACAACTCTTGTCCTGCCTGTCCTCATAGGAAGGGTGCTCTAGCCTTCTGATCATCTTCATGACCCTCCTCTGGACTTCCTCCAACAATTCGATGTCCTTCTTGTGTTTGGGGGCTCCAGAACTGTACACAATACTCCAGGGGGGGTCTCAGGAGAGCAGAGTAAAGTCAGAGAATCACCTCCCTTCCCCTGCTGGCCACACTTTTCTCGATGCAGCCCAGGACACAGTCTTGCCTTCATTCATCCCTGAAGCATATTTAAGCTGCAGAAGTTATGATTTTTATCTCTTCCCATCTCCCATAAAAAAGCTATAGACATCTCTCTGTTTTATAATGTTAATTTGGCATGGCTTTTAAATCTGTTACAATCCTGAGAACTGAATCAGGCAGTTTCCTCAGTTCTGTGCCAGCTTTGCAGAATATGATATGTCCATTTGGCTCAGAGACAGATCCCCTAGCTCTGGGATCACACAGTGCCTCAGGCAATGCATCTCATACACATAAGAGTCTCATAACTAAATTCTGTTGTTTCTTTTTGAGAGGTTGTGTATTTTGTGTGTGAATATGCCCAGCTGTCCATCACCATAGAATGTGATGGACAGGTGGGCATGGAAACAGAGCGTCAAAGTGAAACCGGTTTCATCTTTGGGAGAAAACTAGTTGGCAAACTTAAAATGCTGAAGTCAGTGAGCAAGTGGAGAACAAAGTTGTGTGAATACTAATGAAGGTATAGTTTATGGGGCTGTTTATGTTCCAGGGAAATACTAGTAACCTAAGTGGAACATAACATGGAGAGGATTCATCCCTTTAGTCATATCAGTAAAAATGACACCAATCTTCAGGTGAAACCTTTCAACCTGAAATAGAAATGAGGAAAAAGATGATATGTGATTAGGTTAGTATTGCTCATATTTATGACTAAGAGAAGTCTTTGTGTAGGATTGTGTTTTCTCTTAAGGAGAGGTTGTAAAGGCAAAGAAATGTTTCCTGAAATATTTTGGAAGTTCGTGCAGAAGGCTGTCGCCTACGGTGTAGCTAACTTTCTAGCTCTATAATATTATGCATAGCATCGTGATCAAACAGGATAATGCCAACCTGTGAATCAGCTCTGTTTGTCTTTTCCTTTGTTTGGTTGACTGCACAGAGAGAGTATGCATTCTGGAAAGTTCAGATTGAAAACCTATTCTGTAGCCTGGTTGGAACCCAGGCCTCTGCCAAGCGCTCAGTATTTTGCCACAGGTGCTGCATGCAGTTGATAGTGGGCTGGTAGGTTTATAGTTCCCAGCATCTTCCATTACTTCCCCTACATGACCAATAGGGCATTATTCTGCTTTTCCATTGTTGTGCAAAGCAAAACAATGAATGTTGAATCAATAAAATAATCTATGGTTTAACTACTTTAAGGCAAAAACAACAACAACAACAACAACAAAAAGAAGGCAACTTACAACTGCAAATTATTTATTCTCTGAAAGCATTTTAGTGGTATCATTATTTTGTGTTTTGCTTGAAATACTGTTTGGATCTCTTATATGTGAAATGCTTTATTTGAATCTTTTTTTTCCAGACTTAAATTAATAGATTAGTTTTAGTAGTGAGCCAGTTGGAGTTAATCAATTGAGAACAACTGTACAGAGGTTCTCTAAGCTAGGCTGGATTTGAAGGGTTTAATTTTAATCATACTCTGAGCACTACAGCTGCTTCATGTTTGTTTAGTAATAGAGTTGATGAGCAGCTAATTTGAGAGGAAAGCTTGGCACAGGTGTGAAATTCCTCATGAGTATAAGAGAACTGGCCCTGAATGTAGGAAGGTGGTGCTGAACATGTTGCTCTAGAGTAAACCAAAGTGTTTAAAAAAAAAAAAAGTCTAAACTAGCAGACTTGACTGAAATCCTTTGACCCAAACATTTTCAGCCTTTTTATCATACCATGTAAGTGATCATCCTGCATATCAGAAACCAAGTTTTGATACTTTTACTGTGTTCTGCCTGGTTTTGAATTTGTATGTTTGAAGCCTAGTGATAACAATCTCTGAGTAAGGCTTTCATTTCTTCTATAGAATGTTATTACAGCTTGCCTAGAAAAACTAACGTTAATTTCATTTGAAGAGCACCAGTTACTACTGTCCATTCTATATGCATATAGAGGATGCAGAAGTGTGAATCCTCACCAAGACTGGTTGCCTCCACGGGGGAAGGAGGATGCAACTTCTGAAGAAGGGCAGAATTGCCCATGTGTTGCCCCATAGCTAAGCTGGTTAGTACGAGGTGTTTTACCTCACACACACCAGCTTATGAGCTCTGTGTGCAATATGTTTAGTCCTAAAAAATACAACAATTAGGTTAGTAAAGGTTCTGATTTGTGATCCCTGTCATAGTTGCTGTCATTACCTTAGTGCTGCTCTAGCAATTATTGTGAGTCATAGCTCACAGATGATAATACTGATTTCAACAATCATCATTTTATAATGCAAGCGTACAGGCCATTTAGTTCTAGAAGCCAAGGAGATAACAGAGGTAAGGGTGGCAAATGAAGGGGTTGCTGTTCAGACACTGCTATCCATGCTGACCACTTCTGCAGTTAGGCCTTGGATGCTTTCCATGGGGCAGGATTCCCTAGGAAGACAGGATGTGAGACAGGTGATGTAACACAATTGCTCTTCAGTGTGGGAGTTCTTCTATGCAGCCAGTCCCAAAGCTCCAATTTACAACAGGCTAACATGGAGGGAAAGAGATGGATGAGATTCAAGAAAATGTGAAGAGAAGTGTAAAATAGTCCTAGCAAAATTTCACCAAGATATCTGTATAAAAAGCATATCTGTTTCTCTAGTTCTGAAGCCTAGGGACAAATTCTTGTAAGGGAAAGTATTCTCTAAATTCATTCAGAAATCAGGAAAATATCTGGATTTTCTTGGTAAGATCATAAGCAGAAATACTGTACGTTGTTATTCTAGTAAAACCTTCCAAGTGCTCCAAAAGATTTATCTCAGTTTTGGAAGTTCAAAATAACCAGCAGACTGTGTGGATAAGGGATTAGTTCTCTGGCTTATTGGAATTAATTTTTTTTAAAAAAAATTATTAAAATAGTTTATTATTAGTGAGGAATGTTACTGGCATTTTTTTTTTTTTAGTAATCAGTATCCAGCTTATTACAGATGGTATTTAAGATGGAGATATACAGAGATACAGGGTATTATGAAACTATACAAGTCAGCGACAACATGAAGGAGTGGTGAAAAAAAAGTCTTGCTTTTTAGTCTTCTGTTGAAATAATTGGATTCATCATGCAAAGTCATGATGCAAGTTTGGAGTTCACCAGACAGAGATGAAGAAGTATTTGAGATGAAGGTTAATGAGGAGAGAGGCATACTTTTTCAGTTTTGGGAACCTGAGTTCCTGCTGCTGTTAATTGATTTTGTTAACAAATACTTGCCTGCTCTTTAAGGGCAGCTTCTCTGATTTGAAACACGTCTAGAAAGTTTTCTAGCTGTGGGTTAATGAGGTCAATCATGAATTCCACAGTGCCTTTGTATTGGCGAACACTGATAGAAGGTGGCAAAAATAATCATTCTTTTCCAGCTCTCTTGATATTTCTGGCTGTTACGGTTATTGTGCTGGCACAGGAATGATTTCATTTCACACAATTTCCTTCATTTTACGAAAATGGAAAAACTGATTTTGCTGACATTTTAGTTTCACAATGCCTGCCTTTCTTAGAGAAAACCACCATGTTGTGAAAGGCATTGGATGCAGTAGTAAGAATAACATCCTGTGCCTGGGAGGCATTGTGAGCCACCGGAATCAATCCAAGAACCTTATCAAGTACAAGTAAACAATAAAATGAAACCCATTTATCTGAACCAGCAGTACAAATGGAGAGTATTAGGACTGTTCACTTAACCCTGTTAAAGCCAGCCCAGCACCAGGAGAAAGTTTTGGGGTTTTTCCTCTCAGTTTCTCATGTATGACGTATGTCACTAGGCTTGTGGGGAGGGAAGGAGTTGTGAAGGATTATGCAAAATGAATAATCTGTATTAATTTTGATATCCAGGCGATGATTGTTAATAACTATGAAAACTGTTTATTAACATTAAAACTCGTCAGAAAACTGATTCACAGGTTCAAAAAATACACAGGTTGGAAATTTATGCACGCAGGGCACAGGCAAAACTAGAGCACTTACTTCTTACAGTGGCAAATGCAAATATTATACTGGAAGAGGCTTTTAAGTATTTACTCACAAAATTATAAATCAGACAGTTCCCAAAGCAGGTGGAACTCTGTCTGATTGGCCGCTGAGACTTGATTTCTCCCAGGCTTCTGGAAAGGAGGCAGGCAATCCCTGACCTTGTCTCCGGCTCCTCTGACTATCTCCAGGACTTGTAGTCTTAGCAGGAAGACTTTCAGGGGCAGGCAGGATGTCTTGAGGTGTGCATGGTCTCAGCACTGTGTCACACTGGGGCTATGCAAGGCGACTGCATGCAGGCATTTGGAGCCCTGGTAAGCTCTCCAGGCAAATTCGGGGTGCAAAATGAGGTGGCAGCAGCCTCGTGCTACCTGCTCATCCCTTTTATCAATATCCAGCCCGTGACTAGTAGGGCATTGGACATCGATTAGGCAATCGGAATGGTGCTTTGCCAGGCCTCATTGTATTAGGCAAAGCCAGGGCTTTTGCGCTCCCCTCCTAAAGTTGTTTCCCCAGCACAGAAGGAGGGGGGCCAGGCAAACATGTCTGGGCATGGATAAGCCCGTGTTTGCCCCATCAGGCCTACCACCACAGGAGTCTACATGCAAGCACACATGTAGGTGAGCGTAAAACTATCTTCTGTTTCAAAGAGAAAAAGCAAAACTTTTTTTAACCTGAGGTTTAGTGAACTAATGCACCAACAAGAAAAGAAATAGTTTCCCCATGAGTTTTGATTACTGCTGTAAAAATGAAACAAACAAACAAACAAAACCCCCCAAAAATCCCAGTCTTCTGTGCTGTCTTAAATAACCCTGTCTGTATGACTCACTTGACAGTAAGGAAGACTAGATGGAGCCTGTGTATTTCTGAAGGAACATCTGAAAAGCATTGTGGCCTCATATGTGATGCTAGATTGAGAAGCAGTTGTCCATTTGATCGGTTCTGCTCTCTCTAGCAGGTACACACGTATTAAGAGTGGATATCAAATTTACATTGTCTGTGTTCATCCTGGGTTTGTCTGCATCAAATTCACTGCCGTGACTACAGCTTCTAACAGGTTGGCTGCCTGAGTATTTAGCAGCTTTTACACCATACTCTGCTCTCCTCTGCCAAATATGAGAGTAAAATAAGTTAGTGTGGATAAGACTTGCAGTGACTGTGCTTTAACAAAGACCCAAGCATACTGATAGGTTTTTAGATGCAGCACAGATGCTTTTCACTAGGCTGTTGGTAGAATAGCTGTTTGGCTAGAAACTCCAGGGTCTGGAAATTTTTAATCTATGACTACTACTATTAAACAATATCAATAAAATGAATTTTTTAAAGTATCTTTGTTTATATTTGCATCCCAGGATGATTTTTCTGCCTGATGACAGCAAAAATAGTAAGACATTGTGTAATTTTAGCTTAAATTGAGTAAGAGTGCATTATGGTCCTGGGCAATATGCTCTAGTAGGTTCTACAGAATTTGCTATAGCAACACCTAAAAAATGATAGAATGAAGTGGTTAGCTTCAACTGTGTTGTTAATGTTAAAAAAAAAAAAATCCCAATCTACCAGTCAAAATATATTCCAGAAGGATAGGGAGGATGGTTATCACTGTGGGGGTTCCTGAAGAAGCCTTACCTGAAACAGTGTGGAGTTCTGGTCATTCATATTCAATAAAGAGAAAGTGAAAATAGAATAAAGAATGCTATTAGAATAGTGAGGAAAATGGAGGATATGTAAGAACAAAGTGAAAGGGTCTGGCTTTTTATCTGAGCAAAATGATGGCTGAAAGGGAGGTTTCTATAGTTTTCAATGACTATGTGAGGTGGCTAGGAGAAAAGATGAGTTATGTAAGCTAAAGTTATGATGAGAATAGGTAGTGATAAGGTGTGTGTATTTGGTTTGGCTGAGCTGGAGTTAATCCTTCCCAGAACATCTTTCTAGTGCTGTGTTTTGCAGTGCTGTAGCTGGATGTTGCTAACCCACCACTGTTTTGGCTGCTGCTGTGTCCAGCACCAAGAGTGTGCTTTTCCAGCATCCCCCCCCAGGCAGTAAGCTGTGAGATGGGCAAATTATTGGGAAGGGAGACAGACAGGATGGCTGACCCAAAATGACCAGAGGGGTTTCTGTGCTATGTGATGTCAGTTCAAATGTAAAAGGAAAGAAAGAAGTGTGGGCACATTCACTGATGCTGTCTGTCTTCTGGAGCAACTGCTACATATATTGAAGCCCTGCTTCCTGGGAGTGACTGAGCATCGTCCAGCTTGATGGGAATTAGGGAATAATATATTTATTTGCTTTTGTTTCTGTGTGCAGCCTTTGCTTTGCTTTTCATCCTATTAAATTGCTTCTATCTTGACTCATGGGCCTTTGGTTGTATTTTCCCTTGTCCCCTGTCCATCTAAGAAGGGGAGCTTTGGAGGGTGTCTGGCCCCCAGCCAGAGCCAAATCACCATGGTGGGCAGTAGTAAATGTAAGTGGACACTGGAAGAATAGCTAGCTGCTTTTAGGATGGAGTTTGACAAGTTTCTAAAAGACATTCCTGGGTGGGATACCCATGATAACATGGAAATGAACATAATGACTTTGGGTAAGTCTTTCTCCATTTGTGAGGAAACACGTGGTTCTGATGAGAGTTTTGACAGAGAAATACCTCACTTTGTTCTTCAGATCAGTACCAGAAAACAGGTAGACTTTTGACCATTACAGGTTTGTTCTGCCATTCTCATCGTTTTATCAGCAATGTCATTTTGATGTGGTGACATCTATATATATATGATTCTGAATATGCTATGAAATCATAGAATCAACCAGGTTAGAAGAGACCTCCAAGATCATCCAGTCCAAACTATCCCCCAGCCCTATCCAGCCAACTAGACCATGGCACTAAGTGCCTCATCCAGCCTTTTCTTGAACACCTCCAGGGATGGTGCCTCCACCACCTCCCTGGGCAGCCCATTCCAATGGGAAATCACTCTCTCTGTGAAGAACTTCCTCCTATAGCAGTTAACTTCTTCAGAAAGCAAAACAGGTATAGCAGAAATTGAATTGTCCCAGTTCTAGTAGTTATTATTTAAAATGGCATAGCTAACTGTGTAGTAAATTTTGACTAGACAATGGGAATATAAGAGATTTTCTGGCTTTGTTTCTTGTTTATGACCAAGTCGTAAACACTGGGGATGGGGATTTAGTACAAATAAAACACCTTCTAAAATTTTTCATGGAGATGAGAATAATAGTAGATAACTATAGATCATGTGTATCAAATTACAGACATTACTTAAAGATCTGGATGAAATTTTAAGCACTCACTCCCCTCAAAGTGAGCAGTAAATGTAACAAACATTTTCAATGATGCAGCTGTGTGTACCTATAATTATAGGTAAAGCTACATGGGGAAAAAAACATCTGTCAGATAATGTAAATCAAAATAATTGCTAAATATGTTCCAAATAGAAGTATCTAATGAATAAAATAATATATTGTGTGATAGAGTTAATATCCACTGCTAATAGGAAAAGAAAGATCCATTTTGATGAAGTGTCCCATAAAAACTGGTCTGTAGCGGTACTTAAGGAGCAGTGGCAGGTTGACCTTGGGTGACTGCCAGATGCCCAACCAGCCACTCTTTCATTCAACCTTCTCAACAAGCCAGAGGAAGAAAATGAGATGGAAAAGGCTATGGGTTGAAATAAAGACAAGGAGATCACTTACCTATTACTATCATGGGCAAAGCAGACTTGGCTTGGAGAAAGTTAATTTAATTTATTGCCAATTAAAAATAGAGTGAGGTGATGAGAAACAAAGACAAAACTAAACCCATGTTGTTCCTACCCACTTCTGCTTGGCAGGCTCAGCTTCATTCCTTTACTCCCAATTCTTTGACTTCCTTTCCATGCTGAGTGATTCAAAGAGATGGGGACCTGGGAGACTGTGGTCGGTCCAGCACAGTTTATTTGTGCCAATCCTTTTTCCTCGCACTTTTCCCTCTTGTGGGTTACAGTCATTCAGAAAGAGATAGCTGCAGCCTGGATCCCTCATGGGCTGCACTTCCTGCAAGGAGCCCACTCCACCCTGCAGTATGGGTTTTCTGTGGCCTGCAGCTTTGTTCAGTGCACGTCTCACACCTACCTGCTGCAGTGTGATGATCCTCCACAGGCTGCAGTGTGGTCTTTCATGAACTGCAGGGGATGCCTGCTGCAGTGTGGGAATCTTCATAGACTGTAGGGAAATTCTGTTTCATTATGGTCTTCTGCACAGGCTGCTGAGGAATCTCTACTCCCGTGTCTGAATCACCTTCTTTCCCTCTTTCTGCTGACCTTGGTGTCCATGGAATTTTTTTCACTGTCCCACAACTGCCTTACAGTGGTTTTTATCCTTTCTTATGGATCTGGCCTCATCATGGATGCTCTTCTCAGCTGCATCCTGTGGTAGGCCCAATTTGGCTGTGGCTTTGTCTACAGTAGGGGCAGCCACTGGTTTCTCCTCACAGAGACTACCTCTTGCCATGTGAAACCGGTACCAAAATACCTCCTCAGACCTTAATACCTGAAATCAAAGCAATGTGACTTGGAATAGTAGCCTGAAAACCAAGCCAAACGAAAAAGACAACTGAAGTATGTAAGTGTCCTCTCTAGAGCTCTGAGAGTTCCATTGTTGATAGTGCCCATATGAAAATCAAGAATTAAAATAGTTAAGCTGGTTAATACAGTCCTTTGTCTTAAACTTTTCAATGAAGCTACAGTGCCTGAACTTGGAAATGTTATGATCAAAGAGAATTTGGCATAAATTGAGGTAGTCCCATTGAGCTTCAAAGAGAAACACTGTGTTAGAGCATCTATCGACAAAGGTGTTAAAAAGACAATACCCTGGATTACTGAACTTTGTTAGAAAAGTAAGAAAATTAAATACCTTCCCAGGGCCTTATTTCTACAAACAATTTTTGACATTAATCAATCTCCTTTCCTTTTTTTCCTGACAAAAATTGTAGGGGGGTTTTGTTCATTTGTTTTTTTCTATGCAAAAGTAGTTGTGATAAGCTCTTATGTAACACTGTAAGAAATTATTTCACAATTCATAGTCTCTCCAAGTCTGAGATCTTCTCTCTATGTGGTGCTATTAGAATACGTGGCACTTAAACATACAGCAGCAGTAATACTCTCTTCATTTGAAAGCTATTACTTTGCAAATCAAGTTCCATTCTCCTCTGTGTAACTTGTTTTGTAGGTGAGGGATGGCTGTGATTATTCTAGGTATGCACGCAGACACAGCATGCAATATGTATTTCCCCAGACATACTGCATATTGAAGAAAAAAAACCCATGTTTTTATCCTTTTGGTGATATGTATTTTGTATATAGTTGGTTTTAGAAATCATTTTAATAGATTTAATTCACACTGTCATGTGGATAAGCTCTGTTTGGTAACTCAGTTATCGTGCTTACGAGTCCTAACAGTTTGGAACACATGGCTTTGGTCTCTTATCTACTTCAAGTAAACTCTAGTTTAAAAATTGCTTTGCATGCAGCAGGACCGAGTATACAAATTGTGAGTTAAAGGAAATAGTTGATATTCTCAGGAGGATTACCCCCAAAAGCTCTTCACCCTCTCTGCTATCTTGTGACACATCTGTTTTTTCAGTCGTGGGAATAAACTGATACGTTTGGGCAACAGTTTATTTTTCAGAGTGATTTGCGAACCTGAACTATAGAGTTCAAGAATAATTTTTATCTTTCAGGCTTTTCCTGTGCTTGGGTACCAAACCAACAAAAATCACTGATTACTTTTCTGTCTGACCTTGAGGTGAAATAACATGCATTGATCTATTAAGAGGTGTTTAACAGATGTTTTAAAGCATTATTTTGCAGAACCGTTTTTTTCCCCTAACAAGTCAGTTTTGCCCAAATTGAATAGTTGAGACAGAGGTATTTCCTTTGCTCTTTTATCAAGGTAGGTGGAAGTGATTAGAGCAAATTCCGTCATCAATTCCAAGTGTTATCTTCAGTCCTTAATAGGTTGGTCGTGTCAGCACACACTCTAGGTCAGCCCTTGATATTTTCAGGCTGCTGTAGGCCACCCATGTGCTAAGAGAGATGAGGTGAGGTACAAAGGGTTTTTGAGACTGACCCAGGATTTCTAACTCTTACCATGTCTGGTATTTTTCCAAAATTTCCAGCTTTAGGAGTCATCACAATCTGAGCTTTAATTGCAAGTGAAACTTGCAAGTCCTAGGAAGGAAAAGGAATAGCAGTTTGCTTTCTTGTTGTCTGTTTTTAAATTAAATTCTGTTTTCTGGAATGTGGTCCCAAGTTAATTCCATGTGTTGAGACTGCTTCTGCCCATATTAGAGGAACACAGTCCTCTTTGATAAATCATAGAATTCTAGAATGGTTTATGTTGGAAGGGACCTCAAAGATTATCCAGTTCCAACTCTCTGCCAGAGACAGGGACACCTCCCACTAGAACAGGTTGCTCAAGGCCTCATCCACCCTGGCCTTGAACACCTCCAGGGAGGGAGCATCCACAGCCTCTCTGCGCAACTGTTGCAGTGTTTCATCAACCTCACTGTAAAGAATTTATATATGTATCCCCTAATTTTCTAGAATATTTTTATTTAGCTTGAAATAGCTTACTTACCAGGTTGCTCATCTGATATCATGTTCTGAGACATTGAACATTCTTCTTGTGTTGTATAGGCAACCTAGCAAATAACCAGTGGAGAAATTTATTAATGTAACTTCCAGTTAAAGCAAGGCCAGACAGGCACTCCCTTGGTTCACAGTTTTGAGGGGGGATATGCAGTGCCAAGTGCTGCTTCACTGAAATTCCTTTCTGATATCACTCCTTTAGGAATCCAGTTGAATAGGGGCTTTATCATTACTAATCATCAGCCTGACACATTATTCCATATTTTAGTGTTGAAAATGAAGTTGCAAATTTTGAGACTACCCTGAGGCACATCTTAGATGTTTACTGAAAGTGAAGATTTTGTAAGGGGCAAAGTTTTCTTTTTTTGGACGCTATTAAAACAGCCAGGTGAAATAACTGCAAAATATAGAGGCAGCAGTGCATTTTAACACGGTGGCCAAGATTAGAAACAGGTGATTATAAATACTGTTTTAAGTACTAATTACTGCATACATTGTTTCATACTAGAAGACATATTCCAATAATAATTACTTTAAATTAGAAATGGCTGAAAAGTACTAGTTTTAAAATTCTGGTTTTCGAGCATCTAGGAACAAAATAGACATTAACTTACCCTTATTGTAGGATGCAAATCACTGTAGCAGCTATGAGCAAAAAGTGGAGGTCATTGAGGCTTGCAAAGGCTTGAATCTGTGTGAAAAATGAGTTACTAGGGAACTTGATATTTATTTGCTTCTTTTTTGTTCAAAGTTTGCCACTTTGCCTAAAACCTTTGGAAAGAATTGTGAGATGTGTCATAGAAATAATTTGAAATCTGATAAGATGAAAAAGGAACTTTCACAGTTTGGAATAGGATTTTTTATCATTTTAGATCTGAGTTATATATGGCTATATGCTCACATGTGTGCTCAGATTTCTACCATGCCAGGAAAATGGAAATGCTACTGCTGATGCTAATGCCATCTGATGTTACAGGTGCCCCCAGACAGGGTAACTCATGACACACATTTTGTGACATGTTTCTGCAGTAGGCATGAGCTAATTTGAAGCTAGTTAGAATGTTTTGGTGGGAAGTACTAGATTACAGGCTGCAAGAGAGAAACAATGGTGATGTCTACTTCACTCATAGGCTTGCTGAGAGGTATAAGAACAAGAATGTTAATGTAGATGAGACATTTGGTCACTGCCTGGGCTTTGAGCTCCATTTCTCCCTCTCTAACCTAACCTTATTAATCCACCTGCTTCCTAACCCCCCTGGCTGACCTTTCATTCTTCCTTGGGCACAAGGCAAGGGTAGGGTGTAGGGTAAGGTAGAGAGGGGTGGGAGAAGGTGGAAGGGCAGTTGGGATCCCCTCCTGGGGACTCAGGTTTCTGGAAGGGGTGTTGTGTTTCTGTATTACCTTTTACCTGGTCTATTTATGTATATAACTATATATATTGTAAATATCTGCTTGTATATTTGTGCTAAGCTGTAAATATAAAGCTTCATTCAATTTCCAGAGCTGACTGAGTCTAGTCTGGGTGATTTCCAAAGTGTGAGGGGGTGGGGACCACCACAAGGCATTACCAGCCTGATGTACCTGATGATGACTAGAAAAAGAGGTGAAATAGTGTTTATCTTAATCTGTATATATTTATAATTTCTTCTGTGATATTTTACCTTTTTTATTAGCTTTGTGATATCCAAATGTAGATGTGATTGTATTCCAGAAGAGAAATACATGTGAATTTTCTCATTATTTAATAATCTGACTTTGGCCTTTTAGGTAAGATCAAGTGCAGTATCTGCTCTTACCAGTTTAATGTTTTTTTTTTTCCCCAGGGAGATTGTGGAGTCACTGTCCTTGGAAGTATTTAAAAAAAGAATGGATGTGGCACTTAGTGCCATGGTTTAGTTGATTAGATGGTGTTAGGTAATAGGTTGGACTTGATGATCTCAAAGGTTCTTTCCAACCTAGTTAATTCTGTGATTCTGTGATATGTTTGATGTCTGGCCTGGAAATGAAAATTAAGCAAACATTATAGCTTTTTGGAGCATTTGTTGCTTGGAGTAAGACAGAATTAAAATGGTTATGCAGAAAGGGTAAAAATAGTAATGGTGTCAAGACAAAATAATAATTTGTTCAATTGCTTTAAAAGTTCAGTGTGTGTACTATGAAAAGAATATTTGTGAGTTCCTGGGCAATTCTCAACTAATGTGTATGGTTTTACAGTTGACTTGCCAGCAGAGATGCATTGCAGCTACTTGGCAGTATACTGTTGAGTTTTCTCAGTCTAAGGAAGGGGCTCAAACCTGTACTCCCTTATCTACAGAAAGCAAGAGAAAAAGAGCTTGGATGGAAACTGACTTGGGTCTTCAAATTTCTAATTTGAATAACTTTATTCAAAACATCAAACCTTTTAAAGTGGTTTTGACTAATGCACTGTTTTGTTTAGCCTGAAAGAATTCACTTTAAGGTTTTCAGTTGAATAAATTTTTGCATATTTTAAAAAATTTATATGGCTTCAGTAGTGACAATAAAGCTGTGTGATGGTTTGGGGGTTACCCCGCCCCTCCCACACTTTGTATTTGCCCCAGCTAACTCAGACGGCCTCTGGGAATATAGATGAAGCAATTTATTTACAGCTAGCAGAATTTACAAGCAGCTATTTACAATATATACAGTTATATACAATTATATACAGAAATATACAATTATATACAGAAATATACAAAGGATAAACAATATGAAAGCACAACTCCCCTCCCAGAAACCTGAGTCCCCAGGAGGGGCTCTCAAACCACTCCAACACCTCCCCCCGTCCCTCTCAACCTTACCCCAGTCCTCAGGAAGAAAAGAGGTGCAGCCAAGAGGTTAGGGAGCAAGGTTAGTAGGAGCAGGGTTAATGAGATGTGACCAGGTCTAAGGCAAAAGCAAGAGTGAGAAACAAAATGGAGAAAAAAGTCTTTCTTCTTCCCAGAGTTCTCAGCGTGACTGTGAGAGAAGTAGACACAATTGTTTTTCATTTCACTGCCCGTTATCTAGTTCTGTTACCAAAACATTCCAGCTTGCTTCAAACTAGCACAATCCACCCCTGTCTACTTCGCTCAGAGCATCGCTGAGAATTATCCAATCTAATCTAAACCAATATTTACACTAAAACAATATATACAAGTTCAGTTCACACTTCAATCAGATGTAGGTGATTCAAAAGCTCAGAACAGGGACTCCCAGGTGATGTTGGGTTCGTGCTCACGTACTGTAGATTCTATCGTAGATTCTCTCAGTGTTGGGCGCCGATGTTACCTAGAACAGAAAACTCCTAACAGCTTGAATTTAAACTCTCTCAGCTAAGGTTAAATTTCTCTGTGGAATACACTGGATTTCACCATTCTCCTGCATTACCCAGTATGTATGACCAGGACCTTCAGCAGATACCACCCCTCGGACAGGTTTCCCTTCGCCCGAAGGAGAAAATACCCAAACAGTTTTCCCTAACAGATTCTTCTCATGTACAACAGGAACTTTATCACCGTCTACTGTTTGGACCAAATCTGATTGTGCAGGTCCTGCTCTGTTTACTGAACCTCTACTATTTACCAACCAAGTAGCTTCTGCTAAATGTTTGTCCCAGTTTTTCAGAGTTCCACCCCCCATGGCTTTTAGGGTGGTTTTCAGCAAACCGTTGTAGCGCTCAATCTTCCCTGAAGCTGGTGCATAGTAGGGTATGTGATAGATCCATTCAATACCATGCTCTTTAGCCCAGTTTTTCACTAGATTGTTCTTGAAATGAGTGCCATTGTCTGACTCGATTCTTTCTGGAGTTCCATGTCTCCACAAGATTTGTCTCTCCAAACCAACAATGGTGTTACGTGCAGTAGCATGTGGAACTGGATAGGTTTCCAACCATCCAGTGCTGGCTTCTACCATCGTTAGCACATACTGCTTGCCAGAACGTGATCGAGGTAAAGTGATGTAGTCAATCTGCCCGGCTAGCTCAGTCGGTAGAGCATGGGACTCTTAATCCCAGGGTCGTGGGTTCGGGCCCCACGTTGGGCGCCAATTAAAAATGTGATGGTTTGGGGGTTACCCCGCCCCTCCCACACTTTGTATTTGCCCCAGCTAACTCAGACGGCCTCTGGGAATATAGATGAAGCAATTTATTTACAGCTAGCAGAATTTACAAGCAGCTATTTACAATATATACAGTTATATACAATTATATACAGAAATATACAATTATATACAGAAATATACAAAGGATAAACAATATGAAAGCACAACTCCCCTCCCAGAAACCTGAGTCCCCAGGAGGGGCTCTCAAACCACTCCAACACCTCCCCCCGTCCCTCTCAACCTTACCCCAGTCCTCAGGAAGAAAAGAGGTGCAGCCAAGAGGTTAGGGAGCAAGGTTAGTAGGAGCAGGGTTAATGAGATGTGACCAGGTCTAAGGCAAAAGCAAGAGTGAGAAACAAAATGGAGAAAAAAGTCTTTCTTCTTCCCAGAGTTCTCAGCGTGACTGTGAGAGAAGTAGACACAATTGTTTTTCATTTCACTGCCCGTTATCTAGTTCTGTTACCAAAACATTCCAGCTTGCTTCAAACTAGCACAAGCTGACATCCTCAAAACCTTGAGAGAATGGGAAAGCAGTTCCCACTGTTTCTCTAGCAACTGAGTAGTTGTTTTCACTTTAAGGAAGAGAAAATACAGCTCTTGTAGTGTCACTGTCAAAGACTTGAAGCTCATAAGAAAATCATATCTCCTGTTGTTAGGAGGCAGCTTGTGGGACTTAACAGAAAAGCAGTGGGAATTTGGCTCCAGATTACAGTGTCAGGTGGGAAGGCTTGAACAAAGCTTTAATTTTGAAGGTAAAAAGATAAATTAATGAGATAAATTAATAAATCAAATTAATTTGTATATAATAACTGAGAGTAGTTAATGACAGATAGGATACTGTACACCCATTAGAGAAGTGCACTGACACAAGAACAGTTAAATACAGGGATTAGTGTTGTAAATAGATTTACTAGGACATTAAAGTTAAAAAGAAATGTAGCTAGAAATGATGGAGTTTGGAAAATGATGCTACTGCAGCTGAGAGGTGCAAACTCGTATGATTTGGGAAGATCTCCTGCTTCGGTCCCATGCAAGATGAATTAGAAGTACAGGCATGCTTGCAGATGTACATACTGTCACATGTTGATTCCTGAACAGGAGTCCTGGACTAGACAACATGCATTATTTGCATTTATTACATTTTTTTTTAATTCAATGGATGCTAAATCTTGAATATAAATCAAGAAAAATTCATTGTGTTGGAATATTGGTAGAGGCAATTCATGAGAAGGAGAGAGAGTGTTAGAAAAGAATGGAAAGGGAGCTTGTGAGAAAAGATTGGTCTTTGAAATTGCATTTACAGTAAAAATCCTGCACCTTAGTATTCTGCAGCTGACTACTGCAGCTTCACTTTTCTATTAACCTGTGGGTAACTTCTGTCAGAAAATTAAATGGGGAATAATGACTGTTTAGAAATAAATCAATTTTAAAGATTGAATGTTTGTACTCATCAGAAGTTAAGTAAATAGACCATCCATTTCCAAGTCAGTCTTCTGGGGACCTGCATTTAGGTAAACATTAGTTACAGGTTATTGTTATTAATAGTTGAAAGCCAACACTATACAAAGTGCTCTAGCAGCAAGGACAAAAAAGTTTTTTGAAATGCTTACGGTGCAGTTAGACAGTGTAGAGTGAAAGGATGAATGAGTTACACTGAGAAGCATTATAAATGAAATTGAGTGGTTATTGCTTTAGAATTGCATGATTTACTTTAACTTCTGTCTTTTTCAGTGTTGGTGGCTTTCATTTTTCTGCTGGTTCAATCTTAACTTTCTTCTGGAGTGTTGTAAGGTGCAAGAGAAAGGGCAGATGTTTATGTGAGCTTGTGAAAGATAAAGGAAGAGGTTTTAGTTGTTAGGGGTTTTGTTCATAACTTTAATCTAGTTGCAGCCCACTTTGTCAAATAGACGTAAATTTGCCACACTTCAGCATTCCTCGACCAGTTTCAGCATATTTGTTACAGGAGGTGATATAAACAAATGAAGGCAGGCGAGCCACAGATACAGATTCAACTTCTCTACTGAGCTCCTGATTTACAACCAGTACAAGCAGATACTTAGATGATAAAGTGAAGAAGATACAGTTTTTAATAAAAGTGATCTAGGACTCTGTGTGGAAGAAAATTTCCTTTAAAGACTAAATTCTTCAGTTCTAATTTTTGCAACAAATCTGAGAAGTTGTCTCTTGTTGATTCCTGTTCGATAAGGATTTCTCTTTTGGCAATGAATCATCCTCAGAACAACTTTCTTCTAGTGCTGTAGCTATCCTTGGGAGTACAGTTAGAGCTTCTAAAATAAACAAATGTGGAATTTCTAAATCTTTGATTATTTAAACACTGGCACTTTATTTTCTGCCAGGGATTTGGACAGTCCCTTAGCATATGTAACAGAGCATCCCTGTCAGAGTTAAACATTGCCAGCATTTGCTTATGCTGGCAATCCCAGCAGTGTGCTTTCAAAATGGAGCACACTGCAGGCCAAATACTGCTTGCTTTGTTTGATGATCCACTCTGGTCCAACAGAGAAGAATTGACAAAAGGCTTTTCAGAGTTAAATGCATGAACTGCTGCATCTTGATCAACTGGCTACAATTCTGCTAGTGAGGCATATATCAACTCATCTTTGGATGTGGATCAGGCAAAAAAGAGCCTCTCACTGCTCATTCAGTAACAAGTGTTCTAATCTATTTGAGTAGTACAAACAGGATTATGTCCACTGTTTACTTTTGTAAAACAATTTAAGTTAATTGATGTTAAATTCTCTCAAGGGTACATAATTAAGCCATTTGAGGAAGCTGCATAGATGGTGCAATAGGCCACAGGGGGGCTGTGGACTCTGCTTCCATAGCTGCATGTCTCTGAAAACAAACAAGGAAAAGGGCAGTATTTTCTAAGTGTAG
The DNA here is from genome assembly GCF_015220805.1 of Pogoniulus pusillus. Lineage (NCBI taxonomy): Eukaryota > Metazoa > Chordata > Aves > Piciformes > Lybiidae > Pogoniulus > Pogoniulus pusillus. The sequence goes on along the minus strand of NC_087272.1, from coordinate 28,683,698 downwards.
GCACACAGACAAGTTGAAGCTTGTGTGAGGCAACTTTATTTTGTCACTAGGGGATCAGCTCTCTAGGATGGGTCTTTGGGTATCACTGCATTAGTGATAGACATATACTGTGTAGCCTCATAAGAGATTGCTCTATGAGGGCCTTCTCCCCTTTATTCCCAGTACTCCACACCTCTTTTTGGTACATCTGTTACTGAAGCTTCATGCAAACTGGACTGAGCTTCATCTCCTATGATCAGAGAAAGGCTATTCAGCCTCTCGTGGTCTTTCAAAGATCACTTAAAAGGCAGCACTTGAGAAACTGAGCTAAAGCAGTGATTGCTTGATTTTTTTTCTTTTTCACAGCAGCCTACTGCTGCACCCTGTTATTTTTTTCTTAGGCATAATTTGCCACTTGTCTCAGGAAGCAAACAAAAGACAAATTGTCTTTGTATAGTTTGAAGCACTGCTTTTAGCTGGAAAAGGTTCTGAGTAATTTTATATGTGTATTACACACACTATATATGCACATGCAATTACACTTAACAATTACAGAAGAGTCCTTCTAACACTTGTTAAAAAATGTCACTGCTATAGGAACATTTGTATTTGTAGCATAGCTTGTACCAACATGCACAAACCAGCTTTATATATATATGACTTGTTGTTGAGGTGTTTTATATACTTGAGAGGCACTGGTGCAATCCTGAGTTTGAGTAGCCTCTTAAAGGAATATGAGCTTCATAGCCATGAATGTGCTGTGTTATCAGGGAGTGTGATGGTTTGGGTGTTACCAGCTCCCCCCCCCAACTTTGGAAAATCACCCAGACTAGACTCAGCAGCTCTGGAAATTGAACGAAGCTTTATATTTACAGCTTAGCACATTATACAAGCAGATATTTACAGTATATACAGTTATATACAGAAATATACAAGTTAAAAGGTAATACAGAAACACAAATCACCTCCCAGAAACCTGAGTCCCCAGGAGGGGCTCTCAACCACCCTTCCACCTTCCTCCCACCCCTCTACCTTACCCAAGATCTTGCCTTATATTCAAGGTAAGTTTGGAGGATCAGACAGGGGGATTAGGAGGCAGATGGATTAGTCACGCAGAAGGCAGGTTAGGTTAGAGAGAGAGGTGCACATCACAAAGCCCAGAGAGCAACTGTGTTATCTATATTTATGTTCTTGTTCTTATACATCTCAGCAAGCCTATGAGTGAAGTAGACATCACCATTGTTTCCTTTTCACAGCCTGTAATCTAATTATTCTCACCAAAACATTCTAGCTAGGCTCAAACTAGTACAGGTCGGTGATAAGTGTGAAACAGGCCATACTGTGGTCTACAGAAGTCTTAAAAGAGTTCAGCCCTGCTTGTGCTAGCTATATTACATTATTATGTAATTTAAAAGAGAAACCTATTACAATTTTTATATTGTTAAAAAAAATTCTTCATGGTTTCATATACCCCTTTTTTCATATTTATCAATATTTAGACTTTATTTTTTTGAGTGTCAAATCCAGCATCACCAGTGATACTGACTTTTCTGAATCTGCATGAATACCTGAGGCTTGAAAACTGGAAGCACTGTTTATGTGCAAGTCCAGTGTGAGGAAAAACTGTTTAAATGTCACGATGACTTTGTAATTTTGACTGTACTTTAAAACTTCATAATTTTTAATTCTGAGAAAACTGTTCAGTTCAAAAGTGACCTCCTATTTAGCTGTGCTATAGACAAATTGACTTACATAAATGTTTTTGAGATACCATTTTTTCATATTGGAAGGACATTGGGAATCTACTTGATGAGTGATGTATGTTGTGAGTAGAGAAATCTGATGGTAAAGGGCAGTAGCATAGTAGATACAACACATGATCTACTTTCAATAGAGGGTTATGGGATATTGCAGGAGAAAAAAATGAAGAACTTCTATTTCCCTGTGGCATTCCTAGTTTTCAAAGTAGTTTTTACCCTTGTTTTCTTAGCTCCTCCTTGACGAAATTATGTCCCATGTTTTGTTACTCTTCTCACCTGTTTCTTTTCCACTTTATGAGTGCATAAGGATTGACAACACATGAGGGGGTAAGAAACAGAGGATCAATGTAGCAACAACATGTGAGAAAAAAGCAATCAGATATGAATTATGAGAAAGCTAATCTTTTTATTGTTCACTTCCCTGTTCTGAGTATCTAAACAGGGACAGAGGCAGTATTCCTGTTAGACTCAACAATTTGGTGTTCATCTTTATTTTTGCTTTATAGTCAGATTTCTTATGTGGTGAATATGCCGAAAATTACACAGATTCACAAGCCCCTCTGATTTTTAAAAGTGGCAGGGTAGTGCATCTAGAAATCAATCTGTCTTTACACTTCAGGGTTTAGCTTTGTATGTCAGAGACACTTGTACACTTCTCTTTACTGCTTTTTCTTCCTCAGAACAGCAAAACCGGGTAGATTTCTCATGCATGGTACTTTACACAAGCCCAAAGCTGTTATCTGACAAACCCAATTGTTGACAAGATCAATTGTTCCCACAGTTATAATCTCGCCTTGTTTTCCTTTGACAGAAGATAATTTTGAAGGAGGAATGCTTTTATTTACTCCTCTACTCTTTTTTCTTTTCTTCTCCATCTTTTTATTTTGTGGCACTTTTCCTTAGCCTCTGCTTTTCCCTTCTCTGATTTGTAGGTGAGTAGAAGAAGGATGGAGTAGTTTAATTTTTGTTGAAGATTAAGGCTTGGATCTGGATGGGAGCTATTACAAATGGGGCCCATGTAATTTTTGGTAATAACTTTTGTAGCTGATATGCAGAGATTATCCTCCACCTTGTGCCTGCACAGATGGGCTATAGATTTCTCTACAGTGATACTAATTTGTTGGACACTGGGGACAAATTTATTTATGAAATCATCTGTATAGATAAAATCCAGCTGTGAAAATAGATTCTAAGACTGAAATAGAGATAGTGAAGAAAGTTTCAGATTTAGATTAATCTTCCATTCTTACGCACATCTTACATGTACAAGATTTTTGTCATTGTGCTTTTGATATCTGTAGTTGATCTTATTTCCGCAACAAGTGTTTTAAGGTAGTTACCAGCTGCTATCAGTGCCTGCTGGCTCTCTTCTTTGACAGGTATTAGAGCAACATAAACCAGAAAGAGGTTGCTGCTTTTGGCATTAGATCTGTATTGTAGGCAGCTCATCCAGTAGTGCCAGGAAATGATTTAAGAAGGATGTTCAAGAGCTTAGTATCTAATTTCACTCTGAGTGCTCCCATATCAACACTATACCAGTGTAGATCCATAAGCAGAACCAGAGATGACAAACAGATGTTTGCTGAAGAAAATAACAGCTCAGCCAAATGAAATAGAACCACAGGAACATAAGCAGCATAGTGCCATTCTGAAGCTACTGCAGTGTCTTTTCACCTTTGCACTGAATCAGTCTGAGTTTGCTTCCAGATAGGGTGTTGCTCAGTGTGGCTGGGCGTTTTGGCTCAGTGCTAGATGGCAGGGCTATCAAAGGTCTGGCTGTCTACTCCCACTGCGTCAGTAGCATTCTTCTGTAGTTAGCCCAGCATCTGTTGTCTGCACTAGATCTCATTGCAGGTGCTCCTGCTTTTTCCTCCTCCTTCTCCCATGAATAAATATTGATGTCTGGTGTTGTAATGTGCTCAGGGAGACAGAAAAAAGCTTTTCTCATACAGAGGTAACTTGGCTCTGCTAGCATTGCTTTGCTGTTTTACAGCTTAATTACAACAAGCAGTTATGAGTCATCTTGGAGTTTAGGATCTCTTGTGATGGATGGAGTCTTTTTGAGACATCAGTTTGAAATGAGACATGTCTGTGCTCTCAATTATGATGAAAATAACTTCACAGTATTAATTGAACTGGCAAATATTTGCATACAGGATGCAGAAAAGAACAATAAGATATATGCAGAAAGTTCCCAGAAAGTTTCTCCAAGTTAGGCGTTATGATGTCTGCACAGCAAACTGATCTTAGAGATGGGTTTTGAAAAGCTTTGGTTTTTGATTTAAGGCAGATGACAATGTTCGTTTCCACTGGAGAGATTACTTCATTGTGCCTCTTTTTTCGTTTCTTCTGTACTGATGGGAACACAGAAATCTGTACTTTTGGCCTTTGGCCTCTACATAATAAAAGATAGAATCTGTGTGTATGGAAAATAATGTAGCAAATTATAGATTTATTAGGTAGCTTTCTACAACAGTTTCTTTTAAATTTCCAAACAAAATTACAGAATGATGTACCAACACTGAATTCCCTTCACCTACAACAACCTTTGTCCTCCACAGGATATTAGGAGGAACTTTGAAGTCCTGGGAAAGATTTTCATGCCAACAACAGAAAGAGAATGGTATTTACCCCCTGCAGAGATGTACTTCTTTATGTACTAATGAAGTGTTTTTGTCTTAGAATGCAAGTACCATATGGAAGGTCCACCCTTTTTCTAAGAGCTATTTTAAGATTTTCAGCAGTTACAGGCAGATAAGACCTGTTATAAACAATCTTACTTTTGTACTGAACAATAAGGCTCTTTCTGCAGAAACTACTTGCTAGTAAGAGTGTGCAATGTAGTCCTTTTCCCTATGTTTTGCAAAATTTTGTAACACTAGAGGCTGATGGAGTGGATGATCTACTGTCCATAGTGGGAAACAAACAAACCACACAAAAGAGGAACTTCCTTTTTGATCAAGAGGCAGTTGGAGATTCCATGTACATTCGTTTTGGACTTGGCCTGACAAGCCATGCTGTAACTGAGGAGTGATGTCTTCGTGAAAGACTGCTTGCTAATTCACTGACCCGTGTCCTGTTCAGCAGACATGATGCTTAAATGATTGTCTAGATGAGGGCTGTTAATGAGCTGCAGGAGCTTGGCATTGTTAACAGAAGAAGAGTAAGTACTGCTGATTGCTGACACAGTTGTAGTTGCAATATCTAATTAATATTTAAAAATTCCATGCTCTTGGGTTTGCCTCATGCCAAAAAGTAGCTGGGAAAAAGTACTGTTTATGTGTGATTATCAAGCACATACAAGCCGAAAGGCTAGACTGATGCTGGCTGAATCTTCCAATAGTTCATATACTTTTCATAGTTGCAAGGTTTCTTCTGTTAACAAAAATGCCAAGATAATTAAAATGCAGCAACATTTGAATGTAAGAGCTAAAAATGTGTGGAAATTGATATCAAAAGGCTGTTAATATACATATACTAATACTGTCCAGCAAAGTACACATGAGGAGTCACTGATGGAAGGACAGGTATGTGATTCAATAGTCTCAGAACAAACTTAGGACAAAGGATATTTTGAGAATTAATCTGTGTTCTTAAACTAAAGCCTTTTGTGTCCTTGGTAAAAGTAGTAATTTTTCTATCATAAAACTTTCCAGAGTGCAAACTTACTGAAAAGATGCATGGAACTGAGTTTAATATTTTATACAATGTCTTGAACAGAAACTTTTTATGGGAGTCATAAGAATGTATATTTCTTTGGTGATAGCTCCAAAGAGAACTTATGGCAGCCTTCTAGTACTTAAAGGGGGCCTATAGAAAGGTGGGGACAATCTTTTCAAACAAGGCCTGTTGCAACAGGGCGATGAATAGCAGTTTAAGGGGTGATGGTTTTGAACTAGAAGAGGGTAGATTTAGACTAGGTGGAATGAACACGTTTTTTACAGTGAGGGTGATGAAACAATGACACAGGTTTGCCAGAGAGGTGGTAAAAGCCCATCCCAGGAAACTTTCAAGGTCAGGTTGGATGGGCCTCGAACAATCTGCTCTAGTTAAAGATGTCCTTGCGCATTGTCAAAGGAGTTGGACTAGATAAGCTTTAAAGATCCCTTCCAACCCAAACCATTTTGCGATTCTGTGATCTTTTTACCCCTTATACTTTCATCTCTTGTTGTTGTTGCTGTGGGCGCTGTATGGCTATCCCTTAGACCGACTTCCTTCCTTCCTTCCTTCCTTCCTTCCTTCCTTCCTTCCTTCCTTCCTTCCTTCCTTCCTTCCTTCCTTCCTTCCTTCCTTCCTTCCTTCCTTCCTTCCTTCCTTCCTTCCTTCCTTCCTTCCTTCCTTCCTTCCTTCCTTCCTTCCTTCCTTCCTTCCTTCCTTCCTTCCTTCCTTCCTTCTTTGCAATTCCACCATCTTTCAACTCAATTGTCTTTTTCCAGAGGAGGGTCTACTTCTGTCCATTCCTATGCCTTTTGCTGTTCTTAATATTAGAGAGGGTTAGGGCAGATGTAAATTTGAACTGGTAATGTCTACGGTAGTAAGCTCACATACCTCACTCCCTTTAATGTCTTAGGTAGATTATACTACATGTACAATATCTCTGCAGTATGTCCAGAGAGAATACAATGGCAGATGACTGAGATGTGTTCTTAACTACTACTCCTCAGTCATTTACTATAGCTGTGTTTACAAACACCAGGTAGTAGGAACTGTGACAGAAACATTTGGTCTCCTCAGTCCCAAGAGATAACTACTAGAAGACAATTAATTAAATCTGGCTAAGCCTGCGTTAATTATCACTGACTCTTCTAAAAAGAATAATTAAAATCTTCATGCTCACTTTGCTAGGAATTGGTCTTTTTGTTCCATTCTTATCAGTGCTACTATTATTATGGTCTGTTTTGTTGCTATGAGTGTTATCTCAAACACTACCAGGGATGTAGTGTAGAGAAGATGCAGTCTAGAAGGTTCCTACAGTGTATGGAGGACAGCTTCTTATCTCAGCTGTTACATGAGCCTACCAGAGGTGCAGCCCTGCTTGACCTACTGTTGACAAATAGAGAGGGGCTGGTGAGAGATGTGGTGGTTGGAGTCTGCCTGGAGTCCAGTGACCATGACATAGAGAGTTTTCAATATATGGTGAATCCAGGAGGGATTCCTCCACCTGGAATTCTGAAGGGCAGACTTTGGCTTATTTAAGGAACTAACTCTTAAAGTTCCTTGGGAAACAGCCCTTAAAAACAAAGGGGTCCAGGAAGGTTGGACCTCCTTCAAGAAAGAACTCTTGAAGGCGCAGGAACAGACTCCCATTGTGCTGGAAGATGAGCTGATAAGGGAGGCAGCCAGACTGGATGGGCAAGGAGGTTTTAAAGGAATTAAAGAAAAAAAAAAAAGAGGGAAAAAAGGAGAGGTATCCCAAGAAGAGTTCAAGGATGTTGCTAGGTCTTGTAGGAAAAAAATTAGAGAGGCAAAAGCCCATTTAGAACTTAGGCTGGCCACTGTTGTCACGAAGAATAAAAAATGTTTCTATAAATATATTAATGGCAAAAGAAAGGGCAAGGACAACCTCCACTCCTTATTAGATGGAAAGAGGAATATAGTAACAAAAGATGAAAAAAAGGCAGAGGTACTTAATACCTTCTTTGCCTCAATCTGCAGGCTGGGGACAGAGTGGCTGGAGAGCAACCAGGAAGAAAGGCACCTGGGGGTAGTGGTAGGTAGTAGCTGAACATGAGCCAGCAGTGTGCCCAAGTGGCCGAGAGAGACAATGGCATCCTGGCCTGTATGAGGAACAGTGTGGCCAGTAGGACGAGAAAGGTTATTCTTCCTCTATACACAGCGCTGCTCAGACCACACTGTGTCCAGTTCTGGGCTCCTCAGTTCAAGAGAGATCTTGAGGTACTTGAACGTGTCCAGAGAAGGGCGATGAGGCTGGTGAGGGGCATGGAACACAGCCCTGTGAGGAGAGGCTGAAGGAGCTGAGGTTGTTTACCCTGGAGAAGAGGAGGTTCAGGGGTGATCTCATTGCTGTCTACAACTACCTGAATGGTGGCTGTAGCCAGGTGGGGGTTGGTCTCTTCTGCCAGGCAAGCAGCAACAGAACGAGGAGACAGTCTCACGTTGTGCTGGGGAAGGTATATAGGCTGGATGTTAGGAGGAAGTTCTTCACAGAGAGAGTGATTTACCATTAGAATGGGCCGCCCAGGGAGGTGGTGGAGTCGCTGTCCTTGGAGGTGTTCAAGAAAAGACTGGATGAGGCACTTAGTGTCATGGTCTGTAGGTTAGGGCTGGGTGCTAGGTTGGACTGGATGATCTTGGAGGTCCTTTCTGACTTGGTTGATTCTATGGTTTTATGGTTCTCCGTGGTAAGTAAAGAAATAAAGTTGTTTAAGAAATATGACTTTAGGTGCTTTAAGAATTGCTAATTCTCCCAAAAGCTTGTAGTAATGCAGTATATTTGTATATGATTTAAGGGTTCATAAGAGCTGGCAGATTGTTTCCTGCTTTTGAGGACCATGTTCAGATACCACCACAGTGATGTACCTTAGTATACAATGTAGACAAAAAACCAAATTCAGTTAAATTTTAAAAGATGTTGCCCTTTTAAAGACAGCAAAGATCTATTACATGGACTCACTAGAAGTGAATGATCTTCATCACCAATGCTGAAAGAATGAAGCATTTGTGGCAGTTGTTTCTCTTTGTCCTGTGTCCTGTTTTGCTGTAAAAGTGTTTCTCTCTTAAAAAAAGAACGATTCAGGTTATAAACTAACCTGTGAGAGAAGCTGAAAAACTTACTTTTTCCATGATTTTCATGTTGTGAATGCTTCTGACTTCAACTTTCATGGACGCTTCTCTGTTGACATCTGGGCCTGCACAGCTGTATAAATTAGTCTTAACTCGATTTAATTGAGCTATGTGTGCCAACAGGGCTTTCCACCAGCATCATATATACCTCTGTATAGTATGTTATTGTCACAGGTGTGCTAAAAATGACAGGAACCTGATGGAGACACATCAATCAAATCTGACATTAACATTCTCTACTTTTAGAAATACATGAGAGTGTGATTTTGCAAACTAGCATGTTCATTTCTGTGTTGACCTAACCAGCACTGCTGTAGGAATACTGTCATGATTTAATGCCAGTATATGTGACCCTGTGCTAAGCCAGAGGGACATGCATACACCCAACGCCCGCTGGTGGTTGCTGTGCTCTGTAATTCAACTCTGTAATTCAGTAATGTCTAAAAAACAACTAAATAGTTACCACATGGTGGAAAATTAGCAATAAGGGACTCAAAATTTTGTGTGGTATTAAGTCTGCACATGGAAAAAGTTAAATATCATCCTCAATGCTATCCATGTGTTTAGTCACATTGAATGAAATGCTTATAAAGCATGACATTATTTAATTTTTATAAGGTTTCCCACAACCAGTAAAATTTATTGCAGTTGCTTTGAAAAGCTTTGTGCAGGTGCCTTTTGAGCTGATCTCACTCAAGTCAGAACATCACACACACTATGTGCAGTTAGTCACTGGATACATAGCATGGTATTTAAGTAATCCCATAGTAAATTGATTTTTTAGTAATCCAATAGTTTGGTGGGATTGTGTGTGTATGATTCACATGCAGAAATATTGAAATATAATCTTCAAAAAAGTGTGACATGAGAATTTGCCATGCTGGAAAGTCTTTTGACATTAGGCAAGGGGTTCTGTGGTTCTCTGTAAGAATGGTCCCGTTGCCTTATTTCTTTTCTCATCTTACAGTCCCAGGAAATAATTTTGGGAACAGCAAAATCTGCACAGGAAGGGTACTAGATATTTGCTGATTCCAATTCAGCTCTGTACTGATAAGTGCCAGTACTGATGCTTCAAAGATATTCATACTGGGAGTCAAGAGGGAATGGCTTTTTCTCGGTTGGTGTTGGGAAGGTAGCTGAACTTTCCTTTTCTCTCGATTAGAAGTGTTTTGTCAATTGAAGCAGCATAGTAATCTGCTGAATATCCAAGGGTAGGATGGTGTATTTATCGTTCCTTATATACAATTTATATGACTTCCTTGAGGTAGAATTAAGGTGAGGTTCCAGATTTTTCCCATTGGAAATATGAGCCATCATGACATAGAATGCAGCTGTCTGTCACATGAGTAATCCTGATAAATAGGTGATATTGGGGAACTTTCCTTCTGATTTTCAGGGATTGAGAGTTGAGTTATAGACCTATATGAGTCCAGTTTAAGTTATTTTATTCACAAGCAATTTGGAATTTGTTCTCAAACGTTATGTATGGAATGCTTCAGAAGCCTCAAACTCAGTTCCACTAAGATCCATATCTGTGACACTATCTCACTCTGAAAAGGATTAAATAATAATACCTGCTAAAGAAAATACTTTGAATTCTTTTGCCCCTCTGCAACTTAATCCATGGTAGGATGCCATGCAGAACTCTCTGTAAGGATGAAAGTAAGGTTCATCTCTGTTCTGGCTGACTAAACTTCGTTGCTTGCTGGCTAGTGCATACTCAATATTCTCAGCTAGGTTTTCAGTGAAGAAGAGGGAAAAAGACAGTTTCAAGTGATATTTAGAACTGACTATATAAAAAAATCTTATGCTGCTCTCAGTCAATATATTTTGCCCCTAATACAGTAGTGGTGGTTATCATATGAATGTCTAGTCTGGTTAAGTCATAAATCCCATGGCAGCTATAGCCATTTTACTAAAATTCTGTTTTCCTTGTGGCAATGAAGACAAACAATACATTGGAAAGGAAATGTGTGGCTATTTAAATAGGTTAATGTGTAGTAAACTAGGTGTGAATCTGCAGCAGATCTTTTACACGCCGACAACCGTCTATATGCCTTTTTTAGATACCAGAAGTGAATATAAGTATATTGCTCATCATGGGAGCACAGGCCAGTTAATTTACATTTGTAATAGGGAGCAAATACTTTCCACTGGGGCAATTACTGCAGAACAGCTGATGAGATCCCAATTCACACTCTAGCTGACATTTCTGTAGTTTATTTCTATATCTATGTCCTGAACCCAAACCTGTCCTCTAGTGTCATCTTTGCCCATGGAAATGAGAGATTGATCAGTCTTGACACTGACACCAGCATGCCTTAGATCAGGATTTTACCCTTCTATTTGTGTTAGTGTGAGCCCTTATTGCTCTGAAAATGAAGTCTGATGATCATTTTCTATCAAGTTTTAGTGGCTCTGTATATTTGTAGATATTCAGCTGCTTGTTGTAATTGATTTATTTTTAATAATGCTTTCTCTTGTATTTGCTTGTATTCCTTTTTCTCTTACTGCATACCCAAATCTTGTAAATCCTAGACCAAAACCAACCAACCAACCAGAAATCGAAGTTGGCTAAAAGTAATTAAAAACAATGTGGTCAGATTTTTACGTTTTTCTGTGTATCAAGTAAGAAAATCTGAAGTCTCAGAGGTGCAGTTCAATATACTGCATTATGATCAATTTCCTTTGCTACTCTTACAGTGATAGTATCTTCTTCGCAGGAACTGCTTTTGGCTGAGAGTGTTTAACCATCTATCACCTTCAGGCAGGTGGCAGGTGATCAAAGCCTTGAAAAGCTGCTAAATGTAACTACCTAAGCGTCAGTGGTTTGGATTTTTTCCCCTCCAACCACAGCACTTTTTTATCCTGAGTTTCTTTAATGTAAAAATAGAGCCAGAGCAGAAATTGTCAGAAAGCTGCAGAGTGCAGTGGCTGCACTTTTGAAGATGGTTCTAAGATTTTTTTTTTTTAATGCTTCTTGAAAGTCAAGCAACCAGGGATGACTTTACAAGCTAGGCTATGACAGCTGTTCTTCACAAGTAGTGCTTCTTTAGCGTACTGACCTTTTCACTCATTGTAGGCACACATAAATGAGGAGGTTATTTGCAGGGGAGTCTGAAAAGGCAAGGGGAGGTTTAGGGATGATACTTTTTAGACACTAGAGCACTTTTTTCAGTACTCATTTTGCTTACTGCGAAGGCTTCCCAGCTTTGAATTGCTCATATGAAAAAGACACAAAGATTAGATCTAAAACTATATAAAAAAGAATACAGTAAGAGATAAAGACTATCTTGCACACCCACAGCCTTTCACTAAAAATAATAGAAATCATATACTGTCTTTAAAAAAAAAACAAGCAACAATAATCAAGAGGTCATTCATGCCCTGGCAGAACATGAAATAGTGGGCTTAGGAGATTGATGCACGTAATACAGGAAGGGAGAGATGAAAACATTTGTTAACTACAGTTCCTTGTTACAGCAGTAAGGTCACTTCCACTGTGCATCCTCATTATGAAAGTAATTGACTTAAAATAACTTCTAAAGTCCATCTCAGGGGACAAAGCATTAAAGAAAATTAAGACCTATGAAGTACACAGTCTTTGTTTTACAGTTACAAGGCAAAAGGATTTTCTGAAAAGTAAGGACTTGCAGAAATGTAGCATTCCTCTAAAGATCTTGTGAATGAAGCAGAGACAGACGTGATCCAATTTCTGGGTGAGTATGCTGTTGGACTGGTTATCACCATACTCACATTATTCATACTAACTGTCAGAATTTGGATTTAAGCCCTCAAGCATACACATTCTTTTGAAGAGACAGCCTTGTCATACTGCATTTTTTTATCAGAGTTCTGCTAATGCAGCTTTTGATTGAAATAAATGAAAATGAAAAAAAATTGTTTGACAGACCGAACACTTTCATGCCTGTGCAGGATGTTGTGCTGGGAGGTTTCCTGTGAGAGCCTCAGGACCAGCATTATTTTCATTCAAACGTTCCTTTCACACTAGAGCATGGGCTCAGGATAATTCTCCCATTCTCAGCGAATGGTAGGAGTGCCTATGGTCCCCAGGGAGAGCACTAACTGCTGAGGAGGAGGCAGGAGCAGGTCTACTGATCTTTTCCACACCGCTGTGCTTACTAATATCTCTGAATTGCATATGCTGTGGAGATTCATTGAATATCTATTTCTTTTCTTACTTTGCCCTCATACCCCTGTGGATACTTAACTGAATAATGATTATGGTCTTGATGCAAAGATTTAGCTGAGAAGTTTCATGCTAGGTGTTAGGGAGGAAGATGGACCGGATGCAGCTTTATAGACTCCATGTGAGGCTTTGTATTTGCAGAAATAAGTGGAGAAAATGATTGCGTAGTGGGACTGGAATTTTGGCTTGTGCATCTGTGTTTTTTAGATTTGAATTTTCATCCTCTTATATGTGGAACATGTTCTGTGAATTAGCAGATCTTCCTTTGTGCTTGAACACATGAATAAAAGTTGACCCTCCCAGCCCCACAACTGTTTTTAACTGAGGGAAGAATAATAGAGATTATTTCAACTGTTTTGTGGTCACAGTGGCCTGTTTCTTTAAGAGATTTCTACTAAAGGCTTGTGTTTTGCAAATGTGGCTCCTCACTGATGGGTAGCTTACTCAGAAAAATACATAGAGAAAGTGTTAATCCTAGAAGACTTTCATTTTTTGACAAGTTGCTTCGAAAAGCAATATAACATGTGCCAAAACTACGTCTCTACTGCCTAGGGAAGTTGCTTTAAGGTGAACTTGTGTTGTCTCAGTGGTTCATCTTCTCTCAGCACATGTAGGAGTACTTTCAATGAGACATCTATACTGTATAGAAGTAATGCAGAATTGATAGCATGTCACTGCACTTGGGCACAGTGAAATCTCCACTGATGTACAGAGGGATTCCACTCCTGCTTGGAGCTATAAAGCTGTGAGTCTTTAGTGTTGCATGACTGGTTTCTTTGAAGAGAATCTAATACTATAAAAAATTAAAGTGATCATTTAGGCAAGACATAATTAAGTGAACAGAACTAATGAAACACTGCAGGAGTATCATCAAATATGAAATCCCAAATGTCCCCCAACAGGCACTTGCTCAGTGAATGAGTACCCAAAAGCACTGACATGAGCTTTTGAAAATGTTTATTAATTTATTTTCTACTTCTCTGGATAATGGGACAGCCGTGATGCCATTAGTTTAGCATACATTTAGAGCTTAGAGTTGTTCACTAAGGAATCAAAAGTGGAGTGATTTTAGTAGAGACACAATGTGTTCAGTAACTGAAAATCTGCTCTACTATTACTTTCTGAGTAGTGCAGCTGAGCTTCTATTGTTCATATCACTCTACAGGACAAAATTACTGTCATGTACTGTTAGTTGCTGCCTAATCCTCGTCTTCTGAAGAAGGACCACTTGAAAGTACTCACCTTACATTTCTTCTGCAAATTAATCTCTACTGGTGCACTACAGCTCCGGAGCTGAGGAAATCTGGTAACAATGTTCAGAAGATTCTAGGCTTTGCTCTATTTACATAAACTGTACCATGTCTCAGTCAAGGTCTGTTAAATTATGGTAGAATAACTCTGATTCAACATTAGAGCAAAACTAGGGAATACAGTTTTCAGGATCAGGCTAAGTTGTCTAGGGGGTTTTGCTGAGATGTTTTTACTCTAGTTTACACAGAAAACTAATAAACCCCCAAACAAACAAAACAACTCAAAAGGGAACAAATGTAAACCTAAGCAAGTTTCAGCTCACACAATCTCCTTCATAACAATGTGTTTATTGCACTCATCCATCCATCTTTGGTAAAGATGCTGCACCCTTATGCTTTTTTTATTCTATCAGACAGACTTATTTCAAAACCAAACCAAAACCCCCAAAATTTTGCAAGCAATGTGTGGATTGCATGATCTGCCTGTCAATAGGCATATCCAAAAGCACATCAAAGAGTAGGACAAGCTGCATATATGAACTGACACTTGGCATTTTTACTCATGAAGGGGAGTACAAGGGATAAAAAGCTAAAGACAACCCAATTTTTCGTCACTCATCTATATCTATGAATACAACTATTTCAAGAGAAAGCAGTAGAACATCTAATGGCTGAGACCTCCTAGGATATTTTGTTTCCTGAGTGATTACAAGAGAAAGTAAAGGTCGTAACAGAAGCCAGTCATTGACTATTCCATGTATAAGCCTCCTGTGTATTTTTTTAAGTTCGTCTTCTAGACACCATGGAGGTCTGTATGAGGAAATAGTCTTAAGTAGGACAACAGGAGTTGCATAAATTTTTCAGTACAAAGGCAAAGCATCCTCTCTGTGGCTTGGAGTGTAGTGGCATCAAATGTGGGGAAATAAAATATGTTTTGTTAGATGAAGAACATTCTCTGGAGATGACTGTAGGTTTAAGATGCTTGAGTACTTATTGAGGTTTGTTTTTACACTGTCTTGGTGCAGTTTTAACTGTTCTGCATTCCTTATTCAACAGAACTGATGTTGTTCAGACAAAGGATTTCATTGACCAGTGGGCACAAAATTCAGAAACAGGTGTGTAAACATCTGATTAGTAGAATTTAGCTGAGGAGTATCAAAAGCTGCAAGTATTTGCATTTAAAACTTGCTTTTGGTTTTAACTAAGATCTCCTTCTCTGAGCAAAATGTTGAAGAAGATTAGTGAGAAGTTGTGCTCTTAACTTGGTGTCAGTTACAAAACTATAGCTAGAAACTATGTGACATTTTTTGCATGTATGCAAACACAAATGTATACATGAAGACTATATATAAATAGAAAGTTTTCTGGAGTAACTACTGATAGAGGTACCACCAAGTCTGTATGTTCATGGGTTTTTTTAGAAATCTTGATTTCAGAGGGTGTTGTTAGGCAGTCTGTTTCTTCTGTGAGATTTCAGACAGGTTTTGGAAGACCAGATTTTGTGGGTGATACATAGGACCAACTAAAAACATCATACAGGTACAGGGACCTCTGGTATTAAGTCCTTCTGAAATGTCAGGGCTTATAAATACTTCCAGATAGCAGGACTTTTAATCCTAAATGTTAAATGATGCCTAAGTTTTAAATGTTTGTCCACCAGCCCATGTTTACTCTTGAAAATAGAGGGATTAAATGGATTCAGCAGCATTTTAATCTTCTGAAGAAGAGTCCTCTTCAACACTGCTTTGATGTGCGTGGATTGTTAGCAGCAGAGTTGACTCAGGGTTCTCACTTATTAGCACTTTGCATGTGTCATCGCACCTCAAATGTCCCTTTTCAAATTCTCTGGTATGCTTCTAAGTGTCATCCTATGTATCATAAAGATCCCTATAACATGCCTGTGGGTATAGAGCTGTGCAAAACTGTGAAGAGGTGGTGAGTATTCCCATTGGCAGCCTGGGAATCTTTAGAAAAATGTTCCATGAATATACATAATTTTGACCAAGCAATGAAACTTTCCTTTTATTTTTAAATGCCTTTTTGTTCAGGAAAGAAAAGGAAGAGCACAAATATGCCAAAGAGCATTAGACCATTTTTGCCTCCATTCTTGCTGATGTTTTAGGAGTCAAATCCGTATCTAAAAACTATATATGAATTCAATTTTGCAGATATCCATGGGAATTCATATATCATAAATAATATAATAATAATAATATAATCATAATAATATGAGTAAAAACTCCTTTTAAGGATGCTCAATATTTAGACTGAACTCTTGCTGCACACCCATAGAGACATATTTCAGTGGATGGCCTTTCTTCTGAGTCTCAAGGCATAAAATGTGGATAACCGAGAATAGCTTTGTCCCCTGCAAAGTAGGAAGCTGAAGTGCAATGTAGCAAACTCTATTAGTGGTTCATCTTCAGGCCAGTCAGGTGTCAAGAAATAGCTAATTCTGCTTTTATTCTGAAGGGCTAGAAGGTGGCATTATCTGTGGAGTGGTGTGGCCTCTAAAATCATACAGGATATTGATTTTGAAGTCACGCAGTACAGTTAGTAATGCAGAGGCTGGATGTTGCTTATGCTAAAGGAATGTGTCTCTTTTCCTGCTGAACACAACCCTCCCAGTCCCTTTATAGAAATAAAAGTAATGTAGTGAGAAAGTTAATTGATTGCTCGTTTTCTACTTCATTATTACTGACATCAGTTGGCATTGAGAAATCCTTTAGGAAACTCGATAAAGATCTCTCTTCCAATGAAGCTTAGAGACCAAATTAGATAAGATGTGAAGTTGACTTAGATAACAGTAAGAATGATTTCCTTTTATTTAAGTCTAGAGGTGCCTGAATACCTAATTTTACTGCAGAAAATAAGACAAAGATGGACCTCAGGATATGAATGAGTTGGGAGTATTGTGTATCTATCCAGACATGCAGGAGACTGAGAGTGTGTAAGAGCAAAAACAGAGCCTCTATCATTTTAGCATTGATTTTGTTGAGGAGCAGAGAATTTTCTCTTACCATGTTTTCCCCTGAGCGGCAGCAGGATGCACTAGTGTTCTTTGGGGAAAAGGCAGATGGGTTTTGCAAGAGGTTAGTCTAGAATAGTGCTGCCAGAAATGTCACTTACAGCAGCAGAAGGGAGCAGCAAAAGGGGATTTGACACCAGCAAAAGAACAGACGTTTCTGTCTTAGGATGCTGAAGTGTTGCAGAATGTCCTGTGTGATATCAAACTGGCAGGTTGGGTGATTGGAATAGCCAGATCAATTAAAATGTGAACAAGTTAGTTTACTTCCTTTCCAATCTTTGCCTTTGGAACAGAATCCTTTCCTAGATTATATCTGC
The DNA here is from genome assembly GCF_015220805.1 of Pogoniulus pusillus. Classification (NCBI taxonomy): domain Eukaryota; kingdom Metazoa; phylum Chordata; class Aves; order Piciformes; family Lybiidae; genus Pogoniulus; species Pogoniulus pusillus. The sequence continues at coordinate 28,666,350 of NC_087272.1, read as the reverse complement.
TATATCCCCTGGTTTATTTTAGAATGTAGGATTCAGAGTATTTAAGTAAAAGGTAACAAAGCAGTAAGTGGTGTTGTGTGTAGGCATACACAGAATCACAGAAAAATAGGGGTGGAAAGGAACCTCTGGAGATCATGTAGTCCATCTGCTCCACCAGAGCAGGTTGACCTAGAGAGGGTTACACAGGCGATTTTTGAATGACTCCAGAGATAGAGAGTCCACTGCCTCTCTGGACAGCCCTCTCCAGTGCTCAACTACCCTTAAAGCAAAGAAGTTCTTCCTCATGTTTAGACAGAACAGACAGACAGTCTGTTCATGTTTGTGTCCTTTATCTCTTGTCCTGTCACTGAGTACCACTTAAAAAAGACTGTCCCCATCCTCCTGATAACCACCCTTTCACTGTTTATAAGTGTTGATATGATCCCTCCTCAGTTTTCTCTAGGCTAAAAAGCCATGGCTCCCTGAGCCTTTCTTCATAAGAGAGGTGTTCTAGTCCCTTAAATCTTTTCCATGATCCTTCACTCAAGCAGTTGCCTCTTTGAACCAGGGAGCTCACAGCCAGACACAGTACTCCAGACACAGCCTCACCAGATCACAGCAGAGCGGGAGGAGAACCTCCCTGGACCTTCCTGCCACACTGCTTTGCCACACTTGCCACTAGTTCACCAGGACTCTCAGGTCTTTATCCACAGAGCTGCTTTCCAGTGTTTACCAATTGAATGTCTCACAGTATGGTGACTTGGAAAACTTCTCTACTCAAAACAGACGTTGACAAAAAGAGATTAGTTTTTCTCTTCTCCAAATGCAAATCAAACTGTTGAAAATGTATGTCTGACAATGTACTTCTGTCTGCATCAGACTCATTTGTCAGCCAGGAGCTAGCTGGACTTAAAGAATGAGATCTCCGCAAGTCAGTGAAGAAACTGGAATGCAAACACCATGAGATCCCACATATAGCTCTGAGAGTTGCTGTGTATGAACAAAGTAGTTTGTCATGCTAGTGGAGCTGTAAGGAAAGGTTGCAAAAAGAATCAGATGGTTAGATTGACCATTTGATCAGAGAAATACAATGGCCCTGAGAAGACAGTCCTTGGAAGGGTTATTTCAAAGCAGTGGGCAATCAGACACATTTGAGCCTGTGCTGTGAGCCATCAGTAAGGCAGGTCTAGTAAGCAGAGAAAGGAGTTTCCACTGACATTTAGCTTAGCTGGAAAAAGCAGCAGTGGAAAGTGAAGAGGTGCAAGGTGTTAAGAGAGATTTGTTAGTGTCAAAGTATGGGAAAGTGTTTTTTTTTGTTCTCTCCAAAAGCTGAACTGGAGAAGAAAAGTGTGAAAAAGAAAGGCAGTACGGGAGAGGGACCTAGGAATGTCAGCGAATTAGAAGAGGTGGTAATGTCTTCAATGTGTTTTCCCCTCTTAAAAATGAGGTGTCTACAAGTGTCAAGCTTAACCTTTTGCACAAAACAACTGTGACTTATCAAAAGGTAAAGAACATGTGTTACAAGGATGATTCCACAGAGGTTCTTGATACAGAGTGCTGTAGAAATGAAAAAAAAATACAGCTATTAGTTGTTTGTGTGCCAAACCCAGCACTGCTGACTTTAAATGTTCTTCATAAAACAAAGGCGAGCACTAGCCTCTTTTTCTTTTCAAGAGATGGGACCAGTAGTGCAATGTTTGTAATTGAAAAGCTCACCAGCAGTGTCACTGCTACCAGAATGGGGGAAATTCTTCCTTCATCACATTAAGGACACTGTATTTTTCACTCTGGACTGCACGTGACATCTGAAAAGAATAAATTACATAGCTTGCAGCTGGATAATGGAAAGTTTGTTGACACTAAAGGGTAATTTATGCTTGAAAAATATCTCTGCATACAACATTTGTTTTGGGTGCATTTATGATTTCAGTTGTAAATATTGGCATCAGAGTAAGGTTAAGCTCCCAGAAATGACAGAAATACCATCAGAGGAGGTGACAAGAGCAAACAAAGAGAAAACAACTATGTGTCCTCAAGATTTAGGATGAACTAAAGAATTTAGACTTCGAACACTGTCTGTCAAGTCTGATAATAAATGCATTTGAAGCCAGATCAGGTATCTCTATGTTTCACTGTGTAGACAAGGCCTTAGGAACAGGGAAGTTTTAAAATTTAAAGCTTAGAGCTTCTGACATGTTTATGTCTGTGTCAACAAGGAGTTATGGACCATCATGAAAGTATGTCTGCTTTTGAAAACAATTCCTATTCTTCATTAAATGTGCTAGTATCAGTCACTTAGTGAACAACTAATGTCAGTAACCTTTATAGAGTTATTAAAGGTAGATTAATGGCTTTGAATTCTGCATCAAACAGAGCAATAGTGTAGCCACACGCACCACTGCTATTGCAGTGTTAAGAACATGACAGTTTGTCATGATTTTTTTATATGATGTTCATCAAAATGGTAACTATTTCACACAGTTTTGAGTTGATTCATAGCATTTTTCCACCTGTTTCCCTATATTTCTTGCTTAAAACCCCTATGTTTTCCTTTGCATGCCTGTCAGAGATTTTCCTGTATAGAAAGTGCTCACTTTCTTTGTTTTATGAAGTGGGGTCACTTCTCCCTCAGTGCCAAATTTAGTATAGCTCCAAGTGGCAGGAAGAAAAAACTTGCAGGGGCTTCATGTGGTTGGCCAGGATCTCAAAACCTGTGTGTCACCGTGGCTCTGGAATGGCCCTTTGGATTCAGTGAGAATGAGGATGATGCAGCAAGATGCTCTCTGACTGTATTGTCTGTTACAGTTGTCCTGCAGCCCTGTGAATTGCAATTATAGTCTGGGGATAGGGCTGAATTGAGATTCTGTTCTTAAGGAACTTTGCCTTATCCTTGTGTCAGGCCTGAAGTTTGTTGTAAAGAAAAGGATTTGCCTGTTATTGTCCTGTTTAGACTTGTAAATAAACAAAGTGCTGCCTCAAAAGAAGGATTATCAAAGCTTACATTTTGATACTAAAGAAATACTTTGTGGCTGATGCACAATTTCTTTACCTGTTCTCCCTGACCCATTCATCTTCATTTTGTAAAAATAAGGAAACTACATAGTTTTGGAAACATGTTTAGTAATATTTATATGAATTTTATTAACTTGCACCAGAGCAAAGGGAGTAGAACTTTTCAAATCTTCAGGAGTTCATAATTTTTGTGATAAAGTCTTTTAGTATGTGAGGTCTTGCACTAGTCTACAATCAAAGTATACTACAGTCTTCATAATCTTCTCTGTACAACATGTTTATGTGGAAATTAATAATACTGCAGAAGCATCGAGTAATATGGTGATTAGTGATCACTCAGTGCCAAAGATGTTATCATACTGAACCTTGCTTGCTTAAATTATAGCATATAGTATTCCTCCCTGAACATGTAGATTCTTAGCTAGAATAAATTGCAGCCAAATTAAAAAATCACTCTCAGTCTGCTAAATTAATCAATACAAAGGGAAAAAACCACAATCAATGACTAAACTTCAAAGACATGGCAAGAGTGGGATCTGGTGAAATTAGGAAATTGGGACAGCTTGTTAGAAACAAGAGAGGGAAGTTGCTTTGACGGATTTCAGGTCAACTGTTGAAAAACTTTGGAAAGAAATCAAACTCTCCCTTGTAGCCTAATCAGATCAAACAAAGTGCTATTTGTATCTGTTTATCTGGCATGTTTTGAAAACTGAATTAAAATAGCAAAAGAGAAGTGCAGAGACTGTAAGATATGTATAAACACATGTACACATGGCAGTACCCATTGTAGATGATAAAGTCTTTGCTGTAAGTAGGCACATGATAAGATAGCAAACATAAGGCACTACTATTTTTTTAACTTTTAACTGATTTTGTCTCATCTACTAATTTTCTTTAACAGTCACTATATCTTATGCACCAAAGTGATGAACATGCTTGAATAACATGCATTAAAAAAATATCTGATCTGGGGAGCCTGACTGCCTGTAATTATTTGCATGACCTGCCTTTGATGGCAATATGAAAACAATTATATTTTAATCCACTGTAGGCAGTCAGAGGGTCATAGGGCTTGGTTCAATAAGGAACCAAAGTATGTGCTTAATTTTAAGCATGTGATTAGTCCTGCTTACATGCTTAAAGTTCAATGCTTTGCAGGTTAATGTCCAATGTAACTTGGCTGCATAGACATAAAGACTGGAAAACACGAAGAAAGAAATCAAGGGACTGTGTGCTTATTTTTATCCAAATACCTTTGCTTTCACTAAATCCCCCTTTGCATGACCTCTTAAAACTTTCCTCCTCCAAACAGTGAAACAAAACCTCCCCAACTTTCTTAAGAATGTGCCATTAGCAAAAACTTAAGGTCATGTGCAATGCATGCCAAAGCCTTGCCACACATGTGGCCTTCTTAGGAACAACTATCCAGGTTTTATGCCAAAAGCTCAACTATGTTTATCATTATTAGAAGAGCATCTGTTATGTGTGATATTTCAATATTGTGTATATATTAGAAAACAATATGATAATAAATGATATCTTACACGTGCATGTTGCATTTAGTAGTCAAACTATTCAAGGGAGCAAGGCCATTTCTTACTGACCATATCTTCCTCCTGGTTACTGACTTCAGAATTACCAGGTTCTGACTGTACATCCTGAAAGCAATCAAGGTGTCAAGGACAAAAAAAAAATTAAGACAGAGAAGAGTAGTGAAAAGGATGACAATAGAAGGGTAGGAAACAATAAGGAAGGTGGAAATGCTGGAAGAGAGACTTAGACAAAACAAGATGGAAAGAACAGTAAATCATAAAAGCAACTAAAGCTGTGAACCCAAAATACGGCAGAAGAGAATAATTATGGAGTGAATTAAAGAAAAATGGGACATGGTTTTACTTAAAATATGAAACTTGGTGCCAGAATATTGCAATGATGTTTGGAGTGTGAAGTAGACTTCAGAAGGTGTAGCTGTGTTAATAGAGCTTGATGTTTAACCCTGGTCGTCTTGAAATCAGTGGACAAGTCTCATAAGGTTTTGCTCTAGGTATTATACAGAAGATAGAAACAAAACCTTTATGCACAAGACAGAGTTTACTGTTATATATATATGTAGCTCATGTTAGGATTGTAATATCAAATTCTGAAATGCACAGAAAAGTTAAAACTTATGATGTTTTTCAAGAAAATGGATAAGAAGTACCCTGGCATTTAAAATATTATAAATCTTAGAATATTTATTTTTCATTAAATTGGGTGACTTGCTGGTCCAGCAATTAGCTAAAAGTCAACAGCAGTTTGTCATCTCTGTGGATCAGAGAATAAGCAATACTTTGATAAATATGAGCTGACTTTTGGAAAAAAGGGTGAGTACTAATTAGCTCTTAAACCAAAGAAAACAGAGGGACTTTGGTTGTGGTGTGGAAATTTTTATTTGAAAAAGGAAATCATGCTACATGTTTAAAATGTAATAGACTTTGTTAAGATGTGAAAAATGATGCATTTACTAAATGCTTGATTACAGCTTTCTAGCCTTTACAAACACTTCTGAGTTATGGAACAACTGATTGATATGAATGCTACCAAGATTCTGCTGTTCTGAAAAAGCATAGAAGCTTCTTTCCCTGTGGCTCTCTCCAATCACTTGGAACTGTGAGAGCTTCATGCAGTGTATTTCCTAATGAAGCCATCTAAAAGCTTTTTGACTTTAATATACTCGTCGATTCCTTTACCAGTGTATATCAAACATCTTCTTTTAGGCATGATAGACAAATTAGGCAAAATATTTTAGCACAGCCTTAAGGAGCTGCTGCGTTGCATTTGACAGCCCCCAGATTAAGATAGCCTGAAGAGGGCAGTAAAGATAAAGCTTTATTTTTCTTAACCTTTTAACTGTTTTCATTGTGCGTTGTGTCCTGAAAATACATTACTGGACAGGACATATTTACAGGCATTTCACATTTCTAGGGCTATGCTGCATAAAACGTACTTTCAGGCCAATGAAATCCTTTGTTAAGATTTATCTGAGGATCTAATTCCTTTACATGACAGTGCAGAATTGGAAAACTTGTCCATCACTAAGCAGCTTGCAGATAATGAAGTGAATGAGCCTGCCGTGCTTCAGCTGGGACATCCCTTTAGAACAAAACAACATTGAGTTCTGCAAGTGGGTTAAAAGAATAATTTTGCAGATTGCCAGAAAATGAGATGTTATTTTCATATTTTGTCTTAAGGATTTGAGAAAAAACAATCTCCCTTTAGAAATGGACCACTGGGATTTTATGAGAGGAAAAGAGTTTTATACTTTTTCCATTCATGTGTCTTGGGAGCTTCCTGACAGCCAGGCATATATGGGAACTTAGGTCATTTTCCTTGTGTTAAGGGGCAGTGAATTTTATATATGGTAAAAAATTATGCATGTGTTGGGAGGAAACTGCAGTTGCAGAACAACAGCTATCTAAATTGTTCTGAATATTCAGTATGTTCATTGCTGTCTAGGCATTGTTATTCCTCAGGAGCCTGCTATTTGCTTCAAGCTCAGGGAATAACATAAAGCCCAAACCATCACACTTTTTAAAGCAGAAAGAAATTTATCTGTTTGCGTATTTTGTTTGTATTGATACATACACACATGGGTGTCATTATGAAACAAAGGTATTTTGTGCATACAGATGTAGTGGGCTTGTGTATTTGTATATATATCCTTGCAGACAGAGGAACTACCCATACCCACTAGCAATGGAGAAATTTAGGCAAAGTTAGGGAAAGAGATTGATTTTTCCCCTTTGAAGAAGGCAACTGGAAGAAGATAGTAGTTTAGTCAGTAACTTTTCACCAAGAGGGTGATTCTGAGAGGGATGATGTTCCGGTAGCAAAGCAATATGGTGCAAATATTAGAGATGAGAGTGTAGAATTCTGAATGTTTGCTGACTATATCCCAAACAAGTCTTGCAACTCCCCCCAAAAGTAGCATCCGTATTTCCTCAGATCCCTTCCCTAGAAGCAGTGCAAGGACTGCATAGTACTCTGCCCATTACTGAGTGGAGCTGTGTCAGGGGTGCAGAAGTTCTTTAGAGTCATGGTAGAGAAAAAAAGGAGGAAAATACACACTGAGGGAACAGTACTGAGAGCTAAGAAATAATTTTTGTGCATAGCAAAAAAATTGTAATATTTCCTTTTAATAATTTAGAATTTAACATTTAAAACCTTTTGGTTGTAAGAATGATTTTTTTTGTGTGTGGCAGTTGCTTAAACTTGTAAATAATGGAATTATTTTTAGTTTAATACTTTTTTTTTTCTTATTCCCCTGAAATTGCAGGAGAAGCATATTGTTTAGGGGAGAAACAGCATTTTTACTAACATGAGCTTTTGACCAAAACACCCTATCCTGTAGGGTATTTCCTTATGAAGTCATGTTCAAAGACCTCAGCAGATGTTATTAGACTTTATTAAGAATCATCCTAATCAGATGTTGAGCTGGTACAGACTGGAGTTGGTTCTTTGCAGTGAGAGCATCGTCTGGCTGAGGAAAAGAGACAAGTACAGTTAAGCATCTTTAATTGTTTGAAATGGCTTCATTGTACTTGAGATTTAGCATTGGAAAAATCATGAGGCAGAAGCTGAAAATAGTCCTTTCTCGGCCTCAGTTCAGTGGAACATTTAACCACATGCTTCAGTTCATCCCTATTTAATAATGTACTTAAGTAATATATTTAACTTTAGTCACATGCTGAAGTCCATTGCTTTCCAGGGTTTCTGAACACAGTTTTCACTTTTACCCGTATTAAAATGACAGAGCTGTCTACTAGCCAATATGTAACTGAATGATATTTCTATTTTTAAAACGAACTAGAAAAACATGGAAGCCACACAGTCTTTTCTGAAGAAGCATAAAATAACACTGGAGTAATTTTTTCACAACCAGAAGTTTCCATTTACTGTAGTTACTGGCTGTATGTTTCTGGTGCCAATAAACAGAAACAAGCCCAGATTTGCTTACAGTATTTCTAACATACATAATGCACTCTATTAACAAGATGAACTTGTGTGACAGAGTGCTGTTTCTTCTAACGCTAAGAGTGTTGAGATGTGTTTTGGTGAAAAACCAAAAAAGATAGTACATGTTAACCCACTGGAAATGCTTTGTACCTGTGAATGAGTTGACAGACATATTTTTTTTCAGAGAAGTTTAACCTGTATCTTGCTTTCTTGGGGTTCTTTCGTCTTTTCTGAAAGCGCAAATACTACTTTGTGATGAAGAGGTGCCTGGCAACAGTGATGATGACAACACATTTCATATGTAACTGAGTATACTAACCCTAAGCACGTTGCCAAATTAGCCAAGATCCAATTAATCAAGAAAACAGCTTTTTGTCCTGCATGATATGAGCCCATTGACAATTTCTGTCTCTCAGTTGTGCCATGCATAGCCTGTGTCTTTCTGGGTGGCATCTGCTATAACTTGGAGTATTGCCAGAATGAAAATAAAAGTGCTTACTTTGCTTTTTATCTGAAGTAATCTGCTGGTGATTGTACTTGACCCTGGCAAACTTTCATTGTAGCACTCATACTTAGTGTCTGGTGAAAAAACCCGTTCCACTTCTGTCACTTACACAGAAAAGGTGCACATTTGAAGCAAGTTAAAAAGAATCTGGCTGGTCAGTGATGTACTAGGTACACTTACAATTTGTTCTATGATACCATGCCTTTCATCATTTTGATTTGAAGCAATCTCCATTAATAATTTTGAAATGCTGTTAAATATATTTACGCAGGTATGGTCTAGAATCTAGACTTTTAGACACATTTTGTTAGAATCATACTAACAATAATAGATATGGATATTTTATTAAAGACTTTGCTACATCTAGACAAGTTTGTTTATAGAAGTTAGGGCAAGGACACCTTAAAAAAACCCCAAAGTGAGTATCAGTTCTTCACTGTACCTTTCTAGAGATAAATAGCAGTATTTTTTCTGAGTTTTTGGGAAGTGTAGCCTATACTGTTCTAAACCAAGCTGGTCTCTGATGCACTGCTCTATCCCTTTCTCTATTCTTTCTTAGAAGACCAGACTTATATAGGGTTCAGCTACTAGGTGTATACTGTGTTAGAAAGTGTGGGCTTCAGTGTACTGCTGAGATGTTTTAAATTAAGACAATATGCATTCTTGTGGTGTGGTAAAGTCTTACCAGACTTCTGAGAAGCTTTTTTTGAGATTAAAAAATTATGAATTTATTTAAGCTCTCCTATTAGGATTGTGATATGTATTTATACTACCCTCAGGTTCTGCACAATAAAAATGGTTAAACCTTTAGTCCTTTTAGTAGTTCACAGTTTTATTACAGAAGTTATTTTGTAGATTTTATGCTTAGAGCAAGGTCAGTGTACTGCACTGTATAAATTATTCTAAGTAATTGCTCAGTTATTTTATAGCTTAGTCACAGGATTTTTTTATTATTAAACATAGTCTTTTCTTTAAGGCTGGGAAGAGAAGGTCACTATAAATCACATGGCAGCTTGCCATTTGGGGTTTCAGCTTTACCTGTGATAAGGATTTAATAACAATCTGGCCCAGACACCAGTTCCCTCTCAATTACCTTTCCACATGGGCATTAGTTCACACTGTTTATTAAAAACTCCCCTTGTAGTTGTTTTAATGGAGTGTTTCAGATTAATGGCCCCTGTGGAGTTTAACTTCATTGCACTTCATTAAAGCTAGATTGTACAAAAGGTTACTTCAATTAAATCCAGAACTCGACCTTAAATCTGTATGGATTTTTTTAGAAAATGTGGTAAAATTGCTGTGCCAATCCTTTGAGATTAACAGGGCAACATCCTTCTTGGTGACTGAAGTTCAGAATCTGTTATATCTGCTCTGAATTTGCTTGCAGATTAATATTAAGATTTCAAGATATCAGAAGATGAAAGCAACTAGATGGTGTATGGTCTCTAAATGATTTGGCTGAGTAGTTTTGTTAGAAATAGAACCACCTAGGGAAGCTCAAGTGATTTTTCTTGACTATAAAAGCGTTTGCTGTATGCTTCACAAAACTTTTGTGGGGACATAACTGTTTATCTGCAGTGCAGGAGAAAATGCTTCTATAAACAACCCCCTTATATTTTCTAAACACAAGCCCTACAAATGACTAGCTCTTCTGCATGGGTACACCTTTCAGTGCAAAAGGCTTTGATGTTCTCAGTTGCCTATTTCCTTGCCAAAGGTTTTTAGAACAGCACTTGTTGGGTGAGGCATCCCATAGTGAATTGGAAAGAAGGATAGAGGTGGAAAGAAAGGTTGATGCAAAACTTTCATGGGAGTGAGGTCATTCGGTTAATAGGAGAGAAGAAACAGTGGAGTGATGCTGAGATTTTACTAAAGAAGCAAATAAACTTGCTAGTCTTTCTGAAAAAGACAATAGTTTTGATGTTCTAGGAAATAAGGTAGAGATACTAAATTTTATGGGGTGGAGAAATAGAGGAACCCAGTTTAGGACATTTCAGACTCTCATAGCTGTTTTTATTGATTTTACCCAAAGTCTAGGTCAGATTTTAAAATAGCCTCTATGTACAGAAAAGGACAAGAATGTAAGCACATATATTTTATGAATTTTATATTTTTTTTGTACTGTAATTGTGGTGGACTCCAGATGCTTCCATGTGGATATGGGTTGCACTTTTTTAAGGCTTATGTAAACTGAAATGAGATTGTTTTTGCATAGTTTAGCGAGTGTGATTGTGAAATTGGTTTTGCATAGTTTATTGAGTATCACAGAATTGTCAGGGTTGGAAGGCACCTCAAGGATCATCTACTTCCAACTCCCTGCCATGGGAAGGGACACCTTCCACTACATCAGATTGCTCAGAGCCACATCCAGCCTGGCCTTGAAAACATCCAAGGATGGGGCTTCCACCACTTCCATTGGCAACCTGCTCCGGTGTCTTACCACCCTCATGGTGAAGAACTTCCTAACGTCTAATCTAAATATACCTTCCTCCAGCTTGGATCCTTCCCCCCAGGTCCTGTAACTACCTAACACCCTATGAAGTGCCTCACCAGCTTTCTTGTAGGCTCCCTTCAGATATTGAAAGTCATCCTTGGAGCCTTCTCTTCCCCAGACTAAACAACCCCAACTCTTGCAGTCTGTCTCAATGGGAGAGGTGCTCCAGCCTTCTCCATTCCTCTGATCATCCTTGTGGCCTTTCTCTGGACATATTGCAGCACATCCATATCTTTCTTGTAATAGGGGTTCTGGAACTGGACATGGTACTCCAGACAGGATCTCATGAGAGTGGTGTAGAGGGGGAGAATCACCTGTCTCAACTTGCTGGCCACACTTCTCTTGATGTAGCCCAGGATGTGGTTGGCTTTCTGGGCTGCAAGTGCACACTGGTGGCTCATATTGAACTTCTCATCTACCAGCATCTCCAAGTCCTTTTCTTCAGGGCTGCTCTCAAGCCAATCACTGCCCAGCCTGTATCGATGCCTTTTGTGAAAGAAAATTTGAAATGATGCTTGGATGAAACTTTCAACTCATAAAATCTTTGAACTGTTGTTGCTGGAAGATACAATTGCACAGTGGGGAGAGTTTGTTCTGTACTTCTCCTGTTTATACTCCTCCCCATAGCTTTTACTACTAGACAAGCTGCTGCACTAGCTAAGCTCACTTTGAAGTTGGAGCTAGGCTATAGTTGTGAAATGGCAATTAGATAATTTCAAGGATGAGATTCCTGAGGATGGAGCAGTACTGAGTGTGGTGGCCTTTGGAGGTGATGGTTTAGGTACTATTAAAATCCTTGATACTTCTGTATGCTTATACTTTTACTGTGATTCTGCTTCCTTCGTTTTGCTTTGTTGTGATTGCATAAAAAGCTGAGGCTAGAGCTGTCATCACATGTAGGTGGTGAAATAACTGGTGTAGCAGCTGTCTTTTCGGCAGGACTACAGTTTAACATCTTGCATGCTTCTGCCAGCTTTTTGGCGTCCTGCTGATCTCCATCCTTGCATAGAAGACAATTGCCTTGGGCTGAATACAAGCATGGCAGAGAGTGATAGTAAACTGGGGTCCAGTATGTCCTCTGCAAAATTAATCTATACCTGTTTGTAAAACTGCTCTACAAGCTAGGAAATTAGTATTTCAGTCTCAAACCACTGCACACAGAGCTTCTGACACTATGAGAAATACATTTGTTTCAGCTAATCAGAAATTGCTTATCAAATAGGAAATCTATCTTCACTCCCTCTGCCAGCTTAAATCTGCAAGATTGAGGGATATTGTACCAATTCAGCCAAGCTTTAAAGTGTTAGCCTACCTCCAAGCACCACTTAGGCCATTGATGCTAATAGTACTGTTTATACACTTATGTCAGAAAGTGAGTAAATGCTTTGTGACTCTCCGTGCTGGAGTACTTGGGTCATGTGCAGGCTCTTGTCTGTAAGGATGTATCTCTGACGAAGACTTAAAGAGCTTGTAGGTATTTCAGAATGTATCATCTTGTTTCTTTCAAAGTGCCAGCCCATTAGGGCACATCATATTGATACTCACCTCACGATTCTGACTCCTCGCAGGATGCTATGTTAAATTCAAGGTCATGGTGTTAATCTTCGTAGTCCTTCACAGAATTGGTACACGTTACCTCAGAGAATCTCTCTTTGTGACTACAACCTCTCCTGACAGCTGTGTTCCTCAGGAATTATGAAGCTGTCAACCTCAAGGGTGAAGCCTGAGTGGGCAGAAGACAAGGCCTTCTCAGCAACACAGCCTAAGCTTTGGAAATCATTATCAGCGTAGATAAGAATGACCACAAATCTCTCTGTCCTCTAGGCAAAGTATAAAACTCACTGCAACTTAGCTCCCATGGGCACAACTAAAGACAATAAAGATAGAGGGTGAAAAAAGTTAGCAGTAAAAAAAAAAGAGCAAGGCAGGAGGAGAAAAATTGCTCTCACATTACCTTCTCAAATAAAAGTTCTAGTTCTTATTCGGGATCAAAGAATGAAAGGAGTTCAGATATAGACGAGCAAACACTTGTATTTGTTCATTAGACATTGTGTGTTATGTGTTGTATATGCATGCATTTGTGTGCTCCTAAGCTTATCTCAGTTGCTTTTTAATGTAGTATTTATACATAGTTGATATATATTAGTAAGGGAGTACAAGCTAGAACTTTCATATAAGGCCAATGAAATGATAGGTAATTCCTTTTAATTATTATGAAGGTCACAAACTGATTCATCAGGATGTGAATGTATTATGTACTTACAGGTAAGAAAAATATCAAACCCAGTAACATCTTGTGAGCTGGAACCATTATTGCAACGTTATTACAGCAGACTGGTCCTTTATCTTTCACTTTTTTTAACCTGGAATTGTCTGCCTTCTGCATTAATCAGTATGCAAGGCTCTTGCAAGTATGAATTAAAAGTGAGGATTTCTTTTGTCCCTCATATTGGAATATTTCTAATTTAAAAACATAAAAAGATGATTTTTCATTTTCAGAACTATTAAATTACTTAAATACAGCGAACTGGACATGTCTTTCCTTCTTGCCATACAGGCATACAGGTTAAATGGAGCTCATTGCTGGTTAGGGTGCCCTAATCCTGCACTCTTGAAAAACATTTATTACTCAGCTCAGGCTTGTGTTTTGCCCTTCAAGATGTGCTTTAATTTTGTTAGGGTCTGTGATGGATTATGCAAAATTAATAATCTGTATTAATTTTGATATCCAGGTGAAGATTGTTAACTATGAAGACTATTTAGTAAGATTAAAACTCACAACATTCAAAAATGCATGGTTTGGAAATTTATACATGCAGGGAACAGGCAAAGCTAGAGCACTTATTTCTTAAAGTGGCAAACGCAAACATTATACTGGAAGAGAAGATTCTTGCAGTTGATTATACTGCATGTGGTTCATTACACCACTTATCCATAAGAGGACACAGGAAGCTGCTTTCTGCTTATGGCAGAAGGCAATTAGTGAATGAGAAGAGGCTTTTAAGTATTCACTCACAAAATATTATCAGACATTACCCAAAGCACATGAAGGGGTTGCTGTCAGAGTTTCCCAGGCTTTTTTCTCAGGAAGCTGGGAGTTTGTAGCATAATCTCTGACCTGGTTCCTCTTGATTCCCATTTCAGCAGAAACCTTGCAGAGGGGCAAGCAGGATGCAGTGTGATGTACAGTCTTGGCATAATGTCGTGCTGGCTATGCAGGCCGATCATGTGCAGGCATTTAGAGCCTATTCCTGGTACACTTGAAACAGACAGTTTCCAGGCAGTTTCAGGATGCAGTGAGGCAACAGCAGCAGCATACCATGCTACCTGCTCATCCTTTTTTATTGATACCAGCCTGAGAGTAATGGGGCTTTGGACATAGATTAGCCAATCAGAATGGCACTTTACTAAACCTGACCATATTAGGTGAAGCCAGGGCATTTGTTTTCCTTTCCTGCATTTGCTTTCCCCAGTACAGAAGGTGGGGGAGCAGGGCAACATGTTTAGACAAGCCAGAGCCCTTAGACTCAGTGGCTCCAGGACCTTTGTCCTCTTTCCCGTGGTTGCTTCTTCCCACAGCATAAGGTGGGGAGAGCAGAAAAACATGCCTGGGCAAGACAGGGCACGGATAAGCCCATTTTGGCCTATCAGGCCTACCATAACAGGGTGAAAACAGGAGCTATAAAATGGTATACTTCTGTTTTAATTATAATGATGTTAACTACAGAATGCAAAACCTTTTCAGCTGGTGCTTGGAGAGTTTTATCACACTAGAAATGAAGGAGAGACAGTCTCTGTCCCACCGACGTCACTGGTAGAACTTCCACTTGCTGTCCTGGGGATGGGACTTTGTTTGCACGTGCAATTTTACTGTTAGTTCAGATGGGTAAAATTAATCCCTGTGTTATAACCCTTCAAATATTGAAGTAAACAAAATTCTTCAGCTTTGAGCTCTTTAAGCAGAGATGTGTAAGGTTTGTTCTTTTCTTGCTGCATAACTGTGAAGTTACACAGGGTTATGGTGTTCTGAAAGGTGGCATCCATAATGATGTAAATGAGCAACACTTGTTAACAGTGTTCTAGTATGGTAGTCTGAGAACAGTAACAAAATAGCTGTGCTTTTGATTAATATGAAGTTGGTCACTTTGAAAGCATTTGCTGATTAAAATATAACAATGGCATAGTAATTATACCCTCTACAGATTGGAAATGTTTGTGTTATTCTAGGTATTTATGCATAAAATACTTCTTGTGTTTTCAGTGCTAATGTTTTAAAATTTCTGCTGCAACTGTACATCACAGAAAGAGAAAAGAAAAAGAAGCTTTGGATGTTAATCCTGTGAAAAGGTGACTTAGAGGAATAGGGAAAAGTACCAATAAGTGGTATTTTTATGTAAAGTTGATCCAGTGCTGTGTATGGCAAAATCTTCTCGATGTAAATGCTTTTTATTTACTTTGTAATCATAGAATCAGCCAGGTTGGAAGAGACCTCCAAGATCATCCAGTCCAAACTATCACCCAACCCTAGCCAATCAACTAGACCATGGCACTAAGTGCCTCATCCAGTCTTTTCTTGAACACCTCCAGGGATGGCAACTCCACCACCTCCCTGGGCAGCCCATTCCAATGGGAAATCACGCTCTCTGGGAAGAACTTCCTCCTGACATCCAGCCTATACTTCCCCTGGCACAACTTGAGACTGTGTCCCCTTGTTCTCTTGCTGGTTGCCTGACAGAAGAGACCAACCCCACCTGGCTACAGCCTTCCTTCAGGTAGTTGTAGACAGCAATGAGGTCCCCCCTGAGCCTCCTCTTCTCCAGGCTAAACAACCCCAGCTCCCTCAGCCTCTCCTTATAGGGTTTGTGCTCCAGGCCTTTCACCAGCTTTATCACCCTTCTCTGGACACCTTCCAGCACCTCAACATCTCTCTTGAATTGAGGGGCCCAGAACTGGACACAGTACTCAAGGTGTGGCTTGACCAGTGTTGAGTACAGGGGAAGAATAACCTCCCTTGTCCTACTGGCCACACTGTTCCTGATGCAGGCCAGGATGCCATTGCCTCTCTTGGCCACCTGGGCACACTGCTGGCTCATCTTCAGCCTACTATCTACCAGTACCCACAGGTGCCTTTCTTCCTGGCTGCTCTCCAGTCACTCTGTCCCCAGCCTGCAGCACTGCTTGGGGTTCTTGTGGCCAAAGTGTAGAACCCTGCACTTGGCTTTGTTAAATCTCACCCCACTGGCTTCTGCCCACCCATCCATCCTGACAAGGTCCCTCTGCAAGGCTCTCCTGCCTTCCAACAGATCAACACCTGCTCCTATCTTGGTGTCATTCATAAACCTACTAATTAAAATCCACAGACTCTCTCCTCCCAGTTGGAAAATGGGTTCTTGAAATTTGACCCTTAATCATCCTAATATAAACACTTCAAATATATGCTGTTGCTAGGTCTTAGATTATATCAAATATATGTTTCTGGTAACTATTCCCTGCCATTAAGCACTGTTTTACTGGATAAAGATACATGGAGTGTCTCTTGATGTTTTAGCCCAGGTTTTTCCAGGCATTACTGCTGCTTTAGACCTTCAGGTCATGCTTCTGGTTGGCAGTAGTGGCAGTACTATCTCATGTGATTCAAGGATATTTGTACCCATTTGGCATCCCCTCAAAGGCTGTGATGTAGCCTACTGAGCTAAATGAAGATGATGCCTCTGACAGTATTTGGCTCTTAGTGAATGCTGAATTTGATTCATTCATTAAGAAATAGCAAGGGTAGCCATTAGCTTATAGCTTCTGGAGAAACTGGCTGCTATCTTCTTTCATCTACAGGCAAAACACCTGCTACTTGTAAGCCATTGTTAGTTATATCACTTAAAAGATTGGCATTTGTTTTAAATGGCAATTAAACTATTGCATTAAGTCACATTTGTTTCTACTGTACTAAAAGTTCAATAACCTAGTGTGTCTTGATATGTACCACATTTTGTACTTGCAAGGTACAGGTCACATGTAAAGACACTGTAATAACAGGTAATAAAATAAAGAAATAGCCTGGCCTGTCAAAGCCAAAACAATGCAGAACTGCTGAGCTCGTGGCTCTTGCATTTCTGTCAGCGCATTTCTGCCTGTTAGTTGTAGGTATTACTAGCAGAGCTAGCTGAATAGAGAAATCTATTTGTGACCTGGTCTCCATTTGGCCTAAATAAAGTTTCTGACTAGCTGGTCTGGTTACTGCTTTTTTGGCTGCCTGCAAAGTTGATTAACAGAAGAAAAAGTACTTGTGAATAAATAGCTTACCAAGACATAAGAAAAAGTTATGTCACAAATAACATTCAACCATCTCGAATCCAGGTTGCTACAACCATGCAGTGCCTTTTAGCTAAGAAGAGAAAGTGGCTTCTACTAGGATCACATTTCCATATATACTCTCTTTTTCTATGCCTTTTAAGAAATAACACATCTTGTCCTATAAAAATGGCAGAGTGCAGCTTTCCTGAAGTACGTTGCGTGTGTTAAAGGCTTGTGATATGACTTCCTTGATGTCAAGGAAGTATAGAAAGAGTTAAGCGTTAAAGAAGAGAATATAGATTACTGTGCTGCAGGCATCTATCACAGCGCTGGGTGAAATAAAGGAAGTTCAGGAAACAGACATTGCTTTCAACAGAAAAACAATCAATTTTGGATCTATATATAACACAGCATATATATTATTGCACTAAAAGGCATCTATCTTGCAGTCAATACTGTTATAAAAAATACACTGTGGAAAGGTCTCTGTAAGAGGAGGTAGTTTGTGAATTGCACTATGCAACTGGTCAGGGGTCTAAAGTGTCTCTAAAGTGCAGCTAGTGTTTAAGATGTACTCCTTTTGATCAAAGAGGGTTTGGGGCTGACTCACCATGCGGACACACATCTGTTAAATGTCAGACATTAGGTAGTAGTACCTAATAACTCCCGAAAGAATTATTTTACATTCCCCACAAGTCACAACTCGCATCGTATTCAGCTCTCTGTTGCATAAGGATTTGTTCCTAGCAGGTTGTATATATGTATGTGACAGCAGAGGCAAGAATGATTATGATGAGTGTTGCTGTCAAATCATTATTATGCTCACTACCATAAACAGAGGCATACAGCTCTAGCACCTGCCTGCTTCTTTCCTGTAAACAGCTGGGATCAATTGAAATATATTCTGACAACAAGACCTAGATTAATAATTACTTGTTACAAATGCAGAGTTGAGGGTTGCTTATTTTTTATGAGCGTGATGCAGCAGTGCAAAACTGTGTTGCCTGATACACTTACTGTAAAAGGAAAAAAGCTTAGAAGGTGAAAACTGGTTTACTGTCTTCTGAGACTGAAACAACATTGAATGAAGATTCTGGCAGCTGAGGCTTTCAAGAAGCAGAGAACACTATCAGTTAATTGGCCATTACTTCTCTGTCACAAAGATTAAATCAAATAAGATTAATTAGGTATCTCATTCCAAATAATTGACCCTGTATAGGATGCAGGTCTGGTGGCTTTTTGCCATGTGTTTGCAGGTGAAGTACTCTGGATTTTGTCTAAATGCTTTTGTTTTCAGACTGCACTGAAAAGATTAGTGATAAAGGTCTACCCTTTGTTGTGGTGTTGGATCTGTTGGATCTTCTTTACATTTTGTTACGTGACATCAGAACAAAGGCTTTTCTAAACTTTTCTGAACTTAATTTCAAAAAGGGAAAAGAATGGGATGGGGAAAAAAGTCAGTGACAGATTGTGACTGATCTTTTTTTCTTCTCAGTTTAACAGAAGCAGTTGTCATGATTCTGTTTATCACTCTGCGTTTTCCTGCTCTGATCAATCTGCTAATCTACGTTTTTGTAAAATAAGTTTCTTTTTATTCAAATACAATAACGAATTACCAATTACCAATGTCTTGTTTTTCTGTATGAATCTATGGTGAGCAGAAAAACTTAACTGCTGTTGCAACACAAACTGATGCCCATGGACTGCAGGCACTAGTAGATATGCAGATACAGGAGTGACAAACAGCATGTTCACTATGGAGCAGGCCGTGTGCACTGTGGTTAACAGGAGCCTTTGATTGCCACAAATTATCCCTTAATGTAACATTTGAAAACTATCCTGAAACGTAGATTCTACCTGTGCTTAGAGACATGTAGTTGTTTTTTTGACATACTACTGTCACACAAGAAAGATACTTTTGATAGTCTTTTGTGTAGATTTACCTTGATTTTTTTTCCTCTGTTAATAAAATAATTGACCAAAAATCACGTTTACAGCTTTTTCTAGAGGAAATCACATGAATGTACTTTGGCAAGCATTTTTGCAGGAAGTAGGGATTTTCTCTTATCCTTTGGGATTAGAACTCTGGATTTGTTCTTCCATGTGGTGAATGTTTTCCATGCCACCTATGATGACTGATGTCAGACTCTATCAAGATCACAATTTTACTGTTTTTTGGGTCTGGGAAATTTGTGCAGTCCGTATGTTAGTCCAATCAAGAAGCATAATGTTTTTAGAGTCAGATAATTACCTCTTATAGTTCTGTTTTCACAGGTAGAAAGTAACTTTAAAACATCATTACCTGACCTCCTCAGTTATGGTAGTTTTCAGGTTTTCTGGCAAGCCCAGTCTGTTCCCAATCCATTGTCTAAGCTGTTAATTCCTTGGTTCTAATGTTCCATGTCTGCCATGGGGAATGTGACAGTGAATTAATTACTGTGTTATAGACGCAGCAGTCACATTACAGCTTGCTGAAGAAAAAGGAACTGTTTCTAAAATTAGATCTGTTATTTTGGTAGTTAGGCAGCTTTATGTGGAAACTCTTACTTTTTAACCCTTTAAAAAAGCAAAATCATTAATTTTGTGGAAACTCTTTTGCTGCTGACAGTATAACTGACTATGTAGGGGTTGCAGTGAAGATCAAAATACAAAGAAATCTTGCTAAATGGAAAAAGTGCATGAAGTGATATGTGATTAAGTAGAATTAGTTATAGTCTTTCAACCAGAGATTAAAGTGAGACAGATACAGCAATTTTGGTAACTGATCTGCAGTTACATGCTGAAATACTTCTTTTGTTTTTTAGATTAAAAATTGCATTTTAAATTTTTTTCCTTGGGTATAGAAGGAACATTTCCTCTGTCAGAAACAAGGAAATGTTGGTGGTAGAAAAAAACATGAAAATGATTCCCTTGCTCACCAACCTTTTCCTTTTAAGCTGTATTAAGTTTAGATGGGGTACCTGCTGTCACTTTATAGAACCTTATAAATAACGGAAGTTAGGGAGCCATTGAATTATTGGATGGGAGAAACAGAGGCTTGAGCAATGTACAGAAGATAGACTGAACCTCTGCCTAAAGACATATTAAGCATCATAGTCATTAATGAGATTTTTAGCTGTAGATATATATTGATTGAAGTAACAAATACCACTTAGACTAGAATCCACTCTTGTCTCCTATGACATAACCTTAAGACATTGCTGTGGATGTTTGGTGAGACACGTAAGTCTGAAATGCTGAATTCTCTTCCACCGGTGCTACTATATTATTCTGCTAGATGGTACTTCTGATTTGAACCAGTTAAAAGTTATAAGTGAGAGAAGAATAAGGCTCAGTGACTTCAGGAGAAGTTCATTGGTAAGAATACTGTGATATTTAGCCCCAGGATTTCTGCACAGGTCAGTGAATACTGTCACTGCTTATGTCACATCAAGCAAGGAAAGTTAAACTGCAAATGTGGTGATGTTAATTATCAGTCAGTGGGATTTTACTAAGTTGTACAGTTTGTTAACTTTCCTTGCCAGAAAGCACTGCTGCTTTTTTCACTCATTCTAGAAAAAAAGAAAAGCTGTGAGAGCAGAAGCCTAATTTCTTCCCAGCATGTAAAACATCCCTTTAAAATATTTTAGCAGGGAGTCATTGTTGAGGGTGATGGTGGAAATCAATGTAGTGTGGAGTGTTTTCTGTCTTAATTAAAATCCTCATTCTCAGTGATAATTTATGCAAATGGTTTCTCTTCCACAGCATTTTACTGCAAATCTTGAATATTATGAAAGAAAAAAAAAAAAAAACACATAAATCCCTCACTGTTTAGCAGACATTAGGCTTACTGGACACTAGGTTTGTTTTTTTTTTCATGCTATTTTCTGTTTTGCCAAACTTGTCTCTTATGTTAAGACCTGACCTGCTTTAGATGAACAATATTTAAGTGGAAAATGGACAGCATTAATAGCATTGGCATCTTGGCATACACAGGATCCAGATTTGGCTCACTCTTCTAACTACATCGATAATTTGAGTATATATTACTAGTGAATTTGTATGTGCATTTGCTGGGGCTTAAATGCTTGTCAAAACTGACACTATTTTATCCATCCTCTCAATGGAGGGATGAGGCTATGGAAAACTGGGATGCTGTACTGTTGTAATATCAAAGTTCATTATACTGTATAAACAAATTGGGCAGTATGTTGGCAGAAGATGTTAAACACTCAAATCCCACCATTTGTGCTCCAGAAGCGAATTCAAAGTTGCATTACGAAATATCTACTAATCTTCATTTACCTCACCATGGACAGAAGTGCACTGACTATGTTTTTGAGTGAACATTTCCCAAAGGTCTGAATTTTTGCTCATTAGCCTGTCCAGTAGCAACCTGTACTGCTTTTGTCCCAGGAAGAGAATTTTCTTCTCTATGGTATAAGCTCTGAATGTGCTCTGTTAATTGGGATCACTAGGACAGTGAAGAAGGTTTGCAATGTTCTCCTTCCTTCACATAGTATCTGTGTTTAGAGGTCTTATTGATCAGATTCTGTCTTGTCAGACAGGATCAATTCCTTCCTCTGCCTTGAAAGGTGTGAAGACAATTCAGGTACCTTTCGTATCCCAGAAATATTCCTTAGTATCTTCGTTTAATCTTTTTTCAAATGGAAATACCTTCTTGTAATGAGTGAACACAGGGAAGAGTTGACTGCTGTTTATTTTACAACAACCATCCAAGTATTTAAAGTGCCTAATATTATTTTCTTTTCTTTTTCTAGAGAAATCAAAGGTCAATTTCTTTCAAGCTTTCATCCCAAATGACACTTTTTTCTAAATCCGCTTGTGTTTTTATTGGCCTTGTTTTGGATTCTTTTAAAAAGCTCCATGTCCTTGTTAAAGTTGCTACCCAAGACAGGATGTATACCTTTTGTCTGAGGGCTGAAAGCAGTAAGTAAAGTGGAATAATTAGTCCCATATTGCAGATCAAATTGCAGTTAATATATTTGAATTTCACTATTTTACAGTGTGTTTTGCGTTTTTAACTTCTTGCTCCATTTATGGTTGATTTGCTGCTTCTCCATAGTACCTGGTTTAGGGAGACTTCCCAATTTCTTATTTGAGCATTGGATTTCTTCACCCTAAGTGCAGTGTTACCTCTGGCTTCGTGAATTTCACCTTCCAATTTTGTATGGTCAAAATTAACCTGAAAATCCAGTGAATTCGAAGTGCTTGCGGCACTTTTAAGCTTTGTTATCTGAAAAAAAATTGTTGTCTGTTTTCCCCTTTCTTCATGGTCTCTGTTGCCTATCACCCAGACCATCAATGAAAATATTGACTAGAATTTTGATGTTGTTTTGTGGCTGAAATGCTTCTACTACTTGGGAGATTTTTCAAGCACTTGTGCTCTCATGTTGCAGGGAATTAATCCAGACCAGATTTTCTTAGTCAATTTGTGTATTTATGAGACTGCCATAAAGAATGTGAATAAATAAACAAACAAACAGCTAATCTTAATGTTT
This sequence comes from Pogoniulus pusillus, assembly GCF_015220805.1. Lineage (NCBI taxonomy): Eukaryota > Metazoa > Chordata > Aves > Piciformes > Lybiidae > Pogoniulus > Pogoniulus pusillus. The sequence goes on along the minus strand of NC_087272.1, from coordinate 28,643,576 downwards.
ATCACATCTGTTGCTTCCCTGCTATCCATTAGCTTGCAACTCTGTCAAAGAAATAAATTATGCTTCCTTGATTTTTTTTCCCTTGATGAATGCATGTCATGTGTTTTTTATCATCTTATTATTCTTGAGGTGCTTATAAATTGCTCAATAATATGTTCCAGAATCTTTTCAGGAATCAGTTAGACTGTCTTCAATTCCCCAGTCCCTCTTTCTCTCCTGCTCAAAGAGGGTATCCTTCTCCAGTCCCCTGACACTTTGCAGTCCACTGTGAATTTCACAAAAATTCATTAGAGAGACTGTTTCAGCTGGTTCAGTGAGGCCTCAGGACTGAATTTAATCAAGCTTTGCAAGCTAGCATACATGTACTTTAGGTAAATATTCCTTAGCCTGTTGTTCCCTTAACTTGGCCTATGTTCCTATTCACTTTTAAAATAGTTACTTAGACTTCTCCTTATTCGTCAAGAGTAAACTAGTTGGTATGTCCACTTTTTCCTTATGATCAGATCTCCTGTCTTCCCTGTGAAGTGATCCGCCTGTATTTCCTCTTCTAGTGTATTTACAGGATCTTTTCCTGCTTCTTTGGGAGTTGATTGGCATTTTTTAATTTCTGCTCTGTGTGCTTGTACTTTATATTCATAGTACATTTTATATAGTTCATTTTGACTTTAAAAGTTTTTAAAGCATCATAGAATCACAGAATCATAGAATCAACCAGGTTGGAAGAGACCTCCAAGATCATCCAGTCCAACCTAGCACCCAGGCCTATCCAGTCAACTAGACCATGGCACCAAGTGCCTCATCCAGGCTTTTCTTGAACACCTCCAGGGACAGTGACTCCACCACCTCCCTGGGCAGCCCATTCCAATGCCAATCACTCTCTCTGGGAAGAACTTCCTCCTGACATCCAGCCTATACTTCCCCTGGCACAACTTGAGACTGTGTCCCCTTGTTCTCTTGCTGGTTGCCTGACAGAAGAGACCAACCCCACCTGGCTACAGCCTCCCTTCAGATAGTTGTAGACAGCAATGAGGTCTGCCCTGAGCCTTCTCTTCTCCAGGCTAAACACCCCCAGCTCCCTCAGCCTCTCCTCATAGGGTTTGTGTTCCAGTGGTCTTGAAGTATCATTAAAGTCTTAATATTTTTTCTTCTTATGGAATTAATTGGAAAATATGATTTTAATAAGTGTCTTTCAGAGATCTCCATTGCTCTCGGTATAATGGATGCAGTGCTTGTGAAGGATCAAACACGGCTTTTACTTTAAATTCTGCTGTGAAGAAATGTTATTTAATTGCATTTGAAAGCTTAAAGCCATGAGCTCTGTTATGAAGTGATAGATTCAAACCGTCTTCCACTTTCTTCGATCAAATAACCTTAAATTAAGTTTTGATTAGATATGGGACATTTCTTCCACCTTTTCATTCTGTATGCAATTTCCATATAAAAAAATCCTAGGTTAAACTAATGATTTGGGTGGCTTTGTCAGCATTCAGGAACATAAAAACATGTAATTTTCTCAGACTGTTTAAAATGAGTCAACTAATTTATTTGGCCTTTATAGAGCATCCAGGATTTATCCACATTCCCAGCTTGTTCTGAATCACCCAGTATTACTGGGTTGGTTTTGGGTGGTTTGTTTTTTTTTTTGTTTGGTTTATCTGTAATTACTTTTAGATCTATAACAGAGCTCGTTCAGGGCTTCTTAACAAGATGGTAAAATTGAAATATGCTGTCTCCAGAGTTGAAGGTTTTGGTTGGGGCAAAAGTGGAGAAGCTGAGGAGTCATGGCTGCAATTGGCTTTGCCTTCATTTTACATCTCTGCTTGTCATCTAGGTCTTGCAGCCTTCTCAGCACCTGCTTTTTATTTGTTCTCTTTTCAGTGTTCTGATTGCAATAAACTTACCAAAAAAAGAAAAGGAAATAAAACTAGCAGTGCCATATTGGTAACTGTGATGTATGTAATATTGTAATATGGCCATGAAACACTAATCTTTAGCTGCTGCTCAGGGAACTTCCTTTTAAGCAGGCCCATTTGAGTACAAACCTTTCTTGGGAAGACAGAGCCCAAGCATTACTGGAGCATTGCATCACCTGATCATAAAAATATTTTTTGTAAAAATACCTTTATTCAGAAGGCAGTTGTGACTTCTAGACCTTATTTGCCTCCAGTTTTATATTTGGAGGTCCCAGTCTCTTCTGCTTGGCACTTGCTGTAGCTCTTTTCAATCCCATTCATCCATGTGGTGGTATACAGCAATGCTCTCTCTTCCTCAGGTGCCTGAGTTGTGGGTTTGTTTGTTTGTTTTTGATCTTTCAGCTAGTCATTTCCAGGGCCACAGGTCTTTTAACAATATATGTTTACAGCATACATTCACTACTTTTTCAAGTGGAAGAGCTTGTCACTAAGCTGTTTGTCAGTTTTCAATAGGTATCTTGGGTGATCTGTCTTTTGTTCTGTAGATAATGTGTGTCTGTTTAACCAGCAGTGTCCACTAGCAAAGCCTGTCTTCCACCTGGTAATTCACTCCAATGAGAATTGGATGTTCTGAGTAGAATGCAATAGCAGAGATCAGGCTTAAGTCTACTACAGGTGGTAGAGCAAGTAATAGAAAAGCAAGATAGAATTGAGTGGGATAAGTCCTATAATTTTCAGAATTTCCAGTCTAATTTGGATGGATCTAACAGTGACAAAACTGTTCTAGTAAAGAACAATCTGCTGTGAAATTAAAAGGGATGGTTTTTCCTGAATGTGATGATACCTTGTGAAAGCAAACCCTGTGGAATGAAGTCAGAGTGTTAGAACTTCATAAACATCCATCCCTGCTTTTAACATAGCAACTCTTGTTTCACGTTTAAAAAGTTGCATTTTAGATGTCTGAGAGCTGGCATGCACGTGGGGTAAAGTCGTTCAGAAGGGGAAGGAAAAATGCATTTTTAGACCTTCCCAGGAATCGGAATTTAAAAGTTCTCCTTGGAAAAGCTAACAGCACTATCTCCTCTTGCTTTCTTTGAAACGTTTATCCCGTGCAGACAGCTCTAAAAAGTGCTGCAGAGGCTCCCAGTGTTTCTGGGCTGTGACACAATTGTAAGCCTGTCTTCGTGTCACTGTTACATCATCTGGGAACGTGCATGGTTGTGGGACCTTCTCATGGTGTCACCAGAGACATCAGAAAACTGTATAGTTTTGTGAGTTTGTAAAAACACTACATATTTCTCTTAGGAAGTTTTCAGGTGGAAAACCTTTTACTACCTTTACATGTACATGTGTAGTATTCTCACCTTACTCTAAAATAGGTGGGCCACATGTTACCAGCTGGCACAGATGTTACTACCTGGCACAAATGGCTGTCACTATTTCAGAGTAAAAGGAGAAGCACTCTATTCCTCCCTAGTAATAGGGTATTCTGTAGTTCCAGCTTTACTACTTGCTATCCTTACTGAGCTGTAGTTACACTATGTGCTGAGCCAATGCAAAAGAAAACAGTGTGCCCTACTTTAATGAAAGGCAAGATTAAGTGTTCATTTTATGTTGCTTTCTTCAACCCTCTTTCAGGGACCACGTCATCCTATTTTTGGATGATGCATGCTGTCGTTTCACACCTTGCTTTCAGTACTTTTGCATCTACATTAAGAGAAAGCAACGTAGGTCTGAATGTCCTTATATTATCCTGGGTTATAATTAATTTCCTAATCTGCCAAATGAGTATCTTTTTCATGCTGGTGGGTAGCTTTAGTTCAATATGCTTTGTGGTTTAAAGTTTGCTTTGTCTTCTTTGCATTGGATGTACGTACTGGCAACTGCTCAAGCTGAGGCAGATGAAGGAAATTTTAATTACCTTGAGGGAGTTAAGATTGCTTTTTCAAGCATAATAGGGATTATTAGCCTTTCAATTTTATTTTTCAAAAGGATCAGCTGTGATTTTTAGAGGATATTGTGTTCTATATTAAACTATTATTATCCAGGTTTACATTCTCACTTTGGCTTTCAAATTTTGGCAACTGCTTTAAATAAATAAAAAAAAAAAGTACTTGATACTGCTGAGCTTGATTTTTCTTTTTCTTAGCAGCTTTTGTCAAATGCAGAAGGTAATGCTTTTCAGCTTTGTATATTTAACAGCTTTTCTGTTTGTTTGTTTGTTTGTTTCCATATTCATGTTGTGCAATCTGGAATTTCTTCCAATGTTAGTGTTCAGGGAGACCAAAACAAACACCATCTTTCTTCTCCCTCCTCCTCCCCTTTGTTTTATTAGTTAGGTGTGTGGAAAAACCCCAGATTTCCTGGCACTTCTATTGTGTGTAACAGCAGGAAAGACAAAGATAAAATTATACACACCTCCCAGTTATTTGAACAATGCAAGCAGAGAAAAAAGAGTTTCTCTGAGCTGCCAAGGAGCAATGAATTTGTGTGACTGCAGGTAATATTTTTGATGTAGTCTTGGTTAAAAAAAAAAAATCATACTTGGTGTGTATGCTCAGAGCTTGAGGTTTTGTCTTTCCCACTCAAATTGGTATAACTTTTTCTTGCATCAAGCAATGCTAGCCATAGACAGTTACAAACATGTTCAGAATAAATTAGGTCATAAACATTTTATTCCCATCCATTAATGGAGAATACTTCACAATGCACTGTCAAATATGATGAGATTTCTCATTTTATGGCTCAGTGTATCTACAGTCTAGTAATTGCACTTTCAATGGCACAGTATTTGTGTGGAGCAATGGTGACATTCAGTGCCCAGTTAAACTACAGTGTGATTAATCCTCTGTGTTTTGCTTAAGGGTCTTGTAATTCATATTCTCTTGGTTTACAATGGCAGGTAGGAACTCAAGAGAAAATCTGAATATACAGTAAGTTCATCTACATCAAATACCAAGTTGCTTGAAATACTGAATGTATTTTCCAGAGTCATGACTACGTGAGAATAGTCTGCAAATGTTTTTCTATCTAGCACTGCTGAGTACTGTACCTGAGGATGTGGGAATTTATACTGGTTTTGAAAAAAAACCAATAACTGCATTGTGTGACATGCAAACTCTTTGTATAACCTTTTCTTGGTGAAGGGTTAGTTGTAAAAAGCTCTGCTGGTGAGCACTAGAGAGCTATCTAGTCTATCAAGAATCACAAACGTGGTGATTATGAGTGGATTTTATTTGAAACACTGTTAGACAGAGATTTTACAAAAGGTCACTTTTTAGCTGGTACGTCCAGTTCTGTTTAAATGAAACAGAGTAAAGAGTTGAACTCCTCTTACCTCTTGAATTAGCCTGTATAGGTTAGAATCATAGAATCAGTCAGGGTTGGAAGGGACCACAAGGATCATCTAGTTCCCACTCCCCTGCAGGGACACTCTACCCTAGGTCAGGCTGGCCAGACCCTCATGCAGCCTGGCCTTAAACACCTTGTTCTTGGAATTTAGAAGGAAAGATGTGCATCACCTGGGCTGCTTTCATGGATCTTGCATGTGGTTAAGTTTCTCAACATTACAGGCAGATTTAATGTACTTTGGAATGTTTACAAGACATCTATGAGTGCTGCCCTCCTGAAATGCAACTACTGGGTGATGTTATGTATAATGTCCTCCTGGTTAAGATATGTGGGAATTCAAAACTCAGTGCTTCATAGGCCCAAAGACAATCAAATCCAACCTTACTCACCAGTGAGAATATCTCAGAATATATAATAGAGAAGGGAGAACCCTTGACCATGTTAGTGTGCAAAATGTCTACTGGGCAAGGATAACCCCAAAAAACACAGATTCCAAAAAACAAGTTTAGAGCACTGATCTGAGCTTCAGTTCAGCTTCAGAACAAGAAAGGAACTTAAGCATGTCATTTACAAATTTATTATCACAAAAACTAAGAGATTTTGATTTTCAGCTCTGAGATCTCTGAAATTATCTTTTATATTCTACCTCTATTACTGTCTCTTTATTAAAACACCTTTGCATTCTTCAGTCTTTGCTTGTTGAAACATATGCAATACTGCATGGTCATCAGCACTGCAGCAAAACTAGAACATCTTTAAACTCAGGTTTCCCCAAAGCCCTCCCCCAAGCAGTGCTTGGGATGTATTTTACTTCTTTCACCCATCTTCATCTCTACAGGCTAGGGTGCTTTGTTTCTGCTTTCTCTGCTAACTGTGGGCTTTGTCTTAAAGTCATGGTCAGGTCTGGGGAGTTGGATGGAAACATCAATAGCCTATTAATCTCTGGTATAAATCAATAGAAATCAACAGAGGTAGACTGGTTTATGTTTAGCTCCTAATCCTTGTTATTGGAATGAATTATTCTTTTCTTTACAGCTGAGTGGCCCTGCTGGTTTGTGTTAGACAACCAAGGACAATTTACTTCCTGAAGTCTGTTGGACAGACATGCATCTGAGTGATCTACCAACACCAGACTGCAAGTGGTGGACTGGCCATTCTAGTGGTGTGATTAGCTGCAAGAAGGTGAGTTGGTTTCTGCACTGTGTAGCTGATCATTTAATCTAGTCACAGAGGACCCCCTTACTCTTGCTGCTTAGTTCCATCCTGGAGTTGCAAAAGGCTTATGCCAGTCACCACCTCTTCAACTGCTGGTTTGCCATGACCCGAGTTGTTTGTATCTCACCATTTGGCCCCATCCCTCCTATGTAGTCGAATTTCCAGTATATTCCCTGGCTTTGCCTCCCCAGACAAATGCACTGACCTTTACCTACTCCACATCCTGGTGCCCAGTTGCTAGTCCAGCCATATACCCTCTTGCTAGGCCCATACACAGTTTGTTACTTTGGTTTCAGAGGTGCTATACCTGTCACAGGTGGAGTGTCTAAGTAGCGTGTGCTTTCCTCAGTTGTCTTTGAATTGATGTTTTACTTTGAACATTTCATTAATATCAAACTAATTTACTTCAATAGCATATGTTAGGATACATTGCTGATATCTGGCTGCTGCTGTGCTTGCCTTTCTTTTTTAAATAGAAGTTTGTCTAGTGAAAGCAAACTTATTGAAGCCTGTAGAAAACTATCAACTTTGTAATTTATCACATGTCAGTGAAAGAGGTTAATTTTGATGGCAATTAATTTATAGCAAACACAACAACCAATGAGTATTTATATATTAGTGTTAACTACCATGATTCAAAGGTAGCAATTAGCTTAACTGACAATTAATAGAAACAAATTGTAGCAGTGCAAACATGAACAAAATTCATTCAACCCCTCCAGTTCACTTAATATAATAAAAATATACTGACTTAATTGATCTTTAGCTGCTCTAAGTAAAGACTAATGACATGAAATGGAGTGTAGACACTGGCTTCAGGGAATGATATTTTCTCATGTAATAAAATACAGTGAGATGTACCTAAGTAAATACTTTATGTTCACCATTAAAGGAACGATGTACATTTCGTTCTGGCAGGATAAACACCTATAAACAATTAATATGGGTCAGTCTCCTGGCTTTTAAAGCATAATCTCTGGCAGCAAATGCAATGAGAATTTACATTGCAAAATTAAATGGTTATTGAAAGTACTTGGTAGGGGATGTTTTGTATCTTCTCTGTTAGCTCATTCTTCATGGCATGCTCAAAATGTCTTGATGTCACCAAATCAAAACTGTAGTATCTCAGTCTAGTGTGGGATTTCTGTGCCATTATTGACCTTTAAAGTGTCTTAATGAATAACTATTAATGTGATTTTTAAAATGTGTTATAATTCTGTGTAGGAAACACTAACTTCACCATGAGCACCATTTAAAATAATTTCTGGCAAATTTTGTTTATATTCTTGATAGGAAAAGAAGTTATGATTAGGTAAACATAAGAGATTCAGGCAGTTTAAACCAACCTGGGCTATGTTTCATCACACAACAAGAAGCTGAGGGTGGTGGTTAGTTGTCATTAATTTCATGTTCACGTGTCATAAGATGTATTGACATTTTTGAGAGTGTAAAAGAAGGACAAATTAATTTAAATTAAAAATAAAATGTAGAACCTAGCTAAAATCAATAATTTCATTTACACTCCTCAGTTCAAGAACAAATTGCTGTCAGAAGGAAAACAAGGAAAAAAAATCCTGTCTGTTCTTGTGGCTTGTAACAAGCGAGTTAAAATTAAAACTAAATATATCTTTAAACTAAAATCACTTTGTTTTCATTAAACTAACAATAAATATAAGTATTAATCAGATTTGCAATTATAATTAAATGAATGAGCAATGCTATTAGATTGAATCATCAGGTGGGCAATTTTACCCACTCAATATTGTGGCTAACTACACTGTGTGGTAATGACAGATCTTTTTCTAAATTGAAGGTTAACTTGTTTCCCTTAGGCTAACATGCCAGAAAAATGTATCCATTAATGGCACTTAGTATATTTTTCTGTGGTGTTTTTATTTAGTTGCTTATTGAAACCTTTTATATTTAATTTTCTCTGTAATATTCTGTGCCAATTAGTTCCATACTTTGGTTGTGCATTGCATGATGATTTAAAAAAAAGAACTTTGTTTGTTTGTGATGGTTTGTCTTTTGTTTTGTTATTAGTTTTTATTACTCTCCTAGAACCAGGTGAGTGCTTGACTGATTAGAAGTCTTATAGCTGCTTGGAATCTCCTGGGTGATACCATACCATCATACCTAATGACCAAAGCTTTTGTTTGCTCTTGAGAAGCTGATATTAATTATGTTGTTTTAACTGAGGTTAGTGTAGCAAAATTGTTATGAGAATGATTAATTTTCCATTTTTTTCTAGTCTTATCTGTCTCCATCATAACATTTGCCTCTCTTTTGTTGAAAGTAGTGCCAGCTTAGATGATGGTTTAATTTCCCACTATACATGTCTGCAAATGTGAATATTTATCTCTTAGGATAACAGACCTGCTGTACCTCCTGCTGTTTTGTTAGGTTATTTGCCAATGATTAGCAAGAGTTTTTGAAACAGGGAGGTGTTTTTGCAGGCAAATTGTTTTTCTTGTAATATGTTTTACTGACTGGTATAAATCTCAAAAGGAATCCTCAGTTTCACACAAGATACTTGGTTGTTTTTCACCCAAGGACCAAAAGATATCATTAAAAACAGTGTTGTTTTTCTTTTTCCTTTTGTGAAAGTGTATATGTCTAAATACCAGAACTGTCCAGCATGAAGCGTGGCTGCATGAGAGTAACACTGAAGTTAGGGTAAAGTTTTTCTTAACTGTTAATGTGACATTGAGTCTTGTTGAAGTGAAGATATGTTAACAGATTGTTGTCACTATAAACCAGGAAGCCTGTGAGGTAAAGTGATGGCATTAAACTGGACAATTGCAACCCTTCAAAGCTAGATGCTTCAGCTTTACCAGATGATGGTGACAATTCCTCTGTTCTTTAGTCAGTTTTATTGCTTCATAGCCAGTCTGGCTTTGATCCTGTTCCTGGAATAGCTATGTGTAGGAAAGTATGAGTTATAACTAGGCTAGACTAAAAGAGAGGGCTCTGTTATGTGGGCACTTGTTGCTAATTTGAAGCTCTCTGGTGTTACTCAGTCTGTATAAGCAATTGGAGAGTTTCAGTCCAGATTATTTCCCTTCATACTCCCCAGAAAATCACAGATCTGCTTTGCTGTTGTAGAAAATCTGTGAGTTGACATTTGATGAGACAAACTCAGCTGCTTTTGAAATGTACTTTTTTTCTCAACATTTGGTAGTTTCCTTTCTGAGTACATAAATGGGCTTGGTGTTGTCTTCATTCTTCATCCAACTTCAGCCACGAGTTACTATTCACAAATAAATTACTCATCTCTTGTAGAATTCAGCTAAAAAGCTTCAATTCAGAATGTTGCAGTAGTTTCCCTACAGTCCCTACAAGTTCTTCAAAAGGTTAGCATAAGCAGAGGATGTTGTACATAGGAAGGTAATTTGCCTCATCTGTGAGCCCTCCAGAGCATTTCACCCTACATAAGGAAATGACTATAATTCTGTATTTGCATGGTCTTCCTCCTTAATATGGGCTCTGCAAAAGTATTTGCATTCTCAGGCTTTTTTTGAAGGGCCATATGAGTCATACAGGTATATTTGATATAGACTATTTAAGTGGTTTAAATAGTTCATAGTGGATAAAGTCACCTTAGATTCAGTGTAATATCTAACAACCCAAACAAATGTCCAGTTATCAGGCTCTTGGCTTTATTGTTCTAGGTAGAAACTGCTCCACTATGTATAAGTAACATGTGTTGAAGATGCTAGTCTTGTTTCTCACATGTCGATAGTCAACCTCCTTCATTTTGGTCCGAGGAGCACTGAGTTAAATTGTACAAAGAGGAAGAGCTCCAGCAGGGTATGTGAAGAGAGACTGTAGAGACTGATGTAAAAAGAGTTAGGCAGCTTAATGACAAAGCAGAGACTTGAGGTTTTATCAGAGAGAGCAGGAGGAATGTTTCTATATAGAATTACTCCAGTAGAAAAGTACAGGCATTTGTCAGGTATTCTTATTTGTTCACATAGTATCAGAGAAACAGTCAAAATGTCACCACCTAAGCATAACTGAAACATGAGCAAATGGTACAGCTTCCAATGACAGCTTAAAAAAACCTCTCGTATATATATATAGCAACTCTTTGAATTTTTCAGCGAATGTCTTTTAATCGTTAGTTCTGTGACATTGAATCCAACACACTTGGAGGGCATTGCTCTTGTAAATTGGGAATTGTAGAGGCATGGTGCTACACAGCGGTTCCCTTTTCAGTTAGTACTAAGCTTTGCTCTAGCTGTTGCATTGACACTTGACAGTGTTTGCAGGATATTCCTGGTAAATTAGAAGCAGTGCATTTAGTTTCCTCTCTGTTATCTGACAGTAGCCTTGCTGATAGCTTCGCTGAGCTGTGTCTCATGCAGTGGTTGCATAAAATTGTATGCTAGTTGCCATAGCATGTGTTCCCTTCCCAGCTGAGATTCGATCTTCACCTTTTCCCTCACAGTGGTCTGTAACTGTTCAAATCAGGTTGTATTTGAAGCTTGAGTTCCTTCTGAGCAAATCTCTGTCACTCTATGTTGTCATTTTGTAATCATGGCAGGAATCAATGGAGGCTTTTTTTTTTGTTATAAGAACAAGATGAAATCCCAAGTAAGAATCGACTTACTAGAAATGGCTGAAAATAAAGTTTGATTTTTGTCAGTTGTGTTAACAAGACTCTAAATACTTCGTAGTTTTGGCAAGCTTTGATCAGTGTTTTCCCTACAAATAAACCAGAGGCTCACTCCTGGGCAAACAGCGTACCCCTTTTGAAAGTAAATTTCCATTTGATAAACCAAGCTGCTTAGAGCTTATCCACTTCTTTCTTAGGAAGTTGCCGATTTGCCTCTTATTTGAAAATCCTTCTTTAAAATTGGTTCTGCTTTTCTGAAGTAAGATAGTAGATTTTCCACAGGAGTTTTTTTTTCTTAATCCCTTCCCTGTTTTCCAGCAAGCGTATTTCAGCAGCTTTAATTTGTCAGTAACCCACTTCTGACTCAGCTCTGCTTTATTTGCTTAAGATGTCTTTTCTTTTGCTGTAGCATAAAGATGTAGAATCTTTCTTGCTTTAATTATAATAATGTAGATAATTCCTGGTCTTGCTACTCCTTTTGCTTTTCACTATCAAAAGAATTTTTGAAAGAGGGTTGATTTAAATATTGCTTTTTTTGCAATTTGTGGCTTTTCATACGCTGATTATTAAAAAGTTCATGATCTTCTATTACATTCTGCCTCCTGCCATGTAAGGGCCCTTTTGAGGGTGTTTTCACTGCTGTATCTCCATGGAGGCAGCAGGTGGGAGTGAGTTTATTGCACTCATGTGCTGTGAGTCAGCTCAATTTGAGAGCCAGAAATTTATTTTAACAAGGTACTAGGCCTGAGCTAATTAGCCTTTCAGAGTGCAGGATACATTAGTTTAGGCCTAACATCTTGTTAACTCACTAAGTAGCTTCTGAACTGCTTCATCCTAAGGCCCAGGTGAAGAGAACTGCTGTCTAAATGGAGCCAGTGGAACTGCTTGCACCTGTTCTTGGAAATGCATACAAATTATTTTAGTGGTAGTGCTGGTAGAGTCATAGACTGCATTGGGTTGGAAGAGACCTTGAAAAGTCATCTAGTGCAACTGCAGACAGTGAACAAGGATATCTAATCAGACTAGGTTGCTCAGAGCCCTGACCTCAAATGTTCTAGGTCCTGCCTGACATTGAACGTTTCCAGGCACAGAGCCTCTACCACCTCTTTGGGAAACCTGTTACAATGTTTCACCACTTGAGTTGTAAAATACATCTTGCTTATCTAGTTTGAATCTCCCCCACTTTTGGTTTAAAAACATTACCCCTTTTACTGTTGCAACAGGCCCTACTAAAAAGGCTTGTCCCCGTTTTTTCTTATAGAACCCCTTCAAGTACTGACAGGCTGTGGTAAGGTCTCCCCTGAGCATTTTCCTCTCCAGGCTGAACAGCCTCCCTTTGTGGTAGACCACAAATTCTTCCTTTCCAACTTTTCTCAGAACAATCTGAAGCAATTTCTAGGTTTACCTGTTAGAGTCTAGATCTTTGAAAGTGAGCCAATCCTGACTGGCTTGAGAAATAAAATTTGTTCCAAGTAGGAGAATTTTAAACTTAGTATTGCGTCATCTTTATTTCAAACTTGAATATAAGACTTAATGCTTTGGGTTCCTCTTCAGAGTATGAGAAATCCTCTGTGTGCTAGTTTGAAGCAAGCTAGAATGTTTTGGTGAGAAAGATTAGACCACAGGCTATGAAAGAGAAATAGAGTGATGTCTGCTTCACTCATAGGCTTGCTGAGATGTATAAGGACAAGAATCCAAACTTAGATAAGGCACTGCTTTTTCTGCTTGGGAGTTCTGAGCTGCATGTCTCTCTAGCCTCTCTGCCATCTCTCTGACTAATCCACTTTGCTTCCTAACTCCCTGGCCAAACCTCCATTCTTCCTTGGGACTAGGATAAGGTTCAGAGGGGTGGGAGAAGGTGGAAGGGTGGTTGGGAGCCCCTCCTGGGGACTCAGGTTTCTGGAAGGGCTGTTGTGTTTCTGTGTTACCTTTTACCTTGTATATTTCTGTCTATAACTGTATATACTGTAAAAATCTGCTTGTATATTGTGCCAACTGTAAATAAGCTTCATTCAAATTTCCAGAACCAGCTGAGTCTAGTCGGGGTGATTTAACAAACTGTGGGGGTGGGGAACACCCAAACCATCACATTCTGAACATAGAGCACTGCATGCTCAGACCTGTCTACTTGGAGCTTTCTTGTTAGGCTTTATATAAGCTGGACCAGCTGAATATGATTATCACTTGTTCTGGTTTTTAAATTCTGGAATTGTATTTAGCCAGCCTGTAACAGTCTCTTCCACTCGATTAGAGTATTGAGGAAGCTGTCAATTTTTAATTAAAAGTAGCACAACCACCATTTCACAGGTAATTTGCATTTTTTCCCCAGAATTTGGATATCTGGCTTCAACTGGAGTTTTGAGTGGAAACATTCCCATTAATTTTAATTAGAATCAATCTCAACATATTACTGAATTAACAAATAACAAATGGGGAGAATGAGGCAAAACATTTTACCACCTTCTTGTAAGTAAGAACGTGTTACTTATTAACATTTGCTGGAGTCAATGTGAGGTTTTTCAGTCAGTCATAATGGAGTTAGTTTGAGAGAGGTGAATACCAGGTATGAATATCGTATCACAGAGGTGAATATGAGAGTGCCACTGGGATCAGCCTTAAGATTTGCAGTTTGTTAAGAACTTTCTGGAAAATGTTTGGAATAAGCCAGCCAAGTTGCTCCACTCTATTATCTAGAACACCTGGAAGAAGTGACAATGAAAAAGTTACAATATTTATACAGCAGGAGTTTAGCTCAGGTTCCTGTCAACCCTGCCCAAAACTGAGTTCAGGTTCAGGGCATCAGATTGGAAGAAATCCACTGGGTGATGTTTACCTAGTAAAAATATCTCTTGAACGTTCTGTAAACTGTAATTAGAATTATCTACAAACATGAGATTCCATTATAGCAACTTTTATATATATATAACTTAAAAAAATATAAGAAATAATGAATCCAGATGTTGAGGACTCAATGTATTTGTGGTGTGCTAAGATCTACAATTAGCCTTCCCTGTATACAATGGAGATTATTCTGTAGTTTGCTAAGCATTCACTAAGGTCCTTGAAAGAATCACACAGAATTACAGAACTAGAGGTTAGAAGGGTCCTACAGAGATCACAGAGTTCAACCTACCTGCCAAGGCAGGATTACCTAGAGTAGTCTGCACAGGAATGCATCCAGGTGGATTTTGAAAGTCTCCAGAGAAGGAGACTCCACAACCAGTCTGGGCAGCCTGTTCCAGTGCTCTGTCACCCTCACTGTAAAGAAGTTTCTCCTCATGTTCAGGTGAAACCTTCTATGTTCCAGTTTGTAGCTGTTGCTCCTTGTCTTACTGCTGCTGAGGACCAAAAAGAGATTGGCCCCATCCACTTGACATCACCCCCTCATATTTGTACACACTGATCAGATCTCCTCTCAGTCTTCTCTTCTCCAGACTAAACAGTCCCAGGTTTTGCAGTCTCTCTTCCTAGGGCAGATGCTGAAGCTCCCCAGTCATCTTCGTGGCTCTCTGCTGGACACTTTCCAGCAGGTCCCTGCCTCTCTTGAACTGAGAGCCCAAAACTGAACACAGTATTCCAGACGTGGTCTCACCATGGCAGAGTAGACAGGGAGAAGAACCTCCCTAGACCTGCTGGACACACTTATCCAGATCTGACCCCGGATGCCATTGGCACTGTTGGCCATAAGAGCACATTGCTGACCCATGCAGAACTTGCTGTCCATCAGGACTCCAAGGCCTTTCTCTCTGCTTTCCATCAGGGCAGCCCTCAACCTGTACTGTTGCCTGTTGTTATTCCCCAGATGGAGGACCCTGCACTTTTCCTTATTTGACTTCATTAGGTTTGCCTTCACCCAGCTCTCCAGCTTGTCCAGGTCTTGAGAGGCTGTTTTACAATGAAAGACAGCATTTGGATGGGGCAACTCTGTCCAACCCCAAACATTTTGATTCAGCGAGTCCCACAGGTACTAGCAATGTTTCAAGTTATGTGTGCTGACTCCACACCTGTGGTACATCTGTTTTCATTTTCTTACCCTTGAATGATCATGATTCAGCTAGCTGACAGAAGAAAGTGGTTTTTTTTAACTGTGCTAGGGCCAGGAGTTTGGAAGATTAGGGTGTTAGCACTGAGGTCTTTTATATTGCCTTTATAATCCCTTTCAGCTGATTTTTCTGACTGTCCATTTTTGCTCCTATAAGTCAGAAATACATTTGCAGCTGGTTCCAGGCTAATTTAATCCATGTCTATAAATTGCTTTGAGATCTTTTGATAGGAAGCATCCTAGAGTGACAATGACCTTTTCTTGATTTTTTTTTTAATGGATAATTTTCAGCAGCAAAATAAAACATTGCTTTTAGAACATTTCCCTCTACAGTGCTAACAAGAGTAGCTAAGGAGAAAGACCTCCACAATTAATCACTGCTTCAGGATTGCTCTGTTTTTAAAAGGAGCTTAACAGCTGAAATTCGTCAGTCTTTACAAGTGTCTTGAAGCAATTCAAATTCTGAGTGACATTTCTCTGAGGCAGCCTTTTCAGTGCAAGGCTGCAGATTTCACAAAGTCCTCTGTTGTTCTAGTGTCAAGGTCATGCAGCCTTCCCTAACTGACACGTAAAGAAATTCTGGCACACACAAAAATCAACATAATAGTTGTCTTTGATGCCTTTAGGCAGTAGTAGTAGTTGGGTATAATTTTGCATAACTGACAATTGTTCCATTGTGAAGTCCAGGAAGAAAGCCTTTCTTCAGTGCTTCTTCCTTCTTACCATTGTTATAATCTTGCATTATTGCATATTGACCTTCTATTTTACTCCATATAATTATTCTGTCGCCTACTGGTATTGAAAAATCAATCTGTATTAGTACTGAATGGTAGCTTCTACTTTGTCTTGTATGCACAGGGAGAGCAAATAGTTTTGGACTGTCACTGTATGTTCATGATTGCTTGTATTTATTTGAACCATAAGCAATCAGGAAAACAAAAAGCGGCCTTAGTTGCCGCCAGTGTTAATCCATTCATTAGCTGACCAAGTCGATGAATGAGTGGTCTCTAGAAGATGAGCATGCTGCCTCCTCAGTGTAGACAGAGTGACCTGGTTATAACCTGTGTGATTTGAGAAATGGTTCAACTTGCTGCTGTAGTTCTGGAGTTGGATCAATGCTAATAAAGAGTGGAATGAAGGAGGGTTAGAGAAGCAATAATGGTCTCACTGGGGGCTTTCAGGGAGTAAAGAAAAGCAGTTTTACTTTTATCACTTCTCACATATTAAGCTGGTATCTGAGTCACTTTTTCTCTAAACTGAGAAAGAACAGTCTCTCTAAGTGCACTGTGTACCTGGACAGATTTACAGTCGTAGCTTTAGTCGCCTAAAGACTAACTCAGAAATGACTAATCTAGCAGTAATCCTCCAAAGTGTTAGCTATGTAATGCCTCAGTGGGATACATCTTATGTACAATTAATACCCTAAAGTCAAGGCTGTGTTTTACAAGATAAGAACACTTGTGAAACATACACGTATGACATGCTATCTAGAATGCTCAGGGGATGATGCACTTGTGACCTGAAATGTAGTTAGGTTTATAATAAACTGTTATTGCCAGATTCAGCAGTCCTTACATGGACACTGACTTGAATGCAATTATTTATACAACACATGCAGTAGGGAAAAATAAGGTGTGATGGTCCCTTGGGGTCTTCAAGAAAAGACTGGATGAGGCACTTAGTACCATGGTCTAGTTGATTGGATAGGGCTGGGTGCTAGGTTGGACTGGATGATCTTGGAGGTCTCTTCCAACCTGGTTGATTCTATGGTTCTATGGTTTGGGTGTTCCCTGCCCCCCCCACACTTTGGAAATCACCCAGACTAGACTCAGCTGGCTCTGGAAATATGAATGAAGCTTATATTTACAGCTGGCACAATATACAAGCAGATATTTACAGTATATACAGTTATATATAGAAAAACAAGGTAAAAGGTAATACAGGTACACAACAGCCCTCCCAGAAACCTGAGTCCCCAGGAGGGGCTCTCAACCACCCCTTCACCTTCCCCCTATGCCTCTCAACCTTACCCCAGTCCCAAGGAATAATAGAGGTTCGGCCAGGGGGTTAGGAAGCAAAGTGGGTTAGTCCAAAATGGAGGGTGAGGTTAGAGAGTAAAATGTAGCTCGGCCAGCAGCCCCAGCAAGAGTGATTATCTAATGTTTTTATTTCTTGTTCCTATACATCTCAGCAAGCCTATGAGCAAAGTAGACATCAACATTATTTTCTTTCCACAGCCTGTAATCTAGTTCTTCTTGCCAAAACATTCTAGCCTGCTTCAAACTAGCACATAAGGGCAACTGTACAGATCTATACCATGATTAATACATTTGGTTTAGTTCAATAACAATTTAGGAGTTTTCCATGCTATTCAAATTTCATAACATCTTTCAGGGATGTTATTTCTTCTTGTTATCAAAACACTTAATAGAATCATAGAATGTTTTATGTTAGGTTCTATTAATGTGGTTAGAATGAGCTGCTGAGGTAATACTTTTAGCAGGAAGAATATGGTGGTGCCATAGTTGGTCTTAATTGTCTGCATTAGGTAATTTGCAGCGTGAAAAAAGAAAAGCATCAATTGACACAGACTCTACTAAAAGCAGATACATGCCATTTCAGTAATTGTTACAATTCTTAGAGGTTTATAAGGATGCATTTATTGTGTGACATTCTCATCTATTTCATGTGTGCAGTTTAAAAACAAATGGAATCCAATACAATATCCTATGCTAAGCACCCTAATAGATTTAAATTAAAAGGAGAAACTAGTTCCCAGCATAGTTATATTGAGGGCCATGGCATTATACTGGAAATGTTCTGTAGCATGTGAAGCACACAGAAGGAAATATGCCAAAACCACAAGAATTATGCAATAAATTTCTTAAAATCATCTACTTTAATGGGGTTGAGAAGGAAAGAAAAAAAAAACACAAACCATCCTCCTCTGGCACTGTTAGGCCCAGAAATAATGGCTAGTTAAGTTTTCTTTAAAACCACTTGTACAAGAATTGGGCATTAAGCTTTATTTTAGTATCAGTATCACCAATGATTTTTTTTATCCACTTTTTTCCCTTCATTATAGATAGGAGTGCATAAACTTTGTGTGATTGAATACATAGGACTCTGTTCTGTGTATTCCAGAGAAATGTAAAACATGGGGGATTGTGTTTTGAAAGGTAGTAGGTTATGACATTGCATATGTAACAGAACATAGTGAGGAAATCCCTGAGACAAAGGTGCCATGAAAACCTGCTCGCGTTCATGTAATTAAGGCTCAAAATCCCTAACTGAGACAAAGGTGCAGTGAAAACCTGCACGTATTCAGGTAATTAAGGACCATTTATAACAACTACTGATGTGAGGCTGAATTTAAGTTGCCTTGGCAAGCTTTATCCTTGACTTAGCTTCAAATAGCTATGTTTTGTTCTTGTCTCTGTGAGGAAAAAACAAGCTATGGGGAACCCCTGAAATTTCGGTTTGTGGAATCAAATGTCTCATCACTGTGAGAGAACTTCTGGATCCAGCAGCTTCATGGACTAGCAATACAGTTGTTCTTTTTGGGTCAGTCTCTCTCAAGTAAGAATAGCAGACATGCACTTTCCTTGGAATGTCACAAGTATTTACTAAGGAAAACTTGCAAGCCAACTTGCATTATGTTCCAAGCCTCAGGAACATTTGTTTGTGCTAATGATTCAACCTTTGTCCATTTCTGTAAAACTGATCCTGTCTTTCTGTGACTACTTCCTGTCATGCAGATTCCACTTCTCTCCCCTTCTGTCTGCATTTCTTCTCCCTGGACTCTATAGGCACTACCAGTGAGACCACTAACAGTACAAATCTCAGGCCTATCAAGAAAGCGGACTTAGGCTTTTCAGCCAGAATAAGTACAAGATCTTATTCAGTCTTTCCAGTTCCAACATGGGCATATCTGGTAGTGTGGGAGGTCTCAAAAAGCAGAGAATGTAGATTTGTTGATATAATAATTTGAGGGGCATCCAGTTACCAGCAAATTATTTTTCTTTTATTTCCTCATTACAACCTAAATAAAACAAAGGCTTTCTGCAGTGCACATTTTCTCTGCTCTCTTTAACACATAATTCATCACAGGTTTAAAAGGAATGAAAATAACATTAATTAGCACACCAAGCTCTAAACTGAAACTTTAAAAGTCTCACAGTGTGATAAGGTTTTCTCTGTTTTCTAGCTCAACAGAGTTTGGAATCACTGGTTAAAACAACACAAAGCACATAAAAGTTAGGTACAAAAAGAATTAACAGTTTAATTGAACTATTTTCACCTTTACATACAGAAAGACAGCAGAGAAAAATTATCGCCTGTAATAACTGAAAGCTTATTTTGCTTATTAGCTTATTTTTTCCTCATGCTACCTGTTGGGAAAAAAATGGAAGAAGGCAAGCAGCATTTAAAAAAAAAAAGTATTTCTACTTGTGCAAACTTTTGACTGTTTTAATGCCTTTACTATAGGTAGTGGCCTTTGTGAGACACTGTGGCATTGATAGGTCATAGAAGAAAGGAAACTGGTTTATTGTTAAGAAAGAAAAACACCACTGTGCCACATTTCCCATCTTTTTTGTGTACCACTTCCTCCTCTGCCATCTCCCACCTTAAAAAAATAACAAAAATCAGTTACAGGCCTGTTAGGAGAAACTATGATAAAACAGATAAAACAGACTGAGAAATGTCTGTTCAATGATCCTTCTTTTGAGCTCAGTCTCTTCTAAGTGACTGCACATTCTGCAGTTCCCAGCCTGTTTGCACAGAATGTCTCTTCGTAGTAGTGGCAATGCTCTGTGTTTCTAGTTAGTACCAAGGGCTGGTATGCAGACTAAGGTCACTGGCCTGTGGTTTAAATCTTGTGTACCACATTGGGGGTGCAGAAGGTAAAAGGCCGCACCTGTGAGGAGGAGTGGGCAGGATATTGGTTTTGTGTATATTTGTATATATTTCATTTTAGTGTTATTTTCATTAAAGCAGTTTCAGTTTTCTTTTCCAACCCATAAGTCTCTTTTGCTTTCTTTTTGTCTTTGGAAAGGAAGAGAGGTTAATAGAGAGCATCTGTCACTCATTTAGAGGCCAGCCCAGCCCTAACCTTTGACAATGTCATAATCTTATTCAGCTATCATTGATTTCTTGAATTTTCAAACCTTCTAATGCAGTGCAATTTGGTCATCATGCAGGTTTGAGGTTTTTGTGCACATGGTAATATAGCTTGAAAAGTTTAAATTAGAATATCCTCTACCAGAAGGAAAAAAAGTAAAATCTTGGAAACTTGAACTTTGCCACCTATCTCCTGCTCAAATATGGATTTAATTACAATTCCAAAAAGTTTGATGGTAAATACTAACAGGTTTTTATTACTATTTGGCAGGCAGCTAAGTGTTGAACAGCATTATTTTTACCCCCAGGTTGCCAAGACTGAATTGGTGAAGTTATCATGCCTTAGCAAAACAGGAGGAAGTTTTGTTTAATTTTCCTGTCTGCAACTGTTTACCTCCTAACAGAAATAGGGTATTGGGTACACTTTAACTTTTGTAACTACCATCACCATTCATTAGCCATAATAGAGGCAGTCATCAAGCAATATAACCCAAATGCACTACTCATGAGGTTGTGAAATTCTGAAGAAGAGAATATATTGTGCTATTTAGAATGTTCTGTCTTCTGAAACTTCAGACCTGCTCATTTCAAAAGCAATGAAAGCCATGTTTCTGCTTTGCTCCCATCTGTTCTGCCCAATAGATTTTTGAGTGCTGAATGCCATGAAGCCTGGGTAATTACTTGAAAGACCTCAGCAACTCATTTGTTGTTACTATTTGCATTTTCTGTGGTATTTTAAAGAGTCCTATTTTCTGGTGTGTGTGATGCTGTACTCACTGAGATACTTGGGGTTATACTGGTATGTGCTGGGTACCATTTGGTATTGAATGAATATCACTGTCTTACATGCAAGTCATGCATATGTTGCCAGTAAGAGCAGAATTTGATTTGCAGGTGTTTATACCCATGCTAATGCAGTTTATCTCTTTTTATGAATGCTTTTCTCACTTATTGGTGAAAGGGATAGCAAGGAAAGAATGAGTATCTTGGGTAAGAAGATTGAATTCTGTTTTGATTCCAATTTAGAATACAACTTTTCCAGTCAAGAGCCCAGGCATTTGTGCTGTGGGACAAGTATTAAATGAGGCAAAATTATTAGTCATTGCTGGATTTGTTGTCCTTTTGTGTTAAACTTTTGAGAAGTGTCTGAAGCATGGCTCCTTTTAAATTAGAGCATATTGTGCTGCTAACCATCTAAAGCCTAGAGAAGATTAAAGTAGAATCAGGGTACACTTGTAAGCCCATCCTGTTCCCATTCTGTACCAAATGTGGTTCCTGGTTGCACAGTACGTAGTCTAAATGTAGTCTTATCCTAGAGAATTACTTTAACGGCAATTTAAATTGCAAAACATTAAAACTTATTTTAGGTCTTCATTACTGCCTGGCCTAGCATTTTAGTAACAGGTTTTCTCTACTGCACCTCCTGTTTCTTCTGTCTCAACTGCATCTTTATAACCTAGCTTGTGTTAATAAGCTATAATGCTAACATGAGGGTAGAACAGCTATTGTGGGTGACTGCTGTCAGAGAAGCTATACTACTGTTTGTGAAGCCCTGTAAATTCAGTGATTCCTGTTGTCTTGATCCAGGCTTTTAAATGCATGTATGCAATTAGAAATTACATCTTAAAGCAGAGCTCCTTCTAGCCTGGTGTATAGGCTCCTGAACTTGCTGTTATGCTTTGTCAGTGTAAACCTCTTGTGTTTGTATTCTATATTCACTAGATTTCTTGAGGTACTCAAATGAAGCAACTGTTTTTAAATGGTGGAGGTCTAAAATACCTACCTGCTTTTATTTACAACCTTTTATTATTCTTAGTGTTTAAAATAATGAAAAGAAAAATATTTCTGTTACTTTCACCAAAACAAAAGTCTCTTTGCAATACTCACTCAAACTGGAACCATGCCAACTCTTTATGGCTGAGTCTTTGCTTTTGAAATATAAATGCTCTTCCATCTCTGTTTTCCTCTCCAAATAAATGACACTGTCTATAGTATTGCTTCTTAATCAGTTTTAAATTGTACTGTCACTGTGTCTTGTCAAACCCTGGCTGCAGATTCTTGCACTGATACACTGGCAACAAGAAAGCTGACAGCTGGCCCTTTTTCAGGAAAATATAGTCACATTTTCTGACCACTTGCTCCTGTGGCTGTCTTTTTACATGTAAACAAAGGGACAGACTGGGGACTCAGCTACATGGTTATAAATATGAGAGAACCAGTGGGTGTCAAAAGAATTCTTTCATTCTTCTGAACTCGGAAGTGTGAATCATTCACATTCTGGTCTTGCAGTTAGTTTTTAGCATAAGGGGAACAGTTGGAAAAAATGCCTTTTGTGATATAATGCACAATGGTTTTAGAGTATTTCAAACATAAATGGAAGCTTTATCAGATATTTCATTGAATATCTGAGGCACATTTTGAAGTTTAGTGTCAACTTTATAGATTTAGGGGGAAAAAGTTTATCATACAGCTATGTATCCATTGGAAAACAGTGAAAAGGTAAAAGACCTGGGGGTCCTAGTGGATGGAAGGTTGACCATGAGCCAGCAATGTGCCCTCGTGTGGGCAAGAAGGTCAGTGCCATTCTGGAGTCTATGGAAGGGCCGTGGTTAGTAGGTCAAGAGAAGTTCTCCTCCCCCACTACTCTGCCCTGGTAGAGGCCACATCTGGAATATTGTGTCCAGTTCTGGGAACCTCAGGGAGGACAGGGAACTGCTCAAAAGAGTCCAGTGCAGAGACACAAAAATCATGAAGGAAGTGGAACATTTTTCTTACGAGTAGAAATTGAGGGAGCTGGGGCTCTAGTTTGGACAGGAGGAGACTGAGGAGTGATCTCATTAATATTTGTAAATATGTAAAGGTTGGGTGCCAAGAAGATGAAGTCAATGACAGAACAAGGGGTGGAAGGTGAGGCATAGGAAGTACCATGTAAATGTGAGGAATTTTTTTTTCACTGAGAGAGTGACAGAACACTGGAACAGGCTGTCTGGGAAGGTTGTGGAGTCTTCTTCTCTGGAGACATTCAAAACTTGAACTGCTCGGATGCATTCCTGTGTGATCTAGTATAGGTGATCCTACTCTGGTGGAGGAGTTGGACTGGATAATCTTTTGAGGTGCCTTCTAATCCTTAACATTCTGTGATTTGTGCATTAATTCATGGTTTTTGTCTGTGGATTAATGTATAATACTCATTTGGCTAACATATGCTAACGTGATGCAAAGTAATTTTAAAAAGTGTATTACTTTTCAGTACTTCAGCATCTATTTCATTTTCAGTGTATGGTGGATATGCAGCTTGTAAGGGAAGCTCAGAACCAGCTGAGTTCATTGAATTGTGCACTAACATGGGGTGAACTGCTTTTTGCTTCACACAGAGGAGTTCTTATTTTTTATTTACATTCCAGAACACTGTAACAAAGATAGAATCATAGAATCAAGCAGGCTGGAAGAGACCTCCAAGATCATCCAGACCAACCTATCACCCAGCTCTATCAATACTACTAATATGCATGCAGAAGTGCATCCAAGTTCCTTCACCTTGGCTTTAGCTATGCTCTTCTCTCAAGACTGTAGTCATGAGTGTGAGTACTTTTTTCCCTATCTCATTATATGCTTCAGGAGAACTTCAGAGACTTGCAAAGAAATTAGAGGTTGCATATGAGAAGGATTCAGCATTAAGTGCTTTTAAACTCTTGCAGTTTTCTACAGAGAAAAGAGATTAGAGAGTGAAGAAAAGGTCCTAAGCCAAAAATCTTGTTGCTAGTATCTATGCAGTGTTAGTCTGGGAGGGCTGTTCTCTACAACCGCTGGTAGAGTACCATCGTGCTGCAGGGCCTTGCTCAGGATGATACCCAGCACCTACTTCACAGAGATGCACAGCTCAGAAACAAAGCCTGATGGGAAAATCTTCACATTCATGGGCCACTGGCCCCAGTCATCTCCATCTTTTCAGCACCATCCCCCTCTTCCCACCCCACATACCATTTCCCCCTTTTTGTCCCCCAAACCCGGAGCATCTGGGTCCTGTTGGAGTCTCCTCCTACCCCAGGTGTGATCACTTTGCCCTCATTGCCCACTCTCCTTTTTAATCTGGGTCCTGTTGGAGTCTCCTCCCACCCCAGGTGTCACCACTTTGTCTTCTCTGCCCACTCTTCTTTTTAATCTGGGTCCTGTTGGAGTCTCCTCCCAGCCCAGGTGTCACCACTTTGCCCTCGTTGCCCCCTCCCCTATTTAATGGGCCCCAGAAAAGGCAGAAGCTCTAAGCTTGCCAGGCTGGATAGAGGGATCCTTCTCCCGTCGTGACTGGTGAGTGCTTATGGTGCACAGTGAATGACTGCTGGAGGGGATCAAAGGCTGGGGGGCCTAGTGCCCCCCACCCCCGGTCAGGTAGGATAGAGACTTGATGGCTACTCTGTTATCACTCACGGGTGCTGGCTGGGCCTCCTCACCTAGAATCGTAGAATCAGCCAGGTTGGAAGAAACCTTTAACCCATGTCTATTGTGTGTTCTTTATTCTTTCTGCATGCAGAATTTGCACATAGCATCAAATCCTAGGTCATGTATGTAATAAATTGTATTGCAGAATATGAGACTGCAACCTCAGAGCAGGCTTTGGGGCATGTAACTTGTTCTAGAGCCTTATCTGATGCCTGAAAAGGGGCTTGACTTTTCAGGCTTTCTGAGAAGATCTAAATTGCTTTGAAGTCATGAGAAACTGCAGAATGGTGTTTGCACTTGATAAAGCTGAGTACAAAACTTCATTTGCTGACTATCCTTTTCTTTTGTACGATCACACAGTCAGAACCATGTGTTAGATGGTAGTGTGAAATGCCTTTAGTTTATTCAAATGGAACAGTTATTTGTGTTGTTGCCTTTTGCATGTTTTTGCACTTTATGTAACTTGCTTGCATATAAGGCTGTTCGGTAATAGCCTTCCACATAGAAATGGGATTTTTTGGAGTTTTTTTCTGCAAGAAAACCCCTTGATTTTTAAAGAAAGGGTAGGTGTTGTGGGCTACACCACTTTAAAATAAGATGTGGCATGAATATAAACATTAGAGGACATAAGAGGGATTGACAGATAATTCATCAGTCTGCTGATTGCAGCATAGAATACTTTCACTGTAGCTCTATATGGTTTTTATGAAAAGAATTCCATAATTTTCTGTGGAAGTTTTCCCATTTATTGGTAATCCTAGAGGCAGAAATAGGTTGCAAAAATAAGACGATGA
Source organism: Pogoniulus pusillus (assembly GCF_015220805.1). Lineage (NCBI taxonomy): Eukaryota > Metazoa > Chordata > Aves > Piciformes > Lybiidae > Pogoniulus > Pogoniulus pusillus. Next base: position 28,618,085 of record NC_087272.1, on the reverse strand, counting down.
GCAAGAGGCATTCAAGGACTTTTTTTTTCATGGAGACTTACAAGGTGAAAGACAATTGATGATAACCAAATGCTGTAGTGAAATCTGTTTTTGTAAGTGGAATAGTGACCCAGGTGTGGCACTAGCAAATGTTACTGTTCAATTCTTAATGAACTGAGACAAAAAAGCAGCACTGTTTTGTGAGCTTTGGAGATTCTATCTATGGCACTTAATAATTTAGGGTTAGATGAAATTGAATCTTACTAAAATAATTTTAATGAAAGCTGATACCTGTTGTAGAGCAGAAATTCACCCTTGATACAAAGGGTAAATATGAATAAACTTTTTCTTTCCCCCCATGTGGGTTACAAATCCCCTGCATTAAAGGAAGTGTTAAGACTAAGAACTCCATATTTAAAAAGTTAGGACATGCCAAAATAAAGACTACAGGTGCATGTATGTGCATAATCTCTTGCTTAGGTCGTGATGCCCATTTAGTAGCCACAATGTGTGTTCTGCATAAACAACACAGTGCTAGAACCAACTCTCCTCAATTTTTCAGCCTATGTTAAGGTTTAGTCATTTGAAATGCTGCTACAGCTTACAGAGCAATTGAGCTATCTCTAACCTTAATTGAAGGTGTGTCAGGTTTGGCCTGAAAAATCTTCATTGTATAAACAGCTGAAATCCTCAGAAGCACCTTGTTGGGGAAGACAGGTGTCTGTGCTAAAGTTTCACTGCTGTCTGGGTTTACCAGGAGAGTTGCCTACACTCAGGTAATGGAGTGGCTTTTGAAGGTGGTACTTAGGCCTGGAAAAATGGTTCTGAGTATATTTAGTGTGAAGATTTTGGGTCCTCTGTGTGTGTCTGAAATGTGATAATGCTAGAAAGTGACTTTGAAAGGAATAAACTGGGAGAAATATTGTGCCACAGTGTGATATGAAAAGGCTGGAAAATTATCATATATTCAAGATGACCAGATAGATGATTTACCACTTGGGCTACAGTTTAAGTAGTCCTCAAAAATTGTCTATCATGCATAGCTATTTTGAATTTTGAGATAGAAAAAAAAACTGCTGATGACATAGTTGTATACATTTCAGGTCAAGTATTTTTTTATGTATTTAAAACATATGTAAATTGGAGTGATTGCCTTCTAGTACCTAAAGGGATCCTACGGGAAGACTAGAGAGGGACTTTTCATAAGGATGTCTAGTGACAGGACAGGAGGGAATGGTTTTAAGATGAGGGAGAGTAGGTTTAGATAGGATTTTAGGAGGAAGTTCTTCAGTATGAGAGTGGTGAGACTCTGGAATAGGTTGCCTAGGGAGGTTGTGGATGCCTCTTCCCTGGGAGCATTCAAGGCCGGGTTGGATAAGACCTTGAGCAGCCAAGTCTAGTAGAGAGGTGTCCCTGCCAAAAGTGGGTAGGTTGCAGTAGATGATCTCTAAGATTCCTTCCAACCCAAGCCATTCTTTGATTTTTTTTTTTTTTTGGAAGCTATGTGACTGGAAGTAATCATGTTTTTTTGTCTGTTGTGTGGTTTCTCTAATAGGTCATGTGCCTATTACATGCTTTCTATAACAGTTCATATTAGTTGGATTAAAATAGACTGCAAAAATAATATCTAGTTAAGAGTTTCAAACAGATTTGCATTGAAGAACATTGGAGGCTTGTGCATCATTTGTATCAAAGCATAGTTTTCCATGATGTCTCAGATTGGAATTCCATAAGTTTGAGTTCTGCTTATTGAAGTCTTGGTTATTTTTTTTTCCCTTTCAGATTTTATTATATTATTTACTGTATTAATAAAATTAAAGTAATCATTGCTAAAATAGGAGCTTGCAGTATGTCTCTGTTTGTGCCATGTGTATTTGTTCTTACCAAAGAACAATTATTAGTATCCTGTCTGTTGTTTTCATACTTGTGCAAGTTCGTGCCTTACTGGTGTGATTTTCTGTTAATTTTCTGCCCTGTTTCTCATATTCCTGCAAAGTATGATGCACCATTTCCCCTCTTAGCTAACCTAACCTTCCATTTCACATCTCTGATAGACTTTAATTGCTTTTGGTGATATCCGAGTTCATTCTATAAAGCTTCTTACAGGGGATATTAATTGCAATTAAAAAATCCCACTGTACCACTTTGACAAAATAATCTACAATGCTTGAATGAATTTATAAAGAATACTAAAAATATGAATGCTGGCATGAACTACATGTGAGACAAAAGCTATTCCCTTAGGGAACTGAGATAATTTGCTTTTGTCTCATACATTATGCATCTCTTCTTTTACACCCCATTTCCATGAAAAATATTTTTTCTTATGTATCAAAAAGTTGTTAAAATTCTGAGTGGAGCATTAGGCTCAGTTTGGGATGTTAATGTTCTGCTAGGATTTCTCTGTCTTGGCTCTTTATTTCTTATTACCTATTCATAATTTGTTTTTATGGTCTTTGCTTGTTTTCTCTAAGTAGAGTTTTCTGTTTCCTCCTTTGTTCTTTGAAGAGTGAATGCTGCCAATTCCTTTTTGTTGGAGAAGATGCACTGAAATGGGATACTCTCTAAACAAAACATATACTGTGGATGTTTCATTGGTGCACCCATGCCAGTGATTAATATTAGCCTCACTATGTTAAAAGTGCAGGTGTTAGTTCTTGCTGACCTCTTGCAAGGTGATGGATTCTTTGACAGGAAGTGAGCAGGCTTGGCCTGTGTTCTCTTGACACTGCATTGTCTCTTCAGATGCTTTTCAGGATTTATGGGCAGAGCTTGTAGTTAAGGGTATAGTTCCAGGTGCAATGGATATCCAACCCTGAAAGCAAGAAATTCTCTCTGCCACAATACTTAAGGAAATTGTCCCTTTGTGGCAACTGGGATAGATTTTTCAACTCCCTTATTCTGAAGATAAAAAGATACAGGTTTACACCACACTTATTTCCTAGTTTCCTCTCCCATTTGTTGCATATTTCTTCCATTTTTCAGGTTGCAAAATAGGGGAAATTGTGACAAAGTCTTTGAAGGTTTTAAATCTTTGATTTTGCATCCCCTGATCTTCTGAATAGGCATGTTTTACATGGGCTGAAAACCAGAGAACTAGACAGTTTTCTAGCTAGGAGCATACCACTGACCTCTATAATGGAAGCATATTATAATAGGCTTCTTCCTTGTCTTGCTGAAGATCTGTTGATTTAACAGACGCTTCTGCTGAGGTGCCTCAAAATTAAGCTTCTAATTTAAGACTTCACCTTTTCTTAACACCAAGGATACTGGTATGAAAAATAATGCATTAAAAAAAGGACAGAACTTAATAGGCAATGGATGCAAATGATAAAAGCCTATGCAGTTTACTAATTGCTGTGTTACATATTTAATGGGCAGTAATCTTTCCTTTGACAACGGTCTTCATGCTGTATTTGTTCTTAGGTTAATTGTCATTCATCTTTTTGCAGGCAGGAAACCAGTATGATAGGTGTATGTAACTATGGACTGAGAGATATTAAGAATTTAGTTTTTATTCTAGGATTATTTGACAATGTTAATCCAGATCTCTTACTTGCTTATTTACTTTTTTTTATATTGATAGGCAGTTTTTTTTATCTGTCACTAAAAGAGGTGTTCATGTCACTTTCCTTGTACAACAATATTTATAGACACAATTTGCCACAGAGATACTGAGTTTGATCATTATTCAAATCACAATATGACATGTTTTACAGCAAAGGACCCAGATGGGTTGTTATTACAGTGTCAGTGGCTAACATGAGTGATTTAAAGTATATGGCTTGTATGTTAACCAGAACATGAGAGAAAACACTGGATCATTGGGTTGCTCTGTGAAAATAGAGAAGCAGCAACCTGCCAGTGTGAAGAAAGAGTGAAACCAGCAGAGAGTGGTCTGTAAGGCTGTCAGACGCTGAATAATGTTCGAAGAAGTGTGAAGTAGGAATGCTGTTAGATGATGCATGTGATGTATGGGAGCTTTGGAAATGCTGCTTTTCTATCAGATGAGTTGTTGTGCGTACCTAAACCCTGAATATCATTCATCTGCATCACGCTCTGTTAACTCTGTTGGGCTGTATTTCCTGCCTCAGAAATTCTGATAACTAATTTTTTTGTAGCTGCAGTTTTGGGTTGTATTTTTGGAGGGCAGAGTGGTGGTGGCTTTTAGGCTTTGCTTGTTCTGTCTTACTTCATAATTGGGATTATGTGAGAAAAGCTAATGGGGGAATAGCAGCTACTTTTCCTCTTCTGAGGATAACTGTGGTACTTGGAGTGTCTAAACACATTATATTAGAGAAATTCTTTTCTTTAAGAGCTAATCCTGATTGGCAGTGCTAGTCTCTAACAAGGTGTTAAATGCTACAGATTCCTGTTAACATCCATGGGAATAGTATTTAAGCCTTTAAATTGCATTGAATGCAGCAAATCTGTGGTGTTTATGATCAGGGAGGCATATCACTGCTTTGTCCTCTTTACAGTAGAAGATGTGAAATTTTTGTTCAAGTATGTATTCTCTTCCTAAGGGTGTACTTCCACTGTTGTTGTGGGTTTTTAACTCACTCAGGATTCTTGTTACTGCTTAATCAGTCATTTTAACTGTGTATTTCTCATGTATTTGTCTCTTTAGCTGTTGTGTATATCTGTTCCCCTGTGTTATTTCACACTTCTCCATATTCTTGAAGATCCTCTTTACTTTCAATAACGAGAGCAAGGTAGACATAAAACTTGTCTTTGCCAATGTTATTGTACATAATCTATAGCTCAACCCTCTCTCGGTCTTTGCAATTAAAACACAAAGAAAAAACAGATCCTATTAAAAACAGAGGGGCACAAAACAAATTATATGATATACTCATCTGACAAGAAATCACCTCCAAAGAAAAATATTCTCTCTATTGATATATTTTGTCCTTTCTTATTTGCCACCATATCTATTAAGATTATTTATGGTTATTATGACTTTGAAATCCTTCAGCTTCTGTCTACACGAAAACAGGAGAGATTTTCAAAGGCAGAGATGATGGATATGCATACAGTTTGTACAGAAAAGATTGATTTCTGATCCTTTTGAGTACAGAAACAGCATGAACATGTGCAGCTATTTTTGGTCAGGACAGATTTTGATGGTTTGAGACACTGAACATAAAGAAGATCCCTGTAGGAGAGGGTAGATCCTCTTATCTATGATTGTTAGCCTTTTTTAAAGGCATAATCTTACTATAGTTTGCCTATACATATAAACTGTTTCTTTTTTAAGTGGTGTGGACTAACCTTAGCCAGGAGATAAGCACCACACAACTACCTGTTTTCTCCTTACCCCCCTGCCAGTGGAATGGGGAGGAGAATTGAAAAGGTAAAAGAAAGCTCATGGGTTTAGAGCAGAGTACTGGGTAATGCAAGAGCTGCATGCCTAATCAAAACTAAGTAATTAGTTCACTAGCTTAGAATCAACCAGGTTGGAAGAGACCTGCAAGATCATCCAGTCCAACCTAGCACCCAGCCCTAGCCAGTCAACTAGACCATGGCACTAAGTGCCTCATCCGGTCTTTTTTTGAACACCTCCAGGGATGATGACTCTGCCACCTCCCTGGGCAGCCCATTCCAATGCCAAGCACTCTCTCTGTGAAGAACTTCCTCCTAACATCCAGCCTCGACCTTCCCTGGCACAAGTTGAGACTGTGTCTCCTTGTGTTGCTGGTTGGTTGGGAGAAGAGACCAACCCCCACCTGGCTACAGCCTCCCTGTAGACAGCCATGAGGTCACCCTTGAGCCTTCTCTTCTCCAGGCTAAACAACCTCAGCTCCCTCAGCCTCTCCTCATAGGCCTTGTGTTCTAGACTTCTTCCCAGCTCTGTCACCTGTCTCTGGACACGTTGCAGTATCTCAACATCTCTTGAATTGAGAAGCCCATTGGCAGGCATATTCAGGCATCCCTAGGAAATCAGGGCTCCACCACATGTAGCAGTTGTTTGTGGAGACAAAATGCAATGGCTCTAAATGTCTATCTCTTCCCCCAGCTTTGTATGCTGAGTATGATGTCTTGCCTTATCTCTTTGTTCAGTTGTGTCCCCTCCCAGTTTCTTGTGTGCTACCAGCCTTCTTGCTCCTGGACTGAAGAGCAGAAAAGCCTTGCTGCTGTGTAAATATTGCTCAGCAATAGCTAAAACATCCCTGTGTTATCAGCACTATTTTCAGCACAGATCCAAAATACAGCCATGGACAATGTACTCTGAAACAAACTATCTCTCAGCCAAATCCAGCTCAAAAGAGCCTACTGACAATAGTAGCATGAGAGCAGGAGCAGAATGTCTACCCAGCTCCTCTTTTAATGAGCTATTACTGCCTCTAACTTTCAACTGGTACTACTACTCCTCCTATCAATCTTGTTTTTCTTTCTTCCCCCCCCCCCCCCGCTGTGTGGTAGTCTTTTGGTCTCCCTGGTAAAATGCCTCATTCTAATAAATCTTACTCTGAACATAAATTTTTAATGTGCTGCTGATGGTAGGGTTATCTTGGGTGTTGTGAAGCGTTGCCAGATGTGGATGTTAGCCCTAGTGTTTATTTTGTTCAGCTTGGCTTGATCAGCCATGTAGTACTCAGTGCAGGAGACAGGAACAGAGTTAGCGAGGTGGAAGGTGACTTTCAAGTTGCAATATCTTGTCCTGACTGTGGGTCAGTTAGAGCTGGTTTACTCCCCAAAAGGGTCTGAAACCATTTCAAATTTGCTTCTGCTCATTCTGTGGTCACAAAAACCTTCTTGGAAGGCCCTGAAACTTGCCACATATGCACTTTATTTTCTCCAGTCCTGTTAAGTGCAACTGGAAAGAACTCATCTTCGTTGTCCACGTCAAGACGAGGATGTTTAATTATATGAGAATCTTGACAAATGGGGAGAGATGTAGTGGACACTCACAGAACTGAATGACTGCTGGCACCTTACCATGAAATGGTAATTCTTTGTAGATGCATCTGTTTTCAGAATGATTGTAGTCATGAAAGCCATGCAACAATAGACACTGCTAATAAATAGGTGGGATGGAGCTACAACTTCAAAGAACTTTATTATGAGGAGCAGCATTATAGCCCCATGAGTAGATGTGCCACTACATATATGTGAAAGGAAATGTTAGAGTGGACTGAGCTAAGTGACATCTGACAGGAAAGGATAAGGAGAGAGTCCAGTTCTGCCCTCCCAAATCAAAAGTGATGTAAAACTGCCTGAAAGAGTTTAAGCCATGAAGATGATTAAGGGAATGGAACATCTCTCTTACAAGGAGAGACTGCGGGAGCTGGGGCTCTTTAGCTTGGAGAAGAGGAGACTGTGAGGTGACCTCATCAATGTTTATAAATATGTAAAGGGTGTGTGCCAGGAGGATGGAGCCAGGCTCTGCTGGGTGATGCCCGATGATGGGACAAGGGGTAATGGGTGGAAGCTGAGGCATAGGAAGTTACATTTAAACATGAGGAGGAATATTGCTCCTCTGTGAGTGTGACAGAACAGTGGAATAGGCTGCCCAGGGGCATTGTGGAGTCTCCCTCTCTGGAGATACTCAAAACCTTCCTGGAACCATTCTTGTGTGATTTGGTCTAGGTGATTATCTTCTGGCAGGAGGGTTAGACTGGGTGATCTTTTGAGGTCCCTTCCAGCCTCTGACATTCTGTGATTCTGTGAAAAATTATTTGAAATGCTTGAAACTGTCTCATTAACACTAAGAAGAAATCATTTATAATAATGCCTTTATACTGATTTCTGAAATATTTTGGTGTATTTCCATCATAAAGTGGGAAAGTTATTTTTTAATGTGATAAAACCCGACAGCTCGGTTATTAGCAACACTTACCATCCGATTAGGTGGTTATAGCCTGGGGGTAAACTTATGGGTCATTAAATTTTTGATGGAAGTCCTTGCATACTCTGGCTGTTGTTTTGGAGCATTTTAATGTTGATATTACATTTGTTTTGCTAGTTGCAGTGATACTGTAATTTCTATTAGTACAATTCCAGCAATACAAACATATGTATGACATTTTTGTTTGTTTACAGGTGATTTATTAACTAAAAAGGGAATAATTTTCTTTTTGTTTACATCCAGTTCTTTTTTAATGAAGCATAGAGAGTGCAGTTAGATTATTGTGAACTTCTAGCTAATTCTGATTTAATGAAGAATGGAGGAAACTTTTCCTGTGTAAAATACCTTAACGTAAGTGGCAAAATAATTGTTCTGGGAAACTGTGAATATACAATCCTAAAAATTGGACAGGTTCTACTGATAATTTTAAATACAATGAAACTTGTCTTACTTTTATTCTGTCTATACAACTCTGAACTCACCTTTAATGTGTTGTTGGAATTGTAAGGAATATAGGAGAGAAGAAATCATGAACGCTGCGGAACTTGCTTTAGGAGTTTTTGTGCCTGATATGGTCACTGCATTTCTTGATCAGGTTATTGCTGCTCTGTTGATGTCCTTTGTTCACTAAAGGGTATTTTGTTTGTAGTGGTGGGCGATAACTCAATGAATTGTTCCATTGAGTACGTCAACATTACACCTTTGAGTAATGGTTCACCAGCAGGACAATGACAGTCGTAATCTTGTTCAGTTTAAAAAAGCCTGATCAGGGTGAGAACATGCCTGTTATTAAACATCCATTTTAGCTCATGCTTGTGTTCCCTTAAGGAACAACATTACCTGGTCTGTGTAGATTTAATTTCACCTTCCCAGCTTTTACAACCTTTGAGATCTGCCTCTTTGGCTGAAACAGCTTTGTTACGGTTGTACGTGGGAAGAACCAAAGTGTATTGGAACCATTTAATGTCCATTAAAGAATCTTCTTTACTTGAACTTTATTCATAGAATAGAATCATAGAATTGTTTTCATTGGAAGATAACCTATAAGATCATCAAGTCCAACCTTTAACCAAAAAGTCGTGGCAGAGCAGCTCCCCATCTACACACTTTAGGTTAAAGATGAGCTTCTGTTACACCCTGCTCATGTGTTTTAGGGTTGACTTTAACTCCACTCACCTGTGCTTCCCTATTAAGCCAATGATCACCAAATCCTAACACCAACAAACTTCCAAATACTACTTTCTAATTCTAATATTAGGTGACTAAAAGCAAGCTGAAAGTTTGAGTAATTCAGGTGTTTAGAAGTTCTTCCTACTTCCCACATGACATGATCCTTTCAGTTGACTAATTGGATGTGTTTCCTCCTCGGGTAGCTTGAAGTAGCTCCTATTAACTTGTGAAAATGATACTGATAGCATAACATGTTTAGAGAAAGACTGGTTCACACAGATTGCAATGCTTAAAAATTTGAGATTTTTAATGGTGTTACATCAATTTAGACAAAAAGCTCCACATTTGGACACTAATTGGATGCTCTTCAAAGCCTTTATTACCATTTTGAAATTATTTTTGTATCCTGGATAGACACTGCAATACTAATATCTTCACAACCATATGCTTTGTAGATGGGGGATAGTGTTTTCTGCTATTTGAAAATGTAAAATCAAGGACAATGATTGCTAGAGATGTAAAAAAAAAAATCAGAAGGAAAAACAGTTGTGTGATTTTCTGGTAATCTCCAGGATGTTTGGAACCTTGCCATATGTTGACACCACCATTTGCACACACTCCTGAATGTTCAGAGAGGACATGAGTAGGAGGCAAAAAGAAAGGAGAAAAGCACGAAGACCTTAAATCAAAAGAGGGTAGGTTTAGATTAGATATAATAAAGATTTTTTTTTTTTATTGTAAGGGTGGTGACATGCTGGAAAAGGTTGCTCAGAGAAGCTGGAGATGTCTCCTTTCTGGAAGTGCTCCAGGCCTGGTTGGATGGAGCTATGAGTAACCTAGTCTAGTGGAAGGTGCCTGTACCCATGGCAAGGGAGTTGGAACTAGTTGATCTTCCAACCCAAACCATTTTATGAGTCTGTGCAATAAGTATGAGGGAAAGAGTCTGAGTATATAGAATTCCTGTACAAACAAACCAGGAAATTCAGTGCTCTGATCTTGCTTTTGAGGGTCACAGATGGCCAGTTCCAATGCTTCTATTTCACAATGAGTATTACCTTGCTCAAAAAAAATGTAGTTTTTGGAGGTGCAGTGAGGAAACTCTTGGCATTAGTCGAAGTGATGAACTCTGACAGAAAATGTATTCAAGTTCTAGGAAATTCAGATGTATCATTAACTGTTTTAAGCTACTTTATGACCTGGCATAGTTAAAAAATACATTGTGGCCGTTTGAGCTGATCCTCTAGCTCAGACATAGGGGAAAGAGGAACATTCTAGGGATAGGCCACATAAATGGCAACAATAGATAAATTAATATAATTTCATTGGAGCATCAAGAACTTAATGTCTAGAAGCACAGCTTGTTTTCCCCCTTTCTCCTGCTGGCTTCTGCTGCTGCAGCTTTGCCTATCGTCCCGGCTGCTGTTTTGGCTACTGCTGCTTTCTGCTGCTTCGCCGCCGCTTGACCCCTCCCCATCTCCCTTAAGGTTACTGTATTGTTGTTTTTTTTTACCTTTACTTAGTAAACATTGCAAAGTGGCAGATGGATGTTATTTGGCTGTCTGAAAAGAAACGCATCTAGTCCTTTTCAGTGTTAACAGTTTGGAACAGGAGGACGTTGCTACAGACTCTTCAAAGAATGTCTTCTCCCTGAAAGTACATTCTGCTGAATAAAGACTTGGCTTTACCAGAGGCTGCGGTGACATACGATACTGTGGCTATTGCTTGGTGTACCTGTGTACAAGAGTGTCGTGAAGGGATTCGTCTGGGTATGGGGGGGATGAAATATGAGGCCGAATTTTAAAAGGGTTTAAATAATTTAATGCTATATACACAAGGAACCCCCTCCCTTCCCCAAACTTATTTACAGCTACCCTACACAAGTCCTTGGTATGCGGTCGTGAAATAACTTTACAGAATATCTTATTTACCGCTAATAAAATCAGGAGTTTAGCAGAGGGTTTAGAAAGGATTTAGGAAGAGAGTCTGTGGCATGAAAGTACCAATGGTAGGCTATTGAGAGTTTATGCTGGCTCAGATCGAGTTTGCTCAGTTACTCACTGGCTGGAGTCAGTTTTCGGTGGTCCCAAATATCGTGGGTTTGAATAATTCAGGGGTTATTGGGGCGTGCTGTCTGGAGCTTCCACGGGCACGGTCAAGCTGGAGCGGCGGCTGGCCAGGAGCGCCTTAGTCAGTTCCCTGGGCTGGTGCCGTGGGCTGGAGTCATGCAGCCGCGGTGGTCCCTAGAAGCGGCAGATGAGTGGTAGAGGGTGGCAAGGAGCGAGAGGCAAGATGCGAGGTAGGTAGCAGGGACACTGTATTGTCCCTTTTTATGAGTTTTGACCCCGCGATTGATGGTCCTTGGGCCACAATTCTGTCCGATGAGGGCTTGGCAACAGGCCAAAACATACCAGATAAGGTGAAGTCCGAGGGTGCGGTACCCCCAGGTTTGGAGAGGCCTCAGGTGAGTTCCCCACCCTAGGCCCGTGAGCTTATGTAACGTGTTTACTTCGACCTTCGAGGAGGCAACCCAGACTGGAAGGCACCAAGGCTATTGTGTCCCATTGTCCCCTTAACTTGTTTACCCCAACTTTAGGCAGGGCAACACCCTTTGGGGGGAGAACATGTCCAGGCATGTATAGGTTTGTAAACAAAGTCATTTGAGGCCTGTGCAACCCTCCACCACAAAGAGCTAAACCTTGTGTGGTTTTCTTGGGGGCCGTTCTGTGGTATGTGAAAGGTTGGGGATAGAATGGGGAATATTGGCTTGTGATTCCTAAGTAAGCAGAGTGAATGAAGCAACATAGGACAAACTGGAACAGATGTGGCCCATCACAGGAGATTCTGCTGCAAGGTGGCAGAAGCTTATGCAAATAATGAAAAGTCTGTGTGGAAAAATAAATGTTCACATCGAAGCTCTCTTAGCAGACTCTGCAGTATGCACAGTTTTTCCATAAATTATTGCCTACTTCCTGAAGTACCTGAAATGACAGAGGATTTTTGGCTTCTTTTCTTCATGTACTTCCAAAGATTTCCTTGGAGAGTCTATGCAGACTTTCTGCTGAATTCACATCAGCATTTTTTTGCTAATTGTTCCTGATGCTTCTCCATATTGTGAACTTTTTAACAGAAAGAGTAGCAGCAGATTGCCTTCCCTAGAGAGGAACAAAACAGTCTATTGATCTAAAAAGAGAAAGAAGAGAAAATAGTACTTAAAATGTTTCCATTTTAGTGCATGCAGAATGAGCGGCTAAATGGCATCCAGGAATGTAATAATTGGACAAAAAGCCACATTTCATTCACAGTTTCTCCATTTAATTTGTCTGGATTTTTGCTAATGCTGGATTACCACTATGAAATTACTTATCAGAGGCTCTGCTTTAGCAGTGATGCTGACAAATGAACTGTTTGCATTGGTTAGGGTAGTGGCAAGCTATGACTCCTATAAAACTCAGATTGGTTACCTTCCCTCAATCTGTGCTGTGACACTGTATCTGTTACAACAATCTATCATAAGAGCTGTAATTTTGTTTTTTTTTCTTCTCAGTCTGTTAGGCAGGACTGCTTGTGCAGCTTTGCTCCTAAACTCACTTTGTGGCTAAATTAACTGCTTTCCACTATGCTTTATGAAACCTTTCATAACTGCAAACGATGCACTGAGGTAAAGCTTACACAGTCGTCCACATGTATTTGGAGTCTCTTGGAGAGCAACACTTATATGTATTTTTAATTTCCCCAGGAATCTCCCTGTGATAGGATGTGTTGTACTATTTTCCCCCAGTGTGCCCATTTGCCAATTATTATGCCCCAAGAACAACTTTTTGTCATTGTGTTGTCAACTTTCATTTTTGTCTTGAGGATCCATTTATGACTGTCTTTGAAATATGACATCTCTAGGTCTTGTCTTTTTTTTTTTTTTCCCCTGGCAGGTATTAAGTCAGGGATGCATCAAAATCATATGCCTCTGAACACTGTTAAAATGCAGCTGCTAGTTGACGAGTTTAAATTTTGCTAATAAATATCAGTCCTAACCTTTGACCTCCAGTTCTACTTCAAACAGGAATCTAGTGGTTCCCTTATGATTGAGAATTGTTTCTCACTGAAAATCTTGCCTGTTTTTAGGTATTTCTATTATGAAACAGACACTCTTTTCACTCTTGACATAGAGTTCACATGAAATTATTGGAATTTTCTATTTGTGGTCTTCCCAGAACTGGCTGCAAGAATTTTACTAATCTGTCTCTTTTTTTTTTTGAATCACACAATACATCAGTGCATCAGTTCTCATTAATTAGTAATGATTGCCTGGATCCATTTTCTGATACTTTTAAAACCATGTTGCATCTCAAGAGCCCTTTCAAAACTTTTCCAAATGGTATTTATAGTGTTACTTGCTGATGATAAACACAGTTTTGCTCTTCTTAAAGTTTGAAGTATAAAATCAACTGCCTTAGTCAATATGATGTTCACAAATGTTATTAGAAGTTTGCTTTCCCTTTTTTTTTCTTCGTTTACAGCAATAGTTTAGGCTGGCTATTTGTAGAAAACAGGCAAGAAGTGGAAGGGTGCTCTCCACCCTTGAATAATCATGGAGCACCTGCTGGGAATATTTATCAGTAGGAATATTACAGCAATCAGACATTCATGTCCTGTGAACTCCACTGAGAAGCTCTCAGCTTTTTGATGAAAATGAAATGCAACATTTCTGCTTCTTTCTGTACTAGTTCTCGTTCATTTTTTTCCTCCTTGCTGTTCCCTCCCCAGACTCAATTTCCTTGTACTCCAGTAACTACTTTGTCTTGCATGTCTTCATTCGTACCAAATAATTTATTTCCTTTACTCAGCTCAGAATGTTTCCTGAGTTATCTTTTTTTATTAGACTTCAGTTTCTTTTCACTTTGAAATGTTTTTTTTTCCCACATCCTCTTTCTCTTTCCCTCTCAATTTTTTAATTTTTTTATCTTCTCTGTCTTGTTCACTTTTAGCATTTACTCACTAGGGAATATTTTTTATCTGTGGGCAAGTACACATAGAATCTGTGATGGTTTGGGTGTTCCCTGCCTCCCCCCCCCCCCTTTAGAAATCACCCAGACTAGACTCAGCTGGCTCTGGAAATATGAATGAAGCTTATATTTACAGCTGGTGCAATATACAAGCAGATATTTACAATATATACAGTTATATACAGAAATATACAAGGTAAAAGGTAATACAGAAACATAACTCCCCTCCTGGAAACCTGAGTCCCCAGGAGGGGCTCTCAACTGCCCCTTTGCCTTACCCCTCTCAACCTTATCCTAGTCCCAAGGAAGAATGGAGGTTTGGCCAGGGGGTTAGGAAGCAAAGTGGATTACTCCAAAATGGAGGGTGAGGTTAAAGAGTAAAATGCAGCTCATCCAGCAGCCCAAGTGAGAGTGGTTATCTATGTTTTTATTTCTTGTTCCTAAACATCTCAGCAAGCCTATGAGTGAAGTAGACATCACCATTGTTTTCCTGTCGCAGCCTGTAATCTAGTTCTCACCAAAACATTCTAGCCTGCTTCAAACTAGCACAGAACCTTTTCTGTAAAGTTTACTTTGAAACATCATTGTACCAGCAGTGAATAACATTGTCTTTTGGCTTATTTCCATGTTGAAGTTCGAACTTAGGTTTCGGGAATTGCAAGAGAATATGAGCTCATGGTTTCAGTTAATGAGGATGACTTTGGTCTCCAGATAGCAGAAGCTTCCCATTTCATTCTGCAACACATAGGTGGCTTTAGAGCAGCCTTAAAGGGAGGCCTGACAATCTTTCATTTTTGCTGATCAATGCAAGGCAGTAGTCTGTAAATGGTAAACATGAAATATGAGATCCTGCTTGTGATGAAATGAATCAATTGAGTTTTTACTGACTTCACTAGATGACTGTGTAGGGGTTATTATTCCTTCTGACTTTAGGGAACACAAAACTGCATTCTGGAATAAGGAGAAAACCTGCTTGGAAAGGTATATACAATATATACCTTTGGAAAGCTGGATTTTACTGATGTTCTTTTAATTATTGGACGATGTTGTACAGCAGTGTGAATCTGAGGTACTTGTAGCCCTGGTGGGAAAGATGCTCAGCCAGCTGAAACTGATTTGTATTGCACTTTGAAAAGGCAGCATCAGAGCCAGCCTGACTCTTGTTAAATCACTTTCTAAAGCTACTATTGTAAGTAGCTGTCTGTTCAGCTACTGAAGAATCAGTCTGTAACCAGGGATTCACTTTTATTTTCCTGAAGCTGGTTCAGACAAACCTCTGTGATTTCCCTAGAGAAATCCTTTATATTCAGATTGTTCACTCCAGGTGCACAGCCACAGCAGTACACCTTACCTCCTCACAACAATTTACTATACTTGTCAGGACTGGCTTTGCTACCGTGACTGAGATAATTTGTTCTTTCTTATGAAAGCCAAGTTGAGAATCAAGGAAGGTGCGGAAAATTGCATATTACACTCCAACTAAAACCCACAGGGGGAGGTTAATTTTGTACAAGACTGCCTAGTTCTGATTAAAAAAACTCAGTATCAATTGTAATTATTCCCCCAAAACATCATCTATGAGCTATCTCATGGAAGCAGTGTGATTCTCATAGGGAAGCACGAAAGAGATGGATTTCTTCCTTTTGTTACTAGCTTTTGTGATTCTCACCGTCTCCCGAAACAATAATAATGGTAATGATGATGGTGACAAACCCCTAAGCTTTGAAAAGAGACAGCAATGTTTCTGTATGCTATGCAATCTGCTTTGAAGTGAAACATTTTCCTTATGTTCAGGTAGTACATTATGGACAATCTCTTTCTTGTCACTTCTTTTCCCTGATCGTTAATGGGGTTTTGATGCTTGTTTTTCAAATAAGTGAGGAAATATTTAAACACAACTGCACTCAGCTGGAGCGCAGAAACTTGGACAGATAAAAGGGAGTTCTGCCTTTGCAGAAGACAGATTGTGACTGTTTCTAGCTTGTTCAAATTTATTTTAGCCTCAACTAGCTCTGTTATCACTGTGCTGTGGAGAACTGGTATTTCTGGTTTTCAAATACTTTTGGCATGTACATTGTTATGTTCAAATTTGAGTGGAGGATATTCATTTATACATAAAATGAAAATTTCCTCCAAATAGTAAAGGAGGAGACTTGTGTTAGACCCTGCAGCTAGCTCCCAAATGGGTCCACTAAGTACCAGATTGTTCTAGTACTTCAGAGGCAAACTGAAAGCTGGCTGTGGGCACCAGCTGGATGCTAGGATTTTGTCTTCCTACAGCAGTCCAACTGGTCTATTGCCTGTGGCTGTTGAGGTCCTGAAACGTCAAAATTTAGTAGTTGTTGTGGTCTTTGGTCTGCAGTGACTCCTACACAAGTCTTGTGACAATGACTCAGAACGCTGCTGAACCTGAAACACTCCAAGTGAATGGTTCAGGCCCAGTGAAGTACTGTTTTCTGATTAGGTTTTAATTTGTCATGAGTCTTGGTACTTAAGTGCTCTGTGTTCTGAAGGCTGGCTTTTGTGACAATATTCTGGCAATATTTTCAAGAAACCTGTTGCATATCCTCTGGAAGTGTCTCCTTACCTGTGTATGTGCAGTCTAAAATTGAGGCTAGAGCTGTATATAGTTGTGGGCCCTCTAGTGGTGCTCCTGGACTCTCAGCTTCAGAAAATGGGAAGACCGAAATAGATGACCTCGTTTATGTGTTGCCAAATGTAGTGGCCATGCCCAGCAACATAGAGTCGTTTGTATTCCATTGTATCCTCTCATTTACTTCTATGATGGAAAATGTAGTGCTATCTATGCACTATGCCCATACCTTCTTCTATGAATTCTAGTTTAATTTTATCTTTATTACCAATAATAAGCTTATGAATCTGTCTGTGTTGGTTTTCCTTAGATATAAAATTGCCAAAAACCCTCCACTGCAAAGATCCTGTAGTTGAGACATAAGACAGATGTTATGTCACTTGTTTTAGTTCATCAACAGTCAGCAGCCATAGTTTGAAAGATTTTTCACAGCCGGCAGTAAACTGGCACTAGTGTTTGGAAAAGTGTTTTGATTGCTGTGCCATCTTCTGTCTTGCATAAGCACAGAGGGCCATGCAGGGAAAAAAAAAAAAAACAAAAGAAAAAGACAAAATCTTTCTATAATCCCCTATAATATATCTGCATAAAGAAAGTACATCCGTTTATGAGCAAATTAAGAGCTTAAAAACTGCTCAGAAGGCTGACAAGAGTGCTAATTGGACCTGAGTCACAGCTGACATCCATTTATACTATTCATGTGAAATGTATGCTTGCAACCATCCTTTTATGTAGAGATGGCGGGCTACTTTTCTGCCAAAAAATGATGTGATGAACCCTGCAGTAGAACTTTTCCATTTGATCACCTACACAAAGAATACCTTTCTTCCTACATGCCTTTTTTTTTTACCCTTTTCCCCCCACTCCCTTGATTCTGTTTGCCTTCTCTCTCCTCAAGGAGCTGCTGCCAGAGGAGAGTGCAAGAATGCCAGCTGTGGTAGAAAATTTAATTATGCAAATGTAGTTCAAAGTTTGTTCATAGTTACAGAAGATTAGCAGTGTGTGGTGTGAGAAATGAGCACAGCTTCTTTTTCAGGATGAATAACTTCAAGTTAATGTATATCAGTGGATGAAACAATCAGATAAATTAAGCAGTTGCAGTGTTCTGCTTCTCTCCAGTTTGCTTGCTTGTTTTTTTCATTGGACACTTTACAGAACTTCCGTTTTCCAAGATTCTGGCAAAGATAGCCAAAGTGTCTAAAACCCCCTGTGGCATAGATATTTGAACAGGGAATGGTATTCATTGTCTGTTTTATGCAGGATTGGCGTTGAAATCGTAAATCCAAGTGGCAGGTTCAAAGCAAACATAAAGTGATACTGTACACTACGTGTTGTAAAGCTGTAAAAACTTACTGTCCCAGGCTTCTGGGGTTGCTAAAGAGTTCCAAAATAGGTTAGATACCTTTATGAAAAGAAAATCTCTGAAGCCTGTTGCTTGTGGTTCAGGAAGTCTGAAAGCCACGAACCATAAGACTCAGAGAAAAATAATCTAGCAAACTACCTTTGTATGCTTCTTCAGTTCTTCTATTGCTGTCCACATCTGCTACTGTCTGCTGTTAGGGACAGGATAGTGAGGTGGATGTTTTTGTCTATTTCAGTTTTGTATTTGTTTTAGATTCCTGCTTCAGTATGAGACCTAAACCACAAGCACTAGCTTATCCACAAAGTGTTTCTTAAGACAATTTCCATCATAGGTGAAACTATAAGGAAGCATAAATTTCAAGAAAAAGTTTTGCTGAATTCCTTCACACCAAATTAAAACAACCAGGTTTTCAGCAACCTTGGTTTCTTTAAATGGGTCTTCTAGAAACTAACCGACAGACTTCATTGCTCTTTAAAGACTTAAGCTTTTCACTAACTGAAGATAGTGGACCTTTGTGAGAAAGTATATATTTAGGACTGGGTATTCTGGCAGGCTGCAAGCTTTCTTTGGGTTTGTCCAGGTTGAACTATCTGTGTCCTTGCTTTCATTAAATGTTCTGTGCTAAACACAGTTCTCCAGTGTCCTTGTGAAGGCCATTTCTTTTTTTATTTCAGATGTCATGGGCTTTTATTTTCCCCCATTCCCTTGAAAAAAAGACGTAGCTTGGTTTTGTTACTTGTTTTTATTAGAAAATCAAGAATATTCAGGTGTAGGGGCAATGCTATTCATGTGAAAGCAGCTGAATCTGAATCATCATAAGAGGTATATGGCTGTTCATGGGAACATCTGTTTTTCTCAGGACTTGTCAAGCACGTAATGTGAGTTGTAGTTAAAAGCGTTGTTTTCAAGCAGTCTGACTAAACCCCTTGCTGCTGAAGTTCTGTTCTTCATGATTTGCGTGAGAAAGAGATAATTTAAAACTCTTACCTTTCTTTTTAGAGCACAGAGTGTGTTTGTGATTGACTTAAATTTCTTAAGGTGGTTGCATGCTTCAAAGAAGACTGTCAAAGTAGCATGTTGGCCATGTGAACTGTTAAAAGGAACCTTTTTGATTCCTGTGACATCACAGCTTTATGGCATAGTATTGAGGAAATGCTTTAATATGTCTGTTCATTAGTTTCCATCTGGACAGTAAAGATTTTTGATTATAAGCTCCTCATAACTGGAGATTCCATGCATATTCAGGTACAGCAGCACAAATTTTATTTCCAATTCTCATTGAAGGTTGCAGTTTCTACTATCTAAATTCTTCTCTGTAAGTTCTATAAACACTTTTTTTTCCCCTACACCCTGGAGGAGTACCTAATAGGAAAATGAATACCTGATGACAAGTGTATGTCTTCATAGGGAATCATTGCTCTTGAATGAATTTGTTTGCTGTTGAAAATTCCTTGTAGAGTAACTACTTTCCTTTTCTGAAGGATTTCTCATATCAGATTAATTAAATCAGCCCTTCTCTCAGTCTTGTGTGGTAAGAAAAAAATTGCTAGTCTCGATATGTATGAGATCCAGCATCTCCTGGATTTTAAGAGACTTTTTTACATTCTTATATAGTTGTGCAGATAAGCATGAAGGTAGCCCTTCCTGACATACCGTTGAGACAGAAATGACATGATTTTTGACTTTTCACATGGACTTTATTAAAGCCTTTGACACCATCTGGCACAACAGCCTCCTGCAGAAAGAAGCTGCTTGTGGCTTGGCTGAATGGTCAGCCCTGAACTGTGGCAGTGAACAGAGGTAAATCTAGTTGGTGGCTGGTCACAAGTGGAGGTTACCCAGGGCTCAGTAGTGGCTTGCTCTCTGTATCTGTAAGAAGATTGTAGCGAGGTGGGCATTGGTGACTTCTTTCTAGTAGTAACAAGTGATAGAATGAGAAGCAGTTACCTAAGTTGTGCCAGGGGAGGTTTAGATTGAGAACCTTTTCAGTGGAAAAGTTTCTTCAAATAGCCAAACAATGGAATAGAGTCCCCAGAGTGGTGGTTGAATTCCTGTCCCTGGAGGCGTTTAAAAGGTGCTAAGGGATATCGTTTAGCACCAGACTTGATAGAGTTTGATAATGTTTGGACTCTAAGATTTTTTCCAACCCAGATTATCTGATGATTCCACTATTGTGAAATTCTTGTCATTTCAACTCGCTGAGATCACAGAGGCAGGGTTACAAGCACAGACATAAGCTGTATGCCTTTACATGTGACCTGGCTGTAACTATGAAGAGGAGTACATGCCATATTCATTGTACTTGCAGTGTATCTGCAGAAACACTCTGAAGTTTATGGATGAAACAGGTAGAGCTTCTCCTGCAATGTTTGGCAAATGGCATACTGCTAGGATGGTAGTGTTATGTCCTTGTGGACGGGGTCTGTAGGATAGCACATGTCCGTATGCTGCTGGTGGTTGGTCAGTCAGTAGCACAGGTTCTGTGCTGTAATCAGTGAACTGTTCCACTTGATCCCAGGTGACAGATGGCAGTAGTGTGCGGAAGTAGTGACAGCACAAACTGGTAGGGAAGGAATCTCAAAATATTGCTTTTCTGGATCTTGCTTCTAGGACTGTTTCTGAAACTGTACAGACATTCTTGCCTCCCAGCTAAACCATGAAAATAGACCCATACAGCTAATTTCAAACCATTGTTGTTACATTGTTTCTCTGGGAAACTGCTCACAGTTTAAAAACAATACGAAAAGGAGAACTGTGATAAAGCAACTTGATTATGGGTTTGGTTTTGAAAAGGTTTAAAAAACACTAATGAAAGTAAAATATTTGCACTAATTTAGCGCAGAGGGCTGGGTGAGAAGGCAGCAATATCAAAAGCTAAGAAACAGCTGAATGAGAATGGAAAATGTGAAGAACTAAAGATTAGACTGCTAGCTTTTTATTGTCTCTGAAAATATTTAATTTAGTATTTATGAGAAAAGCTTAAATGGTCTCTTCATTGTATGGAGGGTTTATGTGTATAAGGAAAAAGAAGGGGAGAAAGGGAAGGAGCAAGTGGCTTAGAAAAAGTAGTGTTATTTTCCTCCTGCTGAGACAAGTGGTTGTTAGGTTAAAAAGGTGTTAATTAAATAATGAGAACATCTCCTATATTTTATATGACCATGAGCACTATTTTAATGCTACTATGCATTCCAACACCTTACACAAACCATTAATAGAGTTAATCACTGTGGAGGGTTGTGTATGCACTTCATGACTACCTTGATGATAGGAGAAGCTGTTCAGTATAGCACCAATAACAGATCTGATTCTGCTTTGTTGAACTTAGGTCCATTTGCCTACTATGACAGTTAAATGAGACACTTAATTTAATGCATCTGAACTTTTAAGGGCCTGCTCCACTGAGTGGCTGGGTCTGCAATAAGATCAAATCTTAGGTCTTCATATGGCAAGATGTCAAATTATTGTGAAAAGAATTAACCTTTTCAGTTTTCAGTCTGTGGCAAAACACATATTTACTTTGAGAATGAATTTTTAAGCAGCCCCTAAAGAGAAGTCAAATACTAAAACATTTTGTGCCATAATTTGACTGGATAGGGCTGGGGGATAGGTTGGACTGGATGATTTTGGAGGTCTCTTCCAACCTGGTTGCTTCTATGATTCTATAATATGTTTCTTAGAGCACTCAAGTCAGAAAGTGTTTGCTTTCTCCAACTTACATCTCATATGTACACATGCACACAAACACACTTTGATTTTTAACTATTTAAGTAGTTAAAATGTGGAATACTGTTTTCTCCTCGTAGTTTTTGGATAATGAGAAATTTCATACGACTACAGCCTTCTCAGTAGATGGTTTAAAGAAGTGGTTAATTGATCCATGGGGTGTCCTTGCCCATGGCAGGGGGGGTGGAAGTAGATGATCCTTGTGGTCCCTTCCAACCCTGGCTGATTCTATGAAATTATTGATTGGTGAATTGACAACTTTAAATGTAACAATTAGACTGAGAATTTTGGATTACTTTACTGTTAGTTTGGTTTTGGCCTAGTAAAACCAAAGGATAAAGATCTCACACCCTAGTTCTGATTGTTGAAAGGGAAGATTGGATTTTTTTTTTATGCCTGAGATCTCAGAAGAAAAGCTAAAAAGAAAGAAAGGTTTCACCATTTTATCTGTCTTTTAGAAACCAGAGATATAAAACTCTCATTTTTATAGTTTAGTATGTAACTTATAGATGACAACCATTCAGGTCCTCTGACTACAGAATCCAATTAAGTGACGTTATCTTATTAAGTGGCATTAACTGTCATTGAGAAGTAAAGAGCTACATAAAATGTAGATAGAAACTCACTTCACTTGTGGCACTGAAAGGTGAACATGTCTTTTGACTTTCTCTTTAAACTTTGAGATTTTATTCATATAATATGTCACAATCTTCATATGTCTGAACTTGCATTGAAACTAATATACCACCAAGTAGCTTGATAATAGCCAAGAGACAATTCCTTGGCTGTTGTGGTCATGAAGGCCCTTAGAGGAGTGCTGAATTTCACTGCTAGTACTTGCTTTGTCGAGTTCTACAGTAATCATTTGCTCTTTATCTTACTTGCAGGGAGATGATGGCTGAATCAAATCTTTAGGATAATAGTGTCTAGGCCATTTTCTAACACGTTGCCTCCTTGTTCTGCAGGATCAATTGTGTGAACTGTTCAGTCTGTAGGTGCTGACATCTCTTTTCTAATTCAGGATAGACATACAGTAAAGTTTGTAACAGTTTTTTGTAAAGCTTTGAGGAATTATTTTCATAGATGTCTTTTTTCCTTTTTTTCCTTTTTTTGATTACTGCTTCATTCAGTTGAACTCCTAAGTAGAATACACAAACATCATTTCACTTAATTACATTTAGCTAAACTATGTTTATAATGAGTAGTAGTAATTTTAAGTTCAGCTCTGCTTTGTTTTGTTTGTGCTATATTGGCAAAAGTGGTTTTATTTCTAATTATATTTGTGTTAACAGCTGTATGCAAGCTAATGCATATATAATGACCTCACAAAGTGTTATTGCATATAGAATGCCAATGCTAATTTTTGTTATTTATTTTTATGCCATTTGATTAGCTTAGCATCTGTATACTGTGGAATTGTTTATGAACTTAAAGACCTCAAAGGAAGAAAATAGCTTTTCTCTTTAACTTGTCTATCAATTAATCATGGACTGAAATGAAATCATTGATAGCTAAGAGCTCTTTAGCCGAGGCTGACAATAGATGATACAATCTTATAGAAAGCTATGATTGCATTTTATGAGAAAAGGCTTTCGTAGTCAGGTTGCTTTAGGGCAATCATGATGTCCAGTGGGTAGCATTTTTCTAAGACTACACATTAAGAGAGTTAGATATGGTCTCCCAAGCTGAACTGTGAGCTCCAGATGCAGCTATATTTAAGAAATAATTGTCCTTGATTGACATAAACCTGAGTTTCATATCCTCACTATTGACAGCAGATACCAGTTTAGAGGTTCAAAGTCCATATGTCATCTAAGCTATCAAGTACTTTTATGGTCTGGTGTTTTGGTTGCCTCTTTTTTGTTTGTTTGTATTATTTGGGTTTTTTTCCCTAGATATGAGGAGATACTGTTTTCAGAACAAAATGGAAGACTGCTCTTGTACATAGGAGCTTCCATTTTAGTTATTGATGCAGACTTCCAAAAATGGAACAACTCAAATAGTTGTGATATATGTTAGAGAATTCCTTTCCGTGACAATGTGCTGAAGATAGAAGTGCTATAGTTAGAGACTTAATTTTTCCAGTATGTTGGCTCAGGAGGAGTTACCAAATTTTTGTTCGCAATGTCTAGATCCTGGGGAAAAAAACACACATTACAATATAATTGCAACTTAGACTTGAAATAATCCTTTAGAGTACTGAGATAATGGACATTATCAAATGGCAACATTTTTGACAGTACATATTGATTAATCATCACCTTGTAGTCCTTGGAGATAGCCATGTTCATTATCAAGTGGTAAAGTGAGTGACTGTGGAATGACTTTGCAAAAAGTGAACATTTAAGAGATAATGTTACCTAGTAAAATACCAGTTTAAATGCCAGATTGTCCTTGCTAGCTCTCGGAGAATCTGCCTGTGCGGACTTGGGGAATATGTCCTTTAACAGAAAATCTTTGAGGTACTAACTGGTGTTTATCTCTTCAGCTGTAGTAAATGAGGCTCTGTCATGGCCAATAAACACACTGTTTTCTTGCCTGTCATTTCTTGGAAGTTCATAATCTGTTGTGGAATCTAAATCAGATTGTCCTGTAGACCATGTTTATTTGTCTAACTACAATAAACCCTGAGGAATGAAAAACTGAGTTGTTGTGAAGTGGTGCAACCATCTTTACTTCAGTAAGATTGTGCCCTTCTATTTTGGATGGGTATGATTTAGGAGATGCTGCTTCTTTCTGTTTCTTGCACATTTGTTAAGATATGAGGGGATGATCTAATATAGTAATTTCAGATATGGAGAATTTTATACCTACTCTTCATTTGCTCTTGGCCTGGACCTCATTTTTGGCCTGTTTTACCAAATTGGTAAAAAATGGTCCTATTGGACCAAATTAAATGAGTGACTTGTTGATAGTGAGTAATCATGTTGTATGTTGGACTGCAGTACATAACAAACACCCCTTTCCCCCTCTCCATCCCCCTGTAATTAATTATTTGATTGCTTGGATTTTTCTCTTAAGTCTCCTAAGTTCATTCCTATTTTAAGACAGCATTTATGGTTTTGTAGATCAGTGACTTTGATATGTAGTTTTTCATTAAACCTGGGTTTGCAAGTTCTGGGCTTATTTTTCACATTGTTAACTGTAGATAATGACATGTAGCTCGGAGAGGATTCAGTTGGCACGAAAGTTACTTTATTATGTTGTGAGTTATTCAGCGGAGATACAGCATGTGTAACTGTGGCTGTTTCCTGACAGAGGATGCAGTCAAACTGGAAATGAAAACTGGCAAAGTGACAATTGAGATAAACCCTCTGTTAACATTTATACCTTTAAAATACGGAACATGCATTTTTTTGTAGCTGTAAATAGAGAACTATAGAAGAGAATATGACTGAATACACTGGATCCATAAAGCATAGCCAAGTGCCCTCATTAAACAAAAAATGTTTTCAATTAGCCTACTATGTTAGGCCTTAGTTCTTTTCTTCTACACACAAAACACTGTATTAATGTGGTGGAACAGAACTTATCAACAGAGTCGTTCTTCACCTTGAATGTGTGATTAGTAACCTTTGTGAATGTACTCTGCTTAGTGATTGGTATCTTGTTACATACTTTGACTACAGCCTTCATTGCACCTTACAATGAGACCAGAAAAACAGGCTGGGTGTTTCTGCTGACATGGGTAACTCATTTTGGACAGCCGTAACAAAATGCCTCCCTTGGATAAGTTGGATGAGTTTTCTTATTGCCTGGGATATTCTATATTTTCTGCCTTGTGCCTAGATGTATATAAAAATCTTAATTTGGTTATTATTATGCTTTGGTTCTAAATCTATGGTTTTTTTTTTTCTTATATGGAAATAATAAGTATTACCAATTGTCAACAAGTCCTTATTCAGCATGGATGTAGTTATATACTTTGTGTCTCCAAAAGGGTTCTTAGGTTCATTTGAAGAACCTTTGCTTGGCATCCAGGTTCTAGTTAATGGTAAGATCTTACTTCAGTTGTGAATATCTAGAAGGAGAGTGAGTCGGTGGTCTCATTACTGTCTACAGCTACCTGAAGGGAGATTTGTAAACAGGTGGGGGTTGGTCTCTTCTCCCAGGCAACCAGCAACAGAACAAGGGGACACAGTCTCAAGTTGTGTTGGCGGAGGTATAGGCTGGATGTTAGGAGGAAGTTCTTGCCAGAGAGAGTGATTTGCCATTGGAATGGGCTGCCCATGGAGGTAGTGGAGTCGCTGTCCCTGGAGGTGGTCAAGAAAAGACTGGCTGAGGCACTTAGTGCCATGGTCTAGTTGACTGGCTAGGGCTGGGTGCTAGGTTGGACTGGATGATCTTGGAGGTCTCTTCCAACCTGGTTGATTCAGTGAGTCAGCTGAGTGTGAGGTTCCTAGTATCTGAACTTTGGATGTGGTGGGTTGACGCTGGCTGGCTGCCAGACACCCACCCTGCTCCTCTTTCATTCCTCCACCTCAACATGACAAGGGGAGAAAATGACATGGAAACAGCTGTGGGCTGAGATAAAGATGGAGATTACTTACCACTTCCCCTGACAGGCAAAACAGCCTCAACTTCTATGACAATGATAAATAAAGTAGTGAGAATAAAAGGAAAAAAAAAACCATCTCCTCCTTATTGCCTCTTTCCCAAGCTGAACTTCACCCTTTATTCCTGACTAATCTAATCTCCTACGGTGGCAGCACAGGAGGATGAGAAATAGGGGTTGAGGTCAGTCCTGATAGTCCTGCTACTTCTTTCTCCTCCTCCCTTTCCGCTTCTCCAGCATGGGTTCTCTTCCTGCGGTACAGTCTTGGAAAACCTCAACAGCCCGTATGTGGGCTGCAGCTTTTTTTAGGACATAGGCACTTGCTCTGACATGTGGTCCTCTGTGGACTATAATGCAGATATGTTCTGTGATGTGATGCTCTCTACAGGCTTAAGGAACAACCTCCTTCATCATGGTCTTCTGTGTGGGCAATCTCTGCTCCAGTGCCTGTGCCACTTTCTCCACCTCCTTCACTGACTTTGCTATCTGTAGGGTTATGTATCTCACAGCTGCTACATAGTATTTTTTTATTCTTTCTTAAATATCTTATCACAGAGGGATCACCAGTTTCACTGATTGATTCAGTGCTGCCTTGTAGCAGGTCTGTTTTAGAACTGTCTGGAACTATTTCTATCTGATGTGGGGACAGTTCTTTTCTCATGCAGGCCCAAATTGCCTCAACCCTGCTGGCAACACCTTGCCAATCAAACCCAGTATAGTGGAGGGGTAACATCACTATGTTATTAATCAGTGTACATTAGTGAACAAAATTAACTGTGATTTCAGGTAAAGAGTATGCTAAGACAAATGAAAAGCTGGTCTTCAAGAAAAGACTCGATGGGGCACTTAGTGCCATGGTCTAGTTGACTGGATAGGGCTGGGGGATAGGTTGGACTGGATGATCTTGGAAGTCTTTTCCAACCTGGTTGATTCTATGATTTATTTGAAGTGGAATGTGGAGTAGAGCAGTCAGAGAAGAAATAGCTGGTAGCCACAGCAGGAGCAACAACAGCAAAATTTTGAAGGGATAACGAGATCAGGACTAGTTGTAAGAAACTGTAGGGCTCATGATACTCTGAGGAAGTCTGCAACTAGGAAATCTTGCTGAGAGATTCCTATGGTCTAAAAGAAGACTCTTAAAGCCTAATAAAAATAATCAGAGCCAGAATATAGCATAAAATGATTTATTGTTTTGTCCAGAGAAGTATGTTGTGTGCATTGTCTGAAGAATGATAGGCCCTGCAGAACAGGGATTGTACAGAGATGCTTCTCTGAAAAAGTGAAATCTGAATGCCTCTGTCTGCTAGCCTGGAAGTCCTCTAGTAACAATACAATGTGATTCTTAATGATTTTCTGAACTTGAACGGACCTCTTGAAATCCAACAGAAAGAGTTCCTGAATTATAGTTAGCTTGTGACCTAATTAAAACAAAAAATTCTTTTGCTGTGTCTCACCAGCACTATGGAAAAGGTGCCAAATAACCCTTTGGTATATGGATTGAGCTGTACATTTAAAAAGGCTGACTCGTGCTTGTTAGCACTCGTATTTTTGTTGTTCAATCACTCAAATAGAACATCTGCCACATTTTTGTGGTTCAAAAGCTTTCTGTACCCTGAACTTTGTCTCTGATTTTAATTGTTTTATGCTGCATTTTAGAGTTCGTGCCTAGCACACAGATGGTAGATATTTACCACATATATAAAATTCTTATTATGCTGCTCACATCCCATACCAGGCACTGCTGATATAGTAAAGGAGGAATGACTTGATCTGCATAAATATGTTGCATACTTTTTTGGTATCTCTTAATATATTTTTCTCACCCTTTCTTCTTCTCCAGTTTTATAATATCATATTTTATAACAACTCACCCTGGATATTCACTTTGCCGGCCCTTGATTAAATGTGTTGCACTGACTGGATGTTTCCATTGCCAAAGCTACCCTATTTCAAGCAAACTGGGGTAGCTCAGTTGTACATTCCAGTATGTTTGGAGCAGACACGTTCTGACAGATGTAATATTGCAGGTACGAGTACTTGCAAAAGTAAAAGCTCAGGCTTTATTTACTGTAGTGCATGCAGTAACCCAGTAGCTCATAGACTCTGTGCATACGTTCAAGAGTCTCAGTAAGAAAGCTCTTTGTGTTGAAGCCTGTATTCAATATGTCTTATGTTTCCATGTATATTATATGATGCACTGCTACCATGTACTGTTTTGTTCCTACCTTTAATTTTCTAGGTTGCATTGTATTGCTGCAGTACCTTTAAGGTGTCATCCATAATATACCTTCATAGAACATGGACAGAATTGCACAACATGAGGGGTTGGAAGGGACCTCAAAAGGTCATCTAGTCCAAGTCTCCTGCCAGGACAGGATGACTTACAGCAGGTCACACAGGACTGCATATAAATGGGTTTTGAATATCTCCAGAGAGGGAGGCAAACATTCTCCCTCATGGTAGTGAGTTTATAGGATATGCATATGTGTTTGACTAGACATGGAGAGAGACCAAACTACTGTAAGTTCAGTCATCCAAATATGTAATTGTTAATAACTGACAGTAACTAAATGTACTAAGATGAGAAAGAAAAACAACAACATAGTGAAGTGCAGCCTATGGGTCTTGATTTGTAGAGCTCCTTTAATTTGGTGATAGTATTTCAAAACAGCTCTGCTTATAGTTGTCTGCCAACCAGTGAGTCCTTTTGAATTCCACTTTTCCAAATGTTGCTATCTTATTAATGCTGTAACACAACAGTATCACCAAAGTTATTATATTGTGCTGGTAAGCAGAGCTTTAAGCCTTTGAAAAGCTGCTAGTACATAAAATGTTCACTTTTAAAATTACTTTATTTGTAAGATTTCTTTTTCAATGTGCAGATTTACAGATACTAAAAAGTATATTTAATCTGTTCAGCTGGTTGTCTTGCAAGTTGCTGTTCCTATTTAGTGTTGCTACTTGGCTGAGTTTTAAAGCATTCTTTGTTCATAAAGCAGGACCAAAGCATTATGGAGCTAATATGATGTTATGAGCAATAGAAACTCTTAATATGTGTTCACAATTTGGAAAGGTTGTTATTTGGATGGATTCTGTGGTGTGATTTTGAACTGGTTTATGCCACATGCTGTTCCATTGATTTGGCAGAATTCAGTTCACTAAATGCAGTTATACATGTGTAACTGAAATAGATTTTTTTTCCTCCTTCTGCCCCGTTTCTCTTCTCAGTTACTTGTGCATCCCTCATACAGCCACACAAACAGGCAAGTAATATTACCATGAGCAAGTCTATTATGTGTTAAGGGTAGCTACTTAATATTACAAATATAACTTGGTAGCTACAAAAAACACCTGTATAAATACTTCCTGTGTAATGTTACAGGTCAAAACATTAGTTTCCTGGACATGTTAATATGCACCAGTTCCTGTGCTGGAGATATTTTTTTGTCTGCTAGTATCACTACCACCTTAACACTTTTCCATTAAGTTGTTCTTTATGCTCTCACATCAGCTCCTACAATATTATAAAGGGATTTAATGAGTAGGTGACAAACATTCATCTCTGAGGTAAGACTCGCATGTATACATACTTATATGCATGTAGTAGTAAACATTTTTGCTTTAATGAAAACAGCAAGGAAATGGTGATTTCCTAAAAACTTTTGATTTTGTTTTGGGAAAAATGGACTGAGAGGATATGGAGTGTTTCTAGAGTTTGGTGCTGTTACACTTGAATGAATTTTGACATTAACATCTGAGGACTTCTACAAAAAATTCTCTATCCTTGGGGAAAAATGAGTTTTGAAAAGGAAATTTCTTAGGTTTTGTGGAGTTATATTAAAATATTTCAGTTACAGATATGGAGAATGCTTCTTACTTATATAATGTTTTTCCTTTTCATTATATCCACCTGCAGCTGATCTAGGAAGGTGACTGTTTTGTTGCTAGCAATTTTCTGTTAACAGCAATTGCCTGTTACTTTCTATTGTTTAGGAAGTGCCTATAGAGAAACCTACCATGTATGGAGCCTGCAGTTATGACAGCTATTGAAATACTAAAGACTAGGTTGAAAATTTTATCCCTATTATGGAATGAGAGTGATTCCTGTGTAATTCTAAGTAATATGAATGTGCCTACAAAATATTGCTTGAAATAATAAGTGTATCTCTAGTAAATAAGCTAGCTTTGAATGGCAATAGTTTTAGTATAGTTATGGTCTCCATAGAGCTTGAAATATGTAACAAAACCCACCACTAGAGTAGGTACTATATGGCCCCCAGCCACAACTGCTGCAATGACTGCTGTGACTGTACTGCCTGAGCTACCTCATTCAGATCTGCCTGCGAGTCTGCACTGCTTTGGATCTGCCTGTGTAAATTGTGGCACTATACCTTCAGTGTAGTTAACTGTACATTGTAGTCATAGTTTATCCTGAGTAGAGAACTGTCTTTTTGCTTTGCGAATTGTAAAGTCTCCATTCTGCCAAATTACATCATGAGGTAATATGCAGTACTTAAAAAGATTCAATTAAGTGTTTACTTTATTTTGGCATGAATAGTGTTGATAGGTAGACCTGCTATGAAGTACAAACATGCCTCTTACTTGAGTAAATGTCTATCTTGATGTTTCTTACATTATCAAAAGAAAACCCTTATAAAGTGTGTACTGTTCAGGCAACATATAATCTTATTTAAGTACTTTAGCAGAGCTATTTAGTTAACTTAATTGCATAGAAGAACAGGTTCTTAACTACCAAATTTCTCTCATTCCTGGTAGAAAGTAATCATGTAAGTGACGGACAATAAGAAATGACGAAAAATAAACTTATAGCTGAAAGTGGTGCTAAACAAAAATATGAAGATAATGGTCACTAATGTTTCTACAGTGTTGTTACACATTACTAAAAATAAAGTAATGAATGAATCTTATTTTTAAAGAATGGAATATGTGGCCTATAGAGCTTCCTTTTTTTTGTTACATGCCAATGCACATAATGGCAATATTGCTTATAGGGAAATATAATCAATTTATGAGAGCACTCATTTCTTATGGCTACCCTTGCAGTCTATTTTGATCAAATTTATAATGGAAATCTCAGTTTCATGCCTACATATGTATGTAAAATGATATTTTTACAATAATCTGTTTAAACATAGCTAACAGGAAATTTATGTTAAAATATGCAAGAAAATCTTAAGAAAAAAACCTGAATTAAAATATTTCTGGAGAGAAACACTTCACTTATCAGCATGGCAGCAGGAGTTTCATTCTGTATGATAATGTACACATGTAATTTCTTTCAAGCCTTTAAAAAAATTGCATCTATGATTTATCAAGCATTCATTGTCAGATTCCATGAGTTGCAGTAATGGCTGCAGTGATTGTTCTTTCATTTTTCTAAAATAAAGTCCTTTGTAGAGATTATTTTACATTTAAAGCACAATGATTAAACTATTAAGCAAACTTAACTTGAGGAATCTCCTTTTTTTCTTGCTTTTGTTACTTCATCTCTCTCTTTGTCTTAGAGCAATATTATGAAGAACTATTATTTGTCTCCAACAGCTTGTATAGGCTCAAATTGCTTTAATAAAATTGTCATGGTATAGTATTTTTCTGTGAAAGAGATCAAACAGATTTAGAAGTAGATTTAGATTTTTTTCTTTTTCTTGTTTGGATATGATTAGCTGTGTAACACCTCAGTGATTGAAGTAAATCCAAAGAATATAATATCTGATTCTATGGTCATTACTCAGTCAACGTGTCAAATAATTTATCTAATGCTAATTTGAATGAAGAAACTACAGTGGCCATTAATATTTTCTTCTGTAATCAATCAGTTGTTTTGCTATATGGTATTTTATATAGATTCATACCTTTCAATAATTTGAGATGTGTGTTTTCTTCCTCTATCATCATCTTCCCTTCGTTCTGATATGCTTTGTTTTGAAAAGGGTTTTCATTTTATGTATGTGTTTTTGCTGATGTTGCATATTGACATATCAAGGAAACGCAACAGGCACCTGTAGCACAGTATTTATGGGCTACCTCCAGCAGGCTCTGGGAAGACCTTATAGTGGCCTTCCAGTACCTGATGGAGCCTACAAAAAAGCTGGAAAGGGGCATTTTATGAGGGCTTATAGTGATAGGATGAGAAGGAATGGCTTCAAGCTTGAGAAGGCTAGATGTGTGCTAGATTGAGAAATTCTTTACAGTGAGGGTGGTGAGACACTGTAACAGGCTGCCTGGGGAGGTTGTGAATGCCCTCTCCCTGGAGGTGTTCAAGGCCAGAATGTACTAGGCCTTGAGAAACTTGGTCTAGTGCAAGGTGTTGTGACATATGGCAGGGGATTTGAACTAGGTCTTTAAGGCCCTTTCCAGCTTAAGCTGTTGTATGAATCTAGGAACAGTTAAAAAGTTTATTGACCAATATATGCATGAGAACATTTGTTTTAGTATCCTGAAAATAAGTGAGGAAGCACATGAACTTCTGCAGTAAATTTGTAAGAGATAGATAGGCAACTTGATGCATTACCTCTAGCTGTTCAGCTCTTATAGTAAAACTACCTTCTTTTTTCTTTGTAGAGTTCACTTAATGATTCTTTGCAGGAATCTTTCTGTGAAGTTTCTGCAAATGCATACTTGGAACAACTTACCTGGCAGAAAAAAGAGTATATCTTACTCTATCGTTGTGAAGTCTTTTCCTTCTAGAACTTCCATTGTGTGATGAAATAAGTCAGATATATCTTCGTACATCCCAAGATCTGCAAATGGTTGTCTTTTACATAGCTGTTCCAAAAACCCAACTAACCAAAAACTCCATGATATCATCTCAAACCAATGTGTACTTGGAAGTATCTTTTGTAATGATACAGTACTTATTATAGTACTTTACTAAGAACAAAAGTTTGCCTGATTCACACTCGAC
Source organism: Pogoniulus pusillus (assembly GCF_015220805.1). Lineage (NCBI taxonomy): Eukaryota > Metazoa > Chordata > Aves > Piciformes > Lybiidae > Pogoniulus > Pogoniulus pusillus. Next base: position 28,584,928 of record NC_087272.1, on the reverse strand, counting down.
ATCATAAACTACAGATGGTCAAATGATCATAATGTGTACTTCAGATGTGGAATGAATGCCCAGATAGAAGATGCTTCTCCTTAAATACTCAAGTATATCATCCTATTTGCCTCCTCATGATGAATTATTTCTTTGATATGATGAGACTAAGAGTGTTGATGGATGCTGTTTTGACTCGTAAGAAAATAAACTTTGTTGGGAAGACCTCCCCCTTACCTCACTGTAGTCTACTGTCTACTCGCCATCTAAAAAACTTTGTTTCTTATTTTTTGGAGACATGCAGGTGATTTTGATGTGATTAAAATGGCAAGAATCAGGATCAGGTATTCATGTGAAGTCATTTAAATTGTGATTGGAATAAGCATTTTTTGTGTGTGCACTTGATATTACGGTCTTTTTTAAGTCTCAGTTTTACCACTGTGTTTTTCTGAGTTTGGATTAGGAAAAGAAATGCAGATGTTGGATTTGGAAGATGAATGAAAAGCTGTCTGTGTCGTATTTCTTTTCCTCTTTACTCGAAGATACAACAGAAGTAATGTTCTTACAAAATGGTTTAATGAACAAAAGGGTTTGAATTGCTATCTGATAACTATTTACAGATGGATGTACAAAGGCAATACTTCAAAATGCAAAGATAATCAATGTGAATAAAAATTGGGCTTTGAATATTTTACTGCAATGTTATTACTTCCTCTATGTGGTGTGTTTTCAATTTAGAAAAATAAAAACCCAACTGTGAGCAGAAAAAATATATATCCTTCAATAGTGACTGCTTTTGTTGAGAAGATCTAATAGTTTTATTTTCATGCTTAATGCCTGTGAAGTTCCACAGACCATAATTTCTAAATCCATCAGGAATACCACTGCAGTACTGTTGCCCTCAAAACTATCTGTAATGGATTGGTTGCTTTTGATTTGTAGAGTGACATGGCAACCAGGATTAACTTTCACTCCCCTCCCTTCAAGCATCTATATATTTTAGACCCCATTACAAAAATTAAAAGAGGAAGTCATAACTGTTAGATTAGATCATGTTTTTTGAATTCTGGACTCTTAAGATCCCTGTACTCGGGCTGTTAAAACTAGAAGATTGATACTTAATGATGTTTCTTGCCCTTTGTTCCCCCTGCCTAAGCTATAAAGCAGATTTGACAAGCTCTTTTAAAAAGTGCTTGAAGAAAAGGAGAAGACAAATGATAGAGTTGAGGGAGAAATCGGCTCTTAAGAGAGGCTTTGGCATCTGAAGAGTTGGGGAATTGCTTCTGAATTTGGGAAATCCATGAAAATGCCTTACAGTATCTATATTTGACAAACAAAGTGTATCCTTATTTGATGAAAAGATCAAAGTTAGATGCGCCCTGAGTTTCATATCTAATTATATGCACAATTGTGTCTATCAAAACACATTTTCTTTACATGGAATGAATACAGAATAGGATGTGATTTTAGGCACAAAAAGTCCTCAATGAAATTAAGAGTTTGTCAGAAATCATTTGTACGTTGAAAAACAGAGCACCACTGAGTAAGGTTTGGAGAATTAGTTTACTTTTGTTTGCTGCAACAGCTGTTAGTGTAGCACATTCTGCTTTTTAAAGAAATGATTGTGATCCAGGGAAGAGTCAGGAAATGGATTAACGAGTTGTGGACAAGTGCTTTGTTCTGTAGGATGCAACGAAAGCACAAATGCAGTGTCTTCCACTTTTTGTAAAAGACTCAATGTAGTGGAAAACTCTTCAGTTCAGTGGTAGAAGTTATAGCAAATCATATGACTGGAATTGAAAATGAAAAAAATAGGAAAAATGTAATTGAAAGCTTTTGTTAGAAATACTGTGGGTCACTGAATTCTCTGCCAGTGAAAATTCCCAAATAAAGGGACTGCTTTAGGTTACCTTTTTTTCTCCTGAGATTAAATTTAAAGACAGTTGCTAGACTTGAAATGGATATTAACTTAGGGAAAGTTGTGATTTGCTTTATGCAGATTGAAATGATTGCACAAATTCCTTCTTCACATATTCTAATGTGTTTGGCGTAAATTCTTTTTGTATATTTATGTCTCAGGTATTTATGCTGGCATATCTTTATCAGAGGATGCATTTCTGCAAGAAAATAAAAGACAAAAAGGAGAGCAGAAAGTGCTAGTGAATAAATGCAGGCGAGTAAATTAATGATTGAAGTGACCTTTTCTTTTGGTTAGGTGAAAGAATAGATTATGTGAAAGCTTTTCAAATGGAAAAACAGCTATCTGAGAAGTCTTTTCACCCTGTGCTAAAAGGCCTGTTACTTAAAAATGCTTAAATTCATTAACAGGTTAATTTCCCTCCCCTATCTTTCCATGTGTGAGACAGCAAAAGCTCAAGTCCAGTGACAGAAGCACTTTGTTCTGAGAATTTTGAATTTGCTTCCTTGTTTCCTGGGTCTTAAATCTGAAAATCACAGACTTTGTTCATCTCTGCCTGGTTTAGGCTCTTCTTTTTAGAGGTCAGAAAGTAGTTCTAAATTGCTTAGATTATGTATTAATCTCAGACGCCTTAATCTTTTCACATGTCCCCCAGCTACTTAATATAGTATTTCTAGGCAATACTCCAAATCTTTAAAATGTCATCAAGATACAATTTTTCTTTTAGTTATCTGTCAGGCAAGAAAACCTAATGTGGTTATTATCCAGTACCAAAAGCTAATCCTGCTGAAATAATTGAAGTAATGGACTAAGCACAACACAATCCATCTGCATATATGCCTTTTTTTAATAATCAAAAGTGAATATATATTTGGCCTAGGTGAATTTATATCCTGTGGACTGCAGGCTTGAAAAAGTGAGATAACCTTTGCTATACCATTAGTGAATCATTGTAATACATCAGATAATTAAGGGCTGCTTTAATAGTTTTCAAGGGAATTTAGTAATGATCTTTTGAAAGGGGAAGAATCTATATCCTTTTTATAGCTTTCAGTGGGGTTTGAAACCTAGGCTGTTTTGAGTGGTATTTCAGTTTAGCAGAGAAGAGTAGAACTTCAAATTATTTAGGCATGGAAATGAAAAGAATTTTCTGTGTTTCTGGCTGTCTGATCATTGATTTTTCCCTTTATGGCTGAAGTGGCAGAGTTAATAATTAATATAATTAATAATACATTAACACAAGAACCAGAATAATTAATATATGAACACAATAACAAATGGGACAAAAGAGATACTAATGGAATTTCTAGAGAGAAAAAAACCTGCTGTGTGAGGTCAGTCCTTATTAGATGACAGAAACTTCACATATGACAGTGACTTATGAGTGACTCAGCTTTTCAAAAAATTACTGTCGGTGTTTATCCCTCAGCAGGCACCAGAAGTTCATTCCCAACTTGTGTATTCTCCTCAGTTTTGCCAGAGTGTGGCAGTTTTACTGAAGTGAAATCAGGTGGGAAATTCCTTTGCAGTTATGATGTTCTTAACAGTACCTTTGACGTGGTTTTTCTGATGTCTAGAAGAGAGTGAGATCATTCTTCGTACCTGGCATAAGTAACTTGAAATACCACAGAACGTAGCATAAATCTACTGAAGATGTGGCATCATGAGTTCTGCTGGTTTGGTAACAAGTATACCTAATTGAGGGACAGCAGCCAACAGCATTTTTTAGTACCCAGAATCTGTTCCAGGAACATTTGAGAGCATTGTAATGATGCCCACTCCTTGTGAGGCTTCCTTTAATGGTGGAACTGTAAATTAAACAGCAGTTTTGTTTGAGTGAAAATGATATACAATTGCACAAGGGCAGAATGCAATATACAGAGAAAAAAGTCTAGGAAAAGGAAACTCTGCACCCCATACACTGATTAACTGCTGGAAATATGCTCAGTGATAGTTTTGCGAATATTTTTTGTTGAAGGGGTTTAAGGGTTATCCAAAGTTGGAGTTTCTGATTCACCTTCAACATATTTCTGCAGTAAATACATTTCCATGTCTTTCATTTTGAGATAAAACAAATGCGAAGAGCTCACTAAGTCAGTGTCTTGCATATTTACAAACAGGACCAATTTTGTTTCCTCAGAGATGGCCACAAAGTGAGAAGCTCTTTTGATGTATGTTTTAACAATTTCAGAGTTCATCTCTGCATATTTCAAATTTATTTTTTTGCTTCTCCCAGTCTTTTTGTTGGGGGGAGGGGGGAGTTTTTTGCTGCTCTGGTCCTTAATGTTGATAAAGCCCTTTAATTAAATTTTTAAAATGTAAACCAGCTGCAGTATTAATGTTCTGCATGACAACTGCTGCAACAGTGGCTTTATCATGCAGTTATAGCATATTTAAATGGTATTATGTGTGTTAAGAGCCAAAGGAGGTGCAATGGCATGTCGAAATACAGATTACTTCCTACCACTCCCCATCAAACTCTCCAAAACCCAAACACCTTTCCCCCAACCCAGGTTTCCAAGTCTCTACAAATTTATGGCACTGTCCCAGAGGTCCTGAATTAATATGTAGCATGTGCACAAGAATGATAGATGGAACAGGAATGGCTTATGTCTCTGTTAAATACTGTGTTGTTAAAGTAGTACGATACGTGTTTGTGACACAAGTCCTATTTCTCTTGCTTCCCTAAAGGTTGCTGATCTTTTGGGCAAATAAAAAGGAGGTAGCTTCTTAGGTTTTGGTTTTAAGAATCCTGTAGTGTACTTCACACTTTGAAGGAAAGTACTAAAGCACCATTAAATTTTAAAGCACAGTTGAGAGGCATTGTGTTTTCTCCTACCTTGCTGTTCTCAGTACAAGTGACTGAGTTTCAGATTAAGGAAACCAAAAAAAGAAAAAAAAAAAACAACACAAAAAACCAAAGAACAAGACAAGTGCAAAGCACCCAGGAGTGAGTGGGAGATAGTGATCACAGTGAGCCACTCTGTAATACTCCATAGCTTGAAAGCAAAGTAACAACTGCCTTTCCAAAAAAGCAGGCTTACATTTCAAAGTGAAGGTTGTAGTGGTCATGGCAGTTGGGTTCCAGTTGGACTCAATGATTTTCAAGTTCTTTTCCACCCTTAATGTTTCTTTGATTCTATGATTCTGTGACAACATTTAGAACAGCCTCCTTTCCACTCTGTTCAGCTCACAGAGTCAATCCTGTAAATGGGGAGAAACAATTTTTAGGTTCCTTTTCATTGCAGTTAGGATAAAGAATTGTAAAACTTCGGTGTAGTGAGTACAGACCAAATAATTTCGTGTTGAGTTAATTTCAATTTCACCTCTTCGAAACTGTCATTGTACATATTCTACAAAGTAATTTCAAATAGGTGCTATGACATAGGACATTTGTAGTGCTTGTTCCTAAAAGGTGAAGGTTGGATGTTTTAACATTGTTACAGTAGCATTTGTTTATGATTAGATGTCGCTTATGCCTCCTTCTGCAGAAAGGAGAATGCACACAGATCACTTGGGGAACCAGGTAACCTGGAGAGCGGCTTGGCCAGGAAAGTGTGAAAGATGGAATTACCTTGCTATTTCATATCTTGAAGACCATTCCTAAATCAATCTTCAGTCTTTGAATTAGTTTAAATAGAGATGCTCAATGTGTTGTTTTGTCAAAGCCTTCATGCATAGCAGAAATGGTTCAGTGTTCAAGATGGAGTCATGTTTGAGCAGAAATTGCATTGGTAATCAGCTGTTGAAAATTAGGTGTTTTTTTAGCCTATTTTGGAAAAGTTGACCTATTTTAAGGCATAAGAACTTTGGGCTCTCACCTAAGCTATCATGTGGCTGAGAACCTCAACACAGGAAATGGAAGGCTTTTGGCGCTGTATAGTAGGACATGAAGGTATACAACCCCCTCTGCTCGAACAGGCTTGCAGAGCCTGTTCTACAAATTCTCCAGAGTGGTTGAGTGGGTTCAAACAGTACAGGGACTGAGTAATTTTCTGTGGTTTCTTGGAGAAAAGTGGATGAGTTAAAGGAATAATTATTTTTCTTCTGAAGGATGTGATGTAATGCACCAAAACATGTATTTTGAGACAAAAGCAATTTGATTTTTGTATGTAGAGCTGAAAGTTGTTTCTTTTCTGATATTAGAACTGATTTTTTTTTATCAGAGTTTTCTTACAATGTGGCAGCTTGATCAGTTCTGTCACTTGTTATCAGTCCACTAATGGATATATGGATTCTGTGTTTGAGACCAGCCTTCAAGACAGGGCGTTTCTGATGGCATAAGTAACAAGCTGACACCTCCAGAAGCTGGGCAGGTAGAACAGAAAGATGTCTGTAACAGCAGTTTGTAATTTGCATTTATGCTAGTTCCTTACAGTCCATATTGAATGACACATTGTGCTGAGCAAGAGCTGATGGAAATTGCCTAGTAGTTTTTTCATGCTCACTATGGCTAGTTCTATTTCTGTTGAAAATCAATATGGGAAAGCAGTGCCAACAGGCATTAAAATGTAGTAGATGCCAAGAGTAAACCACCCTTCAGACTTGCACACAATGAAATAATGCTTACTGATGTAAGCCACTTATTTATCCTGAGCTCACCTACAAACATACTGTGTAGCTTCTACAACAGATTGTTTCTCTAACTACATTTTTAAAGGCTCATGCTCTGTATCAGTTTAATTTGAAATTCAGTATTCTCTTTGTTTTACATTTTCTACCCTTTATATTGTCATCTCCCACACTACTGAAGTTCTGGGCTTCCTAGGAGAGCTCAGTTACCTGCAGAGGCAAGTGTGCTAAATGGCGATTAAGGATGATTTGTCGAAGCAGGATTGAAGGCTGACATCTGATATTACCTGCAATGCTGTCAGGAGAGCAGCATTGACAACAAACATCTAATAGGCAAACTAAGCAGATAAAACATCAATAAAATTTACTTTTTCTTACCAATTGCCTGATTTAATTGGCACAGTTTCATTGCATTTTTTAATAGAACAAAATGAGTTTTTAATGTAATCTCACTGAGGTTAGTTCTATTAGATATATTAATTTATTATGATTTTCTTGGTTAGAAGAACTCAAACACCTAATGAATGACTTTTATGTGAAGTTATTTTAGACGAAGTCTCAGTACCTTCCAGCTATATGTAAATTCTTGATCATATTGGTTGATGCTTAGTCATGAACCTACAGAAGACGGTAGAAAGACCAAATAACTTATTTTACTTATTCTGCTAAAATACAAACTCTCAAATCAAGTAAAAGCACTGAAAACGTTGATATTGTGTAGATAGGATTCTGTAAGTTTCTCAGCCGTTGATATGTAGTGATATCAGTCTTTTTTAGTACATTAAGAATAAGAGAGGTCTAACTACATTTCTTTGTTTACATAGCTGTGTTAAGGTCTCATCAACTACTTCCTTGATTCTTGGTGACTTAAAAACTCAGGAATAAAATATCTAAGTTTAATTTAATTGGATGTTGAAGAACTTGCAATGCAGAACATTTTTGCTTTCCAGCAGGCTGCTTGAAATACGATTTTTGTCCTTAATTTCATTGCTACAAGATATTTTGTATCAGGAGTAATCTTGTTCTCTGCTATCATCTAAACTTGTTCATTTCCTTACAGGGTTTATGTGTTCACCGTGTGGGCTTTATGGGACTGTGGGGAGTGGATTGGGAAGTTCATATAGATTCTAAGGGGTTGTTCTGTGCTGAATCTAGATAGGACTTTGCTTCTGCCTATTTAGTTTCAGTTGTTGTGTGGTGTGTATTGGTGAGGAGATGCAAAGCTTTGGTAACGCTGGACATTTTTTGATTCCTGGTTTAAAGTTAGCAATGTCACAGTGGTCTGTTATATATTCAGTCATTTAAATTACAGTTGCTGGACAACTTGATTTCAGTGTTTTCTCTTGAACAGTGTTACACAAGAATGCAAAGTGCTGCAAGTGTCTCTATTACACTTTGTAAGTGAAATTCCAAAAGTGGCTGTTCCAACTGGAAGTCACATTCATACCATGCTATGATATTTGGGAAGCCCTAAAGTAAGTTTTCCCCCTCCTGTTTATGAAAATAACTTTTAGCTCCTGGGTTTATTTGGATCGAGTAGGATAAGAAACACTTTCAGCAGACTATCTTAAGGCGACAGAGAAGTGCTTTACTCAGCATTTTGGGCCTTGGTTTCCAGAGTTAATTGATCTAAAAGTCCAAAATACAAATTATTCTACTTTGCAGTCTATCTTCAAACATCACTCTAAACATAGTTATTCTCAGCTACAATACAATGGAATTATGTTTTTGGAACAGTAATGTGCACCCTGCATGGAAAGTATAGGACATACCAGTGAGTACTTGGACAACTCGCATGATTAAATTGCCTACACCCTTCTGATAATGTTGAAAGATACAAGGAATGAACTTCTTTCTTATCTGTACTGGATAGAATGACACTGTCTGCACTGTGGCATTTAATTGTGCAGAAACAATGTCCCTATGAGAGAGAATTCACTTAGTATGAGTGCTTTTTCACGTTCCCTTTGGGAATGGCCAATTCATCAGTGCATTGATAGAAAAACTACTGTTGACAAATGTATGTTAGAGAAGATGGTGAGCTGAGGGCATCGCTAATTTGGAGCAGTGTTTAAGGTACACAGAAAAATGCTAAGACTTAAAATTTTAACAAAGAAGATTGTTAACTCCTTAACTTTTTATACCTCTCCAAACAAATCCTGGAAAAAACCAAAAATGCAGCCAAATACCAAGATCCTAGTGGACACAGTGTTTGTAAGGGGTGGTTGTTAGCATCCTAGAAATGTGTCAGGATTTCTGTTTTGTTACTGTTTCACTGGACTGCACAAACCCATTTGATGTTTGGTTTTCCCTTTACTTGTTTTTCTGGCTTATTGAAACCTACCTCTTTGTCTTATACAGGTAATATTAGACATTGATCATATAGAGCATTGCTCTTGCTGCTTTCTTCTTGCAGTGTTTGGAACACCATCTATTCCTTTCTTCTTTCTATTCTATTGTTGAAATGATCCATATAGAAAGATGGCATGAGAAAGAATTTGATAGGTAGAATTAGGGAAACAACAACCCCTTAAGGTTAGCTTGAGCTCTTCTTGCGTGACACAGAGACATCTTTCTGCTAAATAAGACTCGACTTAACACTTGCAACAGGCTGTGAATGCCCTGATGTTTGACAGCTCCTGTTTCAGGTTTCCTACATGAGAGCATGATTCACTATGAACTGATCCACCTCTGAAATTGAATCTTAAAGCTTTCTGCAAGTACTATGCTACACTCTCGTCATGCAGGAGGGAAATGTCTGTTGCTCATTCTGACTGTGAAATGAGCCAGTGCTAGATGATTACCCTTCAGTTTGACTCTGGGAAGTAACTTGAACCTCATCAGATTATGAGTTGTTTGGTTTCCTTGTGTAGGTGCACAATCTTTTAACAGGCTTTCTGAAGTGTTGCTGTAATTGCTGATTTCTGCTGATTTTTCTTTTCACATAACACCGTATGCCGCAGTTGAGAGATGTGTTCATAACTTGTTTTCACACAGACTGAGTCTTGAATCACACACAGTGTGTTGCTGCAATTTCCTTTGACAGACAAGCAAGCTTGTTACAGTTGTGGACTTGTTAAAAGGCAGACTTCTTATGAAAACAAGACAGAGTCTGTATAGCCCAAACAAAGGTGCAATAATACAACAAATGTGTAAATGAACTTGTGATAGCTTCACATTTGTGTCAGCTCACACAATGGAATAATAAAGGTTTTCCTAGGAAAGAAATTAAAAAGAACGCTTTAAGTGAAATGTTTCCATTTTGGGGGGAAAGAAGTGGAGAAAATGATTGCTTTCTTGGAAGAAAAGTGTAAAACAACTCTTAAATAAAAAAGAGTTCTCATAAGTTTGCAGGAGGATGAGTTTTCATGGATAAGAATACATAACATGATAGGTAAGCTTTAGAACAGCAATGTTTGGAAATGATTCCTGTTCAAAGTTTTAAGTCAGTTTCAATCTAGGGTGAGATTTCTGTTTGCAGGAGTTCCCCATGTGTCTGTCTGTGCTGGAGTTTTAGAGAAAAATCAAAGATGTATCCAAGTCTAGACACTGTCAGAGATGAGACCTGAGGCTAGAATTACATCCTTTCTGACAGTAGTCACACTCCTATAGCTCTTCTGCACTCTGCCATTCTCTTCATCATTGTGTAGACACAAGCTATTTTAACTCAGGTCAATACTTTGGCCATTATCAAAACAACTTGATGAGCCAGAAAGTAATTTTACAATGCTTTTTCAAACTTAGAGAAATAAATTCAATACAAATGTCTCAAATCTTTTGGGAGAAGTGACAGTCTAATCATTTAGGCAACATGTTCATTACGAAACCCCAGAATTTGTCTCACTGGGGGCGGGAAAAGATATATTTGGTTATTGACCCCTTTTTTTCCTTCATGAGTTTAGTCAATACCCTTATAGGCAGAGTGAAAGTGTCCATTATTGTGAGACTTAGTGTGTAAGCAGGGTGTGCATTATAAGGATAAGAGTGTACTTGCCAGTGAAAGCATAGCATTGGTACTTTCTTTGCCTGGTATTTTAACTTCCTTAAATTCACAGAAAGCTCCACCTCAAGTACAACTCTTTAAGTACTTGGCAGTTATTTAATATAATTAGCATGCATTTCCCTTTTGAGTATGCCACAGTGATGCAGGTGGAGATAGCAACAAGAAATTCTCTCCCACTTGGGCAACCTTGACCGTTAAGAATAACACATGGATGTATAATTTGAACATAGTGTCTGTACTGTTTCCTTCTTAGGATTGTTACACTATTATACTTTCCACTGAAAAGAACTTCTTAGTCATCTTAAAGCTCCTCCAAAATCTTCTTGTTGGATGGTCTGATTAATTTTGTATGAATGGGCAGTCTTAGCCTCCAGCTAACTCCAGTGTTCTCACTTCTGGGACAGCTGAACAGTTAGTGACAGTCTGAATCTCTTTTACAGTGTGACTAGAGCATAGGAATGATCCTATCTTCTTTAGCCTTCTCTGAAAGGAACCTTTTCTTGAATCTCAAGTGCAGTAAAGGAGAGAAAAGGCTTTTCTGTTTTGGGCAGTTTTGCTACTTGAAATCTTTTTAAAATTCTGATACAGAATTAAAGCTGCAGCTTCTGAAATTTGCTGTGAACAATGTGACTTGGAAGAGATAACAAGGCTGGCTGGTAGGGAATTTTAGGTGCTAGAATGCTGGGAAGCTGAGGAGCTGGGTGAGCAATGGAGAAGGCAGCTTGGAGTGCCAGGAGTGCCAATCTGCCTCAGTCTCCCACAACATTGGAGGCATTTCCCAGTACTATCTTAGAAAGATGGTGCAGACTTGTTATATGAAGGTTGGAGCGAAGGTGACTGAGGACATCATCACCTCCTCCTCCTTCATGCCCCTCAGTCCCATAGGGAGGGAACTTGGGGACCTCAACTGAAAAGGAGTTGTAGTGCATGATTGCTAGTAGTGATGAGAGAGGAGGTTGGAGACTTGGGGTTAGCTACAGCAAGGTCTGTCCTCAGTTGTGTTGTGTGCCGATGTATTTTCTTTCCTGCAAAATTAAACTGTTTCCCCAAACTGCTATTTCATCTCTTGGTGGGTATTTGTAGAGATAGCACTTTGCTTTTTATTAACTTCTTATGGTACTGTCCTGTGATAACTTATGGTCACTTTCCTCACAAGTAAGCCAGTTTATTTTTTACTTCCAAAACGTGCAGGTAGCAAATGCCTACAGTCTCCCCTTAGCTTGTCCTACCAATGAATTTTGTCAAGTTACTAACTTAGCAGGAGCAATATAGCTAGTCATATGGCATTACTTCTGACACATTTTTGGTGTTATCTGGCATAAGATAAAAGTTAAAGCCAGGTGTGAATTGCGTCCTAAAATATGAAAAGCGCTTTTAGGCATAATGTCAGGCTAGCCATTTACTTCCTAGGAATGCATATGATGAAATATCTGTGGATACTGTAGCATGCATGCCAGCTAGCCTATATATGTCCCAATATCTTTCAAATTCAAGGGCATACAGTAAAAAATAGTATTGAATCTGAAAGTTTATTTTAGCTATCTTTCAGAAGAAATGCAGTCTTGCCACAAGATATAAGCAACTGACTTTGAGCTACCCAGAGCAGCATGTTGTGCTTTTGAGAATCTCCTACAATGAAAAGCAGAACCTAATTGCATATTAATGCCACATTAAGAAATTTTGATGAAAATTCATAGAAGCTTAGGTGTAGGGACAAAAGCTGAACTTCTTGTTCCCAGGACTTCTGATTTTTAATGCTATTGTACCTATAGTAGATTTGTCATCTGCTAGGTAATACTACATTCAGGGTTTTTCTAGTGTATGATTTATCAAGGAGACTGGCACTGAATTATTTTGTCCTTTATCCCAAGAACTACGAGGGTGAAAGAGACAAGGGTTCTGACATGGACTAAGGCACAATCACAATTCATGGCTCTGCTCATTGTTTGGTCCTTTTTTTTTTGTTGAAAATGTTTTGCTCCTTTTCTCAGCTCATATATTTTTAAACATTTAATCAGCTCCTTCAGAGGAAAGCCACTGTGTTTTCTTCTTGGCTTTCTGTGTGACCCCTGGCAGCCACTTAGCTTCTCTGTACCTTGGTTTAATTACATGTGGAAAGTGGAGATAATTACCCCCATTGAGAAATATTTTAAGAATTGTCCTTTTACAAATAAAAAAGTTTCAGGGGGTTAGTGGGGTGAGTCAGAAGGAGTCCAGCCTGCTGATTAATGAAGAAACCAAAACAATGACTGCTGGATTGCCAGCTGTGCAACTTAAGTTGTGGTTTACTGAACTTCCCAGTTTGAGCAGAAGGTCATGCATACACAAAACCTTGAATGGATTTGGAATTGTTCTCAGCTAGTCCTTTCAGCTTCTGCTAAGACTGGGTATGAAGGAGGTAGTTCCATCTATTGCATTTTGTTAGTTTGTTAACTTTACCTGAACCACTCAGGAACTGTAGTAAAACCAGTCTGATCTAATAATTTCTCTTTATATTATGTCTAAGTCAGAGTGATTCAGTTGGATTATTTCAGTTTACTATGAATTTGAATTTCTGACCATATTTGAAGTTCCAAGATAGGCTTGTGTTTTACTGTGCTGCCTGAGTTACTAGCAGTGTAAGAGTAGAAGAGGAAACGATGATGAAGCTTTTGGCATTTGGGTAAAAACAAGGTAACCTGTTGTTGACTCTGAGGAAATGAGGCTTTTAAAAGCATTTAGTACAGCAGTTAAAAGATAGGCAAAATGTGAGTTTTTTTAATCCCACTAAAGACTTTCTTTGGATAATTGTGGTGGAGAGTTCCCAAGGGCACAAAATGGGCTTGAGCATGTCCTGTCTTGTCCAGACGTTTACCTGCCTGCATTGCAGCCAGAGGCGGGAAAACAGGACAAAAGAAGCCCAGACAACCCAGTCCGGTTTAATCCGGTTGCCTGAGAGGGGTTTCATAAGGCCCATGCCCCTGTTGCGTGCAAGGCGAATGCGCCCCTGTTTTTGGAAGAGAATAGCCTGTGAGTTCTGCCGTTTTTGGGTCTATTTGGGTGATTGCCAGAGGTGATGGGGTGATAGTGTGGCCAATGAGACCATTAGCCTCAGCCCTTGTCCTATAAAAGGGGGTGTACAGGTGAATAAGTTGCTTGCGTGCCCGTTCCTTCCTCGCTCACCTGCCCATCACCTCAGCCAGCAGCCGATTCCACATCGCAGCCCACATGGAATTCACCACTGGACTTCTACTGAATATTTTCCTACCTATGTTTTGGGCCACAGACATTAGGACTAGTGAGTATTCTGAATTCTTTATTCAAGTTACTAAAGGAATTTAACCGCACAAGTGGTGAATTAAGCTGCCAGACTCTCTATTAAAGACATTCCTAAAACCTTTCAAAATTCCATTGCATGTAGACATTCTGTAAACTAGTTCTGCTAACTACATCTAAGAATTTGTGTGGATTGTTGTAAATAAGTTTGGGGGAATTTTTTTGTGTATATTAATAAATTATTTAATGACCTTTGAATGGGCCTCATTGCATTTCACCCCAAACTCAGATTTCAACTAGCCGCCTTCGTAACAGTAATCTCATGAATTTCATGCTAAAATTGATTTTAAACATGAATATAATCAGTCAGGTCCTTCCTGATCATTGTATCTGGTACAGGCAAAGGCATATACAGTAGGGTCTATAAGAAACTGGGCTGAAGAGTGCTTTTTCACTCTTCTTGTCTTTCCTAATAATTGGTCAAGAAGTTATGAAATATTTTGCAGGACAGTAAAAGAAGGAACTACAAAGTTTTGTTTAAGAAAGAGGTTTTTTTACTTTCTTAAATTTTTATAAATAATATACAACAGTTGCTTTCAGATAGCAGCTCTTCCCAAGAATAAATCATATCAGATAAAGGGAGTATTTCAGGTGACATTTCTGTCTCGGGTTCAAATGCAAGTTCCCAGAGACTCTTATAAATTTGGTAGACCCAATGACAATTTATAGAATTTATAGAGTTTATAGAGTGCCCTCCCCTCCTCCCCCTCCTTTCCCCAAAAGACAGGGAGAGAGATAAAAGGTAGGGACACCCCAATAAATCAATCTCACTCGATTTGGAAGTTAAAAAGGAAAAGTTTAACAATAACTTAGAAAAAGGGATTGGAGGTAGGGGAGTTTACAAAGGATAAGGAAGGGAAAACAGCAAAATACAAAACAGGGATGGATACAACCCGAGTAGTGTGATGGTGTCTCTGCCTCGTGGCTGGTATGCAGTATCAGTGTGTGTGTGCGGTCATGAACGCAGGTAGGGAGAAAGAGGGCGAAAAGAGCAAGAGACAGGAGAACTCCTGTCTTTTATACCACAGGAAGTGGGGGGAGTGGGCTAACCATCACCTGGAGTGTGGCCCACCCCTGAGGAGGGGCCAAGACCCCTAGGGTCAGGTTCAGGGTCACTCCCCCAGGAGTGTTAACCCTATACATTCCACCCCTTGGTTAGACCACTTCCACCTTCCTAAGAACAGTCTTCTTCTCCAAAGATGGGAAAAAAGTTGTCCATGGGTTAAGAGTTCTTAAAGTCCTTCTTGGTTCCCGGCTGTATCCCAAGGCGATGTGCTCCTCTGGTCCGGTGCAGGTTGGTGAGATGTGAGCAGGGCAGGAACGGAAGAAAAGTCAGTGAAGCAGGAACAGTTCTTGTTGGAACTCAGGAAAAGAGTCTTTTCCCTCTGTGAAGAAAACATCAGGAACAGTCTCTTCATGTCTGGCATCAGGGGAGCAGGTGTAGATGAGATGGCTGTAGACATCCTCTGGAGGGAAATCAGGAACAGTCTCTCACTGCAGGGCATCAGTGACGAATCAGATGCAGGGTTCTGGTTGGACGCCGTGGTGTGATGCGATGCTGTAGGACTCTGGATAGCTGCTGCTGTCATGTAGGTTCTGTTGGACGCCGTGTAGTGGTGAGGGTATAACTACAAAAACAACTTGTAACCCCTTATGAACTATAATACAAGTATTGCACAACTATGATACAAGTATTGCACAACTATGATACAACTATTATACAACTATAATACAAGATAACCTGAAGTATCTGGAACACATGGAATCAACTCTGAGATTTCAAAACCTTTTCAGCTAAAGAGAGATTTCTCTGAGGGACACACTCGATAACACCAGTTTCCATCATCACCCAGTATGTGTGACCAGGACCCTCTGCAGATACCACCCCTTTGATAGGTTTTCCCCCACCAGAGGCAGGAGCAACCCACACAGTCTTTCCCAGTAGATTCCTTTCACAGACTACAGGAACTCCATCTCCCTCAACTGTGGGCAGTAGGGCAGACTGAGCAGGACCAGCTCTGTTAACTGATCCCCTGCTGTTCACCAGCCAAGTGGCTTCTGCAAGGTGCTTCTCCCAGTTTCTGAGAGTTCCACCTCCCATAGCCTTCAGGGTGGTTTTCAGCAGACCATTGTGTCGCTCAATCTTTCCTGCAGCCTGTGGGTAGTATGGGATGTGGTAAACCCATTCTATCCCATGCTCTTTTGCCCAGTTGCTTACAAGGTGGTTCTTGAAATGGGTCCCATTGTCTGACTCTATTCTCTCTGGGGTACCGTGTCTCCACAGGATGTGGCTCTGCAGGCCCAGAATGGTGTTACGGGCAGTAGCATGAGGTACTGGGTAGGTTTCCAGCCACCCCGTGCTTCCCTCCACCATGGTTAACACATACTGCTTGCCACTGCGAGACCGAGGCAGAGTGATGTAATCAATCTGCCAGGCCTCCCCATACCTGTACTTTGACCACCTTCCCCCATACCACAAAGGCTTCATGCGCTTGGCTTGCTTTATGGTGGCACAGATGTCACATTCATGGATAACCTGAGTTATGGCCTCCATGGATATGTCCACGGACCTGTCTCGGGCCCATTGGTATGTGGCATCTCTTCCTTGGTGACCAGAAGAGTCATGTGCCCACCGAGCTAAGAACAGTTCACCTTTGTGCTTCCAGTCCAGGTCAATCTGGCAGATGTGGGCAGCCTGGTCAGCTTGGTGGTTATGCTGCTGCTCTTCAGTGGCTCTGCTCTTTGGGATGTGAGCACTGATGTGTCGGATTTTAACTGGCAGTTTGTCCAGGCGTGCAGAAATGTCTTGCCAGAGATCAGCAGCCCAAATAGGCTTCCCTTTTCTCTGCCAATCATTTCTCTTCCACTCCTTCAGCCACCCCCATAAGGCATTTGCTACCATCCATGAGTCGGTGTAGATGTATAGCATTGGCCACTGCTCTCGTTCTGCAATGTCCAGGGCCAGCTGGATGGCTTTCACCTCAGCATACTGGCTGGATTCGCCTTCTCCATCTCTTGCCTCTGCAACCCTGCGTGTGGGGTTCCAGACGGCAGCCTTCCATCTCCGCTTGCTGCCTACCAGGCGGCAGGATCCATCTGTGAAGAGAGCATATGCCTTTTCCTCCTCAGGGAGGTCACTGTATGGGGGGGCTTCCTCGGCACGGGTCACTGTCTTCTCTTCTGCTGGCTTTCCAAAGTCAGTGCCCTCTGGCCAGTTGGTGATGACCTCTACAATGCCTGGACGCTCGAGAGTCCCCATCCTAGCCCTCTGAGTTATCAGAGCCATCCACTTACTCCAAGTGGCATCTGTGGCATGGTGCGGAGTCGAACCCTTCCCTTTAAACATCCAAGTCAGGACTGGAAGCCTTGGAGCTAAAAGGAGTGGTGACTCCGTCCCAATCACCTCAGAGGCAGCTCTGACTCCCTCATAGGCAGCTAGGATTTCTTTCTCTGTGGGGGTATACTTGGTCTCGGAGCCTTTGTACGCCTTGCTCCAGAACCCGAGTGGGCGGCCTCTTGTCTCATCAGGAGCTTTCTGCCATAGGCTCCAGCTAGGACCATTCTCACCGGCTGCAGTGTAGAGAATGTTCTTAATCTCTGGGCCGGTTCGAACTGGTCCCAAGGCCATGGCATGGACCACCTCTCGTTTGATCTGGTCAAATGCCACTTGCTGCTCAGGTCCCCACTCAAAGTTATTTCTCTTTCTTGTAACGTCAAAGAGGGGTTTCACAATTTGACTGTACCCGGGAATGTGCATCTTCCAAAAGCCCACAAACCCCAGGAAGGATTGTGTCTCCTTCCGGTTAGTGGGTTCCACCATAGTGGCCACTTTATTCACCACATCCATAGGGATGTGGCGTCGGCCATCCTGCCATCGAACTCCCAGGAACTGGATCTCTCTGGCAGGCCCTTTCACTTTGCTTCTCTTAATGGCAAAACCTGCATCCAACAGGATATTAATGATCTTCTCACCCTTCTGGAAGACCTCCTCTGCTGTCTCACCCCATACAATGATGTCATCGATGTACTGCAGATGTTCCGGAGCTCCACCCTTCTCCAGTGCAGTCTGGATGATGCTGTGGCAGATTGTAGGGCTGTGCTTCCACCCTTGAAGCAGTCTGTTCCAGTGGTACTGGACTCCTCTCCAGGTGAAGGCAAACTGCGGCCTACATTCTTCTGCAATGGGGATGGAGAAGAAAGCATTAGCAATGTCAATTGTGGCATACCATTTGGCCTCCTTTGTTTCCAGTTCATACTGCAGCTCCAACATATCAGGCACGGCTGCGCTGATTGGAGGAGTCACTTCGTTCAGGCCTCGGAAATCCACCGTGAGTCTCCACTCCCCTGTCTCCTTTCGCACTGGCCATATCGGGCTGTTGAAGGGCGAGTGGCTCTTGCTGATGACAAGCTGCTGCTCCAGGCGGCGAATCAGCTGCTGTATGGGTAGCAGGGAGTCTCTGTTGGTGCGGTATTGCCTGCGATGAACTACACGAGAAGCAATAGGTAACTTGACATCTTCCACCTTGTGGGTACCAACCACGGAAGGGTCATCTGACAAGCCAGGCATGATAGACAGCTGCTCTTTGTCTGCAGTCTCTACAGCTGCTATGCCAAAAGCCCACTTGTTTCCCTTCGGATCTTTAAAGTACCCTTCCCGGAGAAAGTCGATCCCCAGGATGCAAGGTGCATCAGGGCCAGTTACTATGGAGTGCTTCTCCCACACATTCCCGGTGAGGCTTATCTCAGCCTGCAGCACAGTCAACTCCTGAGACCCCCCTGTGACTCCTGCAATTGTAACAGTATCTGTCCCCCTGTGGCTGGAGGGGATCAGAGTGCATTGGGCACCGGTGTCTACCAACGCTCTGTACTTCTCGGCTTCAGAAGTGCCAGGCCATTTCACAAACACGTCCCAATATACTCTGTTATCCCTGGCCTCCGCCTGGCTGGAGACAGGGCATCTCTAATTCTGAGCAGTGTGACTGCATGAGGCACATGGACCTGAGGTACTGGCTTCACCACCCCTTGAGCGAGAGCGCTGCCTGCGGGACACTGGGGCAACCCCTCTTCTGGAGGAGTTATTCCCTGTGTTTGTCCCCTGCAGTTCCCTTACCCTGGCCCATAGAGCTGAGGTGGGCTGGCCATGCCATCTATCCATGTTTTCCCCATGGTCACAGAGTGTTCTCCAGAGTGACCCCCTGTGTGTACCCTGTCTGCTCTGGGCTGGTCTCCTGCGGGGAGGAGGAGGAGCACGGCGGCGTGTGTTCCTTATAGCTGAGACTTGCACCCATTCTGAAGGTGAAGAGCAGTCATCCTCTGCCTTCTGCATTTCAGAGAAAGAGGCTTTTAGCTCGTTCATTTCTTGGGTGAGGGTCTCTACAGTGGCAATTAAGGTTTTCCTCGACAAACTGTCTTCAAACTGTCTCAGGTCATTCACAAACTCCCTGATTGTGGGAAGGTTGTTGGGGTCTCTGCCCAGCAGCAGTGCTCCCAATGTGGGGGCATATGTGGAAGGGGCACACTGAGTCAGTTTCTTTAAGAGGGCTGGCTTCATGCGGACATCATCAGGGTCCGAGGGCCTCTGGTCGGCTCCATAAATTATCTCTTGAACCGCCATTTGCCTCAGGTATGAGATCCCCTGTTCCATATCTGTCCATCTAAGGGGATGGAAAATCATGTCATCCTTAGTCGGGTACCTGTACCTCACAGCTATCAGAAGCCTGGCCCAAAGTGAGTGGGTACCATCGAGCCTTCCCAGCTCCTTATCCACACCTCCATCCCTCGACAAGGATCCCAGCTGCTTCGCCTCCCTGTGATCTAGGTCCACTGTTTCTGCTCCTGCATCCCAGCATTTCAAAAGCCAGGCTAAAAGGGACTGTCCGTTTGCCCTTGCATACTCCTGCCTTATGTGCCTGATTTCCTTTCTGGGCGTGGAGCTGATAAGGATCACTCCATTATCAGGTCCATTTCCAGCTGGTTGCTGTTGCTGGGGGGTGCTGGTTCCCGAAGAGGTCCCTTGCCCTGGATCGGTATCTGCGGGAGGGTTTTGATTTGATCTTGCTGGCCGCGTCGTAATTGGCGCTAGGTGAAGGGGGCTGGGCTGAGGGGGCAGGGTCCGGGGGGCTGCCCTGGGCGGGACCGGAGGCGGAGTTCGGGGCGGAGCCGCGCTAGGGGCGGTCTGCCCTGTCGCCCAACCCCCGCAGTTGCAGCTGGGGCAGTGAGGGCCACCCCTCCCCCTAAGCACCCTAATGGCGGCGCCCACTCGATATTTCCACGTGTCCCAGTTCACCGCTATCTTATTAATCCCCAAACCCACATTTACACACAGTGAAATAACAGCTATCCAGTACCATTTCTCCCCCAAAATATCTGGAGCTTCTGTGCTCCAATGCATATACTCAGATTGATTCCATGTTCCAGAAACATTTCTAAACACAGTGATATTACTAACAGAATTCAGGAAATAGGCATAGACTCGGGCAGGCAAATGCTTAGAATATTCCCAGAGCATATCAATGACAATCCAGAAGACATGGTAACTTATAAACTTTAACAGCCAGCCCCACAACAGCCATGCAAATGCGTTAATGATTAAGACTTTCAGAATATCCATTTTTTTTAACTTCCAAATCTTCTCTGAAAGAATTCTTTCTACCTAGCCCCACGTTGAGACGCCAAATAAATTGTCTCGGGTTCAAATGCAAGTTCCCAGAGACTCTTATAAATTTGGTAGACCCAATGACAATTTATAGAATTTATAGAGTTTATAGAGTGCCCTCCCCTCCTCCCCCTCCTTTCCCCAAAAGACAGGGAGAGAGATAAAAGGTAGGGACACCCCAATAAATCAATCTCACTCGATTTGGAAGTTAAAAAGGAAAAGTTTAACAATAACTTAGAAAAAGGGATTGGAGGTAGGGGAGTTTACAAAGGATAAGGAAGGGAAAACAGCAAAATACAAAACAGGGATGGATACAACCCGAGTAGTGTGATGGTGTCTCTGCCTCGTGGCTGGTATGCAGTATCAGTGTGTGTGTGCGGTCATGAACGCAGGTAGGGAGAAAAGAGGGCGAAAAGAGCAAGAGACAGGAGAACTCCTGTCTTTTATACCACAGGAAGTGGGGGGAGTGGGCTAACCATCACCTGGAGTGTGGCCCACCCCTGAGGAGGGGCCAAGACCCCTAGGGTCAGGTTCAGGGTCACTCCCCCAGGAGTGTTAACCCTATACAATTTCCAAAATGGGCATTTGCCTTAAGAAATCTAAGGTCTCGAGAGCAGCTGTAGTGTTCAAACTTTCTGAAAGCACTATATGACCAACATGTCTAAAGGTTCTGTACACAGCAATTTAAATTGTTGCTCTTGCCCTTGCAAAGTATATATTGCTGGTATTTGTTTTAATGTTCTCTATTCTTCCTCCTACAAGGTTGGATGTGGCACTTGGTGCCATGGTCTAGCCTTGGGCACTGTGGTAAAGGGTTGGACTTGATGATCTGTGAGGTCTCTTCCAACCTTGGTGATACTGTGATACTGTGAAAATGATGGCAATTCTTTCAAGTACTCAATGATTCCCCAAAGCCATGGGAGATGAGTTAGCTTTGCTCTGGTTCTGGGGCTTAATTTGAGAGGACTTCTGCTAAAAGTCCGAATGACTGCTTACTGCTTCAGTTATACCTCTACAGATATGACTTGGAAAGTAGACACACCTGTGGCTAGTGACCTGAGAGATCAGGACAAACCTTCAAATTCGCTTTGTGTTGCTTAATGTATAATGACCCTTGTCCAGGAGAAGTCTAGCTAGAACATTTGTCAGTCAATTGAATAATCACAGTGCATGGAGTTTGGTAATCTTCTGGTGTGCTTTGCGAGAACTGTGAGTAGTAAGAGCCTGCCTAAGATAGCAGTTAATGTTCAATGAGGTGCAAGTGATCTTACTGCTGTTTTTGGCTTTCCAGAAAAGTGAGTGACTCAATGGTTTGAAACATGGCCAGTGAAGGAACAACTTCTTTCTGTGCTCCAGAGTGTATCTGTTATTTTTTGAGTCTCAAGGAGAATGTGTGGAAAGGTTTATGCTGTATCTCTGATGCCCAAAGTTGTGTACCTGGCTATGAGAGATGGTGACAATTTTTACTGTACTATGCTGTAGAGGAGTCAGGAAGGAGTGAAAGACTACTACCTTAGGGATAACTTATGTGTTGAGGGAAGAATGCTTCCTCCTATAATGGTTTCACTGCTCATTGCCTAAATGAGATTAGGTGTGTTGTGTGGGCAAGCCATTTTGGTGAGTACTATAATGCAGAGCCACTTTGTTTTGTCAAGGCTTATTTAGCTTAGGCTCTGCAGCATGTATCTGACCAATTACTTCTGGAGTTGTATCAGTTCATATAAAAACAGCATAGCCTTTTGTTCAGCCACTGCCATGCCTTTGAAAGAATTCCCTTGTAACCACCTCTCTGTGGTATAAGTCAACGTTTTTGAATTCCAAACAGTAGCAGTTATGACAGCTTAGACCTTACTGTGACACAGATTGCTTTCACACACAAATTAAACAAGTTACACAGAGTGATGAATGTCATGTTTTAATGTGAGTCTTCTGCTATGTTGTCAGACAACAGTGCAAAATAGTAATTTACCAACTTCAGAAAGATTCTCTAAAACCAAGTTAACGAAGTGTAGCTTTCCCACAATAGTTTGGCTTGAAATGTTGTTAGTCCACTTACTGTGGGTGAATTTGAAAATGTTGTAAGATCTGGTTGCGCTACACTTGTACTGAAATTATCTCTTCACAGAATAACAAGAAAATGTTTGTCACTAATTTTGTTTATCCAAATAGAAAAAATGCTTTTCCTGTATTAGGATGTTGATTTGTTAGTTTACCTAATGGAGTGTTTAAATATCTGACATGAATTCATTTACATTTTAATAATGCTATTATTATGTTTTCAGAAACATTTATTTTGACTTACTTTTAACCTGCATAAGCCTTTACAGGATTTTGGTTATGCATTTTTAGCAAAACAGACTGAACTTCAGCAGTACCTGTGAAACATGCAGTGGGTAATTGGTCTATTTAAATGACCAGAGTGCATTTTATAAACAATGACACTGTTTAAAGCCAGTTCCATGTGTATTTAGACTTTTACAGGCCTCTGGCAGCTGCTGTATTACCATGATTATTTTTTCTTCTTTAGTAGTAATCTTAATATTTTAATATTTTTATCTCATTAAAATGCAAGCTGAAATTGCTTGTCACTAGTTGACCTTCAAATAAACATCCAAGTCATTTGCCCATCCCTTCCTTGTCTCCTTGCCACTCTCCAGGTCCAGCTATGTGGTTTCCAAGTACCTGTTGTTTCATTCTACTTGCCTGCTTAACATAGATGATATTTTCCATGCTTAAATTGACTGAGAAGTTTATGAGCATGATTGGGAGACTGTACTGCAGTTTAGTCTGCTTGTTTGAGTTGCAATTGATGATTTCATGGGTGGAAGAGCATGTAGGAATTTAAATGTTTTCATTTCTAGGGCTGGATTTGCAAAAGAGTTGCTTTAGTGATCTGAGTAGAAAACCAAAGGGGTGTCCTAGTCAGTGGTTTGTGGCTCCCTTGATTTGGGAAGACTCTTTCAAGAACTAAAAAGACAGCTGAAGGAATTTTTAAAAAAACATTTATTTACTTATTTTCATTCACAAGCCAAATCCCTAGATCTGCACTTTTCTTTTGGAGTGTTGGATTTTGAGCTTCTGAGAGATGAAAAATGTGGTATTTTTAAAGCATTGCAGTTATCTTTGTGAGTGGAAGCTTTCCCTTTTGCATGCCTGGCTTTTAATGCCTGTTTAATGATCAATTTAATGCTGACAGGATCAGATCTGCTGTGAGTTGCCTGTTTTACTCTCATTTAGGGAGTGCACGTGTGCTCTGTATGCTTTCTTTCTTTGAAAAGGTGACATAGCCTTGAGAACCAAAGCACACCAAGAAACTTTGCCAAAGAGCAAAGCAGAGCAGACATGCCATTCAGGTATCCCACTGGAGACAGCCACACTTGGGCTGTGTTAGAATCATTACAAAGGCTTAACTGGGAAGTCTGTGGCTTTTAATGCCATTTCATGGTAGTAAAATTTGTTGTCCCACCAGCTAAAAGAGTTGGTGTTTTAATAGAATAACCATTTGATTAATGAAACAACATGTACTGTACAGGAGAAATGATCACAAAAAGCTGCTTTTTAACTGCCTAAAGTACCTTTTGCAGCTTGGAACCTTTTATCACCTTGTAAATCGCCCCTTGAGATGAATAGTTGAAGTTAGACAAGGCACACTTCCATTACCAGCATATCCTCCTTCAGATATTATTATAGAGCTTGGTTTGCAGCTGCTTCAAAGCTGCCCTTCTCACCAACACATTTATACATCTTGATTTCATTATGCCAAGGGCACATTCTGTGTTATTGCAGCGGCTTTGCTTTTAATAATCTTCTTGATACAAGCATTCAGACCTGAGGGAGGTCCACTTTTTCTTCTTATGGTCACATTCCTTCTCTTACAAGGTGGTGACCATTTTTTTTTTTGCC
This sequence comes from Pogoniulus pusillus, assembly GCF_015220805.1. Taxonomy (NCBI): domain Eukaryota; kingdom Metazoa; phylum Chordata; class Aves; order Piciformes; family Lybiidae; genus Pogoniulus; species Pogoniulus pusillus. The sequence continues at coordinate 28,560,583 of NC_087272.1, read as the reverse complement.
ACTTTGGTTCTGGTTTATAGGTTATGTTCAAAGGTGCTACTTAAGACTTTAACTTATTCAGGAGGAGAGTAAGATGCATAGTAAAGTCTACGGTAACCTGAATGTAGGAGAGAAAATAAAGTTATGTTATTTTCATTACTGAGGATTGAAAACTTCTCATTGCTTTCAGTGGGAGTATAAGTAGAAAAATAAAAGACATGACTCTAACAACAAACAGATGGCATTCCTTTTTCTGTGATTTTGTACACTTTTGAAGTTGTAGAGGAACTGCATAAGCAGTCATGCTTTCAATTATTTTCCCCACTAACAGGGGCAGACACAAAATTTATTTGTTCTTTCTGACTGATTACTCTTCCATTCCAGTCAGTGTGAACTCTTAAATTCTCTCCTGTGAAAGAAAGAGAAATAAACTTCAGAAACTTCTTGGCCTTGAAACCAAGGGAAATATTTGAGTAAGTTTAAGTTCTCATTTTGCTAACCTCTATCTTAGTTTGCCCGTCTTAGGAATTAAAATGGAGACAGTGGTATGGTTTCAGTTTAGCAAAGGTGAGCACCAAAACACTTTTCTGTAAAAGGCACCTCTCAATAAAAAGAATGGAAGAACTTTGCAATTTTTTTCTTCACGTTCTCCATCCTTGCTGAAATGTAAAGTGACCAACCAGATTTAATCCTCTCCTTTCTCCACAATAATGGTAATAAATCTGTTATCTCATGTTGATACTAACCTGAAAGCATAACCTTATAGAGAATATGATAAATCCCATAAAGACTCTGAAATGGAAACACAACACAATGTCAAAACAGTCAAAATTAAAACACTATGTTCCCAGCATGGCTTCGGAAAAGCTATTTTGTTTCATAGCAATGATAAGCTTAGAAACAAGAGTATTTTATATTTCCCTATACTTTCATGTAAGAGTCTCAAAGCACTTCACAGCTGTAAATTAAGCAGTGGTGGAGGAAGGAAGTAACCATCCTGCAGATGGGGAATATAATGTAACCCATAGTTAGTGGTGGAAGTAGGAAGACAAGCATAGGGTTTTTTGATTAATGTATCTAGATTCTGTGAGTTTGACAGTCATCCCTCACAACACATATTTTCATGTAGTTTCAGAAACTATTCTGCAACTACCTCTACTGTTATAAATCACTGGCCTTGGAAAAGGAAATGAGATACTTCTCTTGAGTTAGATTTCTGACTCTGCTATTCATTTGCTAGGTACCTATATCTTAGTTCTGTAGTTTACTTGTCCTTTGTAAATTCATGCATTGATATCCTTGGAAAAACTAGATAAACAAAACCAGGTTTCTTTCTCTACTGAAGATGCTAGCTGATAGCTGTCACATCTCTGTGTGCAGTTCCTTCTCCTTCATCATGCACTAAAACTGATGATTAAGAGCTGTATCCCATCCAATGGGAGATTTTCACCAACGTCCATTGGCTGTTCTTTCAGGCCTTCAGTGTACAACAAATGGCATCCTGGCCTGTATCAGGAGCAGTGTGGACAGTAGGACAAGGGAGGTTATTCTGTCCTTGTGCTCAACACTGGTCATGCCACACTTTGAGTACTGTGTCCAGTTCTGGGCTCCTAAATTCAAGTAGCTGAGATACTGGAATGTGTCCAGAGAAGTGTGACAAAGCTGATGAGTTGCCTGGAACACAGCCCTGTGAGGAGAGGCTGAGAGAGCTGGGGTTGTTTAGTCTAGAGAAGAGGGGTCTCAGGGGTGACCTCATTGCTGTCTACAACTACCTGAAGGGAGGCTGTAGCCAGGTGGGGATAGGTCTTTTCTGCCAGGCAAGCAGCAACAGAACAAGGGGGCACAGTCTCAAGTTGTGCTGGGGGAGGTATAGGATGGATGTTAGGAGAAAGTTCTTCCCAGAGAGAGTGATTGGCATTGGAATGGGCTGTCCAGGGAGGTGGAGTCACGGTCCCTGGAGGTGTTCAAGAAAAGACTGGCTGAGGCCTTTAGTGCCATGGTCTAGTTGATTGGCTAGGGCTGGGTGCTAGGTTGGACTGGATGATCTTGGAGGTCTCTTCCAACCTGGTTGATTCTATGACATAAGGAACTATGGGTTCCTTACTATGGCTAAACTGTACAAGGCTGTTTGAAAAAAAAAACCCCACCACCAACAAATGAAAACAAACAACCCCCAACAAACAACAACAAAACAGTAGAGAAAGCCTTGGCAGCAGGTGGAGTGATGCAATTTTGTTTTCTGTGGACACCGTGGATGGTGCTAATATCTGCCTATTGGTGAATACGTTTACATTTTAGCTATCTGCTTTAGAGGTTGGCGTGTCACACATCTCATCTGTGTCCTAGGATGACTAGGTTAGGTCTGATGAATTATGCCATAGAAAGTAAGACATAAATGGCTAGCTCAGACAAGCTGCGTTCTATGCCTCCAAGGTTATGTTACTGTGACCAGCTCTTCAGGGAAACCTTCCTGTTCTAGTCAGGTGTGGTTTCTGATTAGAAATAAAACAATCTGTTTCACTTTGATTTTTCAGAGCAGTGTTTTTGCTCTGCACTTTAAATGTAGCACAGTCTATGATGTTTCATCTTTTGATGATGACAAACAGTATTTCAGTGAAATGCTTGCTGGTTTTACTAAAATGCAGCTATATAGTTTAAGCTCAAAAATAACTCCTTACCTGTTTTTATGTATTCTAGTGATCAGTTTGCAGTGTTGATGATGTTTGATTTAGAAATGGTCTGAAAAGACAAATATTCCATATAGATGTAATGAGACTTGAATTTTGAAAGGGAATTTCAGTTGTTTGATTTTCCAAGTGATCTGAGGGATAGCTTCTGTGTTAAAAAGATTTTGCTGGGAAAAAAACAACCCAACAACCAATAATCAGAGGTACAGATGCCTAATGCTGTTTATAAATGCAGTGTGTTCCATTGTTTGATGCTCTACACATGTCACAGTGAGTTAAGATTGAAGTGGCAGGTTTCCCTGATGGTGTTGCAACTGGTGTCATAGCATTTATCTTCAAAAGAGTGAGAGTAACTTGGCTATACCAAGAGTTAAGATACTTACCTCTACTAAACTCTTTTTTTTTTGGGTTGTTGTTGTTCTTAAATCCCTTTAGTCATGTACTGGGTATGGTAAGAACATGTGGATGGCTATATTTGAACAACTGGAGGGATGAAAAGAGGTAAAGAAATAGCATGTATCTGTTAGGAGACTGTTCAGGTTTTCTCTATTGCAGCTGGTAAGGTTGATATGTGATAGTTGTAATCTGAAAAGTCAGTTGTCTAGATATGACAAAATTAATCTTGCATATCCAAAGTAGCAAGCTCGGTAAGCAAGCTGCTTTGGACCTCAAATGGAAGTCTTCATATTGATTTATGTTGTCAATTAATCAGGCATTTTCCTCAGTTCCATTAAAAAAGTCTCTCCACAGCATGAATAATCCTTGTCCCTTGGAGCCAATGAAGGAAATATAATTTCCAGAGTAACAAGAACGGGGCTAGCTCAGTCTTTTTCAGTGAGCTCGTCCTGCTGTCTGATTATATCTACCTGGTTCATTCTCTTTTTCACTTTTTGCCTTTCTTTTTATGGCCCTTGTGTTTTCACATGACCTTCCCCAACACTGTTAGCTGAAACTTTTAAGGGAACTGGGTTTTAGATTCATAGGAGTTTGGACACTGGGCTTCTGTGAGCATCTCAATTCATGATGTGTGCTTTAGGTCAGCATTTGGGTTTTTTGCACTTAACTTTTTAGAATTATCAGTGTATTTGTCTTTGTATTTAATAGGTACTTGACATATATTGAAGACACATAAAGATATTAGAATTCAAATACCTCTTTTTACATATTTTGTGATTTTTTGCTTGTGTATTTAAAAGCAGATTGCAGTAAACAGCTAGCAGCTGGTGAATTAGGTGCTGGGATATCTTTGGCTTCTCTGAGAACATGTATTTTTTTTTAGTTGCTGTCAGATGTTCATTTCATGCCCTTCTCTGTATTCTATGAAGAAAAATGGTGGAACCAATGTAAATTACTCCCCCCCCAATATGTATTGCATTCGAGTTAACAGCTTGTAGGAAAAGTTTCAAGCGTATGAGATTCCAAATGCTTGAGTTTCGATGTCTGTAAAATAGGGAGTTTGTAGGGGAAACAATCCTGGCACCAGAAACACGGCAGTAATGTTGCTGGTACAACTGTAAGTGAAAGATGTAAGATAATGCACTGATACATTATTGAAAAAGCAATGTGAACTTGTGCCTGGCTCGTGTTTGAAATTCTGTTGTTGAAATCTGACACTATTCAAGAAAATAACAGAATATATATCAAGAGATCTTTTTTCTTTTCTCTTGATCTTCTAGTGCTTTTGGATGTTCTTTTGAGTTAGAAATGATTGCCCTAGCTCCCCAAATGTCTACAGAAAACCAGACAAATGAGTATCCAGTAGTTTAGGACATGTAGCTTTCTCATTCAAAAAAAATTGTCTCTGATAGATACAGCCTTACCAAGGCTGGCTGCAGCAGATTTAATTTGCTCTTTCAAGCACAGATTAAAAATACTGTTCTTGCTCCAGTTAGAACATTACCACTTAGGTTACAATACAAAAGGGGCTTTTTTATCATCTGGAAGCATGCACTTTAAACATTTTAACTGACAGCATTTTAGTATTTGCATTATCTTTTCCTGCCTGTGCATTTTTTCACCACTGACAGATGATAAGTTTATATGGGAAAATATCTGCAGTAACATCAAGAAAAGGCTTCACATTCCATATTACTGGGAACTTAAGGAAAAAAAATTGGTGATGGCTAGAAATTGCGTAAAAACACTGCATTTTACACATGTGAACATTTTTGCCTATTTGTCTGATGTTCCTGTTTTGCATGGAGGTGTGCAGCATCAGTCTGGTTATAACATTAAACTGCAGTTAGAGTAAGTTAGAAAAGGTTCTGCAATTCTCAGACCTTAAGGTATGATTGTTTGTGAATTCAAATTACATTTAAAAAAATAATCTTACTTGTAATTTAAGTACACATATGAAAGATAAATTATTTGAAAGAAAATAAGGTGACTAAGACCAGAAGCTAAATTTATTTGCATCTGAGATAACTCTGCTTACATCCATGATGGTGCAGAATTCTAGCAGCAGTATCCAAAGAACACAGCATTCTACAGTGAGCATGTCTTTATGCTTGAGGAGCTGACATAATTATCCTTGCTTTGACAGTGGGTTCATACTCTACTGGCTGCCTGAGCTTGCTACTGCATTCTTTTGTCATGAGCCATGTAAAGCAGACCAATCAAACCATGAAGGTATTCTGAGCATTCAGCAGTGTTGTAAGACTCCAGGTATCTTTGGGTATCTGGGTTGGTTGGTATTCCTCTCCTGTGATCAGCTGCACAGGTGGGAAATAGGTGGAAGTGGCCAGCCAGTTTAAATATACTGTCTGTCTAATGCTTGCATAGTGCAAAGCACAGCTGTATTTCACAGAATTTATAGGGCATTACAATTCCAATATGTCATGCCTGTGGGTAAGATTGTAGTGAGAGCTAAAACAGCACTGTATGAAGATTGCTTTCAGAATATGAAATGCTAATAATTTACCCTTACCTAATTGTAATAGATCCCTATGTCTGTGGACTGTAATATCTAGTCCCACTAATCAAAACCAGTTTATAGTGAAAGCATCACATCTGTCAGAGAAGTCACTGGTGTGATTGTATGGCTGAATTATCAGGCCTGCCGAGAACTTTGTATGCACAAGGGGATGCTTGTGTGCTCTTTGCTTTTAAAGCCTCTATCCAAAATACATTGCATTCAGTGAAAGAGCCCTTGTGAACTTCTGTGAATGGTTGAAGGGAATGCTCAATGTGTTTCAAGTAAACTCTGCTCTTTGCAGAGGTGCTTATGACAATGGATCATTGACAAGATCTCTTTCCTGTCCTCACAGAAAGTTTTCTTTATACAAATTGAGGTCCACTGTCTGCCTGTAGTTCTGTCTGGAGTGGCTTCGGGGTGATCCACACCAATAAATAAAGCAATGCAGTAGGAGCAGGTCTGTGGGGCAGAATAATTATCCTGAGTACCTGACTTATGCTATACACATTTTATCAATCTTAAATGGAGTTAATTTGTCCATGTTCTGTGGTTGAGAGTGCACTAGATATGCTCTTAGGCTTCTTTCTACTCGTTTAGTTTACTGGAAAGGATCCAAGTGTTCTCTGAGACCACTGTGTTGTATAAAGTAAGGTGGCATATAGGGAAAATGGGAGATACACATGAAAAGCATCTTCCTGATACCAAAACACTTATTTGGTGCATTCAGTATTTGCCTATTTTGAACTGTTACTTGACTGGATATGTGCAGGTGAAGTTTGAAAGTCACCAGGGAAGCAGACTCCACAGTCTCTATGGCCAGCCTGGTCCATTGCTCCAGCACAGGCCCAGGAAAATCCAACCAAACAACCGAAAATGGTCATTAGTTGTTTTGTTAAACATGGAAATTTAATTTACATTGGGGTTTTTGGCTTCATCTTCTGCTATGAAAAACATCTGGTGGTCCTGATTCTAATCTAACCTATTCTGGGTTTGCAATAGCTCCCTGATGTGAGCAGAATACATTCTGATTTGTACCATTATCATATTAGATTTAGGGCTCTTGTGGATTGTCTTAATTTAGGTAAATTAAGGTGAAATTAATTAAAACTTGATTTATCAAGTTTTATCAGAATAATACATGCCCAGCACTATTTTGTACTACAGGGTAAGTTTCCTACCAAAATGAAAGAATGCAGTTTCATTGATTCTAGAAGAGAAATTTTGCTTAGCCTAGGGTTTAATTTGGTTAATGTGAAAAGCATTGTAATGTTTCAGATACATCTGTGGACAACAGAATTCTGTTACAGTGTGTATGCATGTGATGACATGCAACTTAGTTGACTTGGTCTTTTGTAAGTTGTCCTGGGTTATGTTTTCAGTATTTTGGATTTATTCCCCCCCCCCCCCCCCCCCCCCTTTTTTTTTCCCCTCCTCCCTTCCCAAGAAGCTGGGAGAGGCTACAGCCAGGACAGGCAGCTGAAACCAGCCATACTGACATCATGCCTGATATAGGAGGGAAGGGCTGGTGCTGTTTGTGAAGGTGACTGTGACAATGGTGTAACAGGTGCAGTATCAGGCAGATAACCTGAACCAGGTAATCAGAGTCAGTGCTGGGATTTTTATCATTCCCTATATATGCCATTGCATTAGTGTTACTGTTCTCCCTGATGTTATTTCTTGGTGCCATTCTACTAAACTCACCTTATTTCAGCCTCTGGGGCTTTGCCTTTTTCTCCCCATCCTCATTCCCTTCCCACTGGGAGGTGGGGAGGGGGCTTGGCTGCCTGTGAGGCCTGATCTGCAGCAGTCTTGATGAACGACATTTATTCTGATAGCTACCTGCTTTCAAGGCTTTATTTATTCAAGTAGTTTTACAGAAGCTAGTGGTGACCTTTCTTATTAAGGGCTTCAGAAGTATTCCATTATACTCTCAGTAGCTGCAGGCAAGAATCATCATCTGCATTTTAGAGGAGAAAACTGAGACCAAAAAGCAGAGAAGTCTCTATTGAAAGAGAAGTCTCTATTAAAAGAGAAATCCCTTCTTGATTAAGTAGCAAGAGTTGTTGCTAAATGTTCTCATTCATCGGTTCGATGTATTTGGAAGTCACATGGTCTTTAAGTATTGTCTAGTGCTTGCAAACATCAAGGACATGCATGCATTAAAAATCCCCCAAGGGCTGTATTGTACAGGATGCCATAAAGAAGATAACTTTCTGACTTGGATGACACCGAATGTTAATGCTGCTTTCCTAGCAAACAGCAAAATGTACCATGTAGATATAAGACAGCACAACAATAGAAGGATAAAGTAGGTGTGCTAACAAATGTTACCTCTCCAGTGGCAGTCATAAGGTAGAGTGATAAATATTGTACTCAGGAAAATATGAATGTCTAAAATATAAGTCCTACATTTTGTAAAATCTTCAGTGAAGCAATTGAGTTATTTATTAGTTGGAATGCCAGAGAGATAGGAAGAGTCTAGATTTGAAAGTGTTAAAACTTGATAGACTTCTGTTTATTTTTAATCTACAGGAGCACTTGTTAGCTGAGATACATGAAGTATTTTTTTTCTTCCAGTTTAAAAAGTCCTGATAGTGCCTATGTAAAGATAATTATGTTCACTTCACATTTGATTACCTTTTTTTAAGTTGTAGCTTTTTGGTCAAGATGTCTAAAGGATGAATATTGATTTATTGTCTTGGATATTTGTATGCCTTATTTCTGCCTGAATCTATGAAGTGGACATAATTACAGATATCTTCAGAGTTTTTGAGAATGCTAAAAATTGGTGCACAGTATATGTAGTAAATACTGCAAACTTGTGACAGATCATAGAATCAGCCAGGTTGGAAGAGACTTACAGGCCAACCGATCACCCAGTCTTATCCAATCAACTAGACCATGGCACTAAGTGCCTCATCCAGGCTTTTCTTGAACATCTCCAGGGATGGTGACTCCACAGCGCATTCCAGTGGCAAATCACTCTCTCTGGGAAAAATTCTTCCCAATATCAAGCCTATACCTTCCTTGGCACAACTTGAGACTATGTTATCTTGTTCTGTTGCTGGTTGCCTGGGAGAAGAGACCAACCCCCACCTGGCTACAGCCTCCCTTCAGGTAGTTGTAGACAGCAGTGAGGTCTGCCCTGAGCCTCCTCTTCTGCAGGCTAAACAACCCCAGCTCCCTCAGCTTCTCATTGGGGTTGTGTTCCAGGCCTCTCATGTGCTGCTGCCATTATGCCTGTTGTGTATTCTTCAAAGTTTGCAACAGTCACATTCAGATTTTTTTTTCCCCCATTCTAAAACATGTTTTGGAATAACAAAGCCCCAGAGTGTTCAACAGTTGGCCAATTATTTTATTTAGTTTAAATCAAGGATTTAAACTAGCAAGACTGTTTTGATTGTAAATTTTATTTAATTTACGTGTGTTTTGATAAGGCCACAGAATTTATTCATTTTATTATCTTTATGTAAGACTTCTAGTTGGGAAAGTATGAATTATTAAAATTCAAATGCTGCACACTAAAATCACCAGTGAAATGATGAGTTAATCAGTAGTTAGTGAGAATGATAGGTAGAGTTGAGATTTAAAATAGTTAAAACTTGATTTAAAAAAATCATATGTGATTGGAAATCTCTTCATAATAATTCTATTATAATTTGGGTTTTGTTACCTGAAACTGTAAATGATAGATAAGCATGTTGGTGCCAGTGAATTGCTTTTTGATGTCATCGAATCCTACAGCTTCAATGAATCTGTTGCTATTGACAGATATGTTGTAATCACAGCATCTCCTTTACTGTCAACTTCCAAACAGACATTAGAGATTCTTTATTTTTCCTCTTTGACATTTTTATTTGAGTAAATAATGTCCACAGTGAAACAGGGTTTATAAGTTAATTTTTTACTGAATTCAAGGTGAGATACAGCTGTTATCCCTACTTCTATATATTTAAGAATTGTCTATTTTAAAGGAAGTTTTTAAGTTCTAATTTGCAATATGGCAGACACAAGGATCACAGCTATATTACCTCTGCCTCAAATATGACTTAGGAGAACTGAGAAAATATTCCAAGTGCACTGTGTTCTGAGTGTTGAATTACATCAGAATGATACATTGCATGTGTAGTAGAATATTAAAACAATATAATAACTCCTGGAATAATTAGAACATTCTGCTGGAAGTATAAAAATCAGTTAAAATAAAAAAAAGTCATAATATCTACCTGTAATTATGTGATTTAAATATCTGCTTACAATCACATTCTCTTTAAGTCAGTCATGGTTTCAGTTTGAGACAGGAGAATTGATCTAATATAAGGCTGACGTTGGCATGAATGGGAGAGTCTCAGTATGTTCATGATAACCCAAAACTAAAAAAGTATGATCAAATAGGCTAGGTAGATGCACAGACTTTGATGCATCCTCAGTAAGAGTTCAGTTAAAAATCTAAAGTAGTTAATTTAAGCACTGGTTTCCCTATTTAAATGTATAGTTTTCCCATTCTTTGTCCTCTAACCCTGTATCCTTTCGTTAAGTACCGCAAAGAGAGAAGGAACTAATGTAAAAACACTATGCATTCTTGCGTGAAGGCATTCTTAGCAAGCAGAAGCAAACTTTTTTCTGGCATACAAGGGGGAATTCTATGGTGATTGATGAGATGACTTCTGGTTGAAAATGTGTTGCTATTTTACAAGATCATACAAATTTTGAAAAAAAAAAAAGATGTTTTCTTAGAAGAAAAGGAAAAAAAAAAAAACCAAACCAAGAAAGAAAAGCTCCAACAATTGGTAAGTGTAGTATTCCAGTGGCTTGAGTCCTCACCTTGTCTATGCCAGATCAGCAATGAACCTTGTTCTATGCATTTTGGCAAATATCCTGACTGTCCTGTTTGCATCTGGGCTATATTCCCTTGGACAATGCAGAAGGTCTGAGTTCCATGCACAAGAAGAATAGGAAATATCTCTTGAGTTCTCAGCTTCCAGAAGGCCTCCTGGCAAGTCAAGTTATTAAAAATCGGAAGTGAAAGGACGAGGAGAGGAGGAAAGCCTGTTAAACTGGAGAATGATGAAATTCAAAGGGGTGGTGACATCTTTGTTTTTTCTCCTTCTGTCCTTTCTTCTCCAGCAGAAAGACAGAAACCTTGCTCTACATGTGTGAAGGCATTTTCTTCCAAACACTTATTAATCAACCAATGGAGTGATCTTTCTCAATCCTTTGTATTTTCCATGGTAGAAACATGCCTTGTATATCTAGCAGACACCGTAATAGTGGCTTTTAGTGGAAGGAATCCGAGGTCAAGATAAGAGATGCATTTTCCATAGTCTTCATGATTTAGTTAACCTAGAACTGGAAATGATGAGCAAGTACTAAAAAAAAAAAAAAAAAAAAAAAAAAAAAGAAAAATCCACCCACTGCCTAGTGAAAAGGAAGATCTGTGTTGTTTTTACATTAGTGAATCTTTGGTGGTTATAGAGGAAAAATAGTTGCATTAAAATCTCAGCTATTGCATGTAGGAAATAATTTTGTAACAGAAGAGGAGGAAACAGTAAATATTCTGTGAAGCAGGCAGAATTTACTATACAATTCCTGGAAAGTAAATTAGTTTTTATAAAAAAATACATTTATTAAGGCACTTTTTTCAACCTAGCATGTAATGTAACAAGAGTATAATGCTAACTAACATCCTGGGCATTGTAAAATTTGGAATCTCCTTACCACTGCATAATTTCACACAGCAGAGGGAAATCAGAAGGGATTAATTCAGTCCCTTTAACTTAGACTTGAAAGGTTGTTACCAAAGTCCCCTGTCAGCCAACTGCTCCTTATTCTTATGGGAGATAGCTGCAAACAAAAACCACCTGGCTTCCTTCCTTTTATAAGCCTGTTGACTTTCTGATGTGGCACCAATGTGTCTATATAGAATGAGATGTGTTAAGCAAACAAAGTCTAATCTGTTGGAAGCTGATGTTCTTAGTTTTAGGTTATTCTTAAGAAGACAAGGTAAAAACAAACAAAAAAAACACCAAACCAAACAATCTCTCTGTTCCAAACAAAAAAATCTCTTAATTCACTGAAAGTTTACTAGTACCTGGGCTTGACTTGAGTTTCTAATCTCAGTCAGCAATCTTGTACTTAATGTTATTTAAACTACTTTAAAACAGATTTTTTTTTTTAAAGAAGGCTGATCTAGTTATGTGGCTGTCATCCTTTACACAGAATTAGTTACACAGAAAGCAGGGTAGGGAGAAAAGTACAGGCACCAGCTGCAACAGAGAGCCACTGCATAGAACCATAGAATCAACCAGGTTGGAAGAGACCTCCAAGATCATCCAGTCCAACCTATCACCCAGCCCTATCCAATCAACTAGACCATGGCACTAAGTGCCTCATCCAGTCTCTTCTTGAACACCTCCAGGGACGGTGCCTCCACCACCTCCCCGGGCAGCCCATTCCAATGCCAATCACTCTCTCTGGGAAGAACTTCCTCCTAATATCCAGCCTATACCTACCCTAGCACAACTTGTGACTCTGTCCCCTTATTCTATTGCTGGTTACCTGGGAGTAGAGGCCACCCCCCACCTGGCTACAATGTCCCTTCAGGTAGTTGTAGACAGTAATAAGATCACCCCTGAGCCTCCTCTTCTCCAGGCTAAATAGGCCCAGCTCCCTCAGCCTCTCCTCATAGGATTTGTGCTCCAGGCCCCTCACCAGCTTTGTTGCCCTTCTCTGGACACGTTCCAGCACCTCAACATCTTTCTTGAATTGAGGGGCCCAGAACTGGACACAGTACTCAAGGTGTGGTCTGACCAGTGCTGAGTACAGGGGAAGAATAACCTCCCTTGTCCTACTGGCCACACTGTTCCTGATGCAGGCCAGGATGCCATTGGCTCTCTTGGCCACCTGGGCACACTGCTGGCTCATCTTCAGCTTACTATCTATCAGTACCCCCAGGTCCCTTTCCTCCTGGCTGCTCTCCAGCCACTCAGTCTCCAGCCTATAGCGCTGCTTGGGGTTGTTGTGGCCAAAGTGTAGAACCCTGCACTTGGCCATGTTAAATCTCATCTCATTGGCCTCTGCCCACCCATCCAGCCTGTCCAGGTCCCTCTGCAGGGCTCTCCTACCCTCCAACAGATCAACACCTGCTCCCAGCTTGGTGTCATCTGCAAACTTACTGATGCTGGACTCAATCCCCCAGTCAAATCATCAATAAAGATATTGAACAGGACTGGGCCCAGCACTGATCCTTGGGGAACACCACTGGGCTCTGCCATCCAGCCACTTCTTGATCCAGCACAGAGTTTAGGCTTTCATGTCATCGTAGTGATAAGAAATGAGCATTCCAGAACTCCAGGTGTAGACATGACTTTGCTTGTATATTTTCAGAGACATTTGCTTCATTTCATAAGATGCTGAAGAGAATTTGTTCCTTTGGGAGCATAGATTGATATCACCTCCATGTGTAGGTAACTAAGTGCCCAGAGTGGTAGAAACCCATTTACTCCTCAATTGATTTACTCTTCAGCTAGGCAGAATCCTGAGTCACAGTGTGACCTGAAAACATTTCACTGCAACAGCATGTATTTTGCTAAAGTTCTATAAGCCCCAGTAGCATTAGTTTTACTGCTTGGCTGTGAGATCTCCACAAGTAGTCTTAAGAGTTTGTGGTTTTGTTTTGCTTTTGGAAAGAAACAGTTCTTCAGCTGGTTATCCTATCAAATAGCCACTGCAAACCTACACAAGAGAAGGAAAAAGAGCTCTTTTTATATGCATGCAGTATTCAGGGAGTCCTGTTTAACCAAATAACTTAATGTAAAATATTTTTTTGCTATTTTTCTTCCCTTCCCTCCCCAGAGTCTGTGACAAAAGTAGTAAAATAGTGAAGTCTATTCTTCATCAATTTTATAGTACTATGCACTCAGCCAGCTAATCAGTGCGTTGGAAAATTAATTCAGGCACAGCAGAGATTCAGCAGGCCTTGCTTCTTACATATGCATTTGGTCTGATTGCTGAATTTGCAGAAACAACTGGAATACTGTCTTCATGTGGACAGCTTGAGTTTGTAGAGCATGAATATTACTATGTATTTGCAATCTGTGTGGCACTGCAATTCTACTTGAAAAATGATGGCATGGTTTCGGACAACATAAGCTGTTACCCAGAAAATCAAATTAATAAAGGAGCCTATTCTGCCTTATAGCTGCTGCTATTTCAGTTATCCTCTGTGAGAGCCTATTTAGTTTTGAAACTTCACACATCTTTTGTCTTTGATTACTGTAGTACAAAGACATTCTGAAATAAGATGTGACCTGATTGCCAGCTGTGTAGCAAACATGCTAATACGTGTTTTTCCCTATAGAGAACAAGGTGTAGGTGAGTGTTATTCTCATCTTACTGATGAGAGCCTGAGGAGTAGGGACATATTTGATAATTGTTCATGGTTTCACTGGAGATCTGTTACACAACTCAAAAGGAAATCTGGATTTTCTGAGTGGTTGTCCCTTTCTGTATTGACAGAGCATGCTCTTTTGGCATATCATTCTGCAGTGATGCTGTGCCAGATGCTGCAGTTCCCTCGTTGGTGTCTCCAGAAATCTCTAGCCTTGCTGTTTCTCTTTTATATCACTGGACCAGACTGTCTGTTTCAAGTGTGTGATAGAAGACTGGGAGAAAGATGTCTATGAAGGTGAGATGCTTGTCTTGGACCATGAGGGAATATATATGTGAATTAGTGCCTACTGGTTCTGGTGGGGCTTTTATGAATAGGATTCAAGCATTGGCTTTCTTTTTTTGTTGCTTGTTTTCCCAGTCAACTTACCAGAATCAGACCATCATTCTTTGATCTCCAGCTTTCAAAGAAGGGCTTATTCTTCTTAATGGTGGCAACAAGTGATCAAAAGTTTCTCTAAAAATCCTGAGATGGTACATAATTACTTAAAGTAATAGTTTACATTTCACTTCTGACATTTTAACGCATAGTCTGTTGTATGAATACTGCTCCTGTTCTTCTTTGACTGGATGAAGGGGCACCAAAATTTTCTATCAGTAACATGGCTTCTTTGAGGACAGCCTCTGGCAAGTGAATTGCAGGGGCATATACAAGAACTGTAACCCAAGGAAAAGATTATACATTTATTAGTAAAATGTATCACTTACCATTTTTCTACAGTTTTCTCTTAACTTGAACTGATACAAAGCTTGACTAAAAGTAATGCAGTGCCAAAAGGGAGGCCAAAATCATTCCTTGAGGAAACCAATTTATTTTTTTTTTACTTGCATGTACTTTAAATGCTAATAGTGTTGTTTCATTTGATTTATTTTATGCAGTTGCCAATTAAACAACTGTAGAGGTTCCAAACTTTGATTTGGTGCAGACCAGTAAGTGGCCTAGAGACTCTCTTCAGTGTGATGAAAAATGCATTTTGATTAAGCAATTGGGTAGGAATAATTATGAAACAGTAAAAATATTTGTTAGCAGGTGGCATATTCAAAAGGTAGAAGAGTAGTGGAGTTGTGTTTTCTTTCCTGCTTCTTTATTCCCTACTATGGGCTGCACATTAAATTAGTTCTTTTGCATGGTTTTGAAGAAACCATATTGCATAGAGTAGCTTTGTTTTGGCTGTGCATTGTGGCAGTTATTTACATTGTTTCCTCAATGTATTGCACCCTCAAGCATTGTCACTTGGTTCTAACAGTGTTAATTACCTCTACAAGATACCTTTAGTCCTTCTTGTGAATAATTTCAAAAGCATTAAAATTACTTCTGTCTTGTGAGCATATATTAAAAATAAACACACTTGACCCAGATGCTAATCAGCAAAGAAGTGTGAAACAGTTAAGATAAATGTATTTTTTGCCAGAGCTGCATTATATATGTTTTGCTCGTGGTCAAACATTTTTTTCAGCAGCAAGGTTGTTTTTGATTTCCGCTATATTGTATGCTGTGTTTTATGCAGGAATTCAGGTTAGTCTTATGATTGTGTAATACAGGAGCTCAGAGCAGGCCATCACAGAGGTCTTGTCTGATGCCAATCCTGTCCAAATTATTTATAAGGATATTAAAAGGAATTAGGCTTCGGTACTGAGCCCTGAGAAACACTATTTGTGAGTGATCACCAACTGTGTTGAATTCCGTTCACCACCACTCTTTGGGAACAGCCATACAGGCAGGTTTTTATTCAGAAAGTGTATGTTTATCCAAGCCATAAGCAGCCAGTTTCTCCAGGAGGGTGCTGTAGGAAACCATGTCAGATGCTTTACTAGCAGCCTTTGACACACACCATCTATAGCCTTCCCCTCATTCACTAACTGTGTCACCTTAGCATAGAAAGAGATCAGGTTAGTCAAGCATGACTTGCCATACCGACTCTGCTTGATCACTTTGTTGTCCTCTGTGTGCTGCATAATGACACTCAGTATTACCTGCTCCATAACCTTTCCTGCTACTGAGGTCAGACAGGATCCTCTTTCCAACCAGTCTTGTAGTTGGATGTATCACGGAGGCAGGGGATTAATGTGGCAGAGTCAGGAAATACAAAAGCAGAATTATTTTATTTTCCTGAAAACACTACCCCCAAACTATATGCAAATTTAGGTCTATTTACAGGTTCTAATTTGATTGGGAATTCTTCAAAGGATGTTCTGGGCAAATTTAGAGATTCAGGAAGTAAAAAAATGGATTAAGCCAAGCTGCAAACACAGCTGTACCCCACTATCAATCAGGCTGAGCAGAGAATAAAGGGAACAGCAGGCTTTACTGATGGAGGTGAGATAGGTATTCAGCGATGATCTGTTGCTGGATTTCTCTGCAGCTTGGCTGCCTTCTGACACTGCAAGCAATCCAATAGTCTAGATCCATGTGGCAGAAGTCCAAGGTGGGTAGAAAAACTGCCAAACTCAGAAGTGCCTCAAGACACGGATTCCTCAAGACAGACTTGTGGAAACAACGCTGCTTCAACAGTGGCAGGGGCAAGCCAAACTGCTAGCATCTCCCCAGTTTGGAATGGAAGCCAAGAAATCAACTGCAGTATGGTCTGAGAGTAGTTGGGTCCAGGTGCTGCTGGCAGATCTCTTAAATGGAACCCAGGACTTGGCAAGCTTGCAAATTTGCTCAAAATGGTGCAGAAGTGGGGAGAACCATCCAAAAGTCACTGATGATGCAAAAACCAAGAGCCATGCGAAAACATAGGAGCTGTCCAAAAGCAGGGATGGCCCAAAACAGGAACTCAGTCACATCAAGAGCTCTATTAGGATGGGGACCTGTCCTGTCAGGAGTTCTGTCGAGGTGGGAACTCTTTTAAGGTTGGAACCTTGTGCCTCAACAAAGTGTCTCTTTGCCATTTTATACTGGGCACAAAACCCCAGCCAACCACCAGCCTGATTCCCAGTGTGGGCTTCCACATGGGTCAGTACATGTGCAGAAGAGGCACCTTTTGCTGTTCACCCTTCAAGCCAGCAGGGTGGAGGTAAAGCAGGTTTTGTGCCTTTTTCTCCTCCCCATTCAAACCTGCAAAGGGAGGATAAGGACAGAATGTGGAGTGCTCCAGAACAGGATGTTACATTTGCTAATCTCCAGTTAACCAGGACTGCTGGTAATTGATGAAAAGTCCCTTGGTAAGAACTTCCTCCACCTCACTCAATACCCTCAGGTGCGTGGCATCTGGCCCCTTAGAATTCTGGAAGTGATGCAGCAGGTGATTAATTGTCTCCTCTTGGGAATCCTCCATATCATGCATCCCTTGTGCCTGTTGGGCCTGTTTCAGCAAAGGTAGGATGCTGTTCCAGTAGTCTGTTTCTTTCTTGGACTTTCTGCTACCCCTTAACCTTTAACCTGAAGCTCAGTCAGTGAGCAGAGAAATTGCTCTAGCTGGGCATGTCACACAGGTGTGCTCACTGGTGCCATCCTGCCTCTGTAGCTTTCAACATGACACACGAGTGGCTATATGCTCCTACTGGAGATTGGGCAGCTGTGACAGTTGTGGCAGATACAGAACCTGGGGAGGTCATGGCTTTCTGCTGGGTGGATACTATTTCTCCTGGGCAGAGCTTCTGCACCCTTTCTGCTGAGCTGCTGTACCATGCCCCAGCTGACATGCCAGGCTATTTTATGTGCTTTGGTTGCTGATGCTCCTTAGGAATGGAAGTGGCTGTGATTGCTCTGGCAGTGCCCAAGTCTCATCACTGGCTCCTGTGAGAGCTGCTGGCTTCTGGTAGGTCTCTGGGCTGCCCTGACATTTCCTTGCCTCAGGAAAACCATCTGTGAACCAGGATCTGCTGGTCTTCTGGCTGGGCTGTCTCTGGAGCAGCTCCCCTTGGCAACTTTCCCTTTAGGAAAGGGTGCCTTCAGGAGAGATTTGAGGATATAAATAACCCATTATATGATAATGTAGTTTGTAGTTGTAAATAATGCTTTTATCAGGACTTCTCTGAGAGCAGAAATTTGTTCCTGTTCAGAGCACAATACATTAGATAAAGGATGGATATAGTATCCACAAATAACAAGTTTGTTTTACTGTGCTTAGATTCAATATTTGATTAGTGTTCAACAGAACAGATATGTGTAAATGAAACTTCTTATTTTTAATTTATAAATCATAGTACTCAAACCCTCCCAGTGGGACTAGAGCAGACTTTCTAGTGTAAAAGCCAAGTCTGTGGAATTGAATGGTTCTGGCAAAGATTTTAAGGAACCAGGATTTCTGTGCATATATACATGGGGAGAGGAAGAAACTTTCCTTAAGCCTGGGAGCAGGGGAAGGGCAAAGGGTAGGAAGCATAAACCTAATTTTACAGTGTTCTTTATATCATGTCAGGTTTCTGTTATGCACATTTTTTCCCCAGTTATTTAGATTAAGAAAGTCAGTACCCAAATACCTACTATCTGCAGTGCCTTGATACATTGAAAGTGACTTGTGGGAATGCGCCTGTCTTAGCTTATGTGTAGAAATGCAAGTCAGGTATTGCTGTTGTATCTTTTTTGTGTAGTGAAGTGAAAAGATGACTAGTGTGTACTGAGAATAGAAATAACACTTCTTTAATTGATTTACTGGTGAGGTGTACTAGGTCCCTGAGAAATATTTTGCTATGTAATATTGCACTGAGAAAGTTGGCAAAACGATTACACACTGGTCTTGCTTCCCTGTGCTGATATAATGGCACCTATTTTAATATGTTGTGGCATGGAACTGTTCTGCTTGATAGGGAGCTACAGGAAGCAAAATTTAGATCATTTATTGAAGCTGCTATAAGTTACACAAGAGGCAGAGGAGATGGCATAGAAGTGCACAGCTATTTGAAGTTATATTTCCCTTGCACTGAGCATGTCTTCAATAACTGATGGAAATGATAGTGATGTATGTAAATTAGTTTCCAAAAGGTGTGTAAGATTTTCACCAACTTTGGGCTACTTTTTGCTTCCTTTAGTGTGTCTCATTTAAAGTATTCCACAGCTTTAAACATTCTTGCTATGAAGATTGCATGCACAGTAACTAAAAATCATCCTATTTATTTCCATTTTCTGATCACAGCAACAGCATTTCCCTACATTCTCTCCTGCCCATAAGATTCTGCTTTCTGGAATAATAATTTCGTGGTTTCCCCTAGCAGATACATAGGCTATTGCTTTTGGTTGTTCACCTAAAGGCACTGACTGACAGGTCTGACCAGAACAAATATTAAGTGAGCTGATAGATACTGTATTTTGATTTCCTTTGAAGTACTTCATCTCCCTTTGTCCTTTTTTTTTTTTTTTTTAAATGAATCAGCACCTCTTCCTATATAATCATTAGGACCACAGCATCCAGTGTGCTGGGTATGTAGTTATGCATCACTGTACTAACATTATCACAGCTGGGCATTTGGTTTCATATAACTTCCTTTGGAATATCATGTGCTCTTGCTTTTTGTCCTTTTTTTTAAGTGGCTCTGTATCATATTCCTCTACAAATGAATGGTTTTTTTCAGTTTTCTTTCCAGTACTGCAGGGTAGACCAGCAGCACTCCAAACGGCTTCTAGATCTCTTGCTATTTTAATTCTCTTCTCAATAGGTGTGCTTTTGTAGATGCCAGTAGATCCCATCTGTGCCCTAGTTGAAACATTATGAGTGACGCAGATGAAGACTACTTGTTAGCAGAAATACCTGGGGGAAATTGAGCATATCTGCTTTCACAGTTTGTTGAGTTCTTGTTCCACCCTAAGAAAACAGATAGCTGAGCAGACTACAAAAATCCTTGGCTCAAGAATTTGCCCACTCTCTGCACTGGCATAGAGTTCAGATTTGGGAAGTGAGTTCACAGCTGTTAATGTTTGTCCTGTTTTTACATCTTCCTTGTTTCTGATCATAGGAAATCTTACTAGAAACATGACACCCTTATGTCTAAAGTGATACAGTTCTTTTTCCAATGTATTTGCTGATATAACTTATTAATGACGATTCCAGAGATACTTTTATGTATCTATAGGAAAACTTACTGGAAACATGACAGATTTATCTCTAAAAAAACTTCTTTTCCCTGTGTATTTGCTGATGTCACTTATTAATGTAGCAAGTGCAATTGTTACACAAATTCATCTCTGAATGTTGATATTAAACTCTAGAAATACGTGTTAAGCATAAATTGATTCCTCCAAGGCTGAACTTAGTCAAGGAAATGCCCCTTCTTCCTCCCCCCCCCTTTTTTTGTCACAGTTGCCAAAATCCATCTGAAATGATGAAAAGACACACAATATAAAATAATTAGTGTGATCTGTTAGTAATATCAGCTAATTACATAGCACTTTTTTGCAACAGCTGGTGAAAGACCTTACCTGGAGTTAGGCATTAGCTTCTCAATTTCTCAGAAGGAGGAATTGAGGCAGAGAGCATTTAACTGATTTCTTCAAGATGACAAAATAAATCACTGACAAGAATTGAATGCAGGTGTCATCTAATACAGGGATCTGGCTCAATGTTACTAGGATTTCTGACAGTGGAAATCTGCCATACAGTGAAAATGAAATGTTGTAAATTTGTGATGCGTGGATGTAATTACAGCCTTACTGCTTCTGTGAGAGAAAGAAGAAAGGAACTGGAATGCACACCTTGAACCAGTGCAAGAAAATTCTCTTAATTTTAAGGATATTTTGTATTGATGGAGAAATTGTAGGTTTCTGATATGAGTGTCTGTTTGTGAGTTTGTCTGCATATTTTGCTATGTCTTGTTTCTCCTTGTCATTCCTTCAGAAAGAGCTGGAAGATGCATGAGGGTCATGCTTGGAAGTTGTTGCAGTTCAAATTGCCAGAAATAAGGAAGTTACACTCATGTATTTTTCATTGCTATTATATTGATGGATTACCTTCTGCTCCAAATGTGTGAAAATGTTATTTTAGAAGATGATTGTTTTCTAGATGTTTAGCAATGACAGGCATACCATATGTAACAAATTAACTGTTCACAGCTACTATCAGGATGAATCTGTGGATTTTAGCTTTGCAAGAGAAGTTGGCTTGAACTGTGATTTGAAAGAGTGTGTTCCTTTTCCTGTGACAGAAGACTTCAGAGGAAGGTCTTGGTAAGCCTTGGTGGTTGATTTTTCTTTCTTTATTCCCTACTTGTGGTTCTGTTCTGATTGGAAGGTCTGACATGTCTTTTTCCATTTCAAGGATTGTTTTCTGCTTGAAATGTTGAAGTTCAATTCTCAAATCCAGATATGAGAGACTAGGGAGATGTAGCATTGAGTTTATAATATCTTATCAAAATCAGGTGAAGGGAGAGTGAAATGTGTGAGTAATCCACTGAAACACTTCCTTTGAGGGTGGAAAACATGCTGAAATCGGTGAATCAGGCTGCCCCACAACTTCTTCCTTGTCTTTTCCCTTTAGATGGCAGATCTAGAAAGGAGTTAGGTCAATCTGTGGTAGGGTAAGAGTAAAAGGGAATTGTAACGGTGAGGAAAAGAGAACTCTAAGTTTGTTGATGGGATAAGGAAGAAAGAAGCACAAAGTTCAGATATGGATGAAAGTTAATATACTTATCCAAATTGCTGAATCTGCTGAGAGTTCACTGGCAGTTCATCTGTTAGCATCTGCCTAAATCCCTTTCTAGGAACTTCCCTTGGTACAGATAGAAGTTATGTTAACAAATACAGCAATGCTTAACCCTATAAAGTATTTTTAAGAAAGAAAATTCAATCTGGCACTCTTTCTTTGCAATATTTTACTTTCTGTAATATACAAAACTATCTATTAGGAACTAACTCTACATGGATTTGTGAGCTGGCATAGTTTGAACAAAGCAATTCAAGAGAACAGTTGTTAACTTAGCACGTGTATTGGTGGACTTGACAGAAGGATGTAATGTAAGATGGGCATAAGAAATTTGCTAAATAGGCTGTCCTTTATAACCAGCTTCCACAACTTGCTCTGCAATGTACAGTGGATACTCCCTGTGCTGTACGTTCTAAACCGAGAGGATCAAGGACTCAACCGTTTCGGTTTTGGTCAAGGAAAATGCTTAATCTCAAGGGTTAATGCTATGGAAAGATGTTGTGGAAGGCCAAAATAGGCTAAACAGGTTCTGGCTTGCCCCAACATGTTTCTTGCTCTCTCTCTCTCTCTCTCTATTCTGTCACTGTGCAAAGCAAGGGCGGGAAAGGAAAACAAAGGCCCCAGTGCCTTTCAGTCTCCTTCTTGCCCCTTCAAAACTTGTAAACAGGGTATCTCATGTAATGATACACTTGTTTGTGTTCTGCCCTAAAAGGTAAAAGCAAGCCCTGACTTGTCCAAATATGGTTGTTTGGCAAACTGCCATTCTGATTGGCTAATCTGTGGCCACAGAACCATTAGTCTCGGGCTACATTGATAAAAAGAGATGAGCAGATAAAGACAATCTGCCTGGACACACTTCTGTGCAACCCTATCTAGACAAACCTGCTCTAGCAGGGAGGTTGGATGAGATGATCCACAGAGGTTCCTTTCAGCTCCTAGCATTCTGTGATTCTGTGAATTGACTGGTTTCACACCAGGATGTGCAGTACCTTACTGGTCAGAGGATTTCAATTTTCTGTGTGCCATTCTAGATCTTTCCATGGCGAGTGATACTAAAACAACACTGTTGAAAGAACTTTTGAGTTATATTGATTAGTTCTCAGAAAAAAATATTTGTTAGGCTAAAGAGAGACTCTTGGAATCTTGATCGAATGATTCTTTCCATGATCATTAATCTGAGGATCTGGGGTACATCAATAATGATGAAAAAAAGACCCAAAACGTGAAATCTGCTGTCTTGTCATTAGACTATGGTTGTGCATATGTGTGTACGTACATGTATGTTTGTGAATCTAGGTGAGGATATCCTCAGCTAATAATTACTAGACCTTTTTGAAAAACAGAAGTTTGTGATCAGTCTCCTGTTTTAGTTTCTCTTTTGGCAGTGAAAATAAAATCTGATGCTAGCAGCTTCAGAGGATAGCAAGGACTCTGGTTCAAAGCTGAGGGAGCTGGGATTGTTTAGCCTGGAGAAGAGGAGGCTCAGGGGTGACCTTATTGCTGTCTACCACTACCTGAGGGGTGGTTGTGGCCAGAGGGAGGTTGCTCTCTTCTCTCAGGTGGCCAGCACCAGAACGAGAGGACACAGCCTCAGGCTGCGCCAGGGGAAATTTAGGCTCGAGGTGAGGAGAAAGTTCTTCACTGAGAGAGTCATTGGACACTGGAATGGCCTGCCCGGGGAGGTGGTGGAGTCGCCGTCCCTGGGGCTGTTCAAGGCAAGATTGGATGTGGCACTTGGTGCCATGGTCTAGCCTTGAGCTCTGTGGTAAAGGGTTGGACTTGATGA
This sequence comes from Pogoniulus pusillus, assembly GCF_015220805.1. Lineage (NCBI taxonomy): Eukaryota > Metazoa > Chordata > Aves > Piciformes > Lybiidae > Pogoniulus > Pogoniulus pusillus. Next base: position 28,537,192 of record NC_087272.1, on the reverse strand, counting down.
TCTGTGAGGTCTCTTCCAACTTTGTTGATACTGTGATAAAATTTCAAACCAGAAACTGGAACATAAAATAATTATTTTTAAGGTATTCTGACTCCCATAAAACTCTGTAGTTTTCCAGCACAACACAGAAGTTTTTCTTCCTGTGTTAACAAAAATAAACATTTATATTCAGTTGCTTTGGCTTTCTATTTTTTTTTCTTTTAGGGCAATTTGAGGCCATCTTATTAACTAAGATTGCAATTATCTGCTTTCTGAGTATTTGTTTTCATATGAGTGATCTTTGTACTGCTTGCTGGGTAATTTTTGTGGTGAGAAAACTCATTAGAGCTCTTAGTATACCTGCTTGCTGAAGTCTTATTCACCTGAAACTGAAAAATCCAACTAACATGATCTGAATTTGATTGGAGCTGTAAATCACTGCAGTTACCTTTGCTTCATTAAAAGCATTTTTCCTTCTTTTTCCTTTTTTCTCCCCCCCCCCCCCCCTTTCCTGCCTAATTTGAATTGGAACTGGCCTTTATTCTGACATAGAGGATAGGGCATCAAATCAACAACTTTATTGCATGAAACAGATGGTGAAGATCACAGAGATTTCCAAGAAAATACAATGTAATTTCAGTGCTAAATTACCTTTGCTGAAGGGCCTTACCTCCAGGACTTCACGGAGAATACAACTTTATGGTGCATTTCTTGTTCAAGTCCAGGCTTAGCTCACCAGGGGCTAGGAAAGACTGCGTCTCTGCTTCGTGTGGTTCCTTAAAGTGTCAAAGTCATGCTACTGTGTAATAACTGAGAGCGTCAATGATGGCTTTAGTGGACATTCATTCACTCAGAGGTTTGTGTGATTTACTACTGTGTACAAAGTAAGAGAAGAAATGAAGTGATCAGACAGAAAATTCTAAGCCAGTGACAAAGCTTTCTGTGATGTACTAACGATGCTTCAGCTGTCTTCTGTGATATAGTGCAACAATCATTCTGAGTCTTCAAAGATGTTTCTGATTGTGAGTGACAAACAAGCTTCTTTTCCTCAGGAACAAACAAGAAAGTGGAATTCCTGACAGTCAAGCTTTAATGATAAGAAAATGCATGTTTTTCATGCTGTGAAGTGCCTAGAATCACAATCTCAGTGTAAGTGGAGTTTGTGTTTTAAGTGTGAGCTGCTAGGAAACAAACACACTGATGAAATCTGGGCATAGGTAGGTTCCTTTGCTGCTTTGTTCTCTAAGTCACTTTTAAAAGATAAAAAATTCTTAACTGTGATAAGTGTGTAGACATAAACATCCTGGGAAAGTGAGAATTACAAACTGTACAGTGCTTGATAATATTCTAGAGCCTCACTGAAAGCCAGTCTCACACTTGGGATAAAATGGAGGTGCTTATTAAAGGAGGACTCATGTATTGTATGTCCTCAGATACTGCAGAGGACGCACAGACAATTTAACCTTTAAATTAAACAAGTCTTTTGTTACATCTGTGCTCAGAGAGGGAGCCACTAGGCGCTGTAGAAGATTCAGTTCAGAGTCAGATGGATACTTGGTGACAAAATGTTTCCTTTTTGGTCCCCACTATCCAGGAGTATTTGTCATTAACTGGTAAGAAACCAAAAACTGCTAGAAAACTTGGAGATACCATTGCATCCAGTGAAGTCGCCCTCTGTGCACCTGTCTAGAATGCTGTTTGTGACTGAATGTGTGTGTAAATAATTATTCTGCAGAAAGGCCAAGTTAATTAAAAAACTCATCTGATAGATTACTTGTGGTTTGTGATACAGCCTGACTGAAGTAGCAGGCTATTTTCAGTAAGCTAGAAGCAATGTAGAGTCATATAAATAGAAAATCAACAACACACTGAAGAACTTCCCAGTGGTTGTTTCTGTGTGGGTGGCTCAGTTATTGATGCTATTCCAGCTGAATGTTTTAATCACAAACCTGCTGGGACTCCTGTCAGTTCTCCTGCTTGACCTCCTCAGCAGTCTCCTTGTCACCACTTTACAGTGGAGGAATCCAGGCTTTCAGGTCAATGATTATTAGTGGTTTATCCATTGCTTTTGTATCAAGAGATTGTAATAAATTACCACAATTTTATAGACTGGCTTAATTGGGATTTTCTGCTTCGTACATATATAGTAAGCAGAGTGAAAGTTATGGTTTTTTTTTGTTGTATTTGATGATAATTAAGATTGGCTTTTAGAATTCTGCTGGACACCTTTCTACATTCATCTAAGTGCAGCACCTTTATGTATCATAGAATCAACCAGGTTGGAAGAGACCTCCAAGATCATCCAGTCCAACCTAGCACCCAGCCCTATCCAGTCAACTAGACCATGGCACTGAGTGCCTTATCCAGTCTTTTCTTGAAGACCTCCAGGGATGGTGCCTCCACCACCTCCCTGGGCAGCCCATGTGAATTTATTTGTCTAGTTTAGAGAGTGTGTCTAAGAATTTCCAAACTTGGTTTGAATGCATCCAACTTAACATTAGGCAGCTAATTGAGCCACCTAATTAAGGAGCATCTACCTATCTTATGCTGCTTTTCTGGTTAGTATAGATATAGTTCAGATAACATATGAATTGACTTCTGCACCTGAATCTCTTTCCATGTAGCAGATGGAAGGCTTGGAATGAGATTGAGTGACAAAAGTTAGGTCTGTGTCTAAAATCAAGTTCTTGTGTTTGAATTTAGATAACCAATTTGTTAGTTTGATCTTTCACTCTGCTGAGCTCTCAGTGGTTCATAGGGGTCTTATTTTTCTGTTCTGATGAAATTGGACAAACATTTTCATTTAGTTGCTCTGACATTTCTCTAGAAAAGCTGTGAAGAATGGACGGCAGAACCACTACTTTTGAAGATCAGGCTCCTGACCTCTATTTAAATGATTTTAGAACCTTAGTTTCAGTCACATTGCTTAGAAAATCTCTGATAAAGTTTCAGTTAGTATGTGTAAAGAGATCAGATTACATACAGGTGTGTTACAATCACATCCAGCTGAGCAATAGTTTCCTTAACCATTTCTCTCAGTGGTAGGATTTCCTTCAATGAAGTGTGAAGTTGTTCTTAAAATTTATTTCCACCTTTTGCTTGACTTTACATGATGGAAATGAAAAAGATGGCTTGTAGACATTTCTAATACATGAGTGATTTCTCTAGTCTTTGTTCACCTGTGAAGGTTATCTTACGAGTATCTGATGTGGTTTCTGTATCTGTTAATTTGGAAATAGAACGAAGTTGACAATGGGACTGATGTTAGGGCTTGTATAAAATGTTAAGTTATGGAATATAGGATTTATTTGAAATCCCTAAAGCTGATGAGGGGTTTTGTATTGATTTAACTGCACCAAATTTCAGTGATACTGAGTCTGAAGTAATGAAAGAGTATGGACAAGTCTGTCTTAAAACCAGTCTGAGGTACACATGCTGTCCGTATTCCACTCTTGCTCATCATGGGCATCTTATTTGTCTCTTTTAGTGGGACTTTGTGGAAGGGGATGTTTAAACTATAGAAGGATGTCAGCAACTTTCCAAGCTGCTACCAAGTATTGTAGTTGTATAACAAGGTTGTTATTTACAGGACATTGAAGCTTTGCAGAAAGTAAAGGGAAGTTTAGTGTTAACTTAGTGGGCTCAGAAGTTTCTACTTCATCCTTTAAGTTTCATAACAGCTATTAATTTTCTCAGTGATTTTGATGAAACTATTGACAGACAAGAATTCTAACAACTGTATAAGCTATATAGATATTCCTCCTTCTGAAAGCAAGTGATTAAGTCAATCATTTTTAACTTGCAGCTATGGAGTCCCCACAGTTAACTCTAAGGCCGCAAGATACAGACTTAAAATGGCTTGCTAGAAAAAAATCACCACACCAATCTCTTAAAAGAGTCTAATGTATTACACTGTAACCAAGCCCAAATACATGTACTTTTATAGGATAATTTTAACAATAGGTACCATCTGCTTAATGTGTTCATAAACCCAAATATTAATTTCCTGGTAAATCAGTTGTAAACCAGAAAATATTATTATTATTGCTGCAATATTTCCCCCCATATGATAAATTTCTCAGTGGCTCAGAAGGTTAGAGTTTAGAATGAGAGCTGGCATTTACTTTTCTCTGCAATTTGGCTAATATTGAATTGCCTGATCATGAACCCAAGTAATATTTTATCTTTCATTAAAATAGAAAAGACCTGGAAACAATCTGCAGACCACCAGGATGTCTGAAAGTTATTTTCCAGTTATAAAAACAAACTAGCCTTGAATTTATTCACCATCTGTCAGTCTTCTCTTTCTACCAAGGAACTGACTTTTCAGACAGGTTACTTGCAGGGCTCAAGAACAGCTGTAGGAAGCCAGGATACCAAGATTGCTCTAATTGCATTAAGACACAGAGCAGCTTTTGGAAATTTGCAAGAGTTGAGTTACGGTGTCTGGGGAGAGATTTAACGTTTCAGGATTCTCAAGAATGCACACATTGCCTACTCTGTCTGAACCTCAAAGGGTTCATTCAAAGGGGATGAAAATTAACACAGTGACCTTCCTTTGCTTAACTGTCCTCCGCATCAGAATCCGTGCGCAGGGGTGGGACCAGTACAGGTGAAGCAAGAAATGGTGTTAATCCTATTAAGGTAATGCTTGGTGGCAGGAGGAATGTTACTTTGCCATCATAACCTTTGGGGACCTACTAACTTTGACTTTCATTACTGGTGTGCTATTTTGTTTGAGAAAGAAAAGCAGAAGGTGATTTTTAGTACATTAACAGAGCGATGATGAGTGTTTGCAGGTGGTGCACATGGGTGCACAAAGAGGCTCAGATTTACCAGCAAATTCTCTCCCGTTCCCTTCATGACACATGCATAACAAAATTAAGGTCACCTCTACTGCAGAGCGGGACATAATCAACTGCTTTGTATTCTGAGTCTCTTTTTCTTTTGTAATTATTGTAGAGGTATGTCAGTGTTAATAAACTCATTCAACATAGGGGTAACCACATTTGCAAAAGCCCAAATCTTATTTTGATTGACTGGGATTCCTATTGATGCAGAGATCTAGTTCAGAAGTGCCCTCTCCTCGCAAGATTGAAACAAGCAAAGAGAAAGCTGAAAGTTATATCAGAAGCAGCACCTCTGCCTGTATCCTGTAATAAATTTGACTTCAACATAATAACAAATTAAAGAGCCAGAAGACATTGAGACCAAATAAATCTGACCTTGAGCTGTAAAAAGGGCAGGTCACATCACCTCGGAAACCATTAGACATGTGAATGCAAGGCCTGTTCTTGTATTCCATGCTTTTGTAACAAACCAAAGAAAATTGCTTTATAGAATGAATGAATGAAGCAGAAGAATAGTTAAGGAATTATTTGAGCAGTATTTTCAGCTTGGAGATAATTCTTGTATGTGCCTTTCATCTTAGTTCTCTTATGTGAACAAAAGCACCTTAAAATTACCTTGACATATTCAGGAAACTACTGTCAGACTTCAAGATTCAGCACACTAGAATTTGAAAGGAAAATAGGAGACAAGAAGTGTGAACACTTAGAGAAAGACAGAGTTGTGCACTGGATTTATGAAAAAAATGTGAATAAGTGACAATAAAATGGGAAGACTATGCCAAATTTCCCCTGTACTTTCTAAGTATGCCTTTTTCCAAAGCCTTACAGCACATGGCTGTCAGTTCAGCAGCTTCAGGTGCTCTGCAGTTGAAATGGACCAGCTGGATGGCTGGCAAATAAGATGGTATCATAGAGTTAATATGTGCCACTGTTACTCATGGTTCTGCTGTACAAGTTCTGCTGCTAGTAGTAGAGAACTCAGGCACAAAGGCTGAAGATCTGGATACCTGACATCTTATAAAAATCTAAGGAGACAGGTCATTTTTAGTATATTAGAACTACATCTCTGTTCTTTGTTCTCCTTGGTACTGCTGTCTGGCATGGAAATGCTGACCCTATTAACACAGACTGAGTCTCAGGTTTATTTTTGGAAGCTTTTAAAAAACAACTGGGGAGTATCTTTCACTTTTAGTTGTATACTGCAGCTTCTTTTGCGTGTCTTAAAGTTGAAAAAAGTCCCAGGGCTCTTTTTGGCCTGAAGTGACTTCCATATTAAAATATCTATGTTCCTATTCCTATCTGCTCATTGTGGGAGATAAAAAATGGTCAAGTGGTACCTCCTTTTGAAAAATATCAAAAAACTTGGCTCATATCCCAATTCCTCTTAAACTTATCTTTTAAAATTCACAGTTTTGCAACCTTCCCTGCCAATTCCCCCTGCCGTTCTGGGGTCTATTAGAAGGGCTCTGGTTAGTAGGTCGAGGGATGGTCTCTTTCCCCTCTGACCTTCTGAGGCCTCATCTGGAGTAGTGTCCAGTTCTGGGCCCCACAGTTTAAGAACAGGTTGCTGCTGGAGGTGTCCAGCACAGAGCCACAAAAATTATTAAGGATGTTGAACATCTCTTTTTTTGAGGAGAGACTGAGGGAGCTGGGGCTTTTGAGCTTGTGGAGGAGATGACTATGGGGTGGCTTCATGTTTATAAAAATAAAGGGTGAGTGCCAGAAGGATGGAGCCAGCCTCTTCTCATTGATGCCCAGTGACAGGACAAGGGGCAGTGGGTGGAAGTTGAGGCACAGGAGGTTCCATGTGAACCTGAGGAGGAATTTTTTTGCTGTGAGGGTGACAAGGCACTGGAACAGGCTGCCCAGGGAGGTTGTGGAATCTTCCTCTCTGGAGATATTCAAGAACCATCTGGACGCATTCCTGTGTGATCTGCTCTAGGTGATCCTGCTCTGGCAGGGGGGCTAGATCAGATGATCTTTTGAGTTCCTTTCCAGCCCCTGATATTCTGTGATTGGGCTTTCTCTTCTACTTTTTTCCTTCAGAGTTGGAATCATTCTAGAGGAATTCTTTTCCCCTGTCTTCTGGGGGTCATCCCCCCTTGAGAAGTCTAGAAGAGTTGAGGCTGTGGCTACCTCTTGGTTAACTGCATATACCAAGAAATTAATTAGTAGATAGAGTGCTCTTGAATGTTTATTCATATACTCTACTGATGTACAGAACCTACATTTTCATAATCTTCCAAAATACAACCTGATTGCCAGGGAAATAGGAAGAAATAGAAGCATAGAGAGCAGTAGTGCCCATGTGAATCTTGAGTGTTTTAATCCTCACACAAGTCCCATGAAATGTGGATAATGTTCCCAAATGCAAGCCAAAGAGAGACTTGAATTCATCTGAAGGACCAATCTTGTGGACAGCTGACATGCATACAGTATAAATTCTAGAGTGCTCCCTCTGTTTTCCAGTTGAGATATCAAACTTATAGCCAGTTTGCAATGCATTGTCAGATAATACTTGTCTGTAAAATTATTGCTCTGTCAGATGAAAGTAAGCAATGTTTCCATAATGTTCTGAGTGGATAACTTAGATCATGTTGGCCAGCCCTAATTTACTGCAACTTTTTATCTGGCAGAATTTATTACAGATTCTTTTCTCTACCAGCTCCTTCAAAAAGAAATTTCTATTGACTTCATCCTTTTTCAGCTTGGGTTTTACCGGCCTCCAGCCCACAGTCAAGGTGAAGTACAATTGAATGATTTTATAATTTAGGGTTGGATTTGACCCCAGCAACCCTTCTAATTTGAAATTGGTAGTGATAAATCTCATGAGTAGTCATTTTGATGAAGAATACTATGAAGTGAAAGACTGACCAAAAAAAAAAAGTCTGGAACTGGATCCACAGTCCCAGATTTATTCTGAGCTGAGCCAGATAGTTTGTGCCAAATGCAGTTTTGTATTCTTTGTCTAAAAGTGCTTCCTCCACTGTGTCCATATTAACCAGGTATTTTAGAAGGTTCAGCTTTGTGGCAAGCTTATACTGATATTTATTTTATTGAGAGGTCTGATTCCACAGTTCACACTGAACTGTGGGTAACATTCCTTCTGTAGATTACTGCTCATTCAATGCCGCGGTCTTTGAGTTGTTGAGAAGCCTGGCAAGGATGGGAAAACATGTGAGAGAGTGTCCTGCTGCTGCAGAAGTCCAGCTTAACACAGTCAAAAAAGATTGACTAGCTTAGCCATTAAAAAGCAATTGCACTCCTAGAACTGCCTGGGAAAGATGTGCTGTTGCTGCATGGTTTAAAATGTTGTGGGAGAGTGTTCTAAATCAAAGGGATCATAAAGTTTTTACTAAGTTTGTTATAACAAGACGTTGTTAGAAGTGAAGTACTTATTTTGTTGCTCTATTTGTACTTTATTGGATCTTGTCCAGCTACAAGCATCAGATTGAGAGCTGTTTTTTCAGAGGAAGAAATAGTTAATTTTGTTATTTGTTTCTTGTCACCATTGTTTTTGGCCTCTCTGCTCAGTTCAAGATCTAAGATCAAGAAATGCATGTGGAAGACGTTCAAACTGGGCCTTTCATAAGAATAACTTAAGACAATTCTGATTTGCACTTAATAGTTACAGTCCAAGGGAGAGATTCACTGATGCCACTAGTTGATTGCAATCTCCATGTATCCTCTTTCTACTCTGAGACACTTCTGAACTTGTCAACGTCCTGTGTCTGTCTTTCTCTTGACACTGTTCCCTGTTGAATTTCCATTAGGAACTGATACTGGCTTCTGCAAGTGTTAATTTTTATCTCTGTCTTTATTTAATAATAATAAAAAAGTTTAATCTTGCTGAGGTAAGGCAGAAAGACATCCATGCTTTTGGAAGTTGTGGTTCAGTCAAGCAATTTGTGAGGAGAAATCAACCAGCTAATTTGGACAGGAAGACAAAGAGAAATTGGTGAGACACTGCAGGTAATTTAATTAAAAATAGGATTTTTATGAGCAGTACTAATGTGTGCTAGCTCAGCTAACCTGACAATAAAGGTTTTGCAGGCTACAGTGACATCTGGCAGAGGATCACATGTAGGAATTATGCAGCGGCAATAACAGACACTTAATTAGCATTGCAAATAGTATTCCAACATTTATGAGATGTCTGCAAATTTGCATACAGATATGTAATTACATAATTTGCAGCTGTTGTGTTTGTTCCATAAGACCTTGCCACTTCATTAGTAGAATATGAAAATCAGGAATTAATCACCTTTATCATCTGCTTTTTTAGTAGTTCATAAATATGTGGCAAATCATGGTAGCTTGCTACAGCTCTTTTATGTGGACTTCCTCCTTTTGCCTCAGAGTAGTGGGGAAACAAAACTACATCCCTTGGCTTAATTCTATTCATCTTTTAAGGGGTTTGTAAATGCATCTCGTTTATTATCAGTTTTCTACTTCCCGTTCATTTTAGCTTCTAGATTCAGGCTGCAAATCTCTTTCGATTTACTCTCTTCCAGTTTTAAAGAGATTTAAGTTAATATGTGTTCTCATTAGTACTTTCCTGATAAGAGTAGTTATCTTGTGTTTCAAGTAAACAGAGAAGGCTGGAATGGAAGGATATCTGACCAAACAAATGCTGTTTAGGCAGCTTATTAAATTGAAGGTGAAGCTGGACAATTCAGATGCCTAAAAAGCAAAACTGAACCAAATGATAGAAAAAAATACTGCTCAGTCTCACATTCTTATAAATGTGAGATTTCTGTGCCTGGTTAACCCTGGACAATTTTAACTTATGTACTAGCCAAGACCTAGAAAATATTTATCCAAACCAGATTTCTTAAAATACAGTGTTTGCTTTTGTTGTGTTGACTGTATCAATAATATTGTAGTACTTGAATTCAGCTCATGGGAGATTCACACTGACAAAACTACTGTGAAAGGTAGATGTAGTGGTATGAACTACTACAAAAGGTTCTTGGCAACAGATTTTTTTAGCATACCCTTAGGCTAGCTGAAGTAAGGAATAGGGAAGAAATTATTTGTTTTTATATTGTAACAACTTTATCCTTGTGTGTTTTGGAAGTGCTTTCACTGTAATCATGACGTTGTTCTTTCTGTCCAGTTGTGCTTGAGACCTGTGAAGAAAAGTGTTCAAAGCAACAGGGGAGTTCAGACCAGAAAGGTGGAAAAGTCTTGTAGTAAACATAACTGTGCTCTCTCCTAGAAATACTTTGTGATGTCTAAGTTTAATTTGTGTTTGGAGGTAATATAGCCTAAAGATTACCTTTTGTTTATTGACTGTGTAATGGTTTCTCATTGTTCTTTTTCTTGTAATCTAAATTACATGTGCCAAATGAAAATCTGTTTACAGAACAATTCACAATGAATATATCTTTCAGGGGTTTGTTGGTGTTTGGTCTGAGTATGGCCTGATCTGCCTTATGGGCACTGAATCATAGAATACAATGATAGGGGTTGGTAAGAACCTCCAGAGATCAAGTTCTGCCAAAGCAGGATCAGTGCAGGTAACACATTGCCAAGAGTTGTTTTTATGGAGAGAAGGAAGTTGTAATAACTGAAAAAAATAAATAGTGAACCTGCTTAAATGCACAAGAGAAAGAAAGGAGCAACAGATGTTTCTTTTTCTTTAAACTGGGTGGGCCAACACAAGGACAAATGTTTTCTCTGCTGACTGCTCTAGCAGAGTGTGGCTGTTGATAGTACTCTGCTTGAAAACAGGAAGGAGGAAACCAAGATATTTCTTCATAGTGCTGTTGTCAGACCTGGTTTCCAACAATTAATCTCTACTTTTTGAGGAGAGTAGATGTAGATGGAAGTGTCTTAGTATCTCTTTTGATCCTGAGTGCGAGCTGCTAGGGCCGAATGGTGTCCCACTGAGCCACAGAATTATCTATAGGATCTTTAACAACTTACAATCATAGAATCAAACAGGTTGGAAGAGACCTCCAAGATCATCCTGTCCAACCTAGCTCCCAGCCCTATCCACTCAACTATGACCATGGCACTAAATGCCTCCTCCAAGCTTTTCTTGAACATTTTCAGGGACAGTGACTCCACCACCTCCCTGGGCAGCCCATTCCAATGCCAAATCACACTCACTGTCAAGAACTTCCTCCTAACATGCAGCCTATACCTCCCCTGGCACAACTTGAGACTGTCCCCTTGTTCTGTTGCTGGTTGTCTGGGAGAAGAGGCCAACCCCCACCTGGCTACAACCTCCCTTCAGGTAGTTGTAGACAGCAATGAGGTAACCCCTGAGCTTCCTCTTCTCCAGGCTAAACACCCCCAGCTCCCTCAGCCTCTCCTCATAGGGTTTGTGTTCCAGGCTCTTCACCAGCTTTGTCGCCCTTCTCTGGACACGTTGCAGCACTTCAACATCTCTGTTGAATTGAGTGGCCCAGAACTGGACACAGTACTCAAAGTGTGGCCTGACCAGTGTTGAGTACAGGGGAAGAATAACCTCCCTTGTCCTACTGGCCACACTGCTCCTGATACAGCCACACTGTATGCACAGAACTTATCACCAGATGAAGATGCAGCTTTGGCAGTCACTTCTATCCTGCTCCGTCTGCTTCTCCTCCTTAACTGGCTGGAGGTTTAGTGCCCTTTATGTGGATTCCATGTGCTGGCTCTTCAATATTAATCTGTTAAACATCTTTTGCAAGGAGTAATGTCTGGAGAATGGTGCTCTGTCATGGAGAGAGAGCAATTGTACAAAAGTGACAGAGTTTAGAAATACTTGATGAATTTGTGTGGCTGCAAATCTTTCCCCTTTTTCATGGTATGAATCTTCTAGAACTGGATAGATGACAAGTTTTTTTTTTTTGTCTTCTAGTACTACTTCTGCTTTTGTTTTATGTTTCTTGTAGCTACAGATGCTAATAGGTATACTCACAAAGGACATTCCCTTGAACTAAAAGCATTTTTTCTCCTAATTAATCTGTGCATTTTTGAGATGTACAGCAAAGCTCTTTCTTTTTAAAAGGTAGGGAAGTTCCTAGTGCTTTGATGTATTTTCTGATCTTTTTTTATAGCTTGAAAAAGATTTTTCTGAAAGGTTATGACTGATTTTTTTTTTTGTCAGTGCCACGGCGCATCGTAAATCTAGGCCAAACCAATTAGAAACACTTATCTTTTGTCAACTGGATAAATTTGGTGCAATGGTGGAAGCCTGGAAACTCAGGCTTTTGCAGCAAGCAGGCTACCTGTAGAAATCAGCAATATAATGTTCTCCACAATGCTAAGGCCAAGCAGGAGCTGGCTCACAACTGTGACTATGTGCCTACATCTTTTAGGGCTTAGAAATTTCAGCTTGACAGAGGTCTATCCTTGTTCTTGCTGTGGCTGGTTTACCCCTTGGATGTTCCTTTGCTTTTAACAGCAAAGGTAACAGGATATACAAATTCACTCTTTTATTGAGCTGTTAAAAAGAAACTGTAGTTAACATATGCTTCTGGCACAGTCCTGGTCTAGTCTGTCATCTATAGATATTTTTCTTGTATGAAGCACTGAGCTCATGTTATGTGAGCCAAATAAATAATTTCCTTCCTTTCAATCAGGAATAGATAGTGGAGAAGCTTCACTATCAGTTTAATTCGTCAGCTTCACTGGCTGTGTTTCCAATGTAATGGTTTTCAAATATATTTCTAATTTGCTGCTAAGAAAATTAAAGTAAAATTCACAAATGCCTTGCCTGAGGCACCAAGGCATTCAGCTTTTGTGTGTGTCCAGAACTGCACATAATTAGTGTGTCTGCAACAAGCATGTAGTTTTTATTATCTGTGAAGATTTTGGCAGGGGGAATACATCATTACCTGCTCATCTAATAATATTCAGTGCTACAATTTATTTTCTGAAATGCCATGTGTACCAAGGAAAAACATTGACTTTATCTCTCTTTTTGTTTATTATAGGCACAGCAGAAGTGTAGCAGTCTGAAGCAGAGACAAAAACAAGAATGGACAATCTGCTGGAAATATGTTTATATACACAGCTAACAGTAGTGAACAGCAAAAGCCAGTCCTCAGATCCAATGAATAGCTGCATGTTTCTAAGCCTGGGAATGCCAGGCAAAAAAGGCTTCTTCTGCTCACCATTGCTGAACATGGATCTGTAAGTGATTTCATGTATATGCTTTCAAATTAGCATAAAAAATGGCAGGAGACTGTGACATGAATAAACATAATGCTGCATTTTACTGCTGGCCTTTGAGCCAAACAAAATCACTACATGCTCAAGTTTTGCTAAGGGAAGGTCTATAACATCACAGATGCTGAATATAAGCATATATAACTGTTGGGTATTTTTTGCCCCTAATTAATAGTTATTTGTACGTAATCAGATCCTAGATACATTTTGAAGACTCCAGAAGATACATTTTAATATGAACTCTCAGTTTCATTACCTGAAAGGGGAGCATTTATTTGTGGGTGTGGGACCAAGCACAGTGATGCAAATGAACTGTGTTATTGCAGAAACACTAACTACTGCTAAAACCTCTAAGTGAAGACTGAATTTCAGGGAATGATTTAGTGAGATAAATACCAATAAGCTACAAAATTACAACCCATTCCTCTGAGATTCTGTGCACCAACAGTTAGTCTTAAGTGATTTAATCATGACTAATTACGTATTATCACTCCTAATCTTTAACATTTCAATCGGTCTTAAGTTGTGCTGTTTATTCATAATTTGTCATCTTAATTTCATTAAAATTGACATAGTGAGGGCAGAGGCTTTGCTATATAATTGCATTTTAATTTTAATACATTTTATTACATTGTTACAGAAACTAACTGCAGAATTCCAATGTTGAAAATTTCTGAAAGCTTGCCTTCAAGGCTGTTTAGTTACAGTCTGTTCAAAGGCACTCTGTGGCCAAAGTTTTGCAAAGGCAAATCTTACAATGTAGCTAACCTCCTTATTTTCTTTAATGGCAAAGCTTGCTTAAGATGCTCTCTCTTTTTTTACTCCACTTCCTTGCTCTTGCTCTCCAGCTTCTCTTTCAGACTGCCTCTGTGTAGCTAACTGTCTTTTGCTAATCTGCTGGTAAGGAAAAAGTGGAAACTGTACAACTCTGCAATCCAAGCAGAAAGGCAGAGGTTGGAAGGGATCTCTGTGGAGCATCTAGTCCAACCTCCCTGCTAAAGCAGATTCACCCAGGTGAGGTTGCACAGGAATGTGTCCAGGCAGGTTTTGAAAGTCTTTAGAGAAGAGTTTGGCCCAGCTGAATTGGGCAGCTTGGAATAATGTGAAATACTGAAGTACATGGCATAGCTGTGAGCAGCAGTAGGGCAGCTGGACACTATTCAGCTATATCAGCTTCATGATACATGCTGAGAGGCAGGGTTTGATAGCTTGGATAGTAGTAACTCAGTGCTATTGTGACTGTACTTTCTGGAGTCTGGGAAAAGCTTGAAACATGCTTCCATGCCCTCTGAGAAATACCTGTCTCTTTGGACACAGCTCTGGGATCAGTGAAACATCTGGTAGAGCACCAAATGTGTGGCTGTAAATTAAACATCTTGAGTCTTCATACAGCACATGGGAAGAGCTAGATACCACAGTGTGATACTGAAAGAGCCACTAATGAGTAGAATGGAAGGCTGTCCCTCTTGAAGTTAACCTTCTAAAGCATGTCTCCTTTTTTTAGTAGCCCATGGCCTAGAGACCCAAATTTTCTGTTTCTTTCTCTTGAGTATCTCTGTTAACTCACCATGAATTTCTCTAACTTTTGGCTGTGATTTGTGTGGTTGGCATCCTGTGTTTCCTAAATGGTGTCCCAGCTCCACACTTCTTTTGGTGAGGCCAATAGTAAATACTAAGGTCTAAATGTGTTTGGAGCATGCTGACAAGTTCAGGCTATTTTTTTTTTTTGAGAGAGCTGTTTCTAGTCTAGTTCAATGTTGTAAAAGGGCCGCTGGAGTGTTGGTTGGTACTACATCTCTACACAGATTTTTAGAGATAGGAGGAATTCTTTAAAAGCACCAGACAGAAGTAGAGTTGTTTAGAAATCTAGGGGTATAATGCTGGCAGTAGACACCTGAACTGCAAGCATGTTTACATATGTGGGTGCAAAATTAGCTCTTGTTAATTCTGAATGGGAAAATGCTGAGTGACCTGGTGTGGCAACTTTCCTCCTGGCAATGTTAGAGCTATAACAGAAGTAATTCTGCTGCTTGAGCTACTTCTGTGCTGTGCTTTCCCCTTCTCCGTGAATATGACCAGCCCCATAGAGAAGGATCTAGGAATCCTGGTGGACAAGAAGTTATTCGTGGGACAGCAGTGTGCCCTTGTGGCCCAGAAGACTGATGGTGTTGTGATGGCTTGGGAGTTACCTGCCCCCCCCCCCCAATGCAATCACCCAGACTAGATTCATCTGTCTGGAAGTGAAGGAATGAAGCTGTATTTACAGCTTAGCACAATTTATAAGCATGTGTATATACACACAAATATTTACAGTTATATACAAGTTAAAAGTAATACAGAAACACAGAATCCCTCCCCAAAACAATCAGATTGCCAGGAGGCTCCTGACCCAAACCTCCTCCCCTCCTCCCCTCTCTTTCCCTCTGAGGTAACCAGCTCAATCCCTGTATATCTCATGATAAATCTGTTGGGATGTCAAAAAGATGACATGAAGGGTAGGGTAAATAAAGTAAAATAGTGCAATTAGTCTCAAAGCAGCACAAGTGTCCTGGGGTGAGTTAAGAAGAGTGCATCCAGCAGATGGAGGGAGGTTCTCTTTCCCTTCTACTCTGTCCTAGTGAGACCTGAGCTGGAATTTTGCATCCAGTTTTGGGCACCCCAGTTCAGAAGGGACAAGGATCTACTTGAAAGAGTCCACAGGAGGCCTACAGGGGTGATTAAGGTATTAGAGCAGGTGCTGAGAGGCCTGGGGCTTTTTAGTCTGGAGAAGAGAAGTCTGAGAGGGGATTTAATAAATATTTATAAATATATGAGGGCTGGGTGTCAAGAAGGAAAGGCTCTTCTCACTTGTGCTCTGTGACAGGGCAAGGGGCAATGGGTATAAACTGCAACATAGCAAGTTCCACCTCAACATAAAGAAGAAGTTCTGTAAGGGTCACAGAGCAGTGGAACAGACTCCCCAGAGAGGCTGTGGAGTCTTTCTCTGGAGACTTTCAAGGCCTGTATGGATGCATTCCTGTGTGACCTGTGCTAGATTATGGTCCTGCTCTGGCAAGGGGTTGGACCCAACGATCTCTGGAGGTCTCATCCAACCCCTAACATCCTGTGATCCTGTGAACTTACGTATTGGATCTCTGCTAGTTTAGGGATCACTGTGCTATTTCAAGGTGTAGATGTACTGCCAGCATTGCCTGTCCAAGGTGTCTCTTTACAAGCTTCAGTTCATATCTAGAGACAAACTTTTTGATTTTGACTGAATGTTAACTATAGTCTGAATGAATGAGCCCCAGGTGTGAATGTGCTGCCTGCAAGATGAACCCTGAAGTAATTTGCTACAAGTTCCAAAAAGATTCCAAGAAAAGTTGTGGAAAAAAAGAAGAAACAAATTAAAAATGCTTTCAGTTTTTGGACTGCAAAGATAACCTCTCACTAGGGGGTGAAAGTCATGCTCCTTAATCCATGTTTATGGTCTTAGAGTCATTGGCCTTGGTTTTCAAATGTCTGCTAAAAACATCCACTCTAATTGGAATGGTTGGGTACTGAGCATTTCCAGATACACTCTGCAGCATAGATGTCTTGTGTGATAGATCACATATCTCTTAAGAAAAAAATGCCCTGTATTTGTACCTTGTTTGACTATGAAATTGCTAAGCACACAATTTGAAATCTGAGAAATGTAAATGTAGGCATAAAACATTACCAGATGATTGCTGATAGAAACATCTATGCTAATATTTGGTGTAGGAATACTAAATGCTTTCAATTTAGGAATAATGGTGTCTGAGATTCATTTTGACCTTCAAGAGAAGACTGAGAGGGGATTTAATAAATGGCTACAGATATCTGAAGGCAGGGTGTCAGGAGAGGCGGGACAGGCTCTGCTCACTTGCTCCCTATGGTAGGTCAAGGAGCCAGTTGCAGCACAGGAGGTTCCACCTCAAGACAAAGGGGCAACTTTACTGTAAGGGTCACAGAACACTGGAACAGGCTCCCCAGAGAGGCTGTGGAACCTCCTTCTCTGAAGACTTTCAAGGCCTGTCTGGATGCATTCTCTGACCTGAGCTAGATTGTGTGGTCCTGCTCAGGCAGAGGGTTTGGACTCAGTGATCTGTTTGGGTCCCTCCCACTCCCTGACATCCTGTGACCTAGTGAGCTTTTCAAGCCCAGTGGATCTCATTTTTGAGTTAGCAATAGATAGGAAGTTATTTCCTTGTGTAAAAAAATATACTGGATCCTGCAGCAGAAGCATTTTGTGGTGGTAAAACAACTGAAAAACAGTAGTTCATGCTGTTTGCAGTTCTCCATCTCTCTACTACTTTTGTGTGAAGAGAGGTTAGGCCAGGCTTGCCATCTTTTCAGTATGCTTGGCCAAAGTTCTCTGTGCTGGAGAAACCCAGGAAGCTCTGGGACTCAATTTCACAGGCTTTTCTAATCATGGCAATACTGCAGCAGGGCAGGCACAATTTCTTCTTCAGCACTTTGCAGTTCTTGATAGTAGATGATACATAATTATTTTTGGAGATGACATGTGTGTGGCTGTTGAAGTAGCTTGCTTGGTTTTAGAAATACCAAAGCTGCGTACTAAATGCCAGTGCGTTACAGTTCCGAGATTTTTTCACTTGTGCCTTGTTGAGGAAAGAAATAGTTTACAAACTTTGGATCTTAAACTATATTTTTCTCCTTAAGAAGGAAGTGGTGATATATTCTGCATAGATGTGCAAAGAAGTGCAACACGTTGTAAACAACCTGCATTAGACCTCATGGTTGGTCTGTATCAATTTTATCACAGTATTATTAGGATTGGAAGAGACCTCACAGATCATCAAGTCCAACCCTTTACCACAGAGCTCAAGGCTAAACCGATTTTAGTTCAGTTAAGAAATTCCTCTTTGAGTAAGCAAGTGAGAGCCTGGAAACTTAGATTCATAGAGCAAGTGGGAATCTGTTAGAAATCAGCTCTAGATAAGGTGTATAAGCTGTGTGGTGAAATGATTTCAATAGCATGGATTGTGCATTTTTAGTATAAAAGTAGGTGGACATGAATATTGCCTCCTAATGTACTTCTTGGACAGGTGTGATGGTTTTGGGAGTTACCTGCCCCCTGATACTTAGGAAAATAACCCAGACTAGACTCAGCTGAGCTGGAAGTTAAAGAATGAAGCTATATTTACATCTTATCACAATATACAAGCATATATACACACATATTTATATTTACATACGAGTTAAAAGTAATACAGAAACACAGAAACATCAGAGTCCCCAGGAGGGCCCCTGACCTGAACCTCCCCCCTCCCACTTTCCCCTCCCTTGAGAAATAAACAGATCAATCCCTGTATGTCTCACATGATAAATCTGGTGAGATATCAAAAAGATGACAAGGAGGTTAGAGGGGGAAAAAAAGTTAGGCGGGATTAAGGCAGATACAGCCACAGAGACCAGGCCACCAGAAGGAAGGAATAGAAGTGAGAGCTGACTGAGCAGTGTGTGAGAAGTGAGTGTCTATGTTTTGACTAGCTGCATTTCTCAGCAGAAGAATGGATGATATAGGGTGCTGTTGTTATTTTTTTTTTCCTTCTTTCCCACAGCTAAGGATTTAATTTCTCTCACTAAAATATTCCAGTTATCCTCAAACCAGCACAACAGGTGATTTCCTGCCAGTAAAAGTATTTTCTGAATTTTTATTGAATTAGCTTTCAATTCCTACAAAACAGTTACTCTGAGATATCAAAAACAAATTCTGACACTGTTATCTTAAACATGTATCTCTTTTATAAAAGGAAAAGCAGCAATTTTTGTACTTACATCTCTAATAACTCTAAAAGCCCAGTATCTTGTCAGTGGGTGTAGTGAGTAGTGGATGCTTAGGGGAAAACTATGAGAAGCAAGACAACTGTGAATTGTCACTTCCTCGGGCCTGTGTCTCTGGCAAGTAGAGATGTCAGCTACACCATTCCTTTGAATAGTCACCAGCAGACCTAATATTCATGAAGATGTTCTGTCTTTATGGGCTATATATCAACATCAATCTTCCACAAAGTTCTGTGTCAGTGAAGTTCAGTATTAGATGTGGATGTTGGTTGAGAAAGATGTGTTTCTGTTTATTTGTTTGTCATTCAGTCCTCTGTCACTTCTCTTATGCTGAAGAGTGAAAGGCTGTTGTCTCTTTGCTTCCTCATGGGTTGCAGGCTACTTTCATATTTACTCTTCATTTGCTGTCTAATAAATATAAGAGCAGTTATCAGAATGGGACAAGAAAATGAGAATACTCAAAGCATGCATTGGAACGTTTTGTGTTTGTAATAAAAGTAACTTTAGTTTTGAGGCAGTAGTGTAACTACAGGACATTACAGGTTGGAAGGGACCCAAGGAGATCACTGAGTCCAACCCCCCTGCCAGGGCAGGACAATACTATCTAACGTATCCAGACAGGCCTTGAAAGTCTCCACAGAAGGAGACTCCACAACCTCTCTGGGAAGCCTATTCTAGTGCTCTGTGACCCTCACAGTAAAGAAGTTCCCCCTTGTGTTGAGGCAGAACCTCTTTAGCTGCAACTTATGCCCATTGCTCCTTGTCCTATCACAGGGAGCAAGTGAGCAGAGCCTGCCCCCTGCTCCTAGCCAGCCTTCAGATACTTAGAAACATTTATCAAATCCCTTCTAAGTCTTCTCTTCTCCAGACTAAAAAGCTTCAGGTCCCTCAGCTTCTCCTCATAAGCCATGCCCTCCAGTCCCCTAATCATCCTTGTAGCCCTCCACTGGACCCTCTCCAGCAGATCCCTGCCCCTCTTAAACTCCCCCCAACTGACCCTGAAATCTACTGCTGTAGTGCCTAGTGAAGAAAATAGTTTTCCCAACCTGAAATTTGGCTGCAATTATGCTGTAATTGTATTACCATAGTTTTATTTGTAGTTGCAATCACATATAAATGATTTGTTAGGCTAGAAAATACAAAAAGGTGGTTCCCTTCACGTGAAGCAGTTTATCAGGAGATCGTGAGAATAGCACAGGAGATAGGTTTGACAACCTGTAGTTGGATAATTAGTAAAATATGATTCTGTGTATCTTGATAGTTATACAGAAATACAAAATATTGTTTGGTATCTTTCCTCAGTGGAGCAGCTCCCATATGGTGGCAAACTCTGGAATATTTTGCTGCAGGTCCACAGAACTATTTCAGTGGATTTTTATACTTGAACTTTAACCATATGTAATGCTGTCACCAACCTGATTAGAAACACAGGAATTGTATGCATCTTCAAGTCATTAAATCTAATCCTCTGCCACTTCAACAGTAATAGAATCTAACTGTACCTGAATTAAAGTGATTTTGCTTAATCTCACTTTCTGCATTAGGAACTTGAACTGTCAGCTCACTCCTTAAAGGTAAAAGGATGCTGCCTTTCCCTGATCGTTCTGCTGCCCCTTCCCTGAGCTTAATCTGCAGTTTCACCATGGGTTGGTCCTGCCACAGCAGTGCGCATCTTAATTTTTTTACCCTGTACTGTTTTGGAAATGCCTTTCTTTACACATTTCATGTTTTTCTGCTGTTATATCCAATTAATGATATTGACTAACAGCTCTCCAGTGATTACATAATATACTCAGATATTTTTCTTCTTATGTAGCTTCAAACATAAGATGTGCCAACTTCTAATGAGAAATAATTCTTATTGGCCTTGAAATAGGTGAGTTTGCCCATTTTCCTATCACACTTCATTGCATAGTTCTGCTGCAAAGTTCAATATCATCCAGTTCCTCTTTTACCCCATTCTGATATCTTTTTGCATAAGAAAGGTTTTTGCTAACATGTCACCAAATTTCACTGGCACATATCTCTCTTACCTGTTTTTGTATGAAGTTTGTTAGTGAAAATATAAAAATAGGAGTGATACTCTTGAGAATTCTATTGGTAATATTCTACCTCTCGATATATCTTATTTCACCACTACTTCCTACCTCAATTTAAATAATTTCTGTTTCTGTCTTCCTTAGTTACTATATTAATCAGTCTGTTTTCCTGATAAATTAGCAATTATCTAATCTAATAATCATATTTTCTAGATTTGGCAGGCATTTGACTTCTTGCTTAATTATGAATCATTAATTATTTGGTAGATATACACAATCTCTGATGGGATATGAGTTAATTTATCAAATGAAGTTTTAAACTGAGGATGATGTGATCTGATATCAGTAAATACTTGCTACTTTCTCTTCATCTAATTGCTATTGAAGACAAATCCTTCAGATCATTTCAATGCAGGGTTGTCAGGTTACAGGCAAGAAAGGAGCAATGGTGAAGTAAAAAGACTCCTCAAAATATTTAGGAATGCAAACGTGACTTTTTCACCTCATTTCTAGCACTGTTGTTTCGGTCTGGCAGAGTAGAGTCCACTCAGATAACAATCTTCGTATATTTTGTTCATCAAGGTGGTGTAGTCATCATGTTTTTCTCCTCTATAATTTATTTTAAGAGACATCTGCCTAAGTATCTGTGAATCATGTCAGCCCTAAGGGCATCTTCTTGAGGTACATTTTCTAAGTAACATTTTAGTAAGGATGACGTTCCTTAGTTTTGGCCTTTCCTTTTTCATGTCATTTACTTTTGACTTCTGCACCATTATTATCTGCACATAAACTAATTGGATTCACCTGTGGTGATTGCTCCTCATACACAAAAACCTTCTTAGCTACTGTAAATCTTCATCACCACGGCCAATTCCCTTGTAAGCAAGGAGCTTCTGTTTGGATTAAAGCACTGAACAATGATTAAACCCACTTACTTTTATCCATTCTTTTGGCTTCTGTATTCCAGTCTAGGAGACAGCTTTGGAAGGCTGTGACTGTTTTGATAGCCTGTCATTATATTGCTTTGATCCCTCATGTGCTTCAGTGCTCAGCCTGATTATTTTTTATGTCAAAACCAGTAAACGAACAGTTGGCATTCACACTTTTAGAACAGTTTTTACAGTCAGACAGTTCAGTCAGCATTCATGATTTCCTTCTCCAGAACGCTTAAGTAGTTATTGATGAGAAATCCATGTTAGACAAGGAAATTATTGTAATGATAATGACATATTTTCTTCTGAGGTAAGATTTCTAAATTTACAGGTATAATATTTCAAGATGTTGGATTCCTTGACTTAGATAATTTGAGACATTTAAGACTCAGCTCTCCAAAGTAGGGTCCAGAACCTTGCGAAACTAGAACCTCAGCTAGCATTGTTGTGTTAGGCAATGTATTCTCTACGTTTGTTGTTTCTTCTTGTCTGGGTTATTCCATATTGTACTCTCATTTATCTTTTTATGCTAGATAAGAGTCTGTGTATCTCAAAATGTGTTTACAGTAAACATGACACAAGCATGTCAACTAGGAGCCTGAAATCATGTAATCCCTGAGGTCATCTGGAACTGTTACAACAAAGGAAATGAGTTAATTCCACAGATATGTGGGGTTTGTTTTGTGGTAGAAATCATGGCTTTCCTGGCATAGCTACAGTCATACCGGATATGCTCTGCTGGTGTCTTGCTGTAATTTTTCACCTACAAAATGCAGTGCAATCACTGGTTTGATGGTTCTGCCCAAATCAAATATGCAGCTTCCATAGTCTGTTGTTAATTACTCTTTCAGTCAAAAGAAAAGGTCCAGAGAGTTGTACAGGCTTGGGCTTGTAGAAAACACCATTCTTCTGGAATGTGGAGACTTAGCAAAAGGTTTACTTGATTCCCTAGAAGAAACGCTAAGTAAATCCCATAACATTGTTGATACTGGAGTGAAAGACCACAGAGATTTACCAGTGCCAGCCATGAACAGCACATAAAGTAGTACCAGAGGCATGCAAGCTTCTAATCCTGTGATGTGGTTGTGGTTTTGCAAAGCTGCCTGTTCAATGCATATGCTCCATTACACAGAGAAATACCTGGAAATGATGATGACAGTTTAAAGTATTCTCTTGCAAAGCGAAGGTATTACAGCTCAGCTGCTGAGGATCTAGTTAGATCTCTCTGAACCTTCATGCAGTTCGCTTTACCAGAGCAGTAGTGGGCTGTGACAACTCTTTTCTTAGCTCAGTTTATTCCACCTTAATGCTTTCTAGCAAGCCAAGCTCCTCTAAGCATGACACACTGTCATAAAATGGATGATAGAAAGTTTCAGCAGATGATCCTGATATGAAACCGTGATCCTCCAGCAGCAAGGTACCTTGCTCTTCTCAGCCAGCTGAGAAGCTTCTGTGTGGATGTGTGACAACAGATCTCTAAGTATTTCAGCATCTCATGCATTTTGTTATTTCCTTGTTCTTATTTAGATTCTGTGCATAACATAGGCAATAATATTTACTTGTTGCTTCTTCTGCCTCCATTATAATGCATTCCAGTCCAACCTCTCAGAATGAGCAGCGTAAAGTCCCTCGTTCCCTCACCATCCCCATTTCTGATCTACCAGCATACCAGGTTTGCCTGAACAACACCTATCATATGGAGCTTGAAAGGTAGATAGTAAAAATTCATTAAAGGTTATGCTGCTGAAAACTGATGCCAAAGAAATTTGCTTTAAGAGGTCCCCAGCAGCTGGATAAAATTCTTTGACTACAGTTGCATGTTGTGTTTTCATTGACACTTCATTAAGGTGAAATGGACAGGGTCCATACTTTTGCACATTTGATGTTAAAGCCTCTGTAAAATTGTTTGACTGTTTGAAGGGTTTGATAATTTGCATAAAAAGAGACTCACATAATGCAGGATATGCAGGAAATAGGGCTGCTCTAGTGACAAGTGAGTACTGGTGGCCATGGGATTGGAAAAATTTCTGAGATTATTTCACTGTGTGCGATGTAGAGTGTAGCAGGGAAGGCAAACAGCTTCTTTTGAGATTTGGAAGGAAGCTCATTCACTGTTCAGAAATCAGTGCTTAGTATTATAGGGGATGACAATATAGTAGCTTCTCTTGGTTGTTTGTATATACACAAATACTATATTCAGGAAGGGAGAATAAGAGGAACACATTTGTGTTAAAGATGGATTAAAACTGGCATGGGTGAGAAAAAGACTACTGGGACAAAATGGAGAGCACACCATAAAGAAAGACACTGAAGAGCTGCATTAAACTAAAATAAAGGCAGGTGATGAGAAGTGATTTTTCTATCCACACACAGGCATATAATACATAGGATTTGAGAAGCAAGAAAGCTGAAGAAAAACTTTTATATAAGTGATAGTGTTGGCACTGGAACAACTACATTATTCGTGGATATTAATACATATTATTTCTGAAAATGTCAAGTTTTTCAATCAGAGTGGTAGATCAAAGTCATTCTTGATAAGACAGAACTTCAAAACAGCTTACTGTATTCACAGAATCACAGAATGGAAGGGGTTGGAGGGGACCTTTGGGAATCATGTAGTCTAACTCCCTGGCTAAAGCAGTTTTGTCTCAATCAGGTTGCACAGGAACATGTCCCAGCAAGTTTTGAAAGTCTCCAGAAAAGGAGACTTTCCAACATGTGTGGGAGATCTGTTTCCAAAATAAAGAATTTTCATCTTATGTTTGTGTTCTAACTTGTGCCCATTGTCTTTTGTCCTAGCACTGGGCACCACTGAAAAAGGTTAGCCCCATCTTCTTGTTACTTAACCTTTAGGTATTCTTAAATAAGAATAAGATCTGCTTTTGGTGGTCTTGTCTTAAGGCTAAATAGCTCCAGATTTCTCATCCTTTTCTTTTAAGAGTGATACTTCGGTCACCTAATCATCTTTTATCCTGCCACTGGACCATTTCCAGTAGGTCCTTGTCTCTCTTGAACTGGAGAGCTCAGAATTGAACATAGTGAGGTCACACCTGAAGTACTAGGGCAAGACATACCTGCTAGGAATCATAGAATCAACCAGGTTGGAAGTGACCTCCAAGGTCATCCAGTCCAGCCCATCACCCAGCCCTGTCCAGTCAACTAGACTATGACACTAAGTGCCTCATTCAGTGTTTTCTTGAACATCTCCAGGGACAGTGACTCCACCACCTCCCTAGGCAGCCCATTCCAATGCCAAATCACTCTCTATGAAGAACTTCCTCCTAACATCCAGCCTAGACCTCCCCCTGCACAACTTGAGACTGTGTCCCCTTCTTCTGTTGCTGATTGCCTGGGAGAAGAGATCAACCCCCACCTGGCTACAGGAATATCATTGGAGAAAAGAACAGGCATTTTCTAAAACCCTAGGAGGTCTCTTCCTCCCAAAAAATGTGCACTTTTTCATAGTCTGTATTCAAGAAGTAGAATAGCAGGTAACATATATTTTTGATGTGCACTGCCAGTCCCATTTTTAATCACAGGAATTAAGCAAATAATTATGTATTGTATTTTAAATATTTTAAAACAAGCTAAAGATCTTAGGTCAGTTTGCATTTAAGAATGGTAATGGAATATGCCTTATAACTGAGGATGAATATTTTCAAAGCTGTGAAAGGAACCTATGCTTCTTGGAAAAAGAAATTCTTCTAGAAAGAGTGAAAACCTCATTTTCTTTTCATCTGACCTAAACTGTTATCTTTTAGATATTTCATTTGTACATTTCCTTTTGTAAACTGTCTAATTTTATGCTTTGATATTGGCACTGTATTGTCATTCTATTGACTTCCTCCCTTTTTGTCCCTTTCTCCCCTTTCGATTGCATACCCATTACTGCTCAGAGTAAGCTAGTTTTCTGGACAGTGTTTACTGGAGGAGACTATCCACTCTGGAGCTTTTTAAATAT
Organism: Pogoniulus pusillus; assembly: GCF_015220805.1. Classification (NCBI taxonomy): domain Eukaryota; kingdom Metazoa; phylum Chordata; class Aves; order Piciformes; family Lybiidae; genus Pogoniulus; species Pogoniulus pusillus. The sequence goes on along the minus strand of NC_087272.1, from coordinate 28,511,451 downwards.
GCATTACACTCTTGGTGACATGTCAGTTGATAAGTATTGCTTGAGATCAAAGGTGTTTGATTAAAAAAAAAAAAGTCTAGTAAGTGACACAGCGCCCTTGACTGTGGGTTAATAGTACTATCTAATCCTTGTCAGGGAAGGCACTCATAAGGATTTGTAAGAGATGCAGTAGCTGGCCAAGAATGAAGGCCACAACAAAAATGTGTGGAAATGCCTGGAAGAGAAATTGTGTTTCTGTCTTGGGAAAAGAAACAAGCTTCTTAGGAGCAAATTGAATAAATCTTCCTTAGTGCCCTGAGAGAACTTCATGGATGTTTTATTTACAGAAATACAACAAGTCAGCTTATTTTGATTTCAAAATGTAAAGAAAAATAATAACAGGAAGAACATTCTGCTACTCGTAGCAATCTTGATGGTTATATGACCTAAAATAATGCAAGTGTGTTTAGCTCTTTTATTCCTTTAATGGTTATAGAATATATAGGGCTCTGCATGCAGAATGTGAATCCTGTGGCACGACTTTTTGTTCTCCATGTGGAGTAATTGAATGTGTCATCTGTTACTGTAAACTGGGGATGTGAGAACAACACAGTCCAACTCCATCCCCGTAGCAAGTCTACTGAAAGTAATACAGTTAACTGTTGGGAGAGTTTTAGTGTTGTGCATTGCCCATACAATAACTTGACTAGATGATAAGGTCTTAATTAACTGACTCTGAAGTTTTGGCATCATTTCTCTTTCACTTCAAAAAGCTTTTCTGCTGATTGGTAACATATGTGAACATTGACCACAGTATTGCTAAACTCCTTTTTTCTGTTCTCATTCTTGCATGGCATCTCTTTAAATATTTGAGGCAGAAAGCCATGTATCATTGTGCCTAATGTGACTTCCTTGTCCTTTTGTTCCCTTCCTCACATGATTATTTTGATGCTCCCTTTCCTCCAACACAGAAATGTGAGGTGTAAGCATCTCCTTCAGCCTTGAGGAGAGAACAAGTAATACCCATTGACATTGAAGGGATTTCAACATACTGCTTGAGGTTTCACCAGAGACACTAAAGAAATTTGAGGTCATAGTTAATTTTGATCCTTACCTTCAGCTAAAACAACAGCCCTCTCTTTGAGATGCCTGATTTCTGGAGACATGTGTGTTTCAAATGTCTTGTAATTAATTTGTTTTCTCTCTGATGGAAAATGTATGAATTGGAGAGAATGAGACCATTTCATCAGTGGAAATAAATATATAACATACTTCTGAGCTTGTATGAGGACTGTGTAGGCACCTGGGTAGTCAGCAGTTGGAGTGATGGATTTAGGTTCAGTGATTTAAAGCTTTACTGTTCTAAGTTGTCTGCTCTGCATCACTCCCTTCCTGGCAGAAGTGTGACAATGGGTCATTTGCCTTTGCATCAACTAGTCCAGACTGTAGTCCAGTATTTCACATTCCTGATGGGTACTGTTGGGCTGGGATGTGCCTTGGAGTTGCTAAGGTGCAGTCACAGCTTCTGTCACTATCAAAGGGAGTTCAGAGTAGTGTAGTTAGATGCAACAACAGCTAAGGACTCTGACAGAGTATGTATGTTTGCAAGAGTAGAGAAAATTGAGTATTCTTAATTTGGCTGGCGCATCTGAGTTTGCTAAGTAAGAACAGGAGAGTAGATAGCAAAGTTAAAAGCAGAAGTTCTGAAATTAATATGGGTGTTTAGGGGAAAAAAAAAAGTAGGCTGCCAAGAGCTGGGTTAATCAGACACAGAACTATTTAGATTAAGACTGAGAACACTTTATTTTGCTTTCGTGTACATGTACATTTTGCAAATTGAAATCTCTGAGGAAGATTTTTGACTTTTGGTATAAAAAGTCTAACATTGAATAAGTATCTCTTGGGGTAGCAAATGTCTGATATGAAAAAAGTCGTTAAAATAGCAGATAAAGAAAAACTGATAGCAGAAAGCTGAAATGAAGCAATTCAAATTAGGGGTATGATTTTAAAGGAAGGATGTAACTAATTACTGGAGCAAAATGCCTTCAGAGCTGATAGATTTTCAGTCTTTATGCCTTCACATTAAAATGGAATGTTCTCTTTGGAGATACATTTTAGCCTAACAGAAGTTATATTTTAGTGAAACATGAGTTACAGACAAGCTTTTTCAGTAAAAATAGGCTAATTTGGTAAAATTTAAAGATCCAGAACATGAAGAAAGTCACAGCATATGATGTAGTGGGTGCTTCTGACACCAGCATCTCTATATGTGTGAAACTACTTAGAAAATCCAGCATAGAAATGAGAAATTATAGCATTTGTACTTAAGTATAAACATCTCTGTTTATATTATGATAAGCCTCTCTGAATTATGTGCAGCTGGGCTACTTCTGATCCAATTTACACCCATTAAATGAACCTGATTTACCTTCTGTTGAAACCAGAGAAAAACCCTGTTATTCCCTGCTGATTTTAATAAGCCTCTCCCACCCTGTTGATGACATAATGTTGCATATCAGATAGACAGGGGGCATTTGGTATTAGCAGTTTCCAAGTAACACTTCCAGGAAAGTAATTTCTTTAAAGAAAAAAACAGTGTTCTCATGCCATGAAATAGAGCAATCAATGCTTACACATAGTGCCTGGAGCTGTTTTTTTGTTTATGACTACTTTCCTCTCCCTGTTCAATATTTCTATCTTTTTTGAAGTCTTCAGCTCATCCAGGGTTACACTTCTCAATGATGCCACCACCACAGTGTTATTTTCAGTATTCCAAAGGTGTAGGAGTTGATTCTTTCTGTTTGATTTTTCACAAAAGGCCTATTTCATCCAATGTACCCTATTGAGTATTGCCTGGCAAGGTGCACAGTTGGTTCCTAGATGTGCTCTCTTATCTCCTACAATGACATTATTGCCATGAAGAAAGTATGCCTCAGTGGGTAGATCCCTCTGGTTTGAGTTCTAGACTGCCACTTGTTGATACATCACAGCTGTATTAGCTCTTCCTTGGATCCTGATTTGTGCCACTGCAGGATACTGATGTCCTTATATGTGAGTTGTGACTGTAATCCTTACAGTATACTGTACAGCACTGTGGAGTGTACAACACATGGGCTCAAATGAAGTAGTTATTTTTTACTTATAGTTTTCCAGGCTTGGAAATGTAGTACTCATAATGTAACAGTTCACTTCTTTCTCCTTTCTTTGTTCTTGATTAGATTAAGTGTGGTAAACCTAACACTTGTGATAATTTCTAACTTGTGTCATGTTTCCTGGGCTGAAGTACAGGAAAGCTTTAACATTAAACCAATGGCAAATCACTCTCTCTATGAAGAACTTCCTCCTAACATCCAGCCTATACTTCCCCCTGCACAACTTGAGACTGTGTCCCCTTGTTCTGTTGCTGGTTGCCTGGGAGAAAAGACCAACCTCCACCAGGCTACAACTTCCCTTCAGTTAGTTGTAGACAGTAATGAGGTAACCCCTGAGCCTGCTCTTCTCCAGGCTGAACACCCTCATCTCCCTCAGCCTCTCTTCATAGGGTTTGTGTTCCAGGCCTTTCACCAGCTTTATCATCCTTCTCTGGACATGTTCCAGTATCAGTATGTTTTTAAAGAGAATTAAATACCAGCATGTTATTTGAATGGCTGCTTTACAATGTCTTTCTCTTTCTGCACCAGTTTTAAAACTACAGAATTTTTTTTTCCCTCAAGGACCATCAGCACAGTAAACAGGTTTCTAATAGAATGATACAAAGCATCTTCCAGAGCTTGCTAATTTTTCTGACTTACTAGTACTGTTCAAACCTGCTGAAATGCTGCTAATCAGTTAACTAACTCAACTGCTTGGTCAGCTGATGCACCCTGTTTTCATCAATGAGCTTCACTCAAGATACAAACTGTGATGCTGGAAAAAAACGCTTTCAAGTTATTTCAACATCTAACTAGAGTGAGTAAAATGGTTACAAATGTCAGTTCTTGCTTTCTCATGCATTGCAGTTCTCACAGTAGAACTTAATGAATAGACGTGCAAACACGCTGTACTTGTACGAGTGAGTCTGGACAGGCTGCCAGATTTTTTTGGCAGAAAAAGTCTTAGTCTTTGATGTAGGTTGAAAGTCAGTTCTACTGAACATTGTAACACATTGCAAAAAGCTGCTATCCTTTAAAATGTCTCTTGAATGCTCCTGTTGCCTTAGACATTTTAATGATCTAAATAAGTGAGAAATGGCATAATAGTTAATTACCTCTTATGTAAGGTATTTCAGTGAGAGGTTTCAAAGTCATGGTTATGTTAGAACCCAACTACATTAAACCCCAGTGTGGATTCTTTCTTTCAGAAGTAAAGTAGCCTGAAACTGCTAAGGCTTAAACTAAGAAGGATTGAACTGTACAGAATCAAGGCCACATTATTTCTCTATAAGAGCTCTGAGAGAAGGATGTAATGCGCTTTAGCTCGTGGTCCTTAACTGCATACCTACAGCGAACATATTTTAACACTCCTGAATGCCTTGGGACAAAGAAGCAGAGTAGTGCCTCAACGCAGAGAGCCTGCTGCTCTTTTATCTGCAAATAATTCTGTAACAAATTGTTGAATGTAAGCAGTCTGCATTCACGTTTGCTAGGTTTTCTTTTTTACAGTCTTATAAGGAAGTTCTGTGAGTTAAGAATCATTTGGGTGCTCTAATAGCAGTGGGCATGCAATAGATTAGCTTAAGCAGTTAATAGTGCTTTTGTAAAATCAGAAACATTGTGATGTTAGTAAAAGAATATTGCTAAGTTTTATTAGTGAGTGAAACAAAATGGGTTATACAGCACATGAAATCAAAAGTCTCTGGAATGTCAGGAAGCATTTTCTTGTTCACTTCAGTGCTGTTTGCTTTTGTTCACTGTTGTGTTTTAACCCCAGCTGGCTGCTAAGCACTGTCCAGGTACCTATTCATTCCCCTGCAGTAGGATGGGGAAGAGAATTGAAAGCAGTATAAAAACTTCTCGCTTGAGATAAAGACAATTTAATAGGTAGAGCAAAAGCCACATGCACAAGCGAAGCAAAGCGAGGCACTTAATTCACTGCTTCCCATCAACAGACAGATGTTCAGGTATCTCCTGGGAAAAGGGCACCATCACATGTAGGAGTTACTCGGAAACAGAAAATGCCATAAATCCAAATGTCCTTCCCTTCCTTCCTATTCCCCCAGCGTTATATGCTGAGCATGACATCATATGGTATGGAATATGCCTTTGGTTGGTTGAGGTCAGCTGTGCCATTTGTGTACCCTCTCAATTTCTTGTGCACCCCCAACCTAGTTGCTGGTGGGATGATGTGAGACACAGAAAAGACCTTGACTCTATGTGAGCACTGGTTAGCAATAACTGAAACATCCGTGTGTTATCAACACCGTTTTAAGCACAAATCCAGAACATAGTCTCCTACAAGTTACTATAATGAAAATTAGCTCTGTCCCAGCCAAAATCAATACAAACTGAAGAAGTTAAATGAGCAAGATTTTATGTAATTTATATAAAATAGTCTTATAAAAATAAATGAATACATTTTTGGAGAAAGATCCTCTAACATTTAATGTGCCATAGTCAACATAACACTTTAAACCCCATAAAGAGAGGATATCTAATCCATCAAGAATTTGTATCTCATCTCCTTAGTTGTCCTTTTACTCCTGAGAACAAAAATGAGTCAAGTACATCAAATTAAACATTCTTCACTCTTCTCAGTAGACTGGGTTTACAACCAAGACCTTGCAATTTCAGTGAGTTTATCATCTGCAGAACACAAGACTCTGAATGCCAGACATGCCTTGTGCTAGGGAGGTGTGTTTTTGAATAAAACACATCTTGTTTCTGTGAATATAGAGTTATCCAAGCTTCCCCCAGATACTTCTTCAATACACAGCTTATCTCAGCTTTCTCCATGGAAATTGTCTCCAGCTACTGCCAATTATTTCTTGGCAGCCTTTATAATACTATGTTGACTTTAAAAGGCTGACACTGTGTGTACTACTGTTTCTTTCTGTCCTGCTGTAGAAAAACACTTTTCACATTTGCAGGGAGGCTTTTAAACTTAGATATCAAATATATGCAACTTCATAAAAGAGAATATTTAGCTTGCTTTCTGGATAAAGCAGCAGAAGAACATATTTAAGCTTTCATGAAAGCAAAGTCTAGGTATAACTTAAGCACACTTAGCAGTCATCTGAGTCTACATAAGGAGCTGGGATTCTTCAGCGAAGAGAAGGATCTAATAATGACCTTCCAGTACTGGAAGAGAGCTTACAAGAAGGATGAGAACAGACTGTTTACAAAGGCCTGTAGTGATAGGATGAGGGGCAATAGCTTCAAAATAGAGAAGAGTGGATTTAGATTGGATGTTAGGAACAAGTTCTTTACCATGAGCGTAGCACTGGAACAGATTGCCAGGGAGGTGGTTGAGGCCCCATCCCTGGAGGTACTCAAGGTGAGGATTGACAGGGCTCTGGGAAACCTGGTCTAGTTGAGGGTGGCCCAGCTGACTGCGGAAGGGGTTGGACTAGATGACCTTTGGAGGTCCCTTCAAACCCAGACCATTCTATGACTTTATGATTCTATGACTAAACCACTCTAGTCCTGTTTAATGGTGCCAGTCTATAGCTTAGCTGCAAGATTTTTTCCCTCATACTTATGAGTTTATTTCAGATACTCAACATCTGTAGGTCCCATTATTCTCTTCTATGGATGTTCTGTTTTGAACACTTTTTCTCAATCTCGAATGTCTTCTCAAGAAATGAAACCCTAATGTTACAACATGCTTTATACCAGCTGCTAGCGTATTAAAAATGCAGTCTCCAATATACACATACATAGTGCAGAACTATGAGAATTTATGGCAAGTGGATTTGGAAGTGCTTCTAAAAGAAATGCTGCATGGTTTCAAATGTGATGGTGTTAAGCTTTTCATTGCCTTGTGCATAGTCAGTAGTACTGAGGAAAAAGGATGGAGGAAAAGGAATGTCACAGTTTTTTGTGTAGTCCTGAATGAACAGCATGAACAGTTAAAAAGTACTCCTCCTCTGGAGACTTTCAGGGCCCATCTGGATGCATTCCTCTGTGACCTGAGCTAAGTTATGGCCCTGCTTTGGCAGGGAGGTTGAACTTGATGATCTTTTTGGGTCCCTTCCAATCCCTGACATCCTGTGATCCTGTGAAAATACTTTTTCAGGGTTTGCACGACTGAATATCAGCTCAGAGCAGAAATGGATGTTACTTGTAAGATGTGTTCGCATTTGCTTTATTTTGCTAGTTAAGAAAACACAAATATTTATGTGTAATTGTCTTATAGGAGCAGCCTTCTGTGCATACTGTATGTGTGTTTTGCTTATTTGAGTCCATCTCTCTCTTCTTTTCTGAGTGCTGTTAACTTGCTCATAGTTGTTCCAGGACTGACATATACACATCCTGACAAATACAGCAACAGAGTGGATAGAACAGCTAGGGAGACATTTGTGGTAATGCTTTTTTTTACTGTATGGGTATACAGAATTATGCTATAAAACTTTTTCCAAGCACAAGCTTCATACTGATATAGCCCTTCTTCTGTAGTTGCTTCTAATTTATACTTGTACGAAAGCAGAGCAGGAAGCAAAGCCAATGGTTTAGTTAAAGAACATTCAATTTAACATGAATGTTATTTGGCCTCTGTCAGTCTCTGAATCGTGAACAATGCTTTTTCATCACACAGTACAAAGTTGTTTTCAGGCTTTCTGAGAAGCCCAGGACTGGTGTTGCTTGTATCTTTGAAAGCACAGAGTAGATTATTGCTTAAATTACAGAGAGAAAAAAAAACAAAACACAGAAGATTATTAGTTTTATGTTTGTTTTTGCATTAATTCTTCCTTTAAAAAATGTAATGCTGTAATTGAAGTACAAGATACTTGCCTGGGAAGTTCTGCTCAGTTACTGAGGAAGTACAACAGAGCAACATCCATTTTCCCACAATACTTTGATGTTCTTAGGCAGGCTTTGGCAAATAGTCTTTGGTATATTAGATTTTGTAAAAAAAAAACGGTATCTATAAAATAATTACTTATCTAAGTTCCCTGCTATGGCAGACACTGACTGATAATACTCTGTTCTGGAACAGCATCAAGGTACTTTTGATCGTCATGCTCAAGTTCACTAAGATGTGTTTTTATGCTTCAAGTTCTTCACACTTGAAGATCACATACAACAGGTAGCATTACTAAGGAATAAAATAAAGCCTAGAATTACATGAATATATTCAAGATAGAACTTCTTGCAAGTTGTTTAGTGTACTTCCAGTGAGGTCACTGAGTACAAACCTTATTATCTTTACACTGAAAAATCAAATGTTTTTCTTCTAAGAAGCATTGTCGAAAGGGAGTAATATAAAGTAAATAACAAGCTGTTTGGGGAGTCACATGCCTTATTGTTCTTTACAAGTACTTGAAAAGAGGCTGTGATGAGGTGGGTGTTGGTCTCTTCTCCAAAGTAACAAGTGATAGGACAAGAGGAAAGAGCCTCAAGTTGTACCAGAGGAGATTTAGATTGGGTATTAGGAACATTTCTTTTACTGAAAGCGTTGTCAAACACTGGAACAGGTTGCCCAGGGAAGTAGTGGTGTCACTATCGCTGCAAGTGTTTAGAAGACATGTAGATGTGGTCTTTAGTGATGTGGTTTAGTGGTGGGCTTAGCAGAGCTGAGTTGGACTCGATCTTAAAAGTCTTTTATAACCAAAATGGTTCTGTGATTCTTTGTGTTAACTATAATCAGAGAGTGTAGGAACCTTGAGTGCTACAATGATGAATGTACTACAAAACAGGGATATTAGGGGGTGATAGGTCTCCAGTGAATCAGACTTCATTCTATTCTCTTTCTTGCTGAGATGGGTAAGAAAAGTATCCGTTACTGTTAGCAGTAACCTTTTTTGTTTTACCGAGGCTAAAGATAGAGGTCTGGCTAGGCTAAATCAGGACCCGAGACAACTTGTCTGCCTTGCTTGCCACACTTTACCCAAAAACGTTTTGTGGTTTGTGAATGAAAGTATGTTTAAATTGTTTTCTGACAAACTGAGTCATTGTTGCTGCTGCTCTGCAGTTCTTCATTTGTATGGATTTCAGAAATCCTGAAATAACACCTGTAACGCCAGTTGTGTCATTTTGGTTAGCCTCTGGTAGAAAGCGATAAAAGCCTGATGCAAAGAAAGCATTCTGTTATATTGAGTCTGGTTTCAAGAGCTCTGGTGAAATATGCAGACATCTAGTTGTGCAGGATGCTTTATAGACACTTCATTCCAGCCTGGTCATTGTAGCTATTACCCATTAAGAAGAAGTCTGAGGAATAATTACATTTCATAGGCATATGTCTGAGCATGAAATTAGTAGGCAAAGATGGAGGAGCTGTGGACTCACTGATCAGGTTTGAGGAAAAATAAAGACTGCTTAGGCACCTCTCCACAGAGAAATTTGAAGGGAAATTAGTCACTGAGTCGCCTTTTGCAGGAGGGAAAACAAAAATCCGTGAATGAGATCATCTGAGCAGAGGTGTGTGAGGAGCTCTGCAGGCAGAGAGAACACAGCAATTTATAGAACTCTCAGGTACAGGTCAGTATAGCTCACCCAGCAGGACCCTTTGAAAATGTGAGGAGAAAGCTGAATGTCAGGGGAATTATTAAGTTTGTAGACTTGTAGAAGAGAACTAATTTGAGAGTTGAGATGATTTCTAATTACCATCTTTCTGTTATCTGAGTGAGAACAGTTCTCATGTAAATAGTAAGATACGTTTGTGATTGCCAAGAAAAGAAAAGCTGATGGTAACTTGCAGTGTTGTCTAAGGTAGTGCTGTCCCTCTTATGCTGTGATTGTTCAGACCAAACTACATCTCTAGCTGTTTTTACTTAGTAGTTAACCTTAGTTGCTATCCTTCTGTGTGGAATAGATCTAAGATGACTAGAATGCCAGACTCATTAAAAAATGGCACAAACCCTAATTTTCAATAAAACAATAAATAGAGGTTCATCATTTGTTTTTGTATTGTTTTCTTAGGCTATAAGATCTGTGGAATCTGTGGGTATGTGTACATCAGATGAAATGTTCCAGAGCTATTGGCCATCTGTGCCATTTTAAATTGGTAGTTCTGCATGGCTCTACTCACTGCTTAGAGAAAGTAGCAGCTCAGATCCCAAAGGTGAAGAGATATATCATGATAACACTTTGCTTCTCCTAATAAGCAGACTTATCTTGCCAGTCTGGCACAAGCTCAACTGCTGTTTGCATGGACTGTGTTGTGTTGCATGGTTTTGACACATCCTTTTTTTCTGGCTTGAAGCCCATCTTGCACAGTCAGAGATAACTTTGCGCAAAACCCAGTAGAATATAGGGGAGATACAGTATAGATATTGCTACCTGGTACTTGAGGAAGAAATAAGTTTAGAGATGCTTGAACTTTTCTAAAAGAGCTCTCAAAAGGCTTCTGAAATTTCCAGCTTAATTTTGTGACCTCACTGTTGTCATGTGTTAGGGTGAACATTCTGAATTTCGGGGGGCTAGGTGGACTGAACATTTCTAAAGTTCACTTGTACAGAACCAGTACTGCAAACTATATATCAGGCTTATAAAAAATATGGAAAACTATTCCTTTTCTTTCTTGCCTTAAAAAGACGGCTTTAACACCAGAAAACTATTATGAGACTGAGAAAATCTAATGTTTCAGGTGGGAGTTGTTTGAGGAAGAATAAGTGGTTGGCAGAGGTGCATTGTGTTGAAAATAAATGTGCTTAAGCAAACATCCCTCCCACCCTGAGCAGGCCTGCGAACAGGCCAAAGCTGCCCTCCCTGCCTCAGGCCTGCAAGGCCTCGGCAGGCCGTCTGATGCAGCTGAGAATTCGCTGCCGTCCGGGAGCCATCTCCCCACAGGAACCCAGAGACAGGCAGAGAGAGAAGTGCAGGGAGGAGAGGCAGGGAGAGGAGCGTGGTATCAGCAAGGCTCTGACTTATGAACTGTGGTATCAGGAAGCTGAACAGCAGTGTTACAGTAGCCTGGGCTGGGCAGGCCTTTCCACTGGGACTCTCTCTCTTTTTGGAGGGCTTTGTGATCCTCTTCAGGGAACCTGGGCCCCGAACCGCCACAGTGAGTATTGCCGACCGGGTGGGCAGTGAGTGCGTGAGTGAGTATGGCATGCAAGGGAAGCAGAGGAGATTGCTTGGGCTTTCACCTCAGAGCCCCTCAGTCTTTGAGAGGCTGAACTACCTTCAGATTCTATGCAAAAGCATCTGCTGTCTATAACTGCCTGAAGGGAGGCTGTAGCCAGGTGGGGTTGGGCTCTTCTCCCAGGCAAGCAGCAACAGAACAAGGGGACACAGTCTCAAATTGTGGCAGGGGAAGTCTAGGCTGGATGTTAGGAGGAAGTTGTTGGCAGAGAGAGTGATTGGCATTGGAATGGGCTGCCCAGGGAGGTGGTGGAGTCACCATCCCTGGAGGTGTTCAAGCAAAGCCTGGATGAGGCACTTAGTGCCATGGTCTAGTTGACTGGCTAGGGCTGGGTGCTAGGTTGGACTGGATGATCTTGGAGGTCTCTTCCAACCTGCTTGATTCTATGAAATTCTATGAAATAAAGCTAACCTTAATGTTTATATGAAGCATCTACGTAGTAATGGAAACAATATGGTAACTTTAAAGATGTAAGTTTGCCATTTGATTCACACAGTCTGACGCTTCCATATCATTGCTTTTCATATCACTGAGTGTGCTAGTTTGAAGCTAGCTAGAATGTTTTGGTGAGAAGAACTAGATTACAGGCTGTGAAAGACAAACAAGGGTTATGTCTACTTCACTCATAGGTTTGCTGAGAGGTGTAAGAACAAGAATCTAAACATAGATAAGGCACTTCTTCTGCTTGGGAGTTCTGAGCTGCATTTCTCTCTAGCCTCTCTGATGTCTCTCTGATTAATCCACTTTGCTTCCTAACCCCCTGGCTGAACCTCCATTCTTCCTTGGAACTGGGATAAGGCAGAGAAGGGTGGGAGAAGGTGGAAGGGTGGTTGGGAGCCCCTCCTGGGGACTCAGGTTTCTGAGGTATTACCTCAGAAAGGTATTACCCTTTACCTTGTATATTTCTGTATATACTGTGAATATCTGTTTTTATATTGAACTAAGCTGTAAATATAAGCTTCATTCAAATTTCCAGAGCCATCTGAGTCTAGTCAGGGTGATTTCCGAAGGGGGAGGTGAGTAACACCCAAACCACCACACTAAGTCACTTCACTTTCACAGGTAAAACACATTCACTGGAGAATGATCCTTTATTAAAAAAAAAAGAAACCACTTTTTATTAAAATACAAAAGTTATGCATAGTATTTCTTTACTGTCCACCCTGACAGTCTGTTACTAATTCTTGCCATTGTCATCACTTGGGAGTCCTTGGAGAATCTCTCATCTTACTTCTGTCAATGACAGACCATGCCCATGACTAGAAAAACAACATTGTTAATCTTGCAGTGTCTATGAAGGCATCTTAATCTAGTTTTTGAAAGTTTCTACCAGACACATGTTTGTTATTTAATCAGAGATAGTGGATAGGTCATATTCTCCTGTTGCTTCTTTAATCTCCTTGGCAAGTTTCCTACCTTTTGTTTTTTGACTTAACCTATACAGTATTTGTCTGCCTGCCTTTCATTCCTTTCATAGTGACTTACCTCAAAGTGTTGTGGGGATCAGGACCCTGTTGCCTTCAAGCAAACACTATAATTTTTATGGAGGTGCTGTGCAGCTTCAGAGAAGATGATTCCAGTAAACGGAGGCAGGTCCTTACACCACTGAAGCCAAAATAAGAATCATAGCTCAAAAAAAGAAATTAGACTCTGTCTGAGACTGAAATTGCAGTTGTGCCTCACTCTTATTTACAAGCAATACTTCCATTTCTTGTATTTTATGAAATAAGATTTTAGTAGTCCCCATCTTCTATATGGAACATTACTATATAATCCACAGTTTTGACCTGCCCTATATTTTGTATGTCATAAGCAGCTTTATTGCTTTCTTATAAATCAGTGAAACTGCAAATAGGGTGGAAGAAAAATGGCTGACTTGTCTAATTACAGAGCACTCAGAGATCAGAATAGAGCAGCTCTTTAAATCGAAGGACATAACATTTAAACTCTGACTATAACAAGGTAGCATGGCACACATTTACCCATTCCTCTTGACAACCATTGTAAGAGGAATGAGAAATTACAGCAGCATTATCTATTCTCATTAAATGTGCAAACTTCTATATACTTTCCGTGAGTGCAATATTCATGTACACTTAACAAATCATTACATCAGCCATTTTACTACATTTGAATGTCAAGTACAGCAAAGGAGTAACTTAACAGGACAAGGAGATGATCATCAAAGAATAAGTTTAAGGACAAACATTTTCTTGTTTTCCCCATTTAAAAATCTGTTTTCTCAAAGAGCAATTTAAGAATGGTCTACAGTGTTGTGGAAGATGTTCTGTTACAGAACTGCATGGGGAACTGTAATTCTGTACTAGACAAAGCTGAGATTGTAATGAAACAAAGAAAAGCTGTTTGAAATTGAACTATTACTCTGGATCAGATTATCCCATGCTTGTGAATTACTTGTGGATAGAAGTGGCAACCTGAAAATGTGAGACTGCTTTGCAAAACCTCCAGTCTAAACCCCACGTTAGAGCTTCTCATGCTTCCTGGCATGGTCACTTCTAGTGCAGTGGAGTTCATTTTTTTCACTGCAAAAAATCAAGTAATCATTTGAATTCGATGTGGGCCCTCACACAGTTTCTGTTTTTTTGTGGTCCCAGAGTAGCCCTGGCTCAGAGGACTTTTCCTTCTAACCAGAAACCTCTGGCTGCTCTGTATTTGTGAAAAAGAACTCTTCTCCATCCAGCTGGCTGCCTCTTCTGTGTATGCAGCTGCCCAAGAGCAAGGACTCAGGTGTGACTGGTAGTGCTTGAGAGGGCTTTCAATATGCATGTTAAAAAATATTCCTGGAAGCCTACAATCTAAATACATGAAAAAGATGAATAAAAATGTGAGAAAGAAACAGTGGCAGAGGGAACACAGAAGGGGAATCTGTAGTGCCATTTTCCTGTGTTACAAGGTATTGGTCATATACAGATTTTGCTTCTGATAAAGGTCTAGCTTATTAGCTCATAACTACCAGAGAGCAAACAGCTTAGACTCTCTCCCTGTGTGGTTACATTTCTTCTTCCCATCTGTTCAATTGGCTATTGCTTTTTCTATGGTGGATCCTCTGCAGTACTATAGTTCATAGTTATGTGAAGCAAATGAAAGACATTATGAAAATGGCAAAGCAATGAACATCTCTCTTGGCTAAACCTGAGTTTTAGCATTTCCTCCTTGACATGAAGAAAACACTTCATTTTCATCTCTTTGATGCACTAAAATTATGGTACAGTGGAAGGAATTAAAAATTTATTTTCTTTCTAAGTGTTTGAACACAAAAAAATGAAACAAAATTGGATCACTAAAGCTCTTCCCAGAGAGAGTGATTTGCCATTGGAATGGGCTGCCCAGGGAAGTGGTGGAGTCGCCATCCCTGGAGGTGTTCAAGAAAAGCCTGGATGAGGCACTTAGTGCCATGGTCTGGTTGATTGGTTAGGGCTGGGTGCTAGGTTGGACTGGCTGATCTTGGAGGTCTCTTCCAACCTGGTTGATTCTATGATCTGAATATGGCAAAAACTTCTAAAACTTAAAAGAAGTTATGGTATTGTTTAGGTAGTTATTTCTGACAGTACCACCCAGCAAGTACCCTTTTTGTATTGCCAGACAGTGTTTAAGTATTGAGGCATTAAAAAATAGTTCCACAGAAATAATGTGGTGTTTTTTTTTCTTGTGTGAAACAAAGATTTGTCATGGTACTTACATAGTTTTGTAATTGGTGAACAATATATCTACACTACACTTTATTGAAGAGTGAATGCTAGAAACTCATGTTTCTGTGTTATGTTTTTTCTATTGTGGCATGATTTAGCTTATGGTTCTGACACCACGTACAGGATTGTGTATGTCATGAAATGCCTGGTACGTTGTGCTACATCTCCAGAGTTCATCTGTTACTGAGACACCAATTTAATGATTTTGTATTTCCCATAGACTTGAATGAGGCAGCTGACTTGTGGTGGTTTCTTAAGCATGTTGGGTTGAGATTTTAAGAGATCCTAATGTGGTCATCCAAGATTTTACATGCTAATGATACCAGACTTAGGCCTCCAAGGCAAAAAGATGTAGAAGAGCGAGCAGAAAATGGTGCAGAGAAACTTTTTTGTGAGCTAGAGAGGCAGAATAATAAATCTCAAGATTTACTGCTGGGGCACAGAAATACCTGACCTTTCATAGTGCTCCTTTCCTTTTCCACTTTCAGACAAGTGTGTTCAGGGGATTCACTAAGCTCACGGTCATGCAGGCTCCCTCCTGTGAGGTAATTACACTGCAATCTACGAAATGTACCTGTTTGTGTTTCGTGCCTTGCAGTTTCCCAGCACAAATACTAAGCAATGGTTATGATGTAGTATAACTACTTAGCAGTTTTTCACCATGTGCTATAACTAGCTGTCCAGGAAAAGGTGAAATAATATTTTATAAAAAGATATTTTAAAATTATAACATATTGATTCATTAGAAACTTGACTTATTTTTTTTTCCTGTGTTGCTTATATGGTAAACCAAATATATGTACATTCCACCCTTCTCAGTGAACTAGGTTGAGTGTCAACTTGTAATTCAGTAGTGTGTTGAAAGTATTAACTGAAATGGCAGAACATCAGTAGTCTGCTGAGGCATAGCAGTATAATCCAGCTAATGAGTTACATAGTTTAGTTTGCTGCATGGTGATATATTATGGTTTGGTAATCTATAATTTATAATAAATGCATAGTATTAAGTTTTTATTGACTGGTAATATAAATGTAATTATGATTTCAAAGTATGCATTGTTACAAGTTTAAGTTTTGTGGTCGTCACTGCGTACTTGTCTATATTGGATAAAGCTCTTTTATATGCAGTATCTGGTTTGAACTCTAGTGCCCTGATGGTAAATTAATTGTTATTAATTATTAGTCATTAAGCACAGAGAATATGCACTAGGCGAAAGTCTTCTACAGATTCAGCTATGGATTTCTATAGTGAGTTCCCTGAAATGTAAACAGTGAATGCTTTCTCTCTTGCTTCCACTACTATTGTAATGATTGAGGGTTTTCTTGAGAGCATTGAAGAGCTATGTCTTCAGGAAAGGGCTGAATGAGGAACACACTGAAAGATTGACCTGCTATGTCTTGCTTCATCACTCAGAGTACTCCATGTTTAGCAGACAAGAAGGGATTTTTTCTTTTTAAATAAGACTTGGAGAGATAGAAGCTCTGTAGATTTCACTGGATGTATTGGCAAAGCTAAGAAATATAAATTTAACTTCAGAAGATTAAATAAGAACTTAATAAATGTAAATAAGATTCCTAAGAACAAAATGATGTCATCTAGTTGGAAAGGAAGATAATCTTAACAGGCTAGTTTTGAATTAATTGCAACAGAGCAATATTGAGGAGCCTAAAAATTCAAATATGTAAGGCCTCTCTCCAGATGCCTACTGCAAATTGCATGTTTAAAATAGTAACAGGTTTCAGAGATCTATCATTTGCCTTCCGATACTTGGACAGCCAAATCTCAGTCTTTTCAAAACATTTTGTTTGCTGCTAGCCCTGTTTCAAAACTTAGAACTTCCAGAGAAGGTGGAACTAAAAAGACAATGACTAACTCCACAGCCAGCAAAGAGTTTGGAAGATTTTATGTAGAATGGCATAGAATAGTATAACATGAAATAGTTCCTGTTGGGAGGACTTGCAACAATCATATAATTACAGAATTATTGAGGCTGGAAGAGACCTCTGAGATCACCAAGTCCAGCTGATGTCCTAACACCACCATATCAGCTAGACCATGTCACTGAGTGCCACTTCAAAATCTTTCCTTAAACACCTCTAAGGATGGCAACTCTGCCACCTCCCTGGGCAGTTCATTCCAGTGTCTATGCTTTCCACAAGGAAGTGCTTCCAAACATCCACTCTAAACCTCCTCTGAGTCAGCTTTAGGCCATGCCCTCTCATCACAAGATGCCTGGGAGAAGAGCCTGACTCCCACCTTACTACAACTTCCCTGCAGCTAGTTGTAGAGTGTGATAAGGTTCCCTCTGAGTCTCTTCTTCAGATCAAACAAGCCCAGCTCCCTCAGCCTATCCTCATAAGACTTTCTCTCCAGTCCTTTCACCAGTCTTGTTACTCTCCTGTGGACCCACTCCAGCACCTCAATATCTTTCTTGGAGTGATGAGCCCAGAACTGCACAGTACTTGAGACAAAATCTCACCTAGCCTAAAATGCCTGACAAAAAGTAAAAGCCTATTACTAAGGTTCAGCTACATCTGCTGCCTCCCTAGGAAGCCTCTTCCGTGACATTAATACTGGTTGATAATATCAACCTTAGTTTGAGAACAGTATATGGATTAATTTTGTGAATGATTCCCTCTTTAAATTTGCTTCTGAAGTGCAGGAAGACAATGGAATTCATGTTTCCTGGTTACAAAAGTAGGAGACCATACGTACAAGGAATGCATAGACAAGCAGAAGGTTTTCTATGCACTTTCTTTTCACAGACGCTTGTTAACAAGAAAAATTACAATACAGGCACAAAATATAGAGAAACACATTCAGTTGACATCTTCCAGTAAGTCTGGAGTAAAAGAGAAGTCCTGAAGAGTCTTCACTTTTATCTTTGCAGACAAAACCAGGGAAGATAATAACATTGGGATTTTCTTATGAAAATAAGTAGCTTTTATCTTTGCCAGAAGGTTCCTTTATGTTTTTATGTGTGTGCTTACGTATATTCACACAGGCACTGGTAATCACTACTCTGTAGTCACAGTTACTGCAGATTATGCTTTGATCAGGACTATAATTGTCTGAAATAACTGTATGGATCATTTTAAAATGAAATGAATTATGTCTTAAATATTCGTTTTCATATAAGGGCAATACACACAACTGTTGTCTTCCTTTAATGCTCTCCCTGCTTAATTTCCCCCAACCTAAAAAAGAAATGAGAATGGAAAAATTATTCCTACAAATTCCAGATTTAGTGTATGTAGTCAAAAAGTGTCCCAAATTATTTCTTAACTTCTAAAATGACATGTTGCAAATGTTGATGCTTCTATTTAGATTGAAACTTTTCAACACACTGATATGTCCTTGACCATGCTGAACTATGTTGTTCACAGACACAGAATTGAAAAACAAGTATGCAGGATCAGATATTTTTAAGGAACTCACTGCTGATTGACATGAGTGTATAAAAGGAGTAGGATCGTTCTTTATTTACTTAATACTACTCCTCTGTATGTATAGAATCATAGCATCAACCAGGTTGGAAGAGACCTCCAATATCATCCAGTCCAACCTATCACCCAGCCCTATCCAATCAGCTGCAGCATGGCACTAAGTGCCTCATCCAGTCTTTTCTTGAACACCTCCAGGGAGTGACTGTGACTTCACCACCTCCCGGGGCAAATCACTCTCTCTGCCAGCAACTTCCTCCTAACATCCAGCCTATACTTCCCCCAGCACAACTTGAGACTCTGTCCCCTTGTTCTATTGCTGATCGTCCAGCAGAAGAGGCCACCCCCCACCTGGCTACAATCTCCCTTCAGTTAGGTGTAGACAGCAATGAGGTCTCCCCTGAGCCTCTTCTGCAGGCTAAACACCCCCAGCTCCCTCAGCCTCTCCTCATAGGGTTTGTGTTCCAGGCCCTTCACCAGCCTTGTTGCCCTTCTCTGGACATGTTCCAGCACTTCAACATCTCTCTTGAATTGAGGAGGCCAGAACTGGACACAGTACTCAAGGTATGGCCTGACCACTGTTGAGTACCAGGGAAGAATAACCTCCCTTGTCCTACTGGCCACACTGTTCCTGACAAAATGCTATGACTCTAAGTTCCTAATCTACCTTTGGTCGAGCAAAGTCACACTAGCTCTGTTTTGCCGAATGAACACCAGCTAGTGGGCCAACTTGTCTTTGGTTTTTATATAGCCTCATTCTCTTATTTAAAAACATGCAACTTTGAACCTGAAATGGACATTCAGAATAAAGGGCTCAGAAGAATGGAATAAGTTACAGGACAAAAAGAGTGTGACTGAAAGAAACCCTATGCCGTTCCCATTAAAAGGAAAGGCAGGCCATCAGCATGTCCTTTATTAGGCCTTGTGTGCTTTCTGCTGAGGGAGGATAAGACGTGGGGAAAGAGAGAGTAGAAGTTTAAATCAGAATTGATATCAAATGCAACGATTAAGTATTGACAATTTTTCAGGCTTTGGAATGGTTCCCATTTGCAGCTGCAAGGCACTACAGCAGCTTTAGTATTTACGAGCACTTGGTGAGTACTCTGACAGGTTTATTATTTGTTGGCTTTCTCCAGCATTGCACAGTAAAAATTGTTTTCAAAGAGGATTCAAAAGTGTATCTAGCTGCCGCTGTATCAAACCCAATCAATCCACCAATGTATTTCACATTCTTGATTGATAACTGGCTCAGCAGTTTGGCATTTCAGGGAAGGAGTGGAAGTGGAGCAGGCCTCGACAGTCATTAATCCTTTTTCCCTGAGCCTCCCTTGGGCAACTGCTTGTGCCATTAACCACATTTCTTACTGCTGATTTCCACAATCCCATGGCTGCTCAAACGACCACAAATTCACCACTGTCGGTTTCACTTACCATAGACCTTTCATCACACTGGCCTCGGTGGCTCTCCTGGGCTGATAATGGTCAGGGGAACATCTCTCTCTGTCTTTTTTACCTGTATTTTTTTTTCTTGAAAGTTGGCCCATTAATTTGATTCTTTATCTCAGTCTTTTTTCCTCCCTGTAATTTTATGCTGTTTCTTATTGAACAGGACCATGGGGCTATGAATGTACTTCCTTTGAAATCTGCTTGAGTGGGTTGGGGTGAGAGATCTTGTGGTAAATAAGCTAGGGAGGCTGGCTCCCAACTCTTTTGCTGCTGGTTGAACTGGTTGTTCATGATTTGTCAATTGTGGTCTGCATTACCATGAAGCCAAATAAATTGTGTTAGCTGCTGGGAAGATAGGCTATTTATTTATTTGTTGATTTGTGTGTGTGTTGTTGCTTTTGTTTTCATTTATGTATTTAAATGCTGTAAAATTGTGAGAAAGCTCACAATGTGCTGGCTGAAATGCCAGAAGTAATTAAGCCAAACTGTTTCCAATGAAACAACTAAGTTGTCTGTCATTGTGAGGAGCAGATATCTATAATTAATTGGGAGCTGGAACTGCTAAGGAGAACGGAAGGAGAGAGAGAAACCACGTTTTGCATATTTTTCTTGTGTTGGCTTCATTGCACCAAGAGTACTGAATACACCAGATGGGTTTAAAAAATACAGATTTGAGCTCCCCGCTGAGGATTCAGGATAAAGTCTATCTGTCATTTGTCAGCAATCTGCTGTTATGTGTAACTGTGCTGCTGTAAGCACTGCTTGGTGTGTATTTACTATTACATTAAAGCACAAATATCTCCTCCACCTGTCCTCTCTTAAGAGTAGTATGTCTTGGACAAATCTGTTTTTTAGAGTCTTTTTTAACAGTCCTTAGCTTAGGAAGCAGAATCCATGTTAAGAAGGAGTGAAATATCTAAATGATGAGAATTAATTGTGTGAGGATAGGGAATTCAAGCGATGAAGTCAGCATAAAGAATTTAAAGGGAAGGAAATAGAGACAAAGAACCTCACTGAAATTATGAAAGGGAGTCAAATATTATGAAAGAGTTGAACTCACACAGGAATCTTCCAGTGTGTCTATAAATTGTAAATCAAAACCTGTCCCTGAAAACCTGTCCCCCATGAAAGCCTTTACCCATGTCAAAGGCTCCACTGAGTCCACTAGAGTGACCGTCTCTTAATCAAATTTGTGTTAACAGTTTACAGGTCCAGGGCCAAGTACCTCAGGAGATCATTATTTCAGCTGATAAAAATATTGTAGTTTATGAGGAGAAATTAATAAAGAGCAAATAGGTGAACTGTTAACATACAAGAAAAGATTTCAAGTGAAGGCTGGGAGCTGCATCTGCTGTGGCAAGAAATTGATAAAAGGTGGTCAGTATTATGTGGGACATTGCTCTTAGTGAAATAACCTTGATTCTGTTATATGAGAGCTTGATTCCCCATATTAGCAAAACATCAGAGTACCTGAGGATATGAGCAGAATGCACATGAACTTAGCCTGGAATTGGTTTGTGTTGAGGCAGCACTGCTCTGTGCTTTCTTGAACAGTCTCTGCAAGTAGTATTGGTGCAGAGATCTGGGACAGCTTGGAAGAATCATGGTAAATGTAGCAGTTTGCAAAAAAACCCTGTTGCTTTTTAGGCAGTGGAAAGGCTGAAGCTTGGCTTCCTATGGGTTTATATCCCAAAGTGAGTCTGTTGTGTATATCCTTTTGTATCTGAAGATAATGATCTAATTTTGTAGCCTGTCTGACAGTAAAGGCACTTTCAGAGTTTCTTTTTCTCTTCTATGCCATTGCATTTCCCCAAATTTACAGGGATTGTTAGGTATTTGAGATCCTTATCTCAAATTGTATGGGCAGAAAGGTACAGAAATTTTGGGGGAACAAAGGCTGAAGAAGTTTGCAAAACTGGACTAAAACAGTGTTTAAATGTAATGTATGAACAGGATCATCGGGGGAAGATTGCTGCCCTCTTGACTGATTTCCCTCTGGTCTTTATCTGGTATGTTCTTGAGCCATTAGGAGAGAACGAGACCTTATTTCTTTTTTCCCCTTAGGAGAAAAGACAAAAAGGAACTTCATTTCTCATATCACCCTCCTGAAGAGCCTTTCAGAATTCTGCCCAAGCTGTTCTAATACATAGACTCCCTTGTTAGAGACCTATCATCCTCCAGAATATCCTATCTATCTGAATTTTACCTTGCTATTAAGTAGGTCATGGGGGGATGCTGTGAGACCTTGCCTGGATTGCTTTAGAAAAAAAAAAAAAAAAACAAACCCAACCAGTGGTGCACCCTAACACTTTGAATACATTGCAAGCTTCTGAAAATGCTGGGTTTAATTTAATTTGTGCCCTGCAATAATGAGTTACACAACAGCATGATATTTGCAGCACGTAGAAGCTTATTTCCCAAATACCATAGTATGAGAATCAAGCTATTCCTTGGGCTGCACAGTGTCAAAGATAATGAGAGAATGAAACACTTGCCTTGGCTGGGAGTACCCAGTGGAAGATCCCATAGTTACGGTGCATTTGTTGCTAAAGCTTGAGCGACAGAATGTTCACAGCTTATAAATGCTAGTAATACTGACAGGTTCATCAAACTCATCTTCTTAGAGCTAGGACAACTTATTACATATTTTTAACCCAAAGGACTTTATCTAATTGATGGATTTGGGTTACGTTACGGATACAAAATAACCTTGAGAGAATCGGTGTTCACTGCTGGAGCTGAATTTGATAGAGTTGAAGTGCCGTTCACCCAGGGATTCAACAAAACTGATAGCTCTAGGTTCTATATGACCAATTTAAATTGTGTGACTAAAATTGCATTTTCTTTCTTAAATATAGCACATGTTGATTAGGTTTGAGGGAGTGGAGAATATATAACTTAAACCCTCTTAAACCAGTAGAGATTCTTCCTTTAGGGCTTTGCTTTCGCTTTTCCTTTTTTAGAATGTTAAGTGATGGCATTTCTAACACTCGAGTAGGATGATCAGAAATCAAGTTCAACACTTCCACAGGAGAGAGGGCTTTATTCTTTATGATGACTGGAGTCTATCCTGTCATGCATTTGTACAAGCTTTTAATAAAGCTATGTATTAAAATAAAGCCTGTAAATTATGCATCTTCAGCCTTTTTTATTGCAGGGTTAAATAATGCTTTCCAAATGACAGCTAGGAAACAAAGGCTGGAATGCCTTGACTAAGCTCACACAGTAAGTCAGTGGTAAAGCTGTGTTTCAGTTGTAGACTGCTGAGTCCCTGAGATATGTAATTGGTGCTGTTTACTAAGTAAATTCATGTCCTGCTTTGCAAGTCCAAGTGGTTCTTCAGTCCTGATTATGCCTTATGACACTTGGGTATGTGGTAAAAAATAAATGCTGGCAGAAAATGAAGAAGAAAACTGGAAAATTGAAATAAAAATTTGAGGTCATGGAGAGATAAAATTGTATTTTTTGTCTTACACCTTAAGTGGTGTACATAAATTGTAGTGGTGTTCCTGGCATAAAACCAGGTTTCCAAACAATTTTTTTCACTATTTAAAATAGTCTTAATTTTAAGCTGAGTTAGAGAGAGGAGGTGGATAGTGGAACAAGAGTGAGATTCGGGACCTAATGTAGAGGTGGGAAGATGATTTTGAGTGTACTCTGTTTTTGAGGGCAAGTTTAAGCACTCACAGGATTCCAGCAGAAAAAGGGAATGCAAAGTAAATGAAAATTGAGGCAGGCATAGTCCTATATGGAATGGAGTTCCCTGCTCAAAGACTGGCAGGAGAAAAATGCTGTTAAATGACTCTGATTTGCTAAATCATCCTCAAGCAAGCATTTCTACATATACTTCTCACTTTCCACTCAAAGCCAACCAACCACATATAGGACTCCTAGTCTATGGTACAGAGGCTACCCACACTTGGTATAATTTTTCTTAACTGGTCTTATCCTTTTCCCTAAGCTTACAATCTAAGATATATTGAATGCATTTTGGAAATAGCTTGAAAGTAAATGACGCATTGAATGGTCAGAGTTCCTTTAGCCAAGTAAGTCCTGGCTTAACACAGTCTGTTCTAACAAGCAAATCCCATGCTCCACAGACAGGAGGGAAATTAACCCTGCTCTGGGTCGAGATAAGGGGATTAATGAGGTCATACACTATACAATCACCTTGGCAAAAGCAGAAGCAGCAGCAGAAGCCAGCGATTAAGTGGTTCCCCCCACCCAAGCACACAGATGCCAACACAACAGAAAAGACCAACACCCCAAAACCTGGAAACTGAAAGAAGCAAGCAAAACAGGAAGGCTCTCATGTTACAACCTGAACTTCGAGAGCCATGATGATGCTTTGCTCCAGCCAGCACTTTGATTTTGAAGCTGGCATGATGGCAGTATGGTATTGAATACACATTGGCAGATTCAACTCAATGCAGAGCACTGTAAATGTAGACAAACTTGTGAGAAGGTGACCCCTTCCTGACACTGTAAAAGAGATCCTGATGGCTGTTGTAGCACTCTGGAAAGTCTGTCTTGATCCATTGTGGGAAAGGTCTGAATAATTTTCAGCCATTCTTATTTTATTTTTGCAATGTTATTTCCTAGTCAGTTGTGTAGGTGACTTTGTAATGCTGAGAATTCAAGAACAGTAATGCTAATAATAAAACCATTTTCATGATGACATTAACTTATCTACCCAAACATTGGCAGATGTTATGGGAAAAATCTTGGCATTACCTTTAAAATAGACTTGAGTGTGTTTTTTGGTGATAGCATTAACATTTATTGGCATAACAATTACAGTAGCTGAAGAATAGCTAGCAGGAGAAGCAACTTATGTAAATTATAAAGGCTTTCTTAAATGTCTCATTGGATTACTGTGATGTTTCCATTTTCAGGAAGCTGCATATATAAAGCAAAGACAGATTTTCTCAGCCAAGGTTCTGTTTTTTTTTTCATATGCTCTGCAAACACATTTCTAAATGAGAAAATGCATTTGAAGGTTAGGAAAATTAAATGATACAAGTGCTCTTTGTATATGCTCCCCACTTTAAATAAAACTGAAGGAGATGATGGTCTTGAAATCTTCACTTTTTCAGAGGCTTTGTGAATATAAACTAGAAGGAGAATTTGGGGAGTTCACCAGGAAAGGGAGTTCACTGGGAGATTTTGTCTCAAATGCAATTATTTCTCAACTTCTCAGATGAAGGAGGAAAAGAAGTTTCAAGGGACTGTAGCAGACAGAATTTGATCATGCCTTTGTTCTCCAGTCCTTGTTAATGTTACTTTGGCTTTTTTCCCAAGATTAGAAACAGTTCTATGTCTTATTAAGCATAAGACATGTTGTCCTGTAGCTGTATTTAGAGATGATACACAAGTGTAGCTACGCATATATGTCTATTTATATATACTTAGTTACGTTAATATCCAAGTTGAATGACCGTTTGTTTTCAAAACTCCCTGACTTACTGTAATTGTTACATTATTCTGTCTTTGAGAGAATGTGTTTCTAGTGTCTAGTCATCTTCCACACTCCTCATGTCTGTCATATTTCTTGCTCTCCACTATCTTGTGTGTAAAGCAAATCTTTTACATTTCAGGCAGTCATGACTATTGTTTGCATTTGGTGGCCAGAAACAAGGGATGAGTGTTTCTTTGAAGCTTTTCCTCTTCCATCTAGAAGCAGGCCACGAGGGTGCTTTCCATTCTGCATTGCTGCTCTGGAACAGTCACTTGCACTGTCACTGTTGCCACTGCTTGCTGCTCTCAGTGAAATTTGTGTGACTAATCAGGCAAGGGACTGCTGTGCACACGTCCTGACTTTCATATAATTACAAAGCACTTTCCTCCTTCTGTGTTTTTTACTCCCCATGGAGAAATTTGATCTAGTGTGTTTCCTTCCAAGAGTCAGGCAGGTGATGTAAGGAGAAGCATTTTTAATTCAAGACAGAATTTTGTGGACCTGTGATTCTGCACAGATTTTATGAAATGGAGGCTGTCTGACTGATATACAAATTGCAAAGCTGCAGACTTTGTTTCTGTCTTTATTGCCTTTCACAGGTAACAGTGGTTGGTTTGTACTGGTTTGTTTAGGGATTTTTGAAATCTACAATAATTATGTTATGGAAGATAGCTTTCAGATTTTTATGAATAAACATAGGTTTCAATTTAATCTCAACAAAATTGCCATAGTCTGTAATATTATATTTTGTTGCCATTATCTTTCTTTGTTTTGGGGAAAAAAAATAGGAGTTTTGGGAAGTGAAAGACACAAATTCATCATATTGTAAAATTCTGGGGAGGCTGTAATTCCCATGCAAGTAAACAATTGAATGCAGCATACTTTTAGCTTTTAATCATGCCAGGCCAGTTTTTGAAGTGGTGGAATGATAAACTTGAAGTCCTGGCCAAATTGGATCTGAGTAAGCTAAGTTTTGCCTGTCATTGCTCTCCTGTGGCTATATGCTATTCAATATGCTGTTTTCTGACAGTTTGACCTTTTCATTCCAATTGGATTTTTTCATCTTGACTTACACAGCTCCTGAATCATGCTGCTTTTAAGAGTAATGTTGCCCAATATTCTTAAGTGATACTGCTATGAAGTAGTAATTATTTCTTGCTTCGCTCCCGCTCATTTTGTTGTACAGGTGTATAAAAATATAGAGGACAGTGTGAGTTGAGTCTGCCTTATGACAAGGCAGCATGTTTACTAAAGGGAAGCTGTTCCGTGCAGGTGAGATGAACCATGATATAGACTGGCAGATTTTATTTGCGTTTGTTGACAGTACCTGATATATAAAGATCATGTGCTGCTTCATGGCTTGTAGGGCAAGGAAATAGCACCTTGTCTTGTGTAACACACAAATGTACACACTTCTACACTTTCTGCAAGGTAATAAGTCTTTATCATGCCTTGCTGTTATAGAATGAATTTGGCTCTCCAAAACCACGTTCTTTAACCTAGGGAAAACCACCTAGAGCACTGTATCTGAAAAAAAGTTGTGTGGACTTAAGCAAGCCTTTAATTAACCTATAAGTGCAATACCGAATCACACTCCTAAATGTAGGAAAATACTGCAAATGAATAATGTATCCAGAGCTACAGAAAAAAAGACTGATGTTGCCTTTCTTACACTTTGGAGGTTGCTTTTATTGATGTCTCTTAGACCTCTGCTATTTCCATTTTAAAATGAACTTTGGGAACAATGTGATTTATTTGGTTATCATCTTGTGACTTACCATCCATCTCGTGGGTAGAGTTTTTATTTCCTTGCCTCAAAATGTCATTATTTCTGGTTCCATCTATTACAACTCTAGCCATGTGATCCTAGGAGAGGTCAAACCCACATTTCAGCATTTTTCCTCCTTCAGCTTTTTTATTCAAGTTTATAGTACTGATACATTCATTGTTTTCAGATAATGTACAGTCCTGTCAACAGAACAATGCACAGTGAATATGTTGTCTAATGCATCATTGAGCTTTTAGTTCTCTGGCTACAGAATTAAATGCTATGCTTATTGTAAGTAACCTATATTCCAAAGTCAGTATTTAGTGAAGGCTTTAGGTAGTTACCAGTGCTTTGAAATACTGAGTGTTATACTACAGTGGCACTTTGTTTAGCCATTAAAAAGACAGTAGTAGTCTGATAACCTACAGGATAATACTGCCTGTTACCAAGCACATACAACGCAGTGCACAATATGTTGACTTTTCTAGTTGTGTACTTCTACTAATTTAACAAGAATTTGGCAAGTAAAGGACAAAAATATTTTTTTAAAATAATTTGTGCATATAAGGCTGAAATTACCATTGTGAAATGAAGTGCATGATGTTGCAGGTACTGTAAGAATCATAGAATCAACCAGGTTGGAAGAGACCTCCAAGATCATCAGTCCAACCTAGAGTTATAATGTGATCGTATAAGCAAAGATAGTGAACAGAAGAGATTCTCAGCTACTGAATTATTAATGTTTAGATGTATATAGTGTAGTTGGTGCTCTGTCCTGGTCTGATTAATGAACTGTTGGCCCAAGTTGATATTTGCACCATGGCTCTACTTGTTGCAGTCTGAGTTGGAACAGAGCTATCAGTTTCTTCCTGTCTTTTCTGAATTCTCCTTTTTGTAATAAATGGAGCATGTTGAGGGAATTTCTGCTAATTCTGTAGATTTTAAAGTTAAAAATATTCTGACATGTGATAAAACAAACAGTATTTTTTCTGCTGTTAAACAGTCATTTCTAGTATCTTTGGAGATGATGCATATTTTATTTGTAAATCACTAATATGGATCTGTAGTGAATAGCTGGTCCATGAGCTGGCTTTGATTTTTGTGTCCTGTGTGTTTGGGCTAGCTTTGTATTTATCTCTAAGTTCCTTCTCCTTCGTAAACAGTGCAAGAAATATGCATGAGAAGATACCACAATATAGTGAAAAGGAGGACTCAGAAAACTTGCTGGTGGGTACCTTTCCTCTATGCTCTGCAGCTGTCCCAGTTCATGCATAGTGTATACTGAGTGAAGAACAGCTGAAATGTGTGTGCTAGCTTCTAGTTTGTGAAAGTTGTTGACTGAATGAACTTGAAAAGGGACAAAAGAAGGTCAGGTAGCAGTAATATGTGGAAAAAAAATAACACTTAAAGCATTAGAGAAGGAGCAGTCTAAAGATGGCTCTCCATCATGAATTTTAAAATGTCTGAAACATCAGGAGAAAAAAGCCAGACCGAGTAAGGAGCATGCTGTTGAGCACTGGATGGATACATATATATTTGTATGCAGAAGACATAAAGCAAATATAACAATGATCACTCTAAAGATCTTTTTAGATCTTTTTCTGAGTTACTGGACAACAGCACTGCTGAGCAGTGTGCTTCTGCTGATGTACTTTAAACTCAATAAAACCCCCCAAGTTGCAACCTTTTTCTGAGAGAATTTGAGTAATGACCTAATGTAGGAAGAGATTGAAAAGATACTCTCTACTGGCTGCAGAATGAGGAGAAACACTCAACAGCTTTCAAGACACACATCCACAGAAGCAGCAACAAAGTCAGGAGTGCAGGAAGCCTTGGTGTTCTAACAGAGCAGATTGCTAATGTTCTCTGAGCTAATGAATTTGGCAGTCTGTATCTAGGATAATACTGCATGGTTCAGCCTGACAACTAGAGAAGTGAAAGAGAAAATAATACACAAGCCTGACTAACATATTAAAAAAATTATAAGTCATTGATCTTTAATTGTTACAGCCCACAAGTAATCAGTTTCTACAATGAATATATTCCAGATACCTTCATAGTTTTTTTTTTTCCCTGTTAGCCTAATTTTTAACATTTAAATTCATATTGCAAGCTACATCTTGCAGACCATGTGTTATTGGTGAGCTATGAAATGAGGATCACTGAATTAGGATAATTGAAAAGGAGGACAGCAGGGAGTATGGGTGGATTCCAGGTAGCAGTTCTAGCAGAACAGAGGTAGGAGAGTAGCCAAGGAATCTGGAATGGAGCTTGGTCAGTCCTTGAAAATGATTATGGTTGGAATGGTAATGTGTGAAGCCTGGCATTAATATGGAAAGAATATTTTAGATACTGTTTTCTAGTCTTATTAACTGACTCAGAGGTTCTTTTCTTGACAACGAAGGTGACCGACATGACTATAAATATGCTTTTATCTGAGGATGTGAAAACATCCTCATGTGATGCAATTGCAAGTGGCCATACTGCTGAACAGAAGAAATGATCCTGCAATGACAAAGAGCTTTAGGCTATTCAAAATTTGTTCCAAGTGCAGTAATAAGTATGTAAAATACTGTTATTAGTTTAGGATGAACAAGGTTGGAGACCTAGTAAAAAACTGGAAGAAAGGAAATTCTGAATGTATGTGAGAAGTTGTCCAAGGGGACAGTTTTCTGATTTTTTGAAAGGGAGAAGGGAAATGGTAATTTGCAACATGTGGATTCTAGTGATTTTCTCAAGATTGTGCTTCTAAAATAATACTGTAATAGGCATAAGAGATGCAGGTGTCTGCTTTTGAATGCATTTCAGATTCCTGCCTAATGTTGACCTAAAGGCAAAACTATCATTTGCATAATCTTTTATCATTTACTTATTCATAGCTTGTCTTGCTAGCACTGCTTTCCCCTCTGGGTTAACACAATCCAGTCATTCAAAAGAGCTGCTTGATGGGATTGAGCTTAACCTGATATGACTCCCACACTTGGACTTTTAGAAAGCCTTTTTAGTTAATTCTGTGGTGGATTCATTGGTAGTGTCCTGTTTGCAGAAAAGAAAGTAGGTCCAAAAGAAGAAAAAAGCCACGCATTAAGATGCACTTTGTATTCATGGTGTAAGCACATGCAGGAACTTTCAATAGTACAGTGTGCTTTATGAGTGGTGTCTAAGTGTCTGAAGGAGTAATGAAATGATCTGTTATTCTAGTTTTAAATTCTGTTCGTGCGCCTGACATAGTGTAGGCGTAAATAAAGTAGGTTTTCAGCATTGTTCTTTCAAATTAAGGAGGTGGCGTAGATAAATTCATCTCTGTGCTCTGTCAGGAAGCTCGTGCTTACTCTTTTCATGCCTGCTGTGTGTAAGGACTGACACAGGCTGACAAAGGCCTAAGTCTTTGCAGCTATAAAAATGGTATCACTCGGTTATTTTCCATGAGAAAGTAGAGAAAACTCCTTACAGAACTAAGCAGTCAGAAAAAAAAATTGAACAAAATTAATTTAGTTCAAGTCTTGGGTCTCATGTAAGTCAACGGTTCTAGTGAAAGTCTTGGTCAGACATCCACTGCCTGGCACCAGTTCTGCACTACATTAATCATATGGGAAGCTGAGACGTGATATCAAAACAGAGCAAACAACAAATCACACCTTTTTCAGGCCGGCGTTGTAACTGAAGCTGTTCTTGCTCATGAGGTACTCCCTTGAGCGACTGCTGCTTGTGTTGTCTTACAGACAAGAGCAGGACCTCTTCCACTGCTGTGCATGGAGAGCGAAAGCGCGCTTGCTCTCTCAGGGAGCAATTATGGATGCCTGATTTCTGCAGTAGATTGAGCTTAGGGATTTGAACCCAGTGAAGAAAATAGTCTGTTTTATGTAGTAGACTAATGCAGTCTTTTGTGTAAAAAAGAAACCTTTATGTCTTTAACATGTCTATGGAAACTATGGTGTTCTGCTTAGTGTTCTTATACATGCAGGCTGCTACAGGCCGCTTTATATAGCCAAGATAGGGAGATCACAGCAGAATGGAGAATAAGAAAGAAAGTTAGTAGAGCAAAATAGTGTTTGTGCAATATATTTGATTTGAAAGGGTAGGAGTCCAGGGATGGATTGAGCATGTGTCAATAGTTTAGAAAGTCTTGTTAGAGAACTGGAAATGAACAAGCCTCTGTATGCTGACAAGGCCAGTAGAAACCTAGTCAACAAATCAGTAATTATTGAAGTTATCAAGATGAACTGATGCAAGCATTTGGCTCATAAAATGGTGGATGAATTATTCATCATCAATTGGAAAAGCATTAGAGGGAAATTCACAGCATTGACTGTATCATCTTAAAGTTTCTTTTACTGCACTAGTGTCTGAATCTTGTCAGATGATGCCTAACAAAACGTTAAGTCTGACTGATATATAAGTTTTCCAAAGGTAATACAGAAATATACTTAGCTTCTGTATGGAGATACTTTGTAGCAAATAAAGTGAAAGAAATATTTTGTCCTCATAATGAACACTGCTTTTTAAATGATTTATTAAGGATGTGTGGGGCAAGCTAGTGGAGGGTGGAGATGTGATGTATCTAGGCTACAACTTCTGTAAGGTCAGTGCAGGTAGAGACTGTGCCAGTGATCTTACAGAGCAAAAGAGAACTTTAAAATAAATTTTTCTTATGAGGAACAAACAAATATTGATTTTGGGTTTACTTACTGATTTATGTGAAAGATGAAACATAGGAACATGGGTATCTCTTTGGCAAGAGAAACCTTCAAGGACCTCTATCTGTCTGTTAATTAAAAATGAGCTTCTCTGAAGCTGCAGAGTCTTACAGTGCTATTTAGTTAAAAAGCACCAAGGGAAGAAGCTACTCTGATTTTTAGGGAACGGATGTCAGCCACATGAAAGAAAGAAAATAGTCTTAATTATATTCTGTTAAAACAGCAGGTCAATTTGATTAATGCACAGTGATAAAGCTTATGAGAGGGTGCCATATACAAACTAGCTTGTTTTATCTGCAGTATTGGCAGACTGCTTATCAAAGATGCTGCATATTACTAATAATTATATACTATATACTAATATAATTAAAGCAAAGCAGTACAAATCAGTAAATTAATAAAGCACTAACAGTTGGGAGGATCATGTCAGACAATTCTTTGTGCTCAAGATTCTGAAGTGAGATTGTCACGGGTGTTACACAAGTGTCAGATAGCTGGAAATCTGTAATTATATTTGCTTTTGATGTGTTAAATTTTTCAGATTTCCCTGTGTAACTGGTACCAGTTGCACAGCAAATCAATCTTTTTCAGTCGAGTGGATTGGAGTGCTTGTCAGCAGCTTGCATTCCTGTTATGCATCCCTTGACTTTTCCTATCTCTGTTTTTCTACTCACCAATATTGCTTCCTTTATGCCATCACTTGTCCTTGAAAGAATTTCCCAGGTGCCTTTTTTCATTTCTTTTATTCCTGTCTTTAGAAGCCTGATTGTCCATATTCTGTCATTTATATGAAATCAGTCACAACAAATGATTGGCACAGGCTGAGATTTTTAAGCTAGTATCATGCCTCTCAGCTGCATTGCTGTTTAAAATAAATTGGGTAACAGACAGCAGAAGGTTTTGCTGTCAGGGAGATAGATTTAGCTGGTAAGGTTTTTGGTTTTTTTTGTACAGCAAGTTAATTGAAGGACACAAAAATTTTCTAATGCATGCTTCTGACTGGTTCTCCTTTGGTGCTACAGGCTAATTATGCATTAGACTTGATGAACTACTGGGGAGGGTAAAAGAGAGGGATAGCATTTGAAACACAAGAGAAGTTGCAGTTGGCACTGCTCAGGATAAGTTCATTATGGTTGGAGGGTAGGAGAGCCCTGCAGAGGGACCTTGACAGGCTGGCTGAACAGAGGCCAATGGGATGAGATTTAACAAGGCTGAGTGCAGGGTTCTACACTTTGGCCACAACAACTCCAAGCAGTGCTACAGGCTGGGGACAGAGTGGCTGGAGAGCAGCCAGGCAGAAAGGCACCTGGAGGTGCTGGTAGATAGTAGCTGAACATGAGCCAGCAGTGTGCCCAGGTGGCCGGCCAGGAGAGCCAATGGCATCCTGGCCTGTATGAGGAACAGTGTGGCCAGTAGGATGAGGGAGCTTTTCTTCCGCAGTACTGAACACTGGTCAGGCCACACCTTGAATACTGTGTCCAGTTCTGGACTCCTCAATTCAAGAGAGATGTTGAGAGAAGGGCAACAAGCTGGTGAGGGGCCTGGAGCACAAACCCTATGAGGAGAGGCTGAGGGAGCTGGGGTTGTTTAACCTGTAGAAGAGGAGGCTCAGGGCTGACCTCATTGCTGTCTACAAATACCTGAAGGGAGGCTGTAGCCAGGTGGGGGTTGATCTCTTCTACCAGACAACCAGCAACAGAACAAGGGGACACAATCTCAAGTTGTGCAGAGGGAGGTATAGGCTGGATGTTAGGAGGAAGTTCTTCCCAGAGAGAGTGATTTCCTGTTGGAATGGGCTGCCCAGAGAGGTGGTGGAGTCACCGTCCCTGGAGGTGCTCAAGAAAAGCCTGGCTGAGGCACTTAGTGCCATGGTCTGGTTGACTGGCTAGGGCTGGGTGCTAGGTTGGACTGGATGATCTTGGAGGTCTCTTCCAATCTGGTTGATTCTGTGATTTCAGAGGCGTGTAACAGACTTCAGCATCTGAGGCACAGCAAAATCAGTGCTGTAGCTATCTGACTGCTTTGCTGAACAGAAAATATTGAAGTATTTGTGTGTACTTGGGGGATGGTTTCCCCAGATGATTATAGTAGGGCAATGTTCTTCGTAGATCACAGACTTTAGGCTAATAACACTCAGCAAGCAGTCAATACTATGCTCAAACCATCTGCTGGCATTACCAGTCTTACCAATTTCCTATGGAAGTGAGTGCAACCACAGGGTTATGTGCTTGACTGAATCCAGCCACAGGGTGTCATGGTAGGCCTGATAGGCCAGAAATGGGCTTATCCATGTCCTGGCTTGCCCAGGCATGCTTTTCTGCTCTCCCCCCTTCTTCTGCTGTTGGGAGAAGCAACTGTGGGAAAGAGGACTCTGTCTTGCTCAGACATGTCGCCCTGCTCTCCCCACTTCTGTGCTGGGGAAGCAACTTCAAGAAAGGAAAGTGGAAGCTCTGGCTTTACCTAATATGGTCAAGCTTGGCAAAATGCTATTCTGGTTGGCTAATCTATGTCCAAAGCCCCGTTAGTCTCAGGCTGTGTGGATAAAAAGGAATGAGCAGGTAGCACAGTGTGCTGCTGCTGCCTCATTGTATCCTGAAGTTGCCTGGAAACTGTCTGCTTTGAGAGCTTACCAGGAACAGGCTCCAAATACCTGCACGTGATCAGCCTGCATAGCCAGCGTGACTATGTGTCAAGACTGCATGTTGCAATGCATCCTGCTGCCCCTCTGTAAAGCTTCTGCTGAACTGGGAATCAAGAGGAACCAGGGCAGAGGCCATGCTATAGACTCCCAGCTGCCTGGGAAAACTCCAAAGCATCTTAATGGCTTTAAGGCCACTGATGGCAACCCCTCCACATGCTTTGGGTACTGTCTAATAATGTTTTGTGAGTGAATACTTAAAGCCTCTTCTAATTCACTAATTGCCTTCTGCCATAAGCAGAAAAGGGCTTCCTGTGTCCTCTAGTGGATAAGTGGTGTAATTAACCACAAGTATCTTCTCTTCCAGTACAGTGTTTGTGTTTGCCACTTTAAGAAATGAGTGCTCTAGTTTTGCCTGTTCCCTGTGTGTATAAATTTCCAAACTGTTACGTTTTTGAACCTTGTGAATAAGTTTTCTGATGAGTTTTAATGTTAATGAACAGTTTTCATAGTTATTAACAATCTTTGCCGGGATATCGAAATTAATCCAGATCAAATTTAAATATTTAGGCCATGTATGGTAACTTTCGTTTTAGGCAAACCACCTGAGGAACTTGACTTCAAACTGGTCTGACATTTCTTTGGTCATAGGATACATCCCAGGAGCAACTCCAAGGCTCTGTTGGCTATTTCACTGTCCTGCTCTGAGTTAAAACAGAAGTGATTCTGTTCAGTGATTTCATTTTTCATCTGGGTTTCTTCTAAGTAACTGTGCTTTCTAAAGACAACAGTGTAGTTTTGCAGACAGTGTCTGCTTCTAGAAGTGATCACGCTTGGAGTTTGTAGTTACTAGCAGAAGGGATCTTGTGTATATATGCTCCTGTGGAGACCAAGGTTACTCCCAAGTCTTGTGTACTACATTGAGGATACAGTATGTAATTCATCACATTTTCAGAGAGGAGCAGAGAAGACAGGTGACCCTAAAATGACCAGCAAAGGATTCCATTGCATATGTGTGGTAGTCAGTATAAAGCTAGGAGATCACAAAGGTTAAGTCCCCTTTTTCAGTGGCCAGCATCTACAGAAGACTTTGTCCATTCTTCTGCCTTTGATTCTATCCAGGCATTTCTGAATCTGGTTTCCAGATCTGATTTTGAGTCCAGTCTGCAACTTACCCAGTGCCTGCCTACAGCATCAGTAGTGATGAAGACATGATTGCCATTGCAGGGTTGGTTTGATATTAATTTTGTGTATAGTTGTCCTTGTTTTCATTAAATCTGTTTTAGTTTTCTTTTCCAGCCCAAGTCTCTCTCTGTTGTTCCATTTCTCTTCCCCCTCTGGGAAGAAGGAGGGGTTAACAGAGGGCATCTGTCATTTGTCTAGCAGCCAGCCCAGCCCTAACCCATGACATTCACATTTCTAAATTCGATGAGCAAAGATGCTCACCTGCATCACTGCTGTAACTCAGCCATAAAGTGAGTATCACTGAAATGCTGCAAGTGGTGCTGGCTCTCTGAGGCCTGGAGCACATCACACTGTTGCCAGCACAGGAGCAGGACAAACAAGCTGAGGAGGGGCAGCATTCAGGGCAGCCTCAGCCACCATGGCAAGACAACACTGAGGCAAAGAGGTCAGGGAACAGGTCTGCCTGTGAGTCAGTGAATACTTCAAGGGCTTTAAGTGGAAAAAAAATCCATCCATTGAAGTGTTTATGCATGTTCAGAGGTGTATTTTGCATTTGCTGATTTGCATATAGCATGATCTCAAGTTTGTAATCATAGGATACAGTTATTCTTTTAACAATGGACTGTTTTTATATGCCTATATATATTATTTGTAGTTTCATGTTGTTTGTCATATGAATTCTAACCTGTTGCAGGTTTTTTTTTTTTTTTTAAGGAAAAGTAATATATCCACAGGTCTTGACTAAGAGGAGAATATTTTTCAGACTAAAACTAGACAAGTTAGTGTTTGGAGGTCTTTGCTTGGCATAGTGCATAGCCACAGTTTGTCTCTAGGGAGGTACTCAGTTCACCCCCTGCAGCAGATACATGGCAGCTCCTGGCAGATATTGTAGCTGTCAGGACTTGTTTCACTCTTTCATCATTTTGTGATACCAAGATGTTGCTCAGACCCAGGAAAGTCTGTTGCAGCATGAGAAAGTGAACTAAAGAGGTAAATTCAAATGAGAGTTCAGAAAGAATCACGGACAGTCACCATTTATTTAAGAGAACCTGGGATATATTCTGATGTGAAACATTTAGGTTTGAGATTGGTTGCTATTTCTGTCTGATAGCACAGATTTTGTTTTCATTTTTCTAATTTTCTTTATCTCATTTAAAATAGCAATGCCATCCTAGTTTTTGTGGTTTTAACTTGTCCTAACAGATGTAATACTTTCTTTTAAGCAGCTGCAAACCTAGAAATACTAATATATATATGAAAAACTGCCATAAAAGCTATTTTCAGTGGTATTTTAACACCTCCCCACCAAAAAAAAAAAAAAAAAAATGAAACCCTTTGCACTTATCTGTAGAGCAACAGTGCATATCAGTTAAGATTCACAGTCACAGACATTTTGAGAATGGTGAGCTATTATAAGTGACAGCAGACAAACCTACTTCTTAAAAAGTATGATGTAGTAGACTGTAGGAGTTTCTTAGTTTTACATTTAGCTGAGATAGCACTGCAGTGGAACTGATACCATTTATACAGATCAAAATGAAACCAGTCTCTAGTTGCAGTGACTATGTGGAGACACAGCCTAGATGGAGTTCTTCACCTCATCATTTTCTGAGGAAAAGAAGAAGTTGGATCTGCATTATAGACTAGGAAAAAAAAAAACCCAAACAACCCTGTAAGCTAATATCAATTCTATCCTTTGACATTGGCAAGGCTTGTGCTTTTTAAAGCTCTGTTCTGTTTCCTCGCTTTTTTCACTTTAGGAACAACATCACCCTTTGGAGTGGGCTGACATCCATCACAGCAACTCCTGTTGTCAATGTCATACCAGCTATAATTTCAAATGGCTGAAATCCTGCTTTTCTAATAGAATAGTTATCACATGAATGAACAGATGCTGACATGGGGAGCATCTGACACTTCATAAATGAAAGCCATCCAAGCAAAACATCAGCAGGACTGGATAGGTTTAGGTAGTTAAACATCTGCAGAGGTGACTTGTTTGCAAATCATTAAGAATGAAAGCTTGTTAGTTGTCAGAGATCCTTGACATAGACATGACTACTCTGGGTCTAGACCTCCTTGGGACTGCATGTTAGCATCAGAAATGTGCTCCCAAATGCTTTTGGCAAGGTGAGTTCCCTGAAGTTTAGTGTAACACAACAGATCTAGGCACAGCTCCAGCACCAAAATACATGCTGTGGGAAATCTCAGCCTAAACAGCCCTAATTACACTGAGGAATAGGTTCAGGTCTCCGTGTTTGTACCACCGTGTTCCTGTTAAAACAGAGGGAAAATGGAAGTGCCCTTCTGTACAGGATACTGCAACAGCCCTTCCTGACAAAAAGAAGTATTTGTTACGAAGCAAGCATTATGATTTGGAAAGTTTGGAAAGGCTGTGTTTCCTAATTAAATTGTCCTGTCCCTCTCACCAGACCCATACAATTATTTCTAAGCCATTCCATACATCTGGAGACCCCTCACACCTCTTCCTGAGTAAGCTGCAACAGACCTCACATCATATATTCTTGTTCAGGCTAGGGAAAATAATGACTATAGGCAGAAAGCAGATCTGAGACTTTCAGACCAGTGCTCTGGCACTGAGGCAAAACAGAAGGCATTGTGGATTTCTGTTTCTAATAACTTACTGAGTAAGAGTTGAAGACAAACCAAATGCAAACTGGAATAATTAACCCAGGAAATTCTCAGTGGAAAGATGGTGCACTGACTAATCTTTGAGCAAGACTTATAAATTAAAGACTTTTAAACTGCCTGAGGTTGACTATAAAGAGTGAGGCATTGGGGTTTTTCATTTTCAAAGGAAGCCGGTTTGCTGAGGGCTGCTCCAAGGGGTTGAAGGGGTGCGTCTTTTAGGTTGCACATCACAAATTAGAGTTGCTGTTCAAGAAAGAGAAGGTGTATTGATAGTAAACAGGTGGCTCCTGTTCCAAGGAGATTTGTTTGGTACCATTTTATGATCAGGTTGATGCTGTGACACATTAAGTGGAGCTTGTCACTCTCCCATCTGGTCTACACAACTGCTGGAGGCGGAACCCATTTAGGAAGTTGCACATTTCTTGCAGCTGTTCCTGAATGTTTCATAAATAACTAGCAGAAACCAGCGATTCATTTGGCTTTATTAAACCTATCTTAGGGGAATCATGTCATTGTTCATGGAGAAAATTGTACACGTTGTGTGGCATTTAAGGAACTTGTTATCAAATTACAGCACTTTGAAGCCTTACTTAGTGCTAATAGGAAAATTGTAAAGTACGGATCAGGACTTCTTTTGACTTGATTATAATTTGTCTAAATGACTGCACTCGATAAAAAGTCCTTCATGCTAAGTAAAATGGCTTTTTGCCTGTGGAACCCAGTGGTGTCTTGTTTTCATTCCCCTGTGGATGCAGCTTATCCTTGGGTCTTATCTGGAAGAAGCAGTTGTTGCAGAATGCTGTGTTCACTTCATACATCATTTAAACTGGGTTTGTTATTGATGAATTGCTTTTGTAATTCACAGATGAAAGCAAACATTATAAACAAGGCATTCCCATATTAGCTTTTCAGTGCTTTGCCCAATGGGCAATTTAATGCGACATCAAATGTGATAGTAGCTGGATGACAAAAAGAACCATTCCCATGCTTGTTGGCTTCTAATAGCTTGATTTCATTTTTAATAGGCTGTTAATCTTGAGTTATGTTTTGTGCTGTATCAAACGTTTCACTGCAGTAAGCTAGGTTGTTTGTCTACTTTAGGTTTGTGTTGTATTCAGTTAACACTCCCTTTGGAAGGCTTTTGAAGCGCATGAGATGCCTGAGATTGACTTTGCAGTAGAAAATGTTGACTCCCCTTGACAGAACTTTTCTATCTATCATGATATGACAGGCTAATAAAACTACTCATGTGCTAAGTTATAATGATATCTAATATGTTCACGATAAACTAGCAGCGATTGAATTGAAGGTAACCACCATACTGCACAGATAAAGAGAGATATTGTTGGGTGTAAAGGAGCTAGTGAAAAAATTCTGACCTGCAGGAGACACACTTATTTCAGCTACAGTTGCAGTCCAAGAAGCCTGCTATGTCCACAGTGTGTGAAGAAAGACTCTACAAATGACTGACAGTTTTGTGCAATTTATGCAGATCTTTTTTTTTCAGATGAGTTAGGAAACAATGTCACTAATAGGTTTGTATGATGATAGAAGACAGAATACTTTTTTTCCTGTATCCTCAGGTGAAATAATTCTTCCTCCTGCCTGGTGTTTACTCAGAGTTAAGGAGGCAATTCATATGCCTCCTCAGGCTTTTGCTGTGAAATGTATGAAGAGGTCCTTAGCCTGGTGGTGAGCTGGACTTGGAAGATCACAGGAGCTCAGATTCGTTTTACAGCTCAGATCGGGGATCAGTGTCATATGAATGAATTATAGTACTTCGAGTCCAAGCAGAAAAGAGGAAGATAAAGATGTTTCTCCAATTCATATCTCTATGGCTAATGCTTTCCATAAGAATGCATTTTGTAGCGGTAGTTCTCTGATATTGTTACAACAATCTAGCTCTGCTGGAATTGACTCTCTTTCATTAAATGTGTGCTAGCTCTGCAATTCCTTTTAGTGAAAACACTCCATTCAGTGTTTCTTGTACAAGCTTTGTTTCCTAAAAATATACATCTCCATTCCATTCTCCACTGTATTTTTGTCCTCTGTGTAGTTAACTTTTTGTTGTGCATCAGCAATGTTTTCGTTTTGATATTCTCCTTGTTTCATACAACCCCCCCCTTCATATTTCTCTCAAAACTATGAAATATTGCTAAGCCAGATTAGTTACAATACTTGCTTCAGCTCTGTGTTAACATATTTTTTTTTTGCCTTGCTGTTTACCTCTTAGCAATTGTCTATTCAGTGCTGAATCTCTATTTGTCCCAGTTTCTTCTTCTATATTTGAAACAGGGCTTGAGATTATCTGAGTTACTTCCACCTTTCTTTTTCTTCTTGGTATAAAAATCTTTTATCTCATTATATTTCAACATATCTCAGCATGCAATAATTTTTTTTCCTAAGTTTCTTCCTCAGGTCTCATTAATTAATTTTGTCTTCTAGAAGTATTTATATGGAAGAAGATATTTCCTTTCTGCTGTATGGTGGGACTATTGATAAAAGAAACCTACTTTGCTGGATATGAAGATTATTTTTACACATTCACTTTGGAAAGCACTACTAATTTTCCTGATGAAGCCTTAAGGGACCTTAAAACCTTATGTTTTTTTACAGTTAAGCTTAATGAAAGTAATACATTTTACAGAATAATTGGAGCACTTCATATACCTCAGTTTCTATACAAACAATCAGTTTGAACAGGTTATCAGGCTGGACCACCTCTCCTATGGAGACGGTCTGAAAGGGCTGGGACTGTTCAACCTGGAGAAAAGAAGACTGTGGAGACCTAATAGCAGCCTTCCAGTAGCTGAAGGTGGCCTACAGGAAAGCCAGGAAGGGACTTTTTGCAACAGCTTGTAGAGACAGGACAAGAGAGAATAGATTGAAGTTTGAGGGCAGATTTAGGCTAGATATTAGGAAGAAATTCTTTACAGTAGGAGTGGTGCGACACTGGAACAGGTTGCCTGAGGTGTTGGATGTTCCCTCCCTGGAGGGGTTAAGAGGCAGATTGTATGAAGCTCTGAGCAGCCTGATCAAGTGGAAGATGTCCCTGCCCATGGCATGGGAATTGGAACTAGATGACCTTTTAGGGCCATTCCAAACCAAAGCATTTTGTGAATCTATGAAATAGCAGGGGTTTTTTTCCTACTTCTTAGTTCACAAACTGGTATAATTTGAGAGCTTTCAAAGTTCTGTGATGAATGGACAAAGTGAAATGATGAAAGTGTAGGCATTTAGTCTTCACTTGATGTTGATTTAATTCCAGAAGCCACATGTCAAACTTCAAGATGTGACTTTACTTGAGGCCATTTTAGACTTCACTTTAAATCATGTATGGCATTTCAATGGGTCATAAAGAGTAATAGTTTTCCTTGTCAAAGCATCTTTCAAACAAATATGGAAAATATAGTGGGCTTTGAAATGGAAAAATTCAGAGCTGATTTACAGACACTTGAAAAAACACTTATCACAGGCAAAATGAAATCTGTAGTATAAGGAAATCCATATTTTCCAGAACATATCAATCACTGATAATTCCTGCTTTATTATTTTGCATGTAGCTCCTTTAACCAGAGTTGAGCAAACAGGTTTCCATAATAACTTCTGAAAAAGAAATTAAACCTGGGCGTGCTTGCTTTCAGTCCTTCTCCCAACAGATGCTTTGTGGATAGTTTAGAAAAGTATTGTTTTCTCTAGTTACATTTCACATGTGGTTGTCTGTTTTGATTTAATTGATTTCTTCTAGATTTTGTCCTCATTCTGCTGTTTTATTATTATCCTAATGAATGTTATCTTTTTCTCACTTATTTTCTGGTATTCTTTTTCTTTGTTTCTTGTTAGTTTGCTTGTTTGTTTGTGTTTTTTTTTTTCCCTGATCATTTTAACTGGCACTAAATGAAAACTCAAATTTTAATGCAACTACAGACTTTGTATGCAAAATAGATAAATAATCCTATTACATTTATAAATGCACATTTGTGTTCTCATTTAATTGATCCAGAACTCTATTTCACTTAGTTTATTTAACTGATTTTGGTTTTAAGGCCATTTCTTCTCCTCCTGTCACTTTTTACTTGGGAGAATAGACTGACCCTCACCTCACTACAACCTCTTTTCAAGCACTTGTAAGACCAAGGTCTCCCCCCATCCTCCTTTTCTTCAGGGTTAGACAACCTCAGTTCCCTCAACCACTCCTCATAAAAATTGTTTTCCAGACCCTTCATCAGCTTCATTGCCCTTCTCTGGACCTTCTCCAGCATCTGAATATCTTTCTTAACAGTGAGAGGCCCAAAACTGAGCACAGTAGTTGAGATGCACCCTCACCAGTACAGGGTACAGGGGAGCAATCACTAGTCCTACTGGCCATACTGTTTCTAACACTAGAAACACTGGTGGCCTTCTTGGCCAGCTGAGCACACTTCTGGCTCATGTTCAGCTGGCCATCAACTGGCACCCTCAGGTCCTTTTCCACCAAGTCACTTTCCAGCCACTCTTCTCCAAGTCCATAATCCTGTATAGGATTGTGACCCATGTGCAGGGCCTGGCACTCGGCCCTGTTTAACCTCATACCACTGTCCTTAGCTCACTGATACAGCCTATCCAGATCCCTCTAGAAAGCCTTTCTACACTCAAGCTGATCAGTGTTCCAACCTAACTTGATGTCATCTTGTCGTGGAACGCAGTTTCACGAGAAATTCATGGGGAAAACGCGCGAGGCTGGTTTGTAGAGACCCAGTGATTTATTGCTAAAAGCGAAGATCCCCTTCCCGAAAACCGAATTACCCATGTGAATTATTCTCAATTAGGAAAGAGTAACATTTCAGAAAATGGTAAATAAAAGAGAGTCTATGGTTCTTTGAAGAATTTTTGAGTCTTTGAAGTTGTTCAGTTTCGATTTAAGAGTTCATCAGTCTACTCACAGTCAGCAGCTTAGCAGGGTTTCGGAGCACCACTAGGGCATTGTCCCTTTTCCCCCCCCGGCCAGGATCGGGTCCGTGCAGGCCCTCGGTCTCTGAGAGTCGGGCGTCAGCAGTCTTACGCCGGGCTGAGACCGAAGCAAGCAGGCAGATCGAAGCAGGCAAGCATGCTAGAGCAGGCT
The DNA here is from genome assembly GCF_015220805.1 of Pogoniulus pusillus. Classification (NCBI taxonomy): domain Eukaryota; kingdom Metazoa; phylum Chordata; class Aves; order Piciformes; family Lybiidae; genus Pogoniulus; species Pogoniulus pusillus. The sequence goes on along the minus strand of NC_087272.1, from coordinate 28,468,153 downwards.
GATAAGGTGGAACGGGCCGCAGGCAGGTTGGTAGCATATGAACTGAACCAGCCGACCCGAACAGTCCAAGCAGTTCTGAACAGTCCGAGTGGTCCGAACAACGAAGCAGGCAGACACACCATTTTATAATGTTCAAAAGAGGTGTGTTCACCTGTTCTGACAATTTTTACGATATTATTACAGATTGGTACAAAGTTATAATTAACCTATATAGTTGGACAGTTCTTACCAAAACAACCTGTAGGACCACCCAAAGCTCGGCCCATCAGCAGGTGGTCAGTGTGCATGAGAACCAAGGCCGAAAGTTGGAAAACAAGGCCTATGTTTACCTTTTATCTCCTCTAGGGAGGAGACTTCTCATGGGACTAGATGATTGTTTTGGTTTTACGATGCTTCTGGCGTAAATGTGAGACACTGTAACCTTCATGGCATGGGGACCTTTCAGGGGCTTTGCCACCCTCCATAACACATCTGCAAACTGAGGGTGCATTCATTGAGATCGTTGATATTACAAGCTCTAGTACTGAACTCTGGGGAGCCCTGCTTGTGCCTGGCCACCAACTAATCTAGCTTTATTCTTATGGGCACATGGCAGTTCATTTTGTGTCAGGAAAGCTTCCTTCCCCAGAAAGCTGATAAGATGTGTTTTATGTACATCCCAAGCCTGCTGAACTGCTGTAAATTTGTCACGGAAAATGACACAGAAGTTCAGCATTGCTGAAGGCCTTGCTCTGGCTATAGAGATGCAATCTCAGAGCATGTGTACCTTCAGCTGAGGGATGTGGACTGTTAACACTCTGGCTGTATTTTTGTGACACACTGCAAATGCTCCACTGTTGAACAAGCCCATTCTGAGCTGGGGAACTGCCTCACAATATACCCTTCAGTTTGGATTGTGACCACTGCTGGCTTCCTGTCTTGCTTATGAGGAATGACACAGACTGTAGTTATATCTCTAGACCACTTACAGGAGTCTGAAATTTCTTCATGTAACCAGGTAGTAAATGTGAATTAGGATCTTCAGTGTCCCTGTGCTTCTACTGGTTTCAGTAGAATGCTCATGGTGTATGGAGTTGAATGCTATCAGCATGATGTTTTAAACCTTTGTGAATCTACTCTCTTAAAGGGAATTTTTCATTTAATAAATGTCATCAAGTTTTCTTCAGTAAAGTGTGCTAGCCAGGTAAAAATAACCAAATATCCAAACATGTAAAGGTCTGTGTTTGCTGATCCTACTTGATCAACAATTATGTCAAATCCAAACTTAGTAATCCAAGTTTCTAGTTCTTTCATTCTTGTTAATACAAAAAGGAAGCATTTTTGTCCTCAGGAGTTCAGAAAATAAATGTAGAGATTCATTGTAGACCAGCTATCTCCTAGCCATGGTGCCAGACTGTCACTGCAGGCTTAAGTGTCGAGGTAGAAAGCACAATTTCTGTTTTGTGATGAAGCCTGTAATATCAGGGGGAAAAAAATCAAATCAGGTTGCTTGCTGTGTAATCCTAAAGGAAAAGCTCTCATGTTATAAGGCAGTTTCAGTTAAAACAGAGTTTCTTATCAGTGGCTCAGCTATGGGCAAAATACCCAATCTTACATTAAAGACATTTCAGGAACAGAATCAAAGTAGTTCAGCTGTTTTCCCTCAAGCTATGTGGATGAATACTGTGAGCTAGATTCCAATCTCCATTGCACCAGTGTAGCTCTGGGTAACTTCAGTTCTTCAGGAGAGTTATCTTGACTTGACTGCAGTCAGCTGCTGATGTCCTGGGGTAAATTCCCAGCTGCTCCATTGCAGGAGATCCCATGTTCAAGAGGGCTGTACCAAATGTATGCTGATGACATTCTCTTGGTCCTAATTTTTATTCCTAGATGTCTTTCTAAAGATCTTATATCTACCTGGTTACACTTCTTTGTCTGTGAAACCACTTTTTTGTTTAATATGCTTCAGGGAAACAGCACTGGAATTCTACTTATTAACCAGCATGGTTTACATCTCATAAAGGGCTTGCACCTGCCCAAGCTATTTTTGTTATGTGACCCATTTAGCAGAGGAAGAAATGTTTTCCACTGTTCTCATTTATGTCATTCCTTCATTCCAGATGTAGTCGTACCTGTTCTGGAATCTATGCAGCCTTTGTGGCTCTTGAATCCAAGAAATATGAACTTTAGACTGTCTGCATAATGTCCTGTCTGTTCTTTTGAAGAGTTGTTTGGAGGTGTGATTCTTGGTTCCTAAATCTTGGCATGTTTAGTTTTTCACAATAGATTTGTAGTGATGATAATGTTTTGACCTGCAAGTAACTGTTAATGTAAAATCTTGCCTTTTTTTTTTTCCCCCATTCACCATTAGCTTAGGCCATTAAACTCCAGAGTTTTTTACTTGAAAGCCAAATTTAGAGGTTTATAGATTATAAAGACTTAAACTGTTGTCATTATTCTTGCATATATCATTTGAGCACTAGTGGTCACTGATTGTTAGAGCAATTAAAGTTCATAGAGGGTATTGTCAGTCATTATAGATTGGGGAAAAAAAACATAGGGTACATAGATCATTGGCCTGTGGCTTCTGATGAAGTATTTTTAAGAGGCTTTTATAGCTTTCATATTTCAAAGGCATTTTTATTGTAAGATTTCATATGTATGATTTAAGCAGTGCTGACTGTGGTGTTCTTGGTTTCCTTTCAGTCACAACCAAGACCATTTCTTCCTAGTTTCTATGTCCCAGATGGCTTTTACCTTCTTCATTATGCACTGTAATGTCTTCTGCCAAGTTCTACAAATATCATTAATCACATCAAACAAAAAGATTACATTCATGCTAATGAATTAATTTCTGATAGCCTGCAGTCTGGCTACATATTACTCAAACGGTGAAGTTTTCACAGTTCTGACTATTGGCTCTTCCTTTCGGCACCTGTCTCTTGCAAAAAGCTAATGTGTAGGCATCACCTTTGGAATATTGCCTCTTTTACACTTTGATCCATACGTTTGATGTTGAGATTTAGCTACTCACTGTTCATAGCTAAGTACGTGAGGATGTCTCACCTCTTGCAGTGACCAAACTTGCTCAGCCTTTCTGCAAAGCTTGACCTGAAACTGTTTTTATGAGACACATTGAGGTATTGAAAGTAACAAATGCGCCACTTCGTATTTGTCATCTGGCAACACTCGGTGGAGTCCACCTGTTCAGTCATTGGGATCCAAAGCTAGTAATTTGCAATATACTTTGGATTTCATCTTCATCTTCTAATTGTTTATCCTGTGTCTATCATTTGTTTTCAGTTAATTTCTTTATCCATATCCCAAGCATGTTCTCAAATTCTTGGCCCTAGTAGCACCATGTGTTCACTTCTTGCTATTCAGCTTTAGGCAACTTGAGACATTTCTGGGTCTATGTATCTTCATCATACAATACCATCTGTCACCTGTAGATGTTTGTTAGTACTACAGACAGCTTGTTATTCTTATACCTAGCAGCTGACCAGTCACACTAGTGAGTTACTCATCACTTCAGCTGTGCAAATATATTTCTTTGTTTTCCTCTTGCAAAAGTTGTCCTGTCAGCTTCTAATGCCCTGTGAAAAGCTAAGCTAGAACAAAAAGAAGACTAGATTTTACAGAGCAAGGTCCACCCAGGAGCAGATATGTTGTAGCAAATGGCCTACTTAATCATACAGGTAGCCACGCTGGTATCTTTCAGTTTAATAAGCAGAAAAAAACCAAACAAATGAAAACCCAAAAAGAGCTAGGGTATACCAAAAGAATATTATATGACAGAAAGAAAACAGGGCACTCATAAAATAACACAGAATTTGCCAAAAAAGAAAAGGGACACTCCAAATGTTCCCCAAAATGCTTTGGGAATATGTTTTTCAGTGATTAAAGGTTTCAGATTAATAACAGAATGCAGTGCCTGTGCCACTTCATGAATGCAAATAGCTTTCAGTTCTGTCATGTCTCATACTGCACTGCGTCTTCATGCATCTGCCTTGACGTTGTGGTTTTCTGTTTATTCGACAGTGCTCGATGGGCTGCTCCTTAGATCAATGGCAGGTCAGTATTTCCTTAAGGTTTAGGATCATTGATCACCATGCAGCAGGCAGAGAAACTACTCAACATTTCCACTCATCTTTGGTACTGTTAGATATTTTATTAGCTTCAGCATTTGCTAAAATGCATGCAATAGACTGCAATACAGTGGGAAGAGAGATGAAAGAGCAGGTGCATATGAGGAGACTCTGATGTGCTGAAGTATGTTCAGTGCTCACTGGCAAAGCTCTTAATTCAGAACCTTAACTCAGAATGAAAAGGTTCACCAGGTGCCATTCTGTCTTAAGCGTGTGACAGTCATACTACAGCTTTGAGCTGCCCATAAGTTGTAAGAGTGAATTCTGACCTAATTATCTCATTTATTTCTCCCATAAAGTCCCATTACATTTGACTTTTGAAGAATAAATTTTGTCCTTATGAATTTGGTGTTGAAAAATGTCTCATTACATTTTTATTTGACTATCCTGTGCAGTAATGAGACAATAGCTATACCTCATCATTAGCTTTAACTCGGCTGTATTTCGTGCTATGAATTCCTAGAACAGCAAAAATAGCACTGAAGCTTCGAGACGTTCTGCCATGCTCTTTTGGTGTGTGGTCACTCAGGAAACACATCCAGGTTATTTTCATAGGACTTTAGTTGGCTGATATGAATTGGACACAATGAAAATGTCAACTATACAAAGACTTCATGAACAGTGAGTGAAAACTGGCATAGGCCAGTTTATGTACTGAGTAGGAGGTCCAGATGTTTAAACACTAAAATACTCGTCTGAAAGTGTTTCTCATTCTGCTCCTAAGGAACATAGATGAAGAAAGCCATGCCACAAAGCACCCTGCTTTAAGCCATGTAATGGAGTAATCTGCTTTGTTCTGAGTGTTCTTTTCTAATGTTAGAAGGTAATGAGTCAATGCAATGGTTGTCTCAACCTAAACAAAGTTATTGCATCCCCATGTGAGGTTCATGCAAATATGTTTTTTCTTAAAATATGCTATCAGGATATTCATTTGGAAGAACATCAGTTTTATGCCAGGAACTAAACTGAAGGGAATTTCATGACAAAATATCTGACAGAAGGCTTTTTGCAGCTGAATTTGACATGATTATGTGGTTCTGTGGTTGCATAATCATGTTTCTGCTGTATGAGGAATGTATATCTTGCCCATATATAAAAGAGTCTTAACGGGGGAATTGATTGCAGCTTAAATAACATTTCCTACTGCATTTCAGAAGGCCACAGGTTTAAGTACATTATTCTGTCCTGGGCTTGATTTAAGTTAGAGCAATACCTTTTTTCAATTTTCATTATGCTCTTTGCCATGAAAAACAGATTTGTCAAGAGAACAGATTCATGTCTTGTCAGTTTGTGTCCCTACTACAAATTGTGGTTGGAACAAGTGACCAGATTTTAACTACTCAATATGTTATGTGCAGTATGCCAACTTGGTATGCCATTTGGGCTTCTATTGTGGCTTTTTATTGAATAGATATTTTACTGTCACCTACCTATTAATTACAGCTTGAATGAGGATTAATGGAGTGGTTATCAAATCAGAAGGAAGCACATTGCCACAGAACACAAAATTTTAATTCAGGGAATAGAAAGGTATTAACTTTTTAAACATGAGGACAGGGAAGAGGAAATGGCATGGTCAATCCATTTCTCAAAATTAAGCTTGTTAAAAATGGTTCTGAATGACATTTCTTAGGAGGGATGAGTAGATTATGACAGACTCCCCCCCATACCTCTTAGGTACTCCCGTCTAATTACCTGTGAATGACTGGGATGAGCCAATTCCTATACTATTAATATTCAGAATTAACATGGTACAATCAAGTGAGAAAGATTGGCTGAGCAGTGTTTAGTAAGATGAGATAAATTAGACACCCGAATGGACATCAGACTCTGTAGCTGAGGTCTGGAGCAGAAGAAGGAGGGTGACTGTAATTGACCTGCTGTCAGGGGACAAAAATGGGGTTTCAAGTCTATTTTTCTGGACTTTGTATATTTTATGTTAGCATTTCATGTCTGTCCAGATAAAGGTTAAACTTTAGGCTGGTGCATTCTGTCCCTTTAACAAATGTCTGAAGTGTTGATGACTGCAAAATGGTTCAGCATTAGCTGACATGATGAAACTCATTGTCCTTCTGGCAACATCATCATGCAGCAGTTATACTCTTCTGGTTTATGTATGATTTAGCTCTGTGAATCAAGATATGAAGAGGCCCTTCAACAGAAGAGTCATATGGAAGATATGGGCTTAAACTTGTATGTATTTATTGCTTGAAACTTACATTGAACTGCTTAAGGAACCTTAAACTCTGAGGAGAAAATTAATTTTGAGGGCAGTGGTCTAATAGCTTGATCAATCAGAGAAGATGCTGTTTAAGGCATCTGTGGTGGCTTTAAAGTTTTAGACAGGTAAAAAAGGAAGGAACAAGCTTCTTCATTAGGTCAGCTGCTATCAAGGAGGTGAGTTAGGTGTTCTCATTATTACTGAATCATGCTAGTCACTTCACCTTGAGAGCTGCTCTTTGTGGAACTATGTCATTGAGCCAAGTACCTTTAGGGAAGATTGAAGAAGCAAGTTGTTCTGACAAAATAATTCTTACTCTAATACAGCATACATCAAATAAAGTGCCATTATGCATCTATTTTAAGGTCTTCACTGACATAAATAGATTAGTAAGGGCAGTTTGCTTTTGGTTTCTCACATTCTTAACAATTATGCAGGCTTTTTCATATAGAACAAGTCTAAATCAGCGAAGAGCTCCTCATATAATTTATTTGCTGAAGCGTCAGTTTAACCTCCTTTTTGCCTTCATGGTATGTAAGGTGCAGGGGAAGATGAGTGAATAGTGTGTGCTGTGTGTCTATATAAATATACATGCTCCTTGTCTTCTTGCTCACAACTGGACTAGACTTTGAGTAGGAACAAGCAGCTATGTTTGAGTTTCAGTGGCCTGGTTATTTAAAACACTTGTCTGAGCTGTTTCTCCTACCTACTATCTTCCAAAGCATTAGATTCCTGCAAAGAATTTTTCTCTCCCTCTTTCCAATCATATCTGAAACTGATAGGATACACTGCCAGCCTTGTAATTCTATGTTATCTGAGATCTGTAGACAGGGTTTTGGCAACTGATATTTGACAGAAATGCTTTTCAGTCTCACAGAGTCGTAGAACATGCTATAGGATGTAATTATTGCTACCTTAAACGTTGCTCCTGCAACTGTTCTTTCCCGTATGGCAGAGTTCTTGCTCCCAAAGCCTCACCCAAAACCACATAGGTGATAATGGAATAGCCAATGGACAAGTCGGAGCTCACTTGCAGCTCTTGCCACAAACCCCTCTGCTTCTCAGGAAGCAGTCAACATCTTCTTGGTTTTTTTTTTAAAGGTATGTTTGTCCAAATCCTGCCAAGTCAGAGAGGGAAAAAGTTAACAAAGTGACTTATGGTAGTTTTTTATATCTTAGAATTTTTATGGAAAACTGGTGTTTGGGTTCAGATAAATGAAATGACCAAATTAGTGTCTACTGAGTGGTAGTTGTGGATGTTAGGGTAATGTCATGGATAGAGTTAAATCTGCTGCTGTTATCCATACCATGCTGCAGTCATGGCAGCTTTGAAAAATTGAAGAGCTAACTGGAGCAAAGTATTACTTGAGAGAGCCCAACAGAGGACTACAAGGGTGCTGAAGGGAGTGGAGCACTGTCTGATGAGGAGAGGCTGAGAGCCCTGGGGCTGTTTAGTTTGGAGAGGAGAAGACTGGGAGGGGATCTAATCAATGTCTATCAATATCTGATGGCTGGGGGTCAGGAAGAAAGTGGCAGGGACAGCCTTTGCTCACTTGTGCCCTGGGATACGATAAAGGGCAATGGATAGAAACTACAGCACAGGAAGTTCCACCTCAATGTGAGGAAGAACTTCTTTACTGTGAGGGTCATGGAGCACTGGATCAGGCTGGTCAGATAGGTCATGAAGTCTCCTTCTCTGGAGACGTTCAAGCTCTGTCTGGATGTGTTCCTGTGTGACCTGGACTAGATTCTATGGTCCTGCTCTGGCAAGGAGGTTGGACTTGAAAATCTCCAGAGGTCCCATCCCGTGAGTATGGGGCTTGACGTTCAGATTGCAGCATAGAATCATAGAATCAACCAGGTTGGAAGAGACCTCCAAGATCATCCAGTCCAACCTAGCACCCAGCCCTATCCAGTCATCTAGACCATGGCACTAAATGCCTTATCCAGTCTTTCCTTGAACACCTCCAGGGATGGTGCCTCCACCACCACCCCCGGCAGCCCATTCCAACAGGGGAGGCTTCTGTTCTGGTTGCTGCTTATGGGTTCCAGGTTTGTGGGTTCTGGCTCTTTTCTGCAGGCATGGCAGTGGAACAAGTGGCAGTCAGGTAGTTGCTGGTTTTGCTTTTCTGTTTTATGCTTTTTTTCTCCCCTGTACTTCTGCAAATAGGCTAAGCTAAGGCAATCATGCATTGTATTATTAGATTAATTAGATTATTAGCTAAAGGTAATTATGCATTCTGATTATGATAGCTCATGTTATATTAAACTCTTATCTCTTTATCTCAACCCTGAGTTTTGTGTGTTAATTTTCCTCTTGCTTTTCTGCTGGGGGAGCAGGCAGGTTAGCCCTTGTGCTAAACTATTAGAAGTAATTGTTATTTTTCAATTTGCCATATTGAATATGGCCAATAGTAATTAATACATATCAAATGAACCAAAAGATACACAATCATCTGGCCTGCAAATGTATTTTTGGATTATCCTTACTATCCAGTGTTATTAAAACATTATTAAGTCATGTAAGCAAGCCAGATAATCCTGATATGTTAAGCATAGGCAGATATGTAATCTAAAAATGAATCATGGCACAGGTCTCTGAAAATATAAATAGAGATAATTAGGAATTTGTATTATTTCCACCATTTTAAAACTATGCTGTGGATGCTAGGTAAAATACAAAATATGACTCTACCAAATTGACATTCTATTGGCTTAGTGGGTGAAGAGACTCAGTTCCAGACTACTGAAGCATGTAGCACAACTTGCTATGATGCTCTTTGAAAAGAAACTGCTTCCATGAAGGTTTTAAGGACTGACTTGTGGTATTTGAACTTATCAAATTGCCTTAACCTGTAAGAAATAGGGGAAAAAAACAAGGCCCTTAAACTGAGTGAATTTTGTGCTGTGCTTTTTGCTCTGTAGTGTTTGGGACTATTCTAGATGAATATGTGATTTCTAACAAGAAGATGAATGCAGTCTTGAAATTTCTCTTAACATGAGATATGAGCCAGAAAGCAGGAAGTGATGGTTAGATGATGAATCCAAAAGTAATTAAGCTGGCAGCACCTTCGCTGGAATAGATTCACTTGCAGTCTTGTCAGCCAGCTTCACACTGGATTCAGAAATTGTGCCTTCTCCTCCCTCACTCCCTCAAGCTTCAAACTTAAAATGAATGTGATGTAGACACTTAATGAACTTATCTTGCAAGTCCTGAACAATCTCTAAAGCTGTATGTTGTATGCAGTTGAAGAATTTACCCTCTTTCCGCCAGTTAATTCAATATAATAAACATCTTGGTTTTGTCCTTGGTATTAACATGTTGCCCTAAACACAGCTATAGATTAAGGTCTACTCAGCACAGAAAAAAAAACATTTGCTGTGGGAAACTGTAGCATTCTCTTTGAATTCATAGTAGATCAAGAGCAACTTTTTATCTATGATAATCCTAATGTGCTTGAAGTATGAGGCTGCCATCTGGTTTCTTTGGCAGCAACAAGTTTTCAGATCCTGGGACAGGATCCTTGTTAACTGCTGTGTTGAAATCTTCAGTGTGCCAAAGCTGATGATGACATATCTCAATGTATTTTAGACCTTATCATGTACTTCTGGATCTGGGGAAGGTAGAGAAGAGAAATAGCTCAAAACTTTTACAGAAGTTTTTTGCCAATTCTTGGGATGTTATCACTTATTTCTTAATAGTCTCATTTAACTGTCTTCATCTTCTTCTCCTTTTTACTCACTGTGTATCCTTCCAATTTTAATGGACCTTAAACACACACAGAGAAAGGAAAATGACATTACCAACGTGGAAGTACCTAAAGACAAACTGTTGGCAGCCTTTTCAACACCAAGCATACTTTTACATTGGCCACAAGAATCACAGAAATACAGAATGCTAGGGGTTAAAATGGTTGAAAGATCACCTAGTCCAATCCTGCTGCCAGAGCAGGATCACTTAGAGTAGGTCACACAGGAATGTGTCCAGGTGGTTTTGAATGTCTCCAGAGAAGAGACTCCACAACCTCTCTGGGCAGTCTGATCTGGTGCTCTGTCATTCTCACAGTGAAGAAGTTTTTCGTTATGTTCATGTGGACCCTCCTATGCTCATGTGGCCCCTTGATCTATCATTGCACATCACTGAGCAGAGCCTGGCTCTGTGTTCCTGATAGTTTACCTTTACATGTTTGTAAATTCTGAATGAGGTCATCCTTTAGTCTCCTCCAAGAGACTCATCTCCCTCAGCTCTTCCTCCTAAGTGAGATGTTCCACTCCCTTAGCCATTTTTGTGGCTCTGTGCTGGACTCTTTCAAGCAGTTCCCTGTCCTTCCTGAGCCAATGGGAACAGAACTGGACACAGTATTCCAGATGAAGTCTCACGAGGGCAGATAGAGGGGAAAGAGACTACTAAGCACAGCGCTTCAAATACACCCCAGGATGCCACTGGCATTCTTGGCCACAAGGGCACATTGCTGGTTCTTGGTCATCCTTCTGTCCACCGGGAACCCCAGGTCCTTTTCCCCTATGCTGCTCTCCAACAGGTGGGTCCCCAACCTCTGCTGAAGAGATATAGTATATAGAAGAGATACTATTTCAAGTAAGTCAGACTGTCACACAACTAACCCGTAGTGTAACATATTAAAGTGTCTTCACAGTGATGGGAAAACTGCTATCAGTCTGGCAGCTTTGGGAGTACAAAAGGAGCAAGTAAAGGAATATTTCAGTCTATCTCATTTCCTTTTAGCAGTGAAGTCCAGAGTGTTCAGACATAAGATCCAATATACCTTTACAGTAAAATTGAATGGTGAGGCCTTTCTTACTGTTGACAAAAGAGCAAATATTATGAGTGCTTCAGGATTAAAGAGAAAAATCTCTCTAAAGATGTACTCAGTTTGAAGGAAATGACACTGATTCACAGTGATGCTTTGAAAGAGTAATAGCCATATAATGTGATTTTCAGTGTGCAAAGTTCAAAGAAAGATGAAGGTGAAGCAGCCTAAAAAAAAAACTTAATGGAGATGGAATTTAAATAATTTTTGCTTTTGAGATAGTTTTTTTTTCCCCCTGGTAGAAATGCACCATATTTATCAGCTGTCATTTTCTAAAATGTTGACAAATACTAACAAAGTAGAGCTGTACTAAAAAGCTCCCTTTTCAAAATTATGGGAGCATTCTCTCCAAAATTATAGGAGCATTCTTCATCATTTGATAATTATGATGATCTTAAAACATTGATCTGCAATTATATCAACCTTCAGTCACTGAAAATGCTGCACCTAACAGTATATTATCCCAGTAAATTACCAGGAGGTTCCAATTCCTTGTGCTAACGCTGGGCAACGTTCCCTCTTCAAACGAGTCTGCACGTATCATATTATGCATGAAATGTATTGTGAAACAAACCCGAGCCCTGGGTTAAGCCATTGGCTCAAAATAGCATAAATACATAAAAATGTCAGAGTTCTGGAAAATTTGATTTATGTTTTACACCTCAGGCAAATACCAGCTAGACATATAGTTTTCAAATTTTTGTCTTTCTCTGCAGGGAATATTATTTTAGTTGCTAAGGAACTACCCACTGAGAATATATGGCACTGATGAAGATTTAGCTATTTCTTATTAGCTCCCAAAATCGATCATGCTATTTTGATCATTGTGCTGCAATGGGAGTCTTGAAAAGTAGTTAATTTTATTAAAGCAATTACATTGCCAGTTCTGTGAAATCTATACGTATTTCTGCACGTAGAAAGTAGGAATTGGGAATAAGAATCATGACTTTTGCTATTTACAGCAGTCTTGAAACTGGTGAGAGTTTACATTTACAGAAAAGTGTTTTGATGCTGTTTAAAAAACAGAATTTCTTTTGAATGCTCTACTCAGTAAAATCCTTACTCTAATAACTAGGCCAAGTGCATTTGTTATATTTCTCCTTGTGAAAACAGCTTTGTCTTGAGACAGCAATGTGAGAGATCCCACTGGTGCTTTCCCTCACTCTGAGGCTCAGCATTGGACACTATAGGGCTCTGGCCAGGGGCCCTGCTTTGCTCATCCCTGCTGGGGGTGCAACCATGCATCTCAGCTCATCAGCCACCCCTGCACTTCTCTGGGGAGGGAAACAGAATGATGAATGAGGCAGATGAATGAACCTGTGAGTGTACTAGATAGGTAAATATAAACTGACTTTTTTTCTAGTGATGTGGCAACTGGGTGCAGATATGATTAGATGGAGAATTATTTTTCTTATGCTCTATAGGTAAATGCCAAGACTCACTGTCCTAGGATCACAGCTTGAAATATAACAGAAAATGTTGTAAAACAAAAAGGTAGAGATGTAGATCTTAACTCTTCATTGTTTTGACTAGTTTTCTGGAAGCAGAGGGAGAGATGCTAAGAGAAGTATGGTTTCTGCTTGCCTTACCTTTCTTTCCTAAGCAGCTGCTACTTGGCCACTTGCTGTCACATAGCCATTATGGTCTGCCCAGTATTTTGTTTGTTCTTTCTGTGAGACAATGCTGAAAAGCTGAAGTTTAAATGATTTTCCATCATTTTCTTGTGACATTAGTAAAAAATGAGGCTGGGGAAAATGCCATGCCCTGGAATGAAGAAGGGAAGAAGCACTTAGATAATCCGCATAACAAATCTGTTAAGACAGACCTCAAATAACAAATAAATAAAATGACAGATGAATAGAAGATAATTGGCTTGAACTTCAACAAAGAGGATTCAGGTTAGATATTGGCAAAAAACTCACAACATTTAGAAGAAGAAACCAATGGATTAGAGTCCCTGGTGACAGTAACAGATCTCCAAGCCCGGAGGACTTTTAGAATAGGTTAGATAAACATCTATCAGCTTTGACATGGGTAGAGTTGTTTGTGCATCAGGGCAAGAAGCTGTATTGATCAATCTGCCTGTAGTCTGCAAAATATGAGGAGTTGGCAAGGTGAATAATTGTAACATGAAAGCAAACCCGATGAAAGCCCATCCTTGTAAACAGAAGTAAACTTTGGGGAAAAAAAAGTTAATGACAGTTAAAAGTTTTACTTAATTGCCCTCTTATGAAGTAATTATTATGCAAGGTGATCCACGGATTATTTCTTTTTCTCTTCTCCAAAATACTTCAGCTAAAGGTGTAATTAGGTGAGATGAATGATCTCTGGAGTCCTTTACAAGCATGTGGAGCCTGTTTGACCTGTCTGTCTATATAGTTAATGGAGACATCCTGTCGACCAAGCAGGTGATTGTCCTTTTCCTTTGAGTACAAGATAAGACAGAAATAATGATATTCTGAGCTTTGAACTCAGGTACCTCTAAGGTTTGCACACAAATGACCTGCCCAGAGAAGTTGTGGAGTCCCCTCTGGAGGCTTTCAAAATCTGCCTGTGCAGCCTGTCCTAGGTGATCCTGCTGTGGCATGGGGGTTGGACTCAATGGTCTCTGGAGGTTGCTGCCAACCCCTAAGATTCTGTGATTCTGTGACCTGTGAGGTAAGCTATGGGCTGGTCTGAAGCTTCTTTTTATGGGTAGGTAGAAGGACCTGTTATTTGAACACAGATAGTGTGAACAGGTTAATTATTTTCCAATGGGAATCAGAATCATAGAATCAAGCAGATTGGAAGAGACCTCCAAAATCATCCAGTCCAACCTCTCCCCCATCCCTATCCAGTCAACTAGACCATGGCACTAAGTGCCTCATCCAGTCTTTTCTTGAATACCTCCAGGGATGGTGACTCTTTTAGTTATATTACATGTTTTTGTTTTTTCTTTTTTTTTGTAATTAAAGTACACATAAATTGCATAGACATCTGATGAAATGGAAGGAATAACTTAGTCAAGGTAATTAAGTAAGTACACCTCCTGAAAAGCTATATTCCCTGTGGAACAGCAACGTGCAGAGTTTGCCTGCTAAATAACAACCATAAGCTAACTGGCAAAATTGAGAACACAGAGGTAGATTTTGCTGCAAAAAAAATGAACAGTGTGAATTTTCAATAAATTATTAATGGGAAAAGAATTTCCTTTACCAACCAATTCCAGACTTATGTAAGTGAGAGACAAAACAAAATATACTCCTATAGGGAATGTGCAAAAAGATCCTAGAAACTGTCATTTTTCTCCTTGTTAGAGAACCTATACTTTGTTTCAGCCAATCTATATCGGTTGTTACCTTGTTAGACTGATAAGCTAAGAGTGATAATAGACTTGGTCTTTATAAGAATGTGATTTTACTAACTGAAAGTTTATATCACTTTTTGCTCAGTGCTGGAATTACTGCTGTGCTGCTCCCACCAGAGTCAGTTTAGTTTACTCTCCCTTGTGAAGAAGAACTAAAAAAAGGGCTTTGCAGAGATGCAATTAAAATTTATGGAAAGAGTATTTTGTAGAGGCTTTCATTATGTGGCAAAGTGGCCCCCAAAACTCCTGTCATACTTTTTCTTGCAATAAGTCAGAAACTGTTCCCAATCTCCATGCTCTCCTGCACCCAAGGAGCAAGGTGATGCAGAGGCATGTGACATAGGCTGTAGTAAGAGATTACATCCCTTTCCTCGGAAATTTTTCCTGTAAACTGGATGCAGTTATTTTCTTTTACACCAGATTACTCAAAAAAAAGCAGATCATGGGAAAACTGGCAGCTTGTCAGTTGTGTTTTTATTATGGATTCAGATCCCTTAAGCTACATTCAGGACTATTAAGTTAAATTTTCATATTCAGCTAAAAGACTAAATCAGCACACATTCTGGAAGATAAAAGATGAGTAATGTACTCCATAACAACAAAAAAATGCTTTCACAATGATTTACATGTTTACAGCAATAACAGTGGCTAATGTGCAGTAAAGTCAAATTTCAATAAAAATGAGTTAATTAAGTCCTATTTTAATGCCAAGAAAAAGAAATAAACATCCTGCATGGCTGATACAAATATTAATAGCCTGCAAGATGAGATATAAAAGCATAATATTCTGTTATGATAATGAAGCAAAACCTAAAATAACCCTCTATTCTTCACCACTGCATATGGCATTGTCTGTACAGTGTCAGTGTGTGGGATAAAGCTGAAGATCTTGTAAATAAGGTCTTATTAAGTAGAAAAAAACCCCAGCAAAACCTTTTCTGCTTGACAATTCCAAAGCAGCACTGAAAATGCCTTTGCACTGTACTCTCTTTGTGTTTGTGTGTGTGTGTGGAGTGAAAGAAAACAGTTTCTAAGGATCTGTATTGAACCACAAACTTCTGGTGAGGGTTTTTTTTATTGATAATGAGATAAAATGGACCTCAGGGCTAAAAAAAAAAAAAAAAAAAGAAAAGAAAGAAAATGTAAATATGAAATAATTCTTTGTTCCCTTCTATCAGACAAATCTTTCTGTGGTATAAGCTCAGATGAGGTATACATACTGTGTGTCATTCTTCCAATTTTGTTAGGTTCTCATTCTTTTTTCTCTGAATGTAAAAATCAATAATTTTGGGATGCTTTTGACAAGACTGTGCTACTGGAATGCAAGAACATTACAAAGTCAGCTTCAGAGTTTTCACTGTTCATCTTTTAGCTGACACAAGTTGATATTGATCACTGGAAAATTGTAACATTTCTTTGGAGTGGTGCAGTGGTCTGATTGCATGCCTCATACCTTAGGATGATGGGCTAAATGTAAACCACATGTTCTCTGTGAGGCATTGGGAAAGCCTTTTTCTTTCATTGCTGCACCCACTTAGGTAAATAGTCTTCATCAGCTTCTGAGCTGATATAAGTTGAAATAGTTCTGTTGAAGTTAACTGAATTAGTGGGGCTCTGCCACCTCATACCTGCACAGGATCATGTTCCTAAGGTATTTGCCAAGTTATTGCACCAGCATTGGCATTCCAGACGTGATAGGAATATCATACGTGAAATGCAGCAGAGTGGCTTATTTTCAGAGCAGTCATACTGACTTGTGGGGGTTTGCTTGAAGAGTGAAGTACTATCTTGCATGAATAAGGCAGTTGTGGTTAAACTCTTAAATTACCAAGATAAAAACAGAAATGCATGACTGCAAAGAAAAAAAAATCATATAAATTCTTTTCAACTGGGATTCCCTGACTGATTACCTCTGCTGGATTTCCATGTGCAGATAAAAATATCAGATAGGTGATTAAAAAGATTTTGTTGTGCTGTAACTACGCAAACCAAACCATGCTCTTGCAAACTGTATTCCCCAGAGGACGATTCCAATTCTACTGAAGGTATTAACTGTGCTTTTGATAAACTGATGTCTTCTGCAAACATGTCTGAATGATTGTTGCACGAAGTATCCTCTGTATGGTTTTATTTTAACCACCTACCTGCCCCGAGAATACAAATTATGCAGTCTTAAACTGATCGTAAACCCAGGCTTATTTCTGAGGTTCGTGTATATATTTGTAGTTGAAAATGTATTTCTGTTCAGCAATTAATCTCACAAAGCAATCATGCTATTTTTAAAATCTGATATAAGGGGGAAAAAAAAATCTACTAGAGTCTTTTAAAAATAGAAGTGTGATTCTTGCAATCAGCTGCCTTCAGACAGATCATTCCTAATGAGGCAATCTAATACATTTACATTATCAGCTTTATATTTTCAAACACTTTCTAGCTCCTTGTTTTTAAGATCATTCTACTTAACAAATTCTGTTGCTGAGCTTAGGGTCCAAAAGGAAGTTTTTTAGGCTTTTTGGTACCCTAGGGATGAGTGAAGTGCAGCTTTGTTGCTTTTGAGTTCTCTGTCAGTAAACACTGTTTTTCTTTTTTTCTGGATACTTCATTAGTGGCTTTTGCAGATTTACAAAGTTGTATGTGTGATGTTCATCAGCAGAGTACACACACACAAAGTCTATAACACTGACGGGACTGGAGTGATTAAATATATTGACTCAGAACTGCTTAAGAGAAGTACATCTGGATGACTCCTGCTCTAGACATCAGAATGACAAACAAATACATGGTGACAGCAGTAGGAACAGAAAGTGGAGTGTGGGTGAGAAAAATCTGGAGGGAAAGAATTAAGTTTACTAGTCTTGTCAGAGTGTGTGTCTTCTGCAATTTTTGTTTTCT
Source organism: Pogoniulus pusillus (assembly GCF_015220805.1). Taxonomy (NCBI): domain Eukaryota; kingdom Metazoa; phylum Chordata; class Aves; order Piciformes; family Lybiidae; genus Pogoniulus; species Pogoniulus pusillus. The sequence continues at coordinate 28,450,738 of NC_087272.1, read as the reverse complement.
TCTCTTGTTAAATTCTAAGTACAACCACTCATATGGGAAAGATAAAGTTTATCCAATACTGAAATTTCTTATGACAAGGAAAGAAGTATTATCTCTAAAATCCCCTCCTGTTTCAGTGCTTAATTTTTTTTGTATCGGTGTTACTTGCCACCTTTTCCAACCAAACCTAATTTCTGGAGGCAGCTGGAAAGCAGCAGCATATAGCATGCTAGCAAGTTTAGTAGGTTTACCAAAAGGCTTGTTGAAAATAACTAAACTTTGAAGTTGAAGGCACTAGCACTGGTGTGATTTTGCAGCTCAGGCTCACAGCTAGCCTTCACTCAATACATTTGAAGGCTACTAATGAGACAGAGAAAGCTTCTGAGAAAAGTAAACATGGTGCAGATATACAGTCTAGTTGACCTGTGGTCAAAGTCTTTTTTGAAAATCAATATGTGGTTTCCTTTCTTCCTTTCAATGTCTTTCTTTCTGATAGCAGCAAAAGAAAAGGTTTCAGATTTGCAAATATTTTATTTTTGTGTTTTCTTAATCAAAAAGGCTTTCTCTGATACCAACTGAAGATACACAAAAATGAAATCATAACAATAAAAAATGTTTATCCTGGGGTCTGTTTCAAATCTTAAATGAGAATGTACTACTTCGACTAAATAGTAAGCCAGAATTTACCTTGCAGTTCTATGACTGAGGGATCTTATAGAATCATAGAATGAACCAGGTTGGAAGAGACCTCCAAGATCATCCAGTCCAACCTAGCACCCAGCCCTAGCCAGTCATCTACACCATGGCACTAAGTGCCTCATCCAGTCCTTTCTTGAACACCTCCAGGAATGGTGCTTCCACCTCCCTGGGCAGCCCATTCCAATGCCAATCACTCTCTCTGGCAAGAATTTTCTCCTAACATCCAGCCTGTACCACCCCTGGCACAACTTGAGACTGTGTCCTCTTGTTCTATTGCTGGTTGTCTGGGAGAAGAGACCAACCCACAGATAGCTACAGCCTCCCTTCAGGTAGTTGTAGACAGCAATGAGGTCACCCCTGAGCCTCCTCTTCTCCAGGCTAAACAACCCCAGCTCCCTCAGCCTCTCCTCATAGGGTTTGTGTTCCAGGCCCCTCACCAGCTTTGTCACCCTTCTCTGGACACCTTCCAGCACCTCAACATCTCTCTTGAATTGAGGGGCCCAGAACTAGACACAGCACTCAAGGTGTGGCCTGACCAGTGTTGAGTACAGGGGCAGAATAACCTCCCTTGTCCTACTGGCCACACTGTTCCTGATACAGGCCAGGATGCCATTGTCTCTCTTGGCCACCTGGGCACACTGCTGGCTCATCTTCAGCTTACTATCCACTCAGTTACTTCAGTTATAGAATATTACGAATGCAGAAGTAGGTGCAGGAGCGAGTTAAACAGGAATCATCGTGTAAGTGATGGGTTGCAGTCTGCTGTACTTCCAGAAAGGTACCTTTGAATACTGATGAAGTGCTGCGTGCTGCTATTGCTCATTGCTGGAGTTAACACACCAATTGCATGTCAAAGTTGTTTTCAAAGCAAGAGTGCTGTTTCTTGATTTTTGGCTTCTCTACTCCTACAAGCCAAGGAAAAAGGGTAGTAAATAAGGGGTGGTGTTTAGACCAATGTGTATTTTTTCCCAAATGAATAGAAATTATAATGATAATTTTTCAAAATAATAGTAAATATAATAATTATTTTCAGTTTTGAACAAAAAGTTTAACTTTGCTTGCATGAAGCATTATATCTCCAGTACAGAGTCAAATGGTTAGAGCATTGTTTGGTCATACTCCCCTGTCCCAGTAAAGAAGAGCTGAGCGTGTGTGTTGTGCACCCTGGTGGGCAGTGCTCCCCACCCCTGTAGCTGGACTGGCAACAGAATCCTGCCTCTCCTTCTCTTCACTGGTTTGGGACTCTGACCACAGAGAAAAAGAAAAAAGAGTTAAGAATTCCAGTGTGATTAGCAGAAAATCGTTATTTTTACTGCTTAAGTCAGCTGAAGTCACATTTTTGGGAACATTGGCATTCACCAAAAATGTTGTGTCTGGCTCTAACTTTAGAGCAGCTGTCACAACTATCAGAGATATTTCCCTGTAGAGGCAAAGAATCATTCATTTGCCTGTTGACAGGAGGAATCAGCCAAGGACAGACTGAGTGTTTAAGCACCACCAGCATGTACTTGTGGATGCTTCGATGGGACAGAAGGGACAATATTGAGCAACATCATGAGTGGGCAGTAATCTGCACTGACTGGTTGTGGTGGTAGGCCTGATGGGGCAAACATGGGCTTATCCATGCTCAGACATGTTTGCTGTCCCCCCTCCCCCCCCTTCTGTGCTGGGGAAGCAACCTTGGGAGGGGAGGGCGAAAGCCCTGGCTTTGCCTGATATGGTGAGGCCTGGCAAAGCACCATTCCGATTGCCTAATCGATGTCCAGTGCCCCACTAGTCATGAGCTGGATATTGATAAAAGGGATGAGCAGGTAGCACGAGGCTGCTGCCACCTCATTTTGCACCCCGAATTTGCCTGGAGAGCTTACCAGGGACAGGCTCCAAATGCCTGCATGCAGTCGCCTTGCATAGCTCTAGCGTGAGACCATGCACACCTCAAGACATCCTTCCTACCCCTGAAAGTCTTCCTGCTAAGACTACAAGTCCTGGAGAGTGTCAGAGGAGCCGGGAACAAGGTCAGGGATTGCCTGCCTCCTTTCCAGAAGCCTGGGAGAAATCAAGTCTCAGCGGCCAATCAGACAGAGTTCCACCTGCTTTGGGAACTGTCTGATTTATAATTTTGTGAGTAAATACTTAAAAGCCTCTTCCATTTGCCACTGTAAGAAGTAAGTGCTCTAGTTTTGCCTGTGCCCTGCGTGCATAAATTTCCAACCTGTGTATTTTTTGAACCTGTGAATCAGTTTTTGGTGAGCTTTAATCTTAGAATCAGCCAGGTTGGAAGAGATCTCCAAGATCATCCAGTCCAACCTATCCTCCAGTCATCTAGACCATGGCATTAAATGCCTCATCCAGTCTTTTCTTGAACATCTCCACAGTTTTCATAGTTATTAACAATCATTGCCTGGATATGAAAATTAATACAGATTATTAATTTTGCATTATCCTTCACACTGCTGCTGTTTGAACCAGGTTTGTTCAAACCTCTACCCTGGTGATCGATTTCTGGTAAGAATGGAAAGAGATCCAGTGGTGGCCCCATCTGATCAGCTTCTATACCAGATCAGCATCTATGCCAGTTGAGTTAGGGTGGAACAGTCTTGATTCTGTCCTTCCCTCCAACTCTGCATGTGCAAAAAGCTATTTTTAATCTTAAAATGTATTGCTGGGCTAGAAGGAGAACAAAATAGAATATTTAGGATTCTGAAGTTGAATTTTGCTTACTATTTTCCTATATGTGTAATTAATGTGCCTCCTGGGGAAGTGCAGCTGGGAATTTCTTGCATGGACAACACTCTTTAAGAGACATAGAGTTAAAATATGCTAATCTAATTCACTGATTTGAAGCTGAAATGCAGGTAAAGTGATAATTATAGCTGTACAAATAGCAGAGCTTTAATCGGGTGTGAATGTCCTACCTGGCATGGGAGGTGCAGAATACTGCCAATTTTTCAGTAGAATCAGCTATGGCTATGATTCCTACTGTGAAAATGTGTGTGTGTTACTGAAGATGTATTTTTAATAAGCCCAATAGTAATCTAATCGTCAGAAATGCACATTTAATCTAGTTCACTGAGGTTTATGAAGATCTGAGTTTGGTATCTTGCTATGTTAAAGGAAAACAGTGGAGCGTTTGGAAGCATTTACCTGTGTACCGTAGCAGTTTAGTGCTTTATACCTTTTTAGACAGATGTGGCAAAAGCCCCAGTTCTGCTACCAGATCAATCTGGCTGATTGTGCTTAGTCCAATAGGACAGGGAATGCTCACAGAATCAGTTGGGGTTGGAAGGGACCACAAGGATGATCTAGTTCCAACTCCCCTGCTAGGGGCAGGAACACCCTACCCTAAATCAGGCTGCCCACAGCCTCATCCATCCTGGCCTTAAACACCTCCAGGGATGGGGCTTCAACCACCTCCCTGGGCAACGCATTCCAGGCTTTCACCACTCTCATGCTGAACAACTTCCTCCTCACATCCAGTCTCAACCTACCCATCTCCAGCTTTGCTCCATTCCCCCTAGTCCTGTCACTCCCTGAGAGCCTCAAAAGTCTTTCCCCAGCTTTTTTTGTAGGCCCTATTCAGATAGTGGAAGGCCACAGTAAGGTCGCCTGGGAGCCTCCTCTTCTCTAGACTGAGCAGCCCCAACTCTTTCAGTCTGTCCTCACAGCAGAGGTCCTCCAGCCCTCTGATTATTCTCATGGCCCTTCTCTGGACATGCTCCAGCATGTCCACATTCCTTTTGTCCCAGGGGCTCCAGAACTGGTGAGACCCCACCTGGAGTACTGCATCCAGATTTTGCGTGAAATGGCCTGAAAATTAAGGAAACCCCCATCAAACATGAGCACTAGGAAACAATATTTTATTCAGAAGTCCCTTGAAATAAGTTCTGTTCTTAGCAGACTGCATGGATTTACTCTAGACTTCTCTCTTTAGGGAATTTGCTGTGTATAGTGGCTATCATCTAGCTCAGAGTGGCCAGTACCCTAATCTGAGGCACAAACACCAATATTCTTGAGGCTAGGAAGCCCAAGGAATGTGTGGTCTATTCTGACAAATCAATAAGACATGGGTTCTGGAAATGGGGCACAGGCAGGGAGTGGCAGTGTTGCCTCAGGGACCTCATCTCCATTTTAGGATGGTGGTAGGCTGTATGTGAACTAGCTTCTACAGTGCTGTAGTCAGAATTGTCTTGCTTCTTGTTATATATAATAGTCTCGAATCTGGGAAACAGCCTCAGACTGCTTACCCATGGGCTATTACATCTACTTTGATGGTTGCTTGGTGTACTTTTTCTCATGGGAGCTACACCTGAATTGACTTCCTGTGGCTCCATTTCTTTAAGGTTCGGTTTCATCTCAGACTACATTATATGCTCCAGAAACCCAAAGAACCTGTTTCACATTCCATTTCTCCTTCTGCTCTTGTTTTGCAAGCCCTTTTCACTCAAATTAGCATTATTTCCCCTTCTAATTGTAAATAGAATTTTTAGATTTTTCCCCCCTTTTGGAGGTTACTCAGGTTTAGATGGACAAGATTAAATAAAATGTGAGGGTTCACATTTAATTACTAGTATTTGTGTTGTGAGATAAACGTTATCATGAGAAGATTTTTTTTCAGCTAGCTAGCAATGAGGTTTCTTTGCTAAGTTAGTTACAGAATTTTTTAGAAACAGTTTAAACTTAGTTGTCACAACAGAGCAAAGTGGGATGGTTAATGAATGACATCCTTCCTGACTGAAGGCAAGAATCCTTTCTTCCCTAATAGAGCAAAGAATCTGTAGATGTCTCAAGGCAGCAGAGGAGATGGAAGACCGTCCTAATTCCCTAAAATACCAGTCAGGTGGCTGTGGAGTTCAGCTATTCCCTCTGTGGCAGAGTTTAAAGCCAGCAAGCAGTTGTAAATTTGTTTAACTCTCATGTTGGCCTGAAACTTACAATTTTCCATCTTACTCCTAAACTTTTTACAGCAGATATTCAAATCAGTGTAAAACCTGCCTATGGCACACAAGACTGTATCGTTTCCCAGACCCATTCACTGCTTCTTGTAGTACAAATCACACTATTGTGATAAACTATGATCATCTCTTTCCTTCTATCTTCTGATGATTTTCACATTTCATAAAAAATCCTGGTTTTTTTGAAGACACTGCACTGTAAAGTGCAAAGACACTGAAAAACATGAGAGTGAAAAGAAATTAAGCAAATTATTTACTCTCTCTCACACACACATATATGTTATCTGTAGGTATGTGTGTGCTAGTTTGAAGCTAGCTAGAATGTTTTGGTGAGAAGAACCTGATTACAGGCTGTGAAAGAGAAACAGTGGTGATGTCTACTTCACTTCTAGGCTTGCTGAGAGATACAAGAAAAATAATGTAAATACAGATAAGACATTCGGTCACTGCCTGGGCTGTGGGCTGCATTTCTCTCTCTCTAACCTAACCTGATTAATCTGCTTCCTAATCCCCCTGGCTGACCTTCCATTCTTCCTTGGACACAAGACAAAATCTGGGGTAGGGTAGAGAGGGATGGGAGAAGGTGGAAGGGCAGTTGGGAGCCCCTCCTGGGGACTCAGGTTTCTGGAAGGGCTGTTGTGTTTCTGTATTACCTTTTACCTTGTGTTTCTGTATATAACTGTATATACAGTTATATATCTGTATATATATCTGTATATATATACTGTAAATATCTGCTTGTATATTGTGCTAGGCTGTAAATATAAAGCTTCATTCGATTTCCAGAGCCAGCTGAGTCTAGTCTGGGTGATTTCTAAGGTGTGTGTGGGGTGGGTAACACCCAAACCATCACAATGTGTTAGAAAACAAGAACCCAGACCACAGCAGGAGAATGGAACTACAGCAAAAATGACACATACATAGAAGAAAATGTGTGTCATAAAAAATAAATACCTCCTGGAAAATAGAAGGGAATTCAGGAAGCTTCAGAGTAAAGGAAATTGTACCAGATTTCCTGAAGCATGGCATTTACTTCTACTTCAGGAAGACATGGAGTACTTTTTGACCTTAAAGTCTGCTTCCAAATTGACTGTTTAACAATGCCATCGTAAAGAGCCCTCTTCATTCACCGTTAATGACTTCCTTATCAAATTTGTGCAGTTTACAAGCCAGAGGATGACTTTTTGTAGTTACTTGCACATCCTCCCACCTGGGATCTAGGAATCTATCTGCTTTTTGTGCCTTTTACATTCCCACCAGTAATAAAGAACCTGCAATTTGACACAGCAGAATTAATTCCACTCTGGGAGATTTTTGCAGTGCTGAGGCAAAAATATCTTGTTTTTTGTCAGTAAGTTGATAGTACTCTGAGGCTCAGAGGTACTGATTTGCAAGAAACTGATACTTTAAAACTTGCTTGTTTCACAGTACTTCCATTACCTTTATTTTCCTTCAGTTTAGAGTTTTTTTTGTTGACTTATGTTAAGACCATTGCCTTCAGTGGAAAGGAGAAACTCTTAGAATCCTAACCAATAATCCTATAGCCTCTGGATGTAGGAGGTTTTATAGCAGAGGTCTTTACTGTGTCAACACTGCGCCAGCATGTTCTGTACTGCTTAAAACCTGGATGCAGGATGTCTGCTTGTGTTTCAATTTCTGGAAAAAACAAACCAAGTAGAAATGAAGAGGTAGTATAATTTAAAAGGAATATTCAGTAAATATACATGCAAATGGATTTATTTTAGGTATATGTGCAAGGTTTGCCTTTGGTACGAAAGTCACTTCTCTTCATATGGGAACTGATAATTCCTTGCCTGAGTACATGTTCCAGACTTTAAAGCTATGCAGTAGGTACATGTTTGGAAGTGCATATCACAGCTTGGCTCCACAAACCCAGCCTGGCCTTTTGAGATCCTTCATGGTTCTCAGTATCCAGATAGATCTTAAGAAATCTGACAGAATGGAAGGACAAACAATTTCCACTGCAGGAGTGTTAGCAGAATTACTGAAAGAAATATTATGACTGCAGCATTGTTGGGCAGTAATGCTATGTAAGGTAATTTTTTTTTTTTTTTTTTTTCCTCTAGGGATCTTCACAGGCTTTAGATGAGATCTCAGATGAAATATTTCAGCAAAACTAGCAGTCTGTAGTTCCATGCATCATCTCTATGATTCACATGCTTCAGCAATGTTCCCTGCTCCTGGAGCTGCTGCAGTCTTTTAAGAATGGTAAGTTTTGCTCTCTCCTTGCATCCCTACTACATGATGCCTGCAATAAAATGCTTTGACTGTTTTGTTATTTTCGTTATGTGATATAGAATTGATATGAGGAGATATAAGTTGTGTGGTTTGTATAGTTATTTTCTTCCTTATCTGTCTCAGCTAGAGAAAGGAAAAAAAAAAGTTATCCTGAGTTTTATTATCACAGTTGCACACAGGAAGCCCCAGAGAAGGTGGTGGCAAAACATTCCCTGTGTTGCACACAGAATCACTCGGCTGATGCTGCTGTAGAGGCTTCAGCTTGCTCGTCTGTGTTGCTCATCCTCCTGCCATCAGTGCACAAAAGTGTACATGCTTTTGTGGCACGAGTTGTTATACATCTGCTGAAGCTGAGCTAAGCCATTTGCCCAAACTGTGACCTTGAGTATACAAAGCTTTGTAACTCCTCTTAGACACTACTGTTTACTGTTTCTGTTTATGATAACTGTGTAGAAAATTGCTCTATTGTACTGCTGAAGAGCAGATCAGTTTCAAATTACTCTGAAAGGCAGCCAACAGAACAGCCAGTACCATGGGGCTACATTTCTAAATGGCCTTCAGTCTGGCTTTCATGTTTGTGTTCCCAGGTTTGCACTCTCAATCAATTGTAGAAAAAAATAATCTCAGGCCCAATTAGCTGCAAGGCTCCATCTACCAGGTTTAGAGAGAACTGAATAGCTTTGTGATTGAAAGGACAGTGGGACAGTGACATTACTTGAACTTCTAGAGCAATTGATTTGACTGTTCCTTTGTTTTATTCGGGTTGTGTAGTTTCTTCTTTTAACTTATAATACCATTGCATGATACTGGTGGCAATGCTCATCACTGTTTCTTTAAGGATGAGATGAATCAATGTCTGTGTAGTAATGAAGCAAATCCTGTCAGAGGTTGAGCATGTTTCTTCTTTTGTCTGAGCCTGTGGTAGTATCCTGAATTGAAAACCAGATGTCAGTATCTTCAGGTAAACTGCCACTTACTCAAGCCAAGATTTCAACTCCAGACGGTGTAAGTGAGGCGATATGTTGGGCATGCCACATAAAATTTTATATTGTCATGACAACTGTTAGTATCTTGCTTTGTTCTCCAAGGTGCTCCAGGAGTAGGACTAAAGAATAACAACATGCCAGTGAAAGAGATGATTTTAGTTTCTGTGCAAATATTCCAGAATCTTGTGGTGCCCTGAGAACATCAAGATTAATTTTCTTGCCGTGCATTTCCAGATCTTGCAGCCTTTTTCATGGGAAAAGGAAAAGACTGAGCACGTAAGGAATTGAGAACAGCATGATTCTCAACACAATCTGTCACCTGAAATGATTTTACCCCCTGGGATCAATGCAATCCTAATTATGGTTGCCTTAAGGACCAGTGTTCTTGGCAAATTTCCTTTCACAAAGGCAGCTTTCAGAACAACCTCTTTCGTAGTCTGTTTTGTCATGTTTACCAGCACTAAGCTTCTCACTTTCAACTATGAAAGCAGCTATGAAAATTCATGATTTATGATAGAATCACTTTACCCATAAAATGAGTATACTATACAAACTGAACTTCTCATAGAGCAGAAAGTCCGTGGGAGCTGCTCTATGGAACTTTGCTATTTTGCTGCTTTGACAGACCATTGCTCCTAGTGAGCAAATACTTCATGTGAGGAAGCAGTATTTACTCAGCATGAGGCATGAAGCTAAAGTTTGAAATGTTGATGCTCCCCAGAATATCATATGAAAGTCATCCAGAAAAGCTTTCACTGTATTATATGAGAGCCGTAACATTTTCTTTGGAACAGTTTGTCTTCACGTTGACAGTTGCTGTGAGAAGGGCATGTTTCTGAAGGGTTGAAGGTAGAAATTGCACACTCAGTGTTGTATTTCTACCCCTTCTTTGGGGAAAGGAGAACTTTGCATAGAGCAGATATCTGGCCTCGGGGCGGATGGCTGCTTTTTAAACCTGGAACATTTCAAAATGAGTTGTCTCTAGTACCGGATGCTGCTGGACTCTATCCTTCTTATGAAATGGAAGCAAGAGGCCACCTTCAGGGAAGCTTACTACTGGTTTCTTGAATTACATCCGAGTCTTTAATCGTATGTGACATAAGATACTCGCGTTTGTAAGCAATGTTCTTTGGTTTGTTTCTTGTCTTACTCTGTAACTGAGGACTCGTGAGCATCTATAACAAAACACCAAGCAGAGAGAAGTGTCTCTTTTTTCAGAGAAGCAGTTTTTTTTAATTGTGGAAATGTGTTGCCAATTTACTAGAAAACAAGGAACAAGGACAGAGAGAGGGAAGTTTACCGTTGACCATGACCATCTTTACCATGAAGGTAGTAGAGCACCTTCATGCCAAGGGAGTTAGTTGGGAGGGCCCATCTGTGGAGATATTCAAGGTGAAGCTTGACAAGGCTCTGAGCAACCTAATCTAGTTGAGGATGCCTTTGCTTCCTGCAGAGGGAGTTGGACTAGATAACCTTTGGAGATCCCTTCCAACTCAAACCATTCTAAGATTCTATGATTCTAAGACATTTGAGTCTTTATTCTAATAATACATAAGGCTGAGAGCTCCATATAATGCATAAGTAAAGCATATAATGAGACAAATTTTGGTCCCCTTATGGTCTGTGAATATTTTCTTTTTCAATCTCTTACGGACATTATCCTAAAAAATGCAAAACTATCTTCCTTGCTGAGGGTGTGATGTTTCTGCACAACACAGTGACAGCCCTGGCATTCCTGATTCAAAGTCTTAAGTACAGCCTTGGAGAACACTAGCAAATAGCCTGTAAACACATGGCAAGTCTCCCTATCCTAAGTTTGGCCAGAGATTTTCAGCAAAGGCTGTCAGTGACCTTATATTGGTCACTTCAGTTCTCAGCTGCTCTTTTTCCAGCTGCTTTCTGGCAGATGTGATGGAGGGAGCAGTGTAGGGCTAGTAGTTCTCCTAGTCTCCTTGGTAGGCTCTCTGCCATTGGATGTGTGATGGAACTCACAATCTCTTTAACTCAGAAGAGCCTAATAAATAAAGATGAAGTTCTTCCAATCTCTGATTAGTTAACTACATAGTGGGAAGCAGAAATCAAGCAGGTTTTGTAGTGACATTTAAGGTATGCAAGAGCACTTCAAAGCAGGGTAATGTAAACACTAAGTAGATTAAAAAAAATTGAGCTTCTTGGGAGCTTCTTGCAGTCAGTCCTGCACTGCAGTTATAAAGGATTCCATTGCTTAACAGTCACCCAGCATGCAGGACTGAGCCTTCTCCCCATATCTGGGACCTCTTCTAGAAATACAGTTAACCCTCATTCTTGAGATAAATTTGAAACACTCCTGTAATTGCATCTGGGGATAGGCAGGTTGGACTGGAGTTCCCTGACCCAACTGTAGTTGTAATTCTGACAAAGCTTGGCTCTTAAAGTGAGTAAAAAGCTAAAGAGGCTAATTCATATTATGTGCTGAACACAAAAGTTTCTTTGAAGCAGATCCACAGTGCAGTAACCCAAAGTTCAGTAGGCACCAGGCCAGTCCCTCTGCTGTATCCCATATGAACTTAAGATTGCTTTGCTTATTAATGGCATTCAGAATGCTTGATCTATTTTTCATCATTCAGTCTCATAGTGTAATGTAAATCATGCACTCCCTTTCCTTAGTGGAGGGGCTACTTTACCCAATTTTCCCAACTTGCCATCCCTTTCTAACACCAGCTACAAAGTACTTTAACCAGTGGTGGTTAAACTTTCTTTTCTAATGAATAAGTTCTGGTTTTCCTGTTTACTTACACGTCCTTACTAATTGCATTGAAATGAAAAATTAGCTTGCTTGACTCAAAGCCAAATCTTTTAAAGCTATGTCTTGGAGAGTATTTAAGACTAAAAGTTGCAACTGATCTGCCAGTAAAAGTCTCAGTTACCTCTATCATAAGAAAACAGTTGGCATCTGCTTCAGGGATATTTCTGTAAGTAGGTGCATGTATACTTACTATTTTGCAGTTAATGGGAGCAGGTGTTGAATTTTCAGCTTACTGGGCTCTAATGGTTCCATAAAAGCTTTTTGTTTCCTTTGTCTTAATCATATAAGAAGTCAGACTAGCCATAGAATGGCACCTCAGGTTTCCTTAGGTAGATTTTTGCCTCCACTGGTGTTAATTAGAATTTTGCCATTGTCTTCAGTGTAACAATTATACATCTGTTGCTCAATGGCCTGATTTTAATGCCCCATATTTTCATGCAAAGCTGCATAGAGATTTTAAGCTCACTAGAGTGAAAAGCTTTTGGCTGTCAATTTGTTAAAAGTGTTAAATTCTTTAATAATATGTACTTGTCTAATTGTTCCATGCAGCAGAAAGAAGTGAAAAACTGGATGACTGGAGACCATAAGGACAGGTAATGGGGAGGTATTTGCATTAAAGGTCTCCTAGGACCATGCTTGGTTCTGGATACTTTCTTTGATCCCACACACTGCTGCTGAAACACGAGGCTAAACGTGCCAAAGGAAAAGGCAAACGTGGTAAGAGCACATTGAGGATGTATTTGGAATGAAAGCTTCTGATGCTAGAATACACGAATATGCCTGTAGCTGATCTAACTTATGGACTCTATTCAAATTGATACAGCTAGCTCATGTATCAATTAAAATGAAAATAGGGGCTTTAGGGGCCTGCCAGAAACTCTTGATACATGGCCACTCATCTGTTGCTTGGACCAGTGCACTGTAATTGATACCTGAGGTACATAGGTTAAAGACAGACAGCATCTGTGCGGCAGATTGCGCTGTTGTGTAGAGATAGCTAAATCATCTCAAAAGAAGTTAACGTGGATACTGGAAAAAGCCTGGAATGATATGCAGAGCTCAGGGTGTGCTAACTTATGGAACTGGGTAAAAAAATACATGTCACTTGAAAAAGCAGAAAGTTGGGGGAAGCAAAAAGTTTAACTACCACATGATTGAAATCTCACAGAAACAGTCCTGGGCAGAGGCACAGGTCTGATCTTCATAGAAAGAGGAGAGCTTAGTTCAGTTGGAACTTTTCTCAAGCTAAGTTATTTTGAAAGTGTAGTTGTTTGAACCTGGAGAAATTCAGTTCTGGAAATAAGTGTATATATGTGTGTGTGTATGATATATGCTTTGATAGAAATAGTGGTTCCCTTCCCTGTGTGTATTTTGAAAGAAGTACTTACAGGTACTTCTATGGGTTGTAAGTTGCTATGGAAATGCTAGGAAGAGGTAAACAAAGATAATTCTGTTTCTAAAGAGAAAAAACAACAGGTGAAAGGAAGGAAATATAATTATTCTCATTTTACAGCTGAGAAATTTCAGCACAACAAAGATAAAGAGCCCAACTGTTGTGGAAATCTATCAATCCTTCTTGCTTCATCTGTCATTTAGGCATTATTCTGCCTGCAGGGTATTCACAGAACACCGACAAATCACTACTCTTCCCTCACCCTCTACCTTTAACCTGCGTCTGCATAGTGATGCACTCCTTCATCACAGCTGTCAAAACTCTCTTTTGTAAAAAGACCTCAGAGTCACCCCACCAGCCTGGCTTCTGAAGAAATATTGCAAGGCCCAGTCATCAGTGAGAGAACTCAGTACAGAAAGAAAAGGACAGGCACTACTAGCAATGAGACATTGCTTTCTGGCCCACTGAGCGTCACAGTGTGGATGTGAGCTATCTATTCATAACATGTCACAGTAACTAAGCCTGATAATTTCTGTTGTTCAGAACTGACAACAGAGGAAATGGGAGGTCGTATAGTTCAGACCTAACAGTAAGTTCTACACTATGATTGTCAATGGGAAGGATCAGAAGCATGTCCAAGCCTTTAGGAAGATGTTAGAACTGAAAATGAGCTCAAATTTAAATAAGAAAACAGTTTGAGTGACATGACTACAGACAGCCTTCCCAATCTCTGTCACTCCTGTCAAGTATTCCTGATCCTTGTACTGTGGAGCCAATCACTGTCCAGTTGTGGATTCAGTCCACTGTTCAGGGTCAGTAAAAGCTGGCTTAGAGACATCAGCTAAGCATGCATCAGGACAATGGAGGGACTAGAGAAGGTAGCCAGCTCCATTACATGTGCAAGAAACCAGGTGCTTCAACTACCAACTCAAATGGTTTGGTACAAGGAGTCTGAAAAGTAAAATCCAACGAAAAACCTTCTCCCTGTCAGAATCCAGTCCCACTAGGTGTACAAGTACATTGTTCCTCAAAAACAGAGTAGAAGAAGGCCTTCTGCCTGCAGTTTTCACATCTGTCTGCCAGGCAGCCTTTATTGAGCCTGAGACAGAGAACAAGCTCTTCCTAAAGGCACAGTGTCTGTACTCTGAGCCAGGAACTGGTAACTAACACTGTGGTAGCATAACCAACCCATGCCATGACCATGTCTGTACATCCACCTCTGAACTGTTCATGTATAGCTCCTTTTGTGGAAAAGTTGGTGGGAAAAAATATATCCTGACTGAGGATTCTGGGGACAGATATCCTGACTGAAGGTTCTGGGAACATGCTACAAAAACGTTTAGGGAGAAAGACACACTGGCTCCTGTCACGGAAGGTAGTTTGGGAGGTTGCGGGGAAAATACGTGGAGACTCACTTGTGGATTATCAAGTGATTTATTGCTCAAACACGGAGATCCCCCTCCTGAACTAAATTCCCCACCTGAGTTCTTTTGGATTGAAGTTGTAAAATAACAGTTCAGGAAATAGCAGATAAAGGAGAGTCTGTGATTTCTTTAGAGTTCTTTTGAGTCTTTAAAGTTACTCAGTCTTTAGGTAAAGAGTTCTTTCTCCAGTTTACTCACTGTTCGTAGTTCAGTTCAGCAAAGTTCGAAGGTTTGGGCGGTGTCCCTTTGTTCGTCAGGATCGGGCCCAAGCAGGTTTCAGGCCTCTGCGAGCCCCTCGTCGGGCAGGGCCGATCAGGAACGTGAGGGCACCGCGGCAGGAGCGAGGCAGGCAGGCAGGCTAGCGAGCGAGCGGTAGGAGCAAGCTCAAGCCAGCAAGCGCCCCGATCCAGGCAGGCACACCATCTTTATAATGTTCAAAAGAGGTGTAACCCTCCAGTTCAAGCTATTTTACGTTATTCTTACAGATTGGCACAAAATTACAATTAACCTATATAATTGGACAGTTCTTACCAAAACAATTTCTAAGACCACCCCAAGCTCGGCCCACACCAGGTGTCAAGCGGGCATGAGAACTGCCGTTCCCCCTAGCCAAAACAGTGGCCACTGTTTACCTTTTATCTCGACTAGGGAGAGACTTTCTCATGGGGCTGAAGGACTGTTTTGGTTTTACGATGCTCTTGGCATTAATGTGAGACACTGCAACTTTTACAGCAGGGAGGCCTGCTAAGGGCTTCTGCTACCCTCCATGACAGCTCCATACTTACGAGACAACACTTACCTGGCATCTTGCTGCCATCACACTGCCACCACATTTTCACAGCACAAGATGGCATTTAACTAGCATCCTGGTATTCTTTGATCTTGACTGTGAACTCCTCCCTTCTCTGCATGTTTTTTATTTCTTTTTAAATCCTCTGTCGTCATGGTAGGCTTGGATGGGCCAAAATAGGCTTATACACGTCCTGGCTTGCCCAGACATGTTTTTGTTATGTTCTGCCTCCTTCTACTATTGGCAGAAGCAACTGCAGGAAAGAGGTTAAAGAACCTGGAGCCATTGAGTCTAAGGACTCTGGCTTGCCCAGACATGTTCCCCTGCTCTGTGTCCTGTAGACTGTAAGGCCTCTTAAGCAAGCTACTACAGCTGATAACTTCCAAAAAAAGCCAGTCCAGGTATGTTTACTTAGAACAGCTGCTTACAAGATATATATTTTTTAGTGATGCCCTTGAAAAACGTAGAATTAGTTCAACAATATAGCAAGGGTGTGGCTTCTTCAAGTCTCTGAATCAGGTTGGAAAAAAAATCCTTGAAACCAGTGTAGCCTTCTTGTCTTGGCTATAGCTGAGCTTGAGTCTGTGCTGCTGTGAGTAGATAGGACAAAGCAGCTCAGGCTTGCAGCTGTGCAGCTTCTGAGCCTGAATTGCTGTGTTTTGTTGCAGTGCAGGCAGCAGATGTGCATGTCTGGCCACACCTGAATAAATAGCCAAGCCTTGCTGAAAGAAAGGCCATAAGAGTTAAAAGCATAAATCCTGAGGGTGGATTTGACTCCTAATTCAAATCCTAATCTAATTTCCTCAGTAAGCAAAATTCAGATTCTTGGTCCCAAGTGCTCCATATTACTGAAGTTGATTATGGGAGCTGCAGTTCGCACCCCTTTACACGTTGATGTAAAATCCAATAGGAAGAGCTCAGGATCTTTCCAGTCCTTTTCTAAA
The DNA here is from genome assembly GCF_015220805.1 of Pogoniulus pusillus. NCBI lineage: Eukaryota > Metazoa > Chordata > Aves > Piciformes > Lybiidae > Pogoniulus > Pogoniulus pusillus. The sequence goes on along the minus strand of NC_087272.1, from coordinate 28,434,527 downwards.
CTCTGGTGTCTTACACCTTCTGGTTATGAGAAGAAAAGGATTTTAAGTAAAAAGGATGAAAATGGCTTTTAAGTATTTTTAAATGTTTTAAAAAAGCCCAACAATGTTTGATTACATTTCACAGGCAATACATCTCACAGGTCTGTCCATTACTTTGGCCACATACTGATTTTTCTAGCTTCTGGCAATCAAGGAGTTTAAAAAGAAATACTCTCTTATGATGATTTTTCCTGCTGAGATTGCTGGTAATGTAAAGTGACAGGTCCAACATTGGCTGTTTACTAACAGCACTGGGAACTGTAACAAGGATCAACTGTTGGAACAACTAAAGCTGCAATCACTGTAGCACTTGAAAGAAAATATGCAAATTGCAGAAGTGTGTCTCCGTGCAGGTATGTGCTTGCGTGTCTAGACAGAGCAGTCACAGAGAATGCAGCTCACAGGGGAAGGAAAGGCAGAACATGGCTGATCTCAGAGAAGTGTGATTTGATGCAGGAAGAAGCCATTGTAACTACGGTTTTAGTTTTCAGCAAAACTAAGGGGATCCTGACAGTTAAGAATCTTTGATATGGGTTTGCAGCCTGTGTGAAGCATCAGTAAATCTATAGGAGCCACTAGAATCATATCAGTTTGAATGGATGTATGAAAGAATCAAATGCTTTCTTTGGTATGCATCACTATGTGCTATGGTTGAACAAATATGTGGCTTCTTTTGAAAAGCTTGCCAAGCTTAGCTCTGCTCTCAGTTTGGTTGTTGAATTACATATTGTGACACAGCAGAAAGACCAGACCCATGGCTCCACTTTCCAGTGTCCAAAGCATATGTATTTAGTTTATTCTTTAATATAAAATGGTTAACTTCTATATAAGATGATTAAAAATGCCTTCATCTTGCCTTCGCTTGTAGGTAATAAACCTTAAGAGAGAGTTGAGGGAAACCCTGAATAGAGTAGAAGTCTTCAAGCTAACTTTTGCTATCAGGGTCAGCTAAGGAAGATCCAGGCACAAGAATATCAGGAGGAATTTTGGGGTGCTTAACACAGGAAAGCTTGAAGATCAAATCTGATATGCTCATATTCAAAGACAAAGAAGTCAGGGGCAGGAATGTATTTTGGCTTTAGAACTGAGGATGAAGGATCAAAGACAGAAACGGAAGTAAAATAAAGAAATTATATAGGCGATGGCTGTTTAAAGGAAAAAAGATCCTCTTCATCCACCCCCTCATCTTTGTTATCATTTATCTGTGACGTAAAAGCAGACTGCCAGTTAAAGGAAGCATCTCTGTAAAATCAGAGGAAGTAGAAATATGAGCATTTTCCTTTCTGTTGGAAAGAAGAGTTGAATCCAGTCCTAATATTAAAATAGATAACAGAAATCATATTTTTACTTGGTTATTTGCTGACAGGGAACAAAAAAACTCCATTTTGGCAGTAGCACAGTTAGAAGAACTTGAAAGGTTAAACAGATAGAAGTTCCTGAGAGGTAGCAGTGTGGTACAGGACTATAGAGACTGTAGCAATATGATGCTGGAATATTCTCAGCAGTGCTGTTAGAGAGCATTTGCTGTGTTAACATTAACCTATGCTATAAATTGATGTATTGTTTGCTGTATTTTGTTAGGTATTTTAGTTTACATTTGTGCTCTATATTTCCACTGTGTATTCCTATTGCATATTTTAATAACATATGTAATTCTGTCACAACAAAAGCAGATGCAATAAAGCTTGCCTGATTGATGCTGTTTGTACATTTTAGGCTGGCATTGGGAATCAGCCTGTATTTGCAATTTGGCAGTAAATGAATATTGATGAAAAAAACTATCCATGTAACACAATACTTGTTACTCTATATTCCACTTTCTTTACTTGTTTTGCTGGATTTGAGATGTCTCTGAACCTGTCTAACAGGGAGAATAGGAGTAATAAAACTTTTACATCAGGAAGTTGCAGCATGCAATGGTTCTGAACGATTAAAAAAGCCAAAAAAGCACATGAAAAACTAATCCATAAAAGCAAGATTTTATTTTTTACTGCTGCTGCTTTATGTCCTTTTAACATGATATCAGATTTAACATGTAAATTTTACCTGACTAGTGAAAGCAGAAAGTTTCTTGAAAAGAAATGCTTCATTCTCTCTTACCATCCATGACAGAAAGGGATGAATTCAACTTCTTGGCTGATTTTGTATAATTGTATGATATCAAAGCAAGGATACCCTGAGGTGAGGAAAGAAAAGGATTTTGTATTTCCTTAAAAAACAAGTGTGGTTTTCCACTTCTAATCTCCTCAGAGAAGCTAGATAAAGTCAACTTATGTAGACAGCACTGTTTGTTATGGGAAGATGGTTAGATGCCTAAGGGGATTAACTCTTAAAGGTAGGAGGAAGAAAAGCCCTGCCAAAACATATCAGTAGTAAGACAGACAGTAGCAGTTCCTGAGTATGTTAGGAATGTTATGGAAGGAGGGGAAAAAAGCAGATGCTGATAATAGTGTTAATCTTAGCAGATTTTTGAAAATTCCCCTCTTGGATTACAGAACATTGTGACTGTGGTGCTGGTCTGATACAACAAGTGGCTTCTTGGAACAGTTTTTTCTCTTTCTCTTTACTTATAACATTCAGTCCCCCTTGCTGTTATTTACCCACACATTTCTTTGATGGGCAGTGATGTGGATCAAAATTAACAGATTTACACTTGATATAAATCTTTCAAGCCTTCAATTATTTAAAAAGGTATTCAGGATTTTTTCCTTCCTCAGACACTGGGTTTTGAATTGTTTCTGGTTTGGGAGGGACAGAGGTCTATCCTTGTTAATAACAGCTGTCTCTTTTGGAACTCCCCTGTTGCCCTTCCTTATTTGACTACGCCAGACCTTCACTAGTTGAGTGCTGAATGAGCAAAATGATTGAATTAGATGATACTCCATCATGTACCAGATTTCAAGTAATTAGTTAAAAATAGATGTGAAATTTGGGTAGCACACTAGTACTCTTTAAAAGCATGCTGGCTCACATACTGGAAGTCATTGCTAACACTGATGTGCTCTCAGAGTGAGCAGTAGCTGGTCTGTGAATAAAAAGAGACTGATTAACTACCCCTGAAGAGCATCCAGTTATTTGTTCAGCTGGTATGGATAAGGCTAGCATACACCCAACAAATTCTTTATCAAAAGCATGGCAACTGTAGGAACATTAGTGAATTGAATGAAATCTGTGTCAGTTCTTTCTCTTGAATTAGAAGTTCCTGAAGAAATATCACAAATATTGTAGTGTTTGGAAACAAAAAATTGCCTAAAATGCTTTGAAGAAAACTGAAGATCTCTTGGGAACTTCTAAGTTGCATACCTTGCCTGTGTCTCAATCTCTCTTCAGGGGGAACCCCATCTAGGTGCTAGTCTTTCTCATGAAAATCAAACTTTGATGGGATACATGCCTTTGGTGCCTTTTTAGACATTATATTTCAGGTTCTCAGTCTATTTTACTGGGTCAAAAAATTGTGCCATGTTCCCTAGCTGCATATTTAAGAAATTAAAGAGATAATTTTATTGTGTTTTATCTTTCTGAACAAGAGATTTTTCTCAGGGACTGAGAGGGATAGCAAGAAAGGCTATGTTAAAAGGTGGAAATACTAAATGATCTGAAGTCTCATGTTTGTCAGTTTAAAAAAAAAACCACCTCATCTGTAAATTTGATATCAAATATGACATCAAATACATACCTAGCAAAATACTTCTATTAAAGAAAAAAATGTGATTAGTAACTTCATAAATTTTAATGGAGCAGTTACTCACTAATCAATAATGTTTCACCAGCACTTCGTTGTTGCCAGTTGACCTTTCATGGACACTCAGTGATGCAAAACAGCTCTTTAGTAGAATCTGACATAATGAGATTGGACCTTCTAAAGAGCTCAAATGGTTTCCTCAAGTACAGCTAATGAAAAGTGATCCTGAATTGTCTAACATCATGCACATATCAGAAGTGAGACATTTCTTCATGTACAAAACTCTCAGCTGTTGTCCCTGATTGGCAGATTCCAATCAGGACCTATTAATTGTCCTCAGGTTTTCTTGCTGCAAACTGAGCCAAGAAAACATTTGAAACTTCAACAGTGCCCTTGATTGTCACGTTAGGAATAGTAGACCTGAAAGTTAGATGCTGTCAAGATAGAGATTTACAAACTTGATTTTTCATGATGAGGTAAAGAAGCTAATGTGAACACTGATAAGAATGGGGGCGAGGATGTGAATTGCGTTGTAACATTGCTTATCTCATGTATCCTGCACGGTTAATATTACCAAGCCAAATTCTTGCCTGAGGCATGGATTGTTTATGTCACATTGCAAGGTGCATTAAGGTGCATTAGTGTCTTCAGTATGGGATATCATCATCAAGCAAGGTGAGCCACTGCATTCCTATACACAGGGATGGCCTCCAGCTCACTCTCTATTTCATATTAACAATGAGTGAAGCTGCTTTTTCGCAACTCAGTTTCTGTAACTGATTTCAAGCATAGCTTGTTTTGCATCCACTTTAGAACAATCCAGAGCTGGGTGAAGGCTAGGGTCATTTTGCATCATGTTTTTTTCTTCCTCTTGACTTTTGCTTTTATGATTTGAAGTAGCAAGGAGGGGATGAACAAGAGTGTCTCCCATTGACAGCCTGATAGTCCTGCTATGAAAACTTGAGAAGTCTGCAGGAATTGTTAGCAAAAGTGTAGAGACCTTCAGAAACCATCTTCAGAATATGACAGATTTCCAATGTTGCAACTGTGTGAGTGACAGCTGCATGTCACACTGCAGTGTTATGGACTGCATTTGAACTTTTAGGTTATTTCCTCTGCCTTCTTTGGGATGTTAGAGAAAGCTTTGATGTACTGGGAAAATGGCTTTGAGAAAGGAAAATGGTTATACACTTACGTCACAGAAGCATTTTTAATGTGTAAGCTTCATTTAATCATTAGGAAGTAGAAGCAGAAGTAGAGGGAACAGTTGGTGCCTGTGTCAGCACAAATCATGTTATTCTTGTCTAGCTTTTGTCTGAATTGGTTCAGCATCTTCATCAGTAGTAATGCTTTAGATGTTTCCCTCATGCTCATCTTCTGCTTTATGTTCACCACTTAGAAATCCAGTTTGAGAAGATTCTCAGATGCCACAAGTATGGAGAGTTGGAGATGATGGGGAGAGTTGGTTCAAAACTACTGATCCAAACTATGAAGCTGCTGTGAATGCACCTGGAGAAACTACTGTGGTCCTCTCCAACTCGAGATCACATATGCAGTTGTGTGACCTGCAAAAGAGTAAGTGAATCCTAGTATACCATGTTATACTTTGCTATACACAGTTAGTTCCTGTTAGTTCCCTAGTGGTGCTAAAAATTATGTAACGTATTTTACTTAAGCATTTTTTTTAAAAGCTTAGGTCTGTATTTATTGCACAGTTACACTGATAGCAAACAGTAGATTTAGATTTATAAATTACTATTCATGAGTAAGCAAAGAACTTAGAGGGATTTGAAAGACATCTTTGAAAGACATACGAAATGGCAAAAACTAGTTAATGTGATTAAGGTTAGGGTAGACCATGTACTGAAAGCACTTCAACAAGGTTGGTCTCAAGGCTGAAGCTGCGCCATCTGAGAACTTACTTGACTGTGACTGATTTTATCATCTTCTTATACACAAATAATGTGTCTTCTTAAAACAGATAGCATCCTTGGTCAGTTGAAGAGCTAGGACAAGGCTTTCTTTCATAGTCTAGAGCTGAAGGGAGGTAGTCAAAGGAGCAGTTTTTCTTCATTCTCTCCTGTGCTTCCACGCACAAGAGAAGTGCAATCCCTACAGTTATTCTCTTATTAGACCATGTCTGGTCATATGTGAGATGTTTTCTTGAAAAGTCCTTGAGGGTTAGGCCCATTATTGTACAAACATGTATAAATATATACATGGACTAACACTGCAAAAAAATCAACAAGTACACCAAAAATCTATAGCAAGGTCCAAGAAACCAGAGTGCATGACAGCATTGGAATGAAGTTAAAACACTGTAGTGAGGCCGCAGGAAAGGGAGTCCCATCAACCCTAGACATTTGTGTTCTGTAAAATGCAGAGGGCTTTGACAACACTGCAGAATGCAGCAGCTCTGCAGTGTTGTCTTAGTGCTCATGCTAACAAATTAACTCCTCCAATCAGGCTCTCATAATGCACTGCCTAGTTCAGAGCAAGATTGACGTAGCAAAGTAGGTATGATCAGGAACAGGTCGGAAGAGACCTCCAAGATCATCCAGTCCAACCTATCCCCCAGCCCTATCCAGTCAACTAGACCATGGCACTAAGTGCCTCATCCAGGCTTTTCTTGAACACCTCCAGGGGCGGTGACTCCACCACCTCCCTGGGCAGCCTATTCCAATGGCAAATCACTCTCTCTGGCAACAACTTCCTCCTAACATCCAGCCTATACTTGCCCCAGCACAACTTGAGACTGTGTCCCCTTGTTCTATTGCTGGTTGCCTGGGAGAAGAGGCCACCCCCCACCTGGCTACAATGTCCCTTCAGGTAGTTGTAGACAGCAATGAGGTCACCCCTGAGCCTCCTCTTCTGCAGGCTAAACAACCCCAGCTCCCTCAGCCTCTCCTCATAGGGTTTGTGTTCCATTAAGCCATTCTGGCTTAATGAAGAGACATTGATACCCTACATTCTAGAATTCTCTGGAGACCAAGGGTGGTTTTGCTCAGAAATCACAGTGTCTTCTAAAAGTAAGTCTCTGCTGGGTTCTGAAGGAAGAATTTTCTTTTTACTGGGTTGTGGTTAGTGACTCTAAGGTAGTGTGGTGCTGCAAGAGATTAGGCTGCTTAACATAATTTCTTTCAAGATCCTATTTAGTAAAGACTCATATGTTCTTATGTTCCTGCTGGCTTGGGAAAGTGATACATTGCAGACTTTTATTGGATCTGGCTATGTGTGCATGAATAAAATTGTCTGACTTGGATTTACTCTTTCCTGGTGTTTCTAATGCTGACTCCCATCCTGCTATCATAGTTAGCTTTGATCTTTGGAGACATATTACTCAAGTATGTGAGAAATTCCTCAAAGCTGTGAAACTAATCCCTGCCAGAGGACAGTGGGCTGTAATTGTCATCATCTTTCAGGAAGTATTACTGCCAGTGTTACAGTTTCTGTAGTAGTATTATTAAAACAATACCCACCCATTTACTGGCAGACTAGTTACAAATTCTGTGGCCTGGCTTGCTTCCCAAAGTGCTTTCTGACTTTGCCATGCCACAGCATGCCAGGGAAAAGGATTATGCCTCTAAAAAACCCTATCCTATTGTATTTTGACTGTACAGAAGTAAAAGACTTGTGAACTCTATGAACGTTACTGATAAAGATGGCCTCTTTCTAGTTTGTGATTAGTTTAGACATCTTGGGCTTGTGGTTGGGTGTTTCCTGGCTGATTTGGCAAACAAGGTTATATATGTACATATTTAAAAGAAAATGGAACTTCTTCAGGATAAATGGTCTTTCTATTTAATACAACAGAAACAACACCTGCATCTATTCTCTAGGACCAAACGACCCTGCAAGCCCCAGGATTCTGCCGTTACATGGATCTCACTATGGAACATTCTATTATAGCCCAGGGACAGACATGCTAAGTAGAAGAATCTGCTCTAGTGATTGATAGTTATTCCAACTTATACTCTTTCTTTGCAGGACTGTGAAGCTTGTATTATAATGACCGTAGCAAGGTTAATGAAGAGGTCATCTGATCTCCCACACAGAAACAACTATCTTATATTGGTTCAGAAAAGCTGTCATGGCCCTTGCAGAAGCAACATCGGGAAGCTATGAACAGCAAGGTAAGTTACAACTTGAAGGTGTGTCAGAATCTGATGAGGTTTTTGGGGAGGTGAGACACAGAGGTTGGTATGCTGTTGTTTGCCATTCTCTCTGAGATCCTGGAAAGGGTTTCTGAATTCACTGTAGTCAAATTTGGAGTCCAGTCACATCCTCAATTCTGAATGTTGAAGATAGGCAGCTCCTTTCAGGTACCTGTCAGCAAATTGCTTCATATAAGGCACAATTAAAATCTTGTCAAGTTATTTCCTTTCTGTGTAATCTACAAGATTAATTAAACAGCTGAAAATGAGAGCTAGAATGTACTGCTAGAATGCATGTGCCCAGCTTGTAGATACCAAGTTCTTTATAGCAGGAAAAGGATACTGGCAGTTTCCTGGCCACACTAGCAGTGATTTTTCACTCCCTGATTTGCTCTTTGGCCTTTTACAGGAGATAGGAAAGCCTCATGGAGAACAATCATGAGGAAACCACTTGATAGTTCAAGCAAAGTGTCACTACTAAGTTCAAGCTACTTTTTTTTTAATCAGGAAAAGTAGTTAACGTAGAAGAAGAGCCACAGTTGTAGGAAGGAAATAATTTTTTTCTTCTATTCAGCATCAAATATGCAACTATTTCTGAGGACCTACAAAATCTGATTTTCCAGGGGACTCCTACAAGGAAAACTGATATACTTAAAGCAGGTCTGGGAATTTCTCTGAGTTGTGTTCAAAGTCTGTTCCTCTGTAAACTGAGTAGGCGTTAGTCCTTTTATGTAACTGACAGCACACTCTTACCAGCCATAGCACTCAGCCATGGCTGTAGGTATTTGTTTTGCCATCCCAAAGGAAACACCAATCATCTGGCTGCTGTCAGTTTTTGGCTTCTTTGAAGCTGTGCTAATTTGTGTTAGGTATCAATATTTACGATGTCTGAGTGGGAAAGAGAAAATACTTGACTGCATCTCAGTAAATACAAGTTGTCAATGGAATACAAAACTGTTCCAGACGCTGATTATGCATTTTGTATTCTATAGTTGCTGGGTAAAGATGCAGCACATAATTAGTCCTTGGTATGGGATCAGAACCCAGGTCTTCATCCAAATCTTTAAAACACTGGGCATAAAATATATTTTCTTCTGGTTTATCATAATGAAATTTGAAGCCTCTTCTGCAAAAATAGTCCTAAGCTGAAAGGAAGAAAGAAAGTTTTTGCCTGTGTCTTTGTTCCCAAGTATCTACAGTTCACAGCAGTTAAATCATAGATATCCTGGGAGGGAAAGGTGAGACCGAATCTCACTAGAGATTGAATTCAAGAGAACACTGGACCCAGAGATGTTTTTACATTTTGGATGAGTTCTGTGAACAGCACTTCACCTCTCTACTATAATTTTTGGACAGCTACTCAAGCTGTCATGTACTCCTTTCATGTACTTCTTAATTTGAGGGGTGTGATTCACTTTAAATGTCTTCAGTTTCTCACAAAATTCGATCTTGACTTTTCACTATGTATGTCAGAGCTTAGTAAAGACTTTGAGGATTAAAGGTGGTGGATTACAAAAAGGTTTAGAAGGAAGGAACATTTAGTATTTTTTGTACAATAGTTTATTTGTGAGTTACTTGCATATCCTTGATTTTGTTCTTCCTCAAGTGTGGCATTATGCAATTTATAGTTTTGAGTGTCAAGATGGTTAAAATGTTTAAAACATTCCCGTTCAGAGAGGATGTCAACAGCTGCCTGGCAATGCACAACAGAAGTTCGTAAGTGTTAAGGGCAGGAGATAAAAACATAGGTTGTTTAGATACACATAGAAAAGAAAGCCTATCAACAAAAGGCACTTGTGCTCAATAGAATATTCTTTGGTTTTGCTACATGTAATTCACATCACTCATTTTCAGATCACAAGATATATATATTTGATATGTCAAGCTGCATAATGAGTAGCACAATCCATTTCTCTGGAGAAATTGTTTGGGAAGAACTAGTAACAAAAATAACTTCCAAGTGCTTTTGTGAAGTGTAGGGTTAAAATATTGTTCTTTAGTGTGGTGATGTTTTTGCCCCATGATAATTTCACTGGTCAGGCAAGGTCTCCCACTCATATTTGTTATTGTTATGTTAATAGTACTTATCAGAGTGTTTCCAAAGCTGTGGCCATGTATGCATTTCCTAGGAAATGACATGAAGGAGGCTTTTGGTCAGACTTTGGTCTGTAAAACTCATAAGGCTCATAAATCAGAAGCACAGTTTATTTTCATAGTATTGTTAAAGCAACAGCGACCCAGTGAAATTTAAGAACCACTCCAAGGGCAACAGCTGCCCTTTTAATCTCTTACATATGTTAATTTGTGCTTGGAAAGAAGTTCGTGGTAGTACTTTTAGGCTGCAAGCAAGCAACAGAGCAGCTACCTCACTATATATTATCGTTCAGTGCGACTACACAATACAAACACCCCATTTTTGGGGCAATTACCAGTTCCTGCAAAATGATGGAAGGTATGGACAGTCCTTTGGTTGTTCTTAAGCTGCTTCCTTGATGCAAGCTAATTCTTTGACTTTAATGAACTGCAGTGACACATCATTCAGTAGCAGCAAGTGTTAATCCAATCTTTGTGTTATCTGGACGATTATTGCTCCTCTAAAGGAAATTAACCAGACATAGTGGAGTACATAATGCCTAAAACATGGTCTGCTGGCACACCAAGCAAGATAACATTGAAAATAAACGTTATCTTTGAAGCTATTAAGATGAGACTTCTCTAAGCATGAAGTGATCATGCTTCTGCGATGATTGTCATTAAACATCACCATAACTGGAGACATTAAGACAAACAACCTGATCATTTGTTGGAAATAGTGTTTAGAAAATCACAGAAGTGTATCCAGGTTTTTTAAGTGGAGCACAGTAAATATATATAGACAGTTACTTAACTCATTGCCTTTGGGTCAAACTCAGGAAAAATACTGAGAATAATACAGATTGCTGGTAGTATTCCTAAGACAGTAAATACTCTTAGAGGACATTGACCTCTAGAAAACAATGCAAATCATAAAATTTTGATTTTTCTTGGTGTGGGTTTTTAGGTATATGTTTGCATAAATGCATGCATAAAGCAATAAATATGGGAGAGGCTGAGGGAGCTGAGGTTGTTTAGCATGGAGAAAAGGAGGCTCAGGGCTGACTTCATTGCTGTCTACAACTACCTGAAGGGAGGCTGTAGCCATCTGTGGGTTGGTCTCTTCTCCCAGGCAACCAGCAATAGAACAAGGGGACACAGTCTCAAGTTGTGCAGAGGGAGGTATAGGCTGGATGTTAGGAGGAAGTTCTTGACAGAGAGAGTGATTTCGCATTGGAATGGGCTGCCCAGGGAGGTGGAGTGACCATTCCTGGAGGTGTTCAAGAAAAGCCTGGCTGAGGCACCTAGTGCCATGGCGTAGATGACTGGCTAGGGCTGGGTGCTAGGTTGGACTGGATGATCTTGGAGGTCTCCTCCAACCTGGCTGATTCACTGAGTCTGTGATAAAAATAACAGAAAAAAAAAGATTTTTATAATGGATATTCCATAAGCCTGGATTATGATAGGAAATAATTATATTTTAAACTAAACCAAGATTCGACCCCCTGATACTTTCACGACACACTTCTATCTGTCTCTGAGTGATGCTACTTGTGAGATCACAATCAAAATGAAATCTAAATACAACTTACTAATAATATAATTTCTGATCAAAACCCCACACAGAATGAAATATGTTTCTCTGGAAAATAAACAGGAATGTTTTATTATTAGATTAAATACTTGTCAGTTGTCAAAACAGAGGCATCATACTATTTATTTTGGACCTCATATGGATATATAATAGAAGCAGTTAACATTAGTCCTACTAGAAAAGATACATTGCCTATGCAAGTTTTCACTCTGAAAACTGTGGTACTGTCTTGATTTTCTATTGTATAAAGCTGGCCAATTTCTAAACATTGGTTTTGAGCCCTCTGAATACTTTTCAGAAGATAGGAATTAGTCTCTGAAAATAATCCATGCTGTATTTCACTTCAGCTACCTAATCTTTGGGCTTCAAAATGCCTGTTCCATTACTCAACGTGATGCAGACAACCACAGGTAGAATACCTCAGTATCGTATCTGTACCTGTACTGCTACACAAATATGTCCATATATAAAGACAGTGTTTCTCCATGTCTCTCTTTAAGAAAAATTGGATTAGGAATAAACTTCTAAGTGGATAAAGACAGAAAGACAAAAGGGTTGAGGAAAAGCAGCTCAAAGCAAAGACTCTTGCTGCAGTTTTATTGTCAGAAGATCTAATTATGGTCTTAGGTCTAGTAGCAAACTGAGCGGATGGGTAATAGAGCTTATTACCTATAAATGAGTGCTGTTGTAATTACAATATTGTTTAGGTATTAAGAGTATGTTTCTACCTCTACTCTTTTTTTTTTTTTCCCCCTGAAAAAACAGGTCTTGATTTAGGAAACTAATACTAGAAGGGAATTTAGATGTTAAAATCGTGTACAAATTCAATTACTGTTTTTCATCTGGGTGATGGAATCTTTGCTTCTCAATGGTAGTTTGCAACTGAGCTTGCTGAATACTGTTACTGACTTCCAGATTTTTTAGATATTCAGAAGCTGAACATGACAGTACTAGTGCCTACAGATTTATCCCTATATGCTCCTAAGAGGAGTCATTACACATTAACTAATATATAGTTATATAGTTACATTTTAAATAAATGTCTGACTTCTGTCTGTAGTTCTAATTTTTCTTTCAATGCCCCAGTAGTTTTATGAATCATAGAATCAGACAGGTTGGAAGAGACCTCCAAGATCATCCAGTCTAACCTAAAATCCAGCCCTAGCCAGTCAACTAGACCATGGCACCGAGTGCCTCATCCATTTTTTACTCAAACGTCTCCCCGGATGGCGACTCCACCACCTCCCTGGGCAGCCCATTCCAACGGCAAATCACTCTCCCTGTCAAGAACTTCCTCCTAACATCCAGCCTATACCTCCCTCTGCACAACTTGTGACTGTGTCCCCTTGTTCTATTGCTGGTTACCTGGGAGAAGAGACCAACACCCAGATGGCTACAGCCTCCCTTCAGGTAGTTGTAGACAGCAATGAGGTCAGCCCTGAGCCTTGTCTTCTCCAGGCTAAACAACCCCAGCTCCCTCAGCCTCTCCTCCAGGCCCCTCACCAGCTTCATCACACTTCTCTGGACATGTTTCAGTATCTCAACATCTCTCTTGAATTAAGGAGCCCAGAACTGGACACAGTATTCAAGGTGTGGCCTGACCAGTGCTGAGTACAGGGGAAGAATAACCTCCCTTGTCCTACTGGCCACACTGTTCCTGAGGTGGTGGAGTCACCATCGCTGGGAGTGTTCAAGAAAAGACTGGATGAGGCATTTAATGCCATGGTCTCGTTGACTGGGTGCTAGGTTGGACTGGATGATCTTGGAGGTCTCTTCCAACCTGGTTGATTCTATGATTCTTTTTTCTTTCTTTCCTTCTTTTTTTTTTTTTTTTTTCCTTTTCACTTAGTTGAGGGAGAAGAGAAAAGTTACATTGATATTTTTTTCCTGGATGTGTACTATCTCCAGAGATTAGGGGACCATAATTTATTTGTGCTTTCAGACATTTCTTTCCTTGTCTGCTAGACACTTGCACGACCGATAAAATACTTGCTGTCTAATCTAATTCAGTATAAACACATGGAGAAATTCTAGGATATCTAGGGCTTTCTCTGACAAACTGGGAAACTTGCAAGTGGGAGCACTGACTGAAAAGAAAACACTTGGTCCACAAATACAAGAAACCCCACAGAACATACTTATGAGTTGCTTACACTAAGGAAAGAATCTGACACATGGCATTACAAATGTTCAGATGTTTGTTTGTTTGTTTATTCTTCCTTCTGAGTGTTTCTTTCCTGAGTAGATTCCCTTTGCTGAGAGGATGCAAGTCCCATGTTTCCTTATATAGCGATCTCTTGGTTTATTGTTTGTTAATTTATTGTGTAGACACTGATTATGTAGAAGAGGGTATATTCAAACAAGTTTTCTTGAGCTGCATCATATTTTATTTGGCACAGTTAAAGACTGTATTGCAGCATTGTTGTGATATTTCACCACAACAATGCCATTTCACTCTGAACAGAGCCTGGATTGGGGAAATTACAAGTGCATTTCTTTACTCTTAATGATGTTTTATATTTTTGGAATTAGGAAGACTTTCAGGGCAAAGAGCAGCAGCTCATCTGTACCATAGCAAACAATTCTCTGGAAATTTTAACACCATTCTTGAGACGGTCGTATACACAGGATAAGGCACATGTTAGCAGATTTCTTCATCTTACTTTAAGCTGAATTATATCAGGTTAAAAGAATTAAGGGGAAAAAGTAAAGGGCTATCTTACTTTGGCTATTATTTTTAGTTTAATAAAGGTAAAACTGCAAATGACATTCTGAGAAGGTGTAGGTTAGGTATTGTCCACTCACTAAGTTACATTTAGTGAAGGAAAAGACAGTGGAAAGCTAAATTTCTGTATACATCTTGTTTGATTCTGCTAAGAGCCAGCAAAAATCCTTGTTCCTTATGGATCCTTCTAAGAGACTATGTAAAAAAAGTTTGAACTAGACTGTTTGGACTGAAATATCTGCATGGCTACTCATGATATTTTGATTATGCAATTAGTGATTCACAGTCCTCTAAAACTAAAATTACATGAATTTTGTTATGATACTAAGATTAGGTCTTTTAATTCTCATTCATAGTATGGTGCCTTTTTTTTTTTTTTAATTGCCTCTCAATATTTTTCTTTCTTCTAACCTAAACTTATTCTGAAACCCATAACATTTCTATAACATGATATGAAGCTGGCCTTATTACTTCCTTACTAAAATCCTCCTACTGAAATGATTGTAGAACAGCATCAAAAAGATTAACAGTATAGATAGAAACCCTAAAATCTGTATTATTTTCTTGGAAGGGGACACAGAACCTATTAGGCCATCATGCCAAACTGATGAGAAAAGCAAAGGTTGAAGATGAAAGCAAAAACATTCAAGCTATTAAAAAGATAGAGCCTTCTGAATCAGAAAGAAACAAGAAGTCACTGAAGTAGAAAATAGAACTTCTGAAAAAGAAAGAAAAAAGCATTAATACCATAGGAGACATAACTAAAGGTGAAATTAATTCAAGGGAAGATGCCAGTAACACACAGAAGCTCATGAGAAGAATAAGGAATATGTTAGAAAAAGTGGCAAATAAATTAGGAAAAAAGCATAAGGCTGATAAGTCTTAAGAACAGATAGGTAGGAGATGTGAAGAAGACTGTGCCTCTGACATAAACATTCGTATTTAAAATGCATAGGAACTAAGGGTGGTTGTGGTGGAGGGGCTGCAGCCCAAAACAGAGGCTTCCCTATATCTCTACATGCCTGGACATGTTTTTCTGCCAGGACCCATGGTAGTAAACAGGTTGTGTAACACACACACCCAGTCTGTGTATCTCTGGGATCTGCCCAGGTGATCCCCATGTTTGGGAGGTCCAGGCAAACAGCTACTGCCTATTAAGGTAAGGTTTGGCTTACTGCCAGCCTGATTGGTCGCTTTAGATGGCCAAAAGGGGCCGTGAATCTCGACCCACAGTCTATAAAGAGGGGTGCAAAGGAGCACCACGTGTTCAGAGGTTCAGACTTAGCTGTTCAGACTCAGCTCTCTGATCCACATTGCAGCTCTGACCTGCTTGCAAGGCATAGACACAGGATCTGGCCCTCACTTGCAAACCTTCCGAGGCTCAGACCTCTTACATTGATCTCAAGGCGCAGTTAACCTGTCTGCGTACCTTTGGGAAGCAGAGCACATTCATGCCTGCACTTGACACATATATGGGGAACAGTGGTGGGAACAGACACTGGACGTAGTGTTTTAGTACCATAAGGACTCTTTAGCACTTAGGGATGATTTGAAGTACCAGAGTGCGTTGTATTTTGTTAGGAAAAGTATGAATTAGATGAGAACCCATGTTTATATACCTCTCTCTTTCTATGAACGTGGATTGTAGCATCTGGATTACTAATAATGTTCTCTGAATTTTGCATCAATAGTGGTGCTGATGTCTGGAAAACAGAACTCTTAATTTAATTCAGCCACTGCGATGATGGTTGCCCTAGTGCCATGGGCATTTTGTGATGTACAAGGCTTTCTATTTATGAGCAACTATGAAGTTGTCAATAGCTTCAACTACTAAGCTCTCAGTGTATTGGATAATACTGAATCAGTTTGTCAAAATCTGGAATCTGCTCTATGTATATCTCAATTATGTTAATCCCATTTACAGCTTTGAATCATGTCTGCCCCCTCCCCTTTTTTGCACTGTAATTAAAATGAGCCTACTGTGAAAGAACAGATGGAAGATATTAGAAACTTCAGTGTGGGAGTTGAATATTTAGTTCATGAGCTTTCCCCCATTATTCTACCTATAGAATGTTTCCTGTTGAGGGAATGATGGAGCTCTGTTTAATAAAATACTCCTTGCTGAAGCTTTGCTTGCTCATGCTACCAGCAAAGGGAATGAAAGTAGAAATGATCTAACACTCTATAGTAGGATCTTGCTGTCCAATAACTTTTTAGTATTCTGTTTCTTTTCTGTATCAAATTTAATAGGATCTGTGTTGCAGAGGGGAAATTAATTGAAGCGAGATGATATTTTCCAAAATTAATATTGTTTAGTAATTTTGCAATTCAGAGCTCTTGCTACCCCCCACCACTAATTTTAATAATATTTGGGTTCTTACATGGGCATGGAAACATTCTATGGGATAATGTCTAGATCTAGTAATAACCAGCAAAATATAGAAACGTTAATTGAACTTGAAGAGAAGGTTCCTGCGGTCAAATTCTGTTTCCTGACTAGATGGGCTCAAGCTCTTTCTGCTCTATGGCAGTAGAGAATTACAAAGAGGCATTTAAGCATTTACTCATGGATTATTATTACCCATTCGTGGGGGCTAGCCACAGTCCAGACAGTGCCCACATGCTTTCAGGGGACTCTGTCTTCTTGGATGTTGAGGCTTGAATCTTCCTGGCTTGTGGGGAAAGGACACAGACAATCTCTGAGCTTGTTCTCCTGGCTTCTTCTGGACAATCGGTGTATATGTTCAGGAATTCTAGGCAGGACCTTCAGGTGCAGCAGGCAGATGTTGTGCAGTCTCAGCACGATGTCACGCTGGCCACACAGGCTGATTGCATGTATTAGAAGGGTTGTGGCAAGTAGGTCCAGAGAGGTTCTCCTGCCCCTCTACTCTGCCCTGGGAGGCCACATCTGGAGTACTGTGTTCAGCTGTAGGCCCTCCAGTTCAGGAGGGGCATAGAACTGCTTGAGAGAGTCCAGTGCTGAGCCACAAAGATGATTAAGGGAATAGAACATCTCTCTTACAAGGAGAGACTGAGGGAGCTGGGGCTCTTTAGCTTGGAGGAGACTGAGAGGTGACCTCATCAGTGTTTATAAATATGTAAAGGGTGAGTGCCAGAAGGATAGAGCCAGGCTCTGCTCAGTGATGCCCAATGACAGGACAAGTGGCAATGGGTGGAAGCTGAGGCATAGGAAGTTTCATTTAAACATGAGGAGGAAGTTTTTCCCTGCGAGGGTGACAGAACAGTGGAAAAGGCTGCCCAGGGGAGTTGTGGAGTCTCCCTCTCTGGAGATATTCAAAACCCACCTGGACAGACATGTTCCTGTGTGATCTGGTTTAGGTGATCCTGCTCTGGCAGGGGAGTTAGACTAGATGATATTTTGAGGTCCATTCCAGCCCCTGACCCTCTATGATTCTAAATACAGGCTCCCTGGCAGTTTTATTTTGTCAGGCTTTAAATAAAGCTCGTTCGTGGAGGTACTGTTGAAAAACAAGCAAACAAACATACAAATGTGTCAGCAGTTAAATCCTGAAACCTACAGAGTAGTTAAATGTAGGTAGTAAAGAATCCATAATAACTCCTCGTCAGAGAAACGCCGAGATGAACTGACCAAAAAGTAGCATGAAATAGATACAAAACCTCATGAGTATTTGAAAATTCCACATGGAATTATTGGAAGCCTTCACATCTGAATCCCTTATGGTTTCATAGCTTTTCCATCCAAACAGAGGTTGTGTGGAACATCTGTTGTCTTCATTGGAAACTGTAGACACGGCTGCTAGAACGAACATTTCTCTTGTCATAGTGAGAAGTGAGTCTATTCTTTTTTTTAAAACACAATACTTCTACTGAGATGCAGAATATAAATCTATTGCATTCCTTATAATTTATTGTCTGCAAATATCTCATCATTTAAAGGTTCTTTTTTGAACGATTTGTATTCCCTTCTGCTCGTCTGTCCTTAATGCAAATGGCAGAAATTCCACTACCATCACCCAACTTCTTAAAAATATCAAGTGCATATCTTTTTCTTTGCATACTCACATTTAACAGAGGGCTAACATGAGGGCTCTTGAAGCTATTGTAGTTGACAAATCAGTAAGATCATAGAATCATAGAATCAACCAGGTTGGAAGAGACCTCCAAGATCATCCAGTCCAACCTATCACCCAGCCCTATCCAATCAACTAGACCATGGCACTGAGTGCCTCATCCAGGCTTTTCTTGAAGACCCCCAGGGACGGTGCCTCCACCACCTCCCTGGGCAGCCCATTCCAATGGGAAATCACTCTCTCTGTGAAGAACTTCTTCCTAATATCCAGCCTATACCTACCCTGGCACAACTCGAGACTGTGTCCCCTTGTTCTATTGCTGGTTGCCTGGGAGAAGAGGCCACCCCCCACCTGGCTACAATGCCCCTTCAGGTAGTTGTAGACAGTAATAAGATCACCCCTGAGCCTCCTCTTCTCCAGGCTAAACAGGCCCAGCTCCCTCAACCTCTCCTCATAGGGTTTGTGTTCCAGGCCCCTCACCAGCTTTGTTGCCCTTCTCTGGACACATTCCAGAACTGGATCTTTCCCTGTATTGAAAAATGATATGGTAATTCTATTAACTCGTACTTTTGCATCCAGAGATGGCCATAAAAAGAAGATGAGGAAAAACATTTGTGCTTTCCTCTCTCTGCCTCTCTCCTCTTCCCAGATAATCTTGGCATCCAAGTTTTCATCTTCAATTTATTGAATACGTTGTAGCTTGTCTGCTGCTTCCAATTATTTTTCTGGTCTTCCCTACAATCCATGTAATTTATTTTCTTCTCTCTACTGTGTTATAAGGCCATCTAAAACAGAGTAAATGCCATTTTAGTACATATTATGGGACAACTGGAGGGACAGATAATTGCATCCTATTGATAATTCCTATCTTGAAACATTCTGTGACCATAGCGATAAAATTTCCTTTGTTTTACTCTACACTTTAAAAAGGCTATATATATATAAAAAAAAAATATATATATATACAAATAATCTCATGTATTGCTGAGAGTTAAATAAGCTCAATTTACATGTCTTTCCTTCTTTGTGACTGACTGTAAATCTCATTTCTGCAAATATATTAATTATTTTCACATACAAATTGAAGGATATTTGTTGTCTGTGCTGTTTTTCAGCAGCTGTTCAGAGCACAGTGTTAAACTGATTTGCTTCCAAATGCTTCTCTCCAACACAGTTCTCAGAATGGTTGGATAACTGTTGCCTGATGTTTCGATAGCTGTGACCTTCTGAAAGTGGAAATGTCTCTTGCATAATGAAGGACTTTGACTGCTTCTTATCCCAGTACTTTCTTTCATAGTAGTGTACTGCATACTCCTACAGATGCCATTTTAATGTGTTTTCCGATGCCTATTGTAAATGCTTGGGCAGAGGCAGAGTGGCTCTGATGAATGAAGGCAAAGGAGTCCTGAGATCTTATTCCTTTTTAAAAAGCGCTGATGGAGACCTGAAGACAAGTACAAGTCTTTTTTCTTTGCATGTAAGGTAACTGATATGTCACATAGTTCAGATGAAACAAGAATGTTGCAATTACAGCTGGCTCATATAGTTCACAGATTCACACAGTACGAGGCTGGAAGGGGATCAAGGATCATCTAATCCAACTGTTCAGGGTAAGAATATAGTTCAACTGAGATGGGCCAGCACCCTGTCAAGCTGGGTCTTGAAGCTGTCTAATGCAGGGGAATCTACCACCTCCCTTGGGAATTTATTCCAATGTCTAATTGTTCAAAAGGTGAAAATGTTTCTGGCGTCTGTTCTGAATCTCCCCAGTAGCAACTTGTGCCCATTACCCCTTGTCTTCACCATGTGACTCATATTAGTATGACGCCGTTTCAGAAGGTACAAATAGGAAACTATATTTCCCTCTGGCAAAATATTGACTCATTAAAGGAGATACAATGTACTGACATTAAAAACAGTCTGATATTTGTATCATAAAAACAAACTGAAGGTCATTTACTCTGAGATGACTGTGTAGGATTTTTCATTTTGTTCCTATGTGAAAGATAAGATGGAATTGTCTGAACTATATTTAAAAAGGAAAAAAAAAAAGGAGAGGAAAAAGCTGGGCTTCTTTCCTTTTTAATTCTGCGCTACAGAGTGCTCATTGTCTGCTTTGTGAGGAATCAAGATCTATTATGTATCAGACGAGGGACACAAGCCGTTTTCTGTGCTTGTACTATTCAATCCTGAAAGCAGTTTTACAGAATTCAGCAAAAAGAAATATTTCATAATCAAATAATTGAATTTTCAAAGAACTTTTCAGTGCCCTAGGCAGAGATGGTACATATCTCGAGGACTGCCAATCACATTACCCAGCAGATTTACATTATGCTATGTGCTTATGATCTACTGAACTTTTTCTTGACACAATAGGATCTCCAGCAAAAAAGAAAAGTTTACCAAACTTTTTTTTTCATGAAGAACTTGGAGAAACTCTTGTATCTTAAAGTTGCCCAAATCTGGTTTTACACTAACATAGTTTGCATAAGGTTTTCTCACTGGATTTGCATGCAGATACAGATAATATCAAATGGCCAATCCATTACGTACCCTCATCTACAAAGGGTTTTAAATAGTTGTAGAGTGACATGGCAGTCTAGCACACTATGAAAGAATTAGGAGTTGTTCTAACTGTTATGCAGACCATCTCCTTGTCCTAGGGCAAGATCTACTGTGCCTGTGTCACTCCTGTCAAAATGATTCTGAAGATTTAACTTAACATTCATGAGTCCAGTTCTTGTACTCATTTGCTTTTGAACACCAGGGGAAAATTTGCAATTACTACTCCATTTTCTCATTCCTCATCTGTGAAGATCATTACCTTTGAAGAATGTTACAGATTTACAACTTTTTTAAGAGTTTGTGTGTCTGTTTAATTAGAGAATGTTATTAGCATCTTATTTTACAGATGAAGAGATTTGTGCATTGAACAGTCTGAGGCTTTATACTTTGAAAGAGTCTGTCCTGGAATAAATTGTTGCCTTGTATTTACATGATAAAACATTTGGGGCAGTTGGATTTCAGTCTATATAGCTAACCTCATTAACACTGGGAAACTGTGCAGGGAGCCAGTGTTAGGCTTCTTCTTGAGTTTGCTGTTGGCTATGGCAAGAAGCTCTTGAGCGCCCTACAGAGAGGCAATGGTCCATCCTGAAACTCATAGGCTGCTTTTAGCCAAGGGTCTTGCCCTGACCCTGTTGGCATTACACTGCCTGCCATGTTGGGAGCAGTCTGGTGTGCCTACTATGCCTGAGCTTCTCACCATCAAGCATTCTCCCCAGTGACGTCTGGGTCAGGTAGCCTTCCGAGTCAGCAGTTCCATAGGCAGTCACCTTGTTTTGGCAAGCAAGACAATTTAGTTTTATGCCTCAAACTGTTCGCTGCCAGTGGTGGCAGTGCCCAGGAACAACTTTGTGAATGAACATCTTGCTTACGAGACTAGGTTTAGCCTGATGCATCTTGTCATAACAGAGATCTGCCAGGGTGTGACTCCAGTCACTTCTGCCAACCATGCCACATCCGTGCAACATCCCTACAGAAACTGTTGCACTTCATAGAGAATAAGAGGAGTTTTGTTTCAGGACTGAGTTTCTCTGTTTTCTTCTTCCTTTGGTACTAATGGAAAACAAAGTAAACTAGTAATTTTTTAGTTAAATTTTCATAACAAAATATACCAGACTTCATGAGAGATTAAAATCTAAAATGAACTGATTTGTGGAATCTGGGAAGGAGTGCAGGAATGGGTTATGCTGCAGATTGAATTTCTGACATACAGAAACTATTGTGATGGAAGATGTAGAAATAGCTATAAATAATAAACATATTCATTAAAAAATAAAAAGCTTGAATTAAACTCCTGATTCTAAGCTTTAACACAATTAAAACTTACATTTAAAAAGAGTTTCTGACTGTGCATGTCCTTCTGAGCATGCCAGACTGAAAGTAAATGGGTATAGGAGATGGTAAAAAGATGACTAGCCACCTTTTAATGGGTAAAATAAGTACCAAATATTTATACCTTCATAAAACACTAACTGCTGAATAAGTTTATGGTATTAGGAGTGTGTCTAGATTATGATATTTAGTTCACTTCCAAAGTGCCAACAAATTCCCATGGCAAATGTTGTTGTTCAAAAAAAGCAAGAGTACTCAGGATTAATAAATATTATATGCACAGTTCCATAGTGATACTTGGCCTGAATAATGAATGTTACACTTCCTAGTTAAACATTCTTGAGCAATATAACTACATAATCACTTCTCTTTGATCTAGATATTATCATCTCTCTTTGATTTGAGTACTATTTTGTCTACTATACAGAGGGAATAAATGTAAAGGTGGGATAACTGTTTGGTCCAAAGCTTGCACTGTGCTGGCAGGAGAAGTTAGAGTTCAGTTGTAGGTGTAATCTGTTTTTTCCCTGCTGAGGAATACTGCTGTTCTAATATTGCAATTGTCTTAGTAAAATACTGTTTAAGAACCTGAGCTTTGTTTTTTTTTTTTTTTACTTCTTGTGGACTTCTGTCCTAATAATGTGTCATTCAGATGTAGAAATTTTAGAGGGCGTAGTTCAAAAGCAGGACATGGTAATAATCAATAAAGAATATTCCCTTACGGCAAGATAGAGGAGCAGACTCTGATTTTCATTCATCTGGAACAATTGATTTACATCAGTTTCCTTTAAGAAACTGCTATTTCAAATCAATTCTGTCCAGTTATAAAATGGAAGGCAGTTTAGCTTATTTTAACTGTGCTTTGTAAGACAGATGTGAAGATATTTAATAAAATTTGGATTTAAAGCTCACTAAATTATTCACAATACCATTCTCAATCCTACAATGCAATCTATGCATGTGCTGATTGTTGTTTAGGTAGTCAAAGTATATTTTATATACCTTGCAACTTCTTCTAGCAAGAATCAACAGAATGTAAAATTCACTTAAGGAATAGAAACATTTATCTGAGATTATGGGAGCAATTATCAGCTGAGCATATCTAAAGAGGTAAAGATAAATAGTTAGCTGATCAGCAGAACTAAGATAGTAAAACCAAACCAAAACCCCAATCTTTTTGTGAGTGTAAGATATTGTCTAATTTTAATAAATTTTCTATCATGTCATTATTTATTTTTTCTATCTTATCACTTTTTTTTTCTCAAAGAGGGGATTCCAAACAAACAAAAAGTGCATAAAAGAATAGTTTCCTACAGCAGCATCTTGTTACTATTTAAATAGGCTGCTATGCTGAGCTTATTTTATTTCAGTCTTTTGTGCCCAGACTCTTCTCAGGTAGAATGAATGTGAGCAATAAATAATTTGGAAGAAATTTCTGGCAACTCATAAAACAATATTTTTCCTATTATGTGAACCAGAAGGTCAGCATTTCAATGAAGATTTAAAAGGAGAGGTCATCAATGGCTTCCTACTCTCCTCTTTTCGAAATTCCCAAAGCTGCTGAGTTTGCCTGCAATATGCCAGTACAGCATTAATAGTTAATAACTACTTCCCCAAATAAACTCTCCCTATGAGAGTCTCGGGGCTTTAGCCAGTTTAACCTAATCTCATATATGTCAGGTAAGTAAGTACTACTAACCCTCTAACATATAGCAAAACTTAGGTCTCTCAGAGAGTAGCAAAGAGGTTATGCAGGAAGTGTATAGCAGAAGGAATAAAAAGCTCACTTTCTTTATTCTCATGAGCTTTGGTTACTGTATGTTTCTTCTATCCAGCACCACCAATTAGTCACATGCTGTCTTTGAAAGCCTGCTGTAATGATTTGTTTCTCCACACATATGGCAGCCACCTCTGTCTGAAGTAAAGCCTTAGTGATACAGTGACCACAGGTCTCTCGGTGAGGTGAGTGAGCTCTCTGCTGTCACAGTGGTGCTAGAGTAGCCTCTATTAAAAGAAAAAAAAATAATTAGCTGTGATTGCTGACTGCCTTTCCATCACATTTACTTGTATCTGCTGCTTTATATTTGCATGTGCTTATAGATGTGCAGAGGCAAGAAGGGTGTGCAAACCAGTGTGGGTTTAATGAGATTAGACTGGAAGATAACCCAGTCCTCTCTGCTCCCTTCCTTTCTCCAGAGCGACTAACAACCAACTGTCAACACTTAACTTTAACTTGATTAATGAGCTATGTTCTGCCAGCCTTCCTATAATGCATTCTGAAGTTTTAGGTTTGTTCTAAAGTAGTTTAGTTTAGGATGAGAAGTTGGGCTGGCTTTAATTTTATTTGGATCATTAAACCAGAATCTAAATGGCACTCATAATTGAGAGGGAAGACTTTTCCCCCTTTGAACTGACTCAGATAACAACCAACCAAAATTAACTGGATGCACAAAAAGGAGCTGACAGTAGTGTATTCTGCTTTATTCAACTTTGCATGAGATTTGCATTGGGAAACCTGATACAGCCAAAGGCAGCATCCAGACTTCATCTTTTGTAGTGCTTGTGATCACTAAGTAGAAGCAGATAAAGAGATCTGAATGTTTCCGTGAATCTTGATGTCAGCTCCTTCTCTTTACTGAGGGATTAACTAGAACGTCTGGGGTTTAAAATTTGATGTGTCTGCTTTCTTTCAGAGTTGTGCTCCACTCTAATCCCTGCCTGTAGGTGGCACTGATCCTTCACTGTAACCGTGGCAGGGAAACGACGAATGCAGTGAATTGCAAACCAAACCAAACAAACCCACCAGAAAACAAAAACAGATTTTCATTTTCTGAACAGAAATAAAATATGTATGTGTAGAGAAGCTGGTAGTTACATGAAGCTTACAGAGCTCACAACACTGTAAAACTGAAAGAGGCTCCTTCCAGTCTTTAACCTATACAGAGTATCACTATATAATGTTATTGTGTATGTTTTGGCATGTTTCCCTTCCAGTTTTCTTTTCTCAGGAGTGTTAGAACTTGAAGCAAACAGGAACTGAAAATCTTGACCAGCACCTCATGCATGCTTGATTTACTTGGAGTCAAAAAGTGATTTTGCTTGTTTTCTGGTTGAATAATTCCTGAAGTGATGTAAATCTGCAAGGAATGGTGCAGGATTTCAGATAGCATCCAACAATCTGTCTGAATATCTGGTCTAATCCTATTTTTGCATTCTTGTATTTTTGGATTAAAGAGACAAATCTCTGATTAGTAGTGTATATTCTAACTAAACCAGATAGGGTTCGATTCAGAAAGTAACTTAGGTGCTGTAACATAGGAAATGTTATTGGGTTGGGCACCATTATCTGCAATTCTCTGGAGGCAATTGATTGCCCAAGGAGAAAAACAGCACAGAAGTTTGAACACTGCATAGCATAAAATAGACAGGAAGAAATGTGGAAGAGTAAGAGAGTCTATGTCCTCTAAAAGATAGTGAACTTAATTCATTAGAGAAATAGAGCTGTAAAGTCTGATTTCACATAGTATTGTCTTTGGGTCACTCATGTAGTATTGTCTTTGATTTACTCTGGTCCTCTGTCACAAGTAAGCCCAGAGGAATGTCCTATCCTGAAGGCTGGATATTCTGAAGCACTTGTGCCTGTTGTTTTCCAAGTTGTTCCAATTACATAAGTTAATAAATATTTACTGGAGCAGAGATTTGAACTAAACTCTCCCATGGGAGTATCCTAACCACTTCTGTAAGGCTCTATGTCAGTTTTTCACCTTTCCTTTCTACCCCTGGCCTACAGATATTTATTTGTACACTGCAGGATGTATTTACGTTTTTCATCTGAGAGAATAATCAATGCCTTCATTGTTAGATCCTTCAGCTTAGTTGGACGTATGCTGGCTTGAAGTTCAATGTTCACAATTTGTCAGAGGAGCAGTTTGAAACTGTTCATCACTGGGCATTGAGTGGATTTGGAAGCGTGCACCTCATCAGTGTCCTGTCAAAAAGGGATGCTTATTGGATAGCTGCGAGATTGAAACTGATGGAGATGTCAAGGAAAACACCTAGACCTGAACACCTCAAACACTTTGCCTTGAACACCTTGGCAACTAGCTCTCAGGTCACAGTATTGAATACTCTTAGCTGCAAAATCACAGCCTTCTAGATTTTTGCCACTAGGAATTTAGGGATTTTTATATGCTCATTGCTTAAATCTAGAAAGCTGATCTGAACATTTCCGGAAGATTTTGAGTGCCTCGGCACCAGTTCTGGGTGCTTGTATGATGAGGTGTGTTTGTCTGAAATCACTTCCAGGCTATCTGTTTTCAATCAAGAAGCAAACTTTGCCTCTGAGGCAGGGCAGCAGGTTTTATCAGAATGAATCCTAAAGGGTGTCTCAAGCCTGTCTGAATGTGTCTAGAGAAGATTTCCTTCTATTTAACTCTAGTAAAATTTATTCTACCATGCACACATTTTCTTCAATGAGGATTTGGCACCGAGGAAGCTAACGTTTGGGTTGAATACATTCTTGTAGTCAGTATCTTATGCCAAGACTGTTACCTTTCTTTTGCAGGGAAAAGCAACTGCAAACTGTAGCAAAGTATCAGGGGAAAACTAGGGCTTGGATTGGATTTGTTCTTCCCCTCATTTCTCTATGCAGAAATGTTTGGGGACATTTTTATCCTATAGGACCTTTATGCTGCATTCAGACCAGCTTTCCAGAAGAAAAAAAAATAGCCAGTTCTGCTCATGTAAAATGAAATCAGGAGGTACTGTGCCCAGAAAAGCTGACTTTAGGAGTACAGTGAAGGGGTTCCTACAAGTAGAAAGGTAGAGTTTGAAAACCACAGGCAAGTTGTCATGATTCTCCTTAGGTGATGTTTACAACTGTAATGGAAGAGATTGTTGATCAGATAATTGCTCCAATTCCTTCTTGTACCCTTCCTCATGCCTTTTGTTTTAACCCTTGCCCTTTCTCAATAATTTCTCTCCTTACTGTGTTTATTTTCTCACCAGAATTTGCCAGTAACACTTTACATCTTGTGCACAAGGTGCTCTTCAAGTATGGATGAATGGGTGAGATTTCCTTGAGAGAAGAAACAGGTAGATTGAGTGAGATGGAACCCAAGGTGCCAACACTGGTTAGCATGATAATTACGATCCCATTTTCAAGGCTGTGTAGGTATTACAGAATTCAAAGGGAATGTCTGAAGGACAGTGAGAACAGTTTTCTTCTGTATTGCTTGAAAAGTTTTTGGTGTAGAAGAGGCTGCAAGTAATGTTTAAGGCACCCCCAAATAGATAAGGGTATAGATAAGACATGAGACATAGCAGCACTCTACCTCTTGGCAAATTTGAAAGTGAAATTGATAATACCCATATTCCTATTAGATAATTTTAGAACAGTGTCACTGTTAATGGAATATTATGCCATATTGCTGCAGTTGTCTTTATCAGAGTCTAGATGAGGCCAGGAAGTGATTAGATAACACCTGGATTTTTCCTTAAAGCAGTGTTGAAGATTTGTATCTCTTTTTAACTTGGCCAGTTTACATCAGAGCACCTCTCAATTCTTGTGATTGCTAGTGGCATTAAGGGACAGAATCCCTTGAATAAAGAGAAGACTAACTCATGTCTAATAAAGTATGGTCTCAGCTTCTGTTTGAGGATAAATGCATATGCAGAGTGAGGAATGCTGGATTAATAAAAAAGGCTTAAAAAACCCCACCCAGCAAACACAGGATTTGACAGAAAAGAAGATACTGTCTGAAAAAGCTAGGTATGGAGAACTCTTAAAGAGCAGACCAAGAGTAGCAGACTTTTTATTAGCCCAAGCATCCTTTCATTGCCCCAGTTCTCTGCTGACAATACCATAGAAGTCCTCACATCCTCTACTGCAGTGTCTTTCTGAAAGAGGTTTTTTGCAGTTTACAGTTTGCATCTAATATGAAAAACACTCTCAAAGAGGGTTGTTTTTTTTTGTTCCAAAGGATGCCTTTCACCAGCTGGTTATGGATGTTTATTAACAGCCATATAATTTGTGACTAATTTATTTTTCCCCCTGCAGCCATGGCAGTAAAGTCGTTTCACAGCAGAGAAATAAGCAGCTGAATCGTTCCGTATGTTTGCACATCAGGCAAAGTCATACGGAGAAACACTGAAACGTATTTTTATTAACAGATAGGAGTGACTGTGGAAGCGTAGCCTTTCAGAGACAGCCCTTTTAGAAATGACACAAGTGTATGATGAATGAAGACTACTTATCTGTATTTGTATGGATGAACTCTGAATGCAAAGAGCCTTGTCTTATTCATAGAATCAGTCAGGAGAATCATAGAATCAGTCAGGGTTGGAAGGGACCACAAGGAGCACCTAGTTCCAACCCCTCTGCCATGGGCAGGGACATCCTACCCTAGATCGGGTTTTCCTGCCTTCATTCTTTTTCATTCTGAGAGCATTATTCACTAATGTCACTATTAAGTTTGGTAGGCAGAGGCCTCGAGCACAAGCCCTACGAGGAGAGGCTGAGGGAGCTGGCATTGTTTAGCCTGGAGAAGAGGAGGCTCAGAGGTGACCTTATTGCTGTCTACAACTACCTGAGGGGTGGTTGTGGCCAGGAGGAGCTTGCTCTCTTCTCTCAGGTGGCCAGCACCAGAACAAGAGGACACAGCCTCAGGCTGCGCCAGGGGAAATTTAGGCTTGAGGTGAGGAGAAAGTTCTTCACTGAGAGAGTCATTGGACACTGGAATGGGCTGCCCGGGGAGGTGGTGGAGTCACTGTCCCTGGGGCTGTTCAAGGCAAGGTTTGATGTGGCACTTGGTGCCATGGTGTAGCCTTGAGAATTGTGGTAAAGGGTTGGACTGGATGATCTGTGAGGTCTCTTCCAACCCTGATGATACTGTGATACCTTTCTGTCATTTTACAAATTATCATTAAATTGCTTATAGAATCATAGAATCAACCAGGTTGGAAGAGACCTCCCAAGATCATCCAGTCCAACCTAGCATCCAGCCCTAGCCAGTCAACTAGACCATGGCACTAAGTGCCTCAACAAGTCTTTTCTTGAACACCTCCAGGGATGGCGACTCCACCCCCACCCTGGGCAACCCATTCCTATGCCAATCACTCTCTCTGGGAAGAACTTCCTCCTAACATCCAGCCTATACTTCTTGTATAATTTTTTCCTGTAATTTGTGTTACTACCCTACAAGCTAGGCATCAAATTAAGTATCTGACTGTTTTGGTAACTTTAACAGATATCTATACAAATTAGATATTTGTTGAATTACATGGCTAAGAATATTCATCTCCTTAAAAGAATCTGGTGTAAGATTTAAGCCAGATCTGAACAACACTGAGTCTCATAGAATTGTTTCAGTTGCAAAAAGGCTATTAAGATCATCGAGACACAAACATTGTCGAACTCTACCAAGTGCGGTGCTAAGCCATGTCCATGAGCACCACAGGTATGCATCTTTTAAACACCTCCAGGGGTGGTGATTTAACAACCTCCTTGTGGAACCTATTCAGTAATATTTTCAGTGAAGAAATTTCTTCTTATATCTAATCTAAACCTTTCCTAATGCAAATCGAGGTAATTTCCTCTTGTTCTGTCACTTGATACTGAGGAGAAAAGACCGGCACATGCCTCACTACAGCCTTATTTCAGAGACTTGTAGAAAGGCAGAGTCTCTCCTCAACCTTTTCTTCTCCAGACTGTACAACTGCAGTTCCCTCAACTCCTTCTCGCAAGACTTATTCTCCAGACCCTTCACCAGCTTCATTGCCCTTCTCTGGTCTCCCTCCAGCACCTCAATCATAGAATCATAGAATCATAGAATCATAGAATCAACCAGGTTGGAAAAGACCTCCAAGATCATCGAGTCCAACCTATCACCCAGCCCTAGCCAGTCAACTAGACCATGTCACTGAGTGCCTCATCCAGTCTTTTCTTGAAGACCCCCAGGGACGGTGCCTCCACCACCTCCCTGGGCAGCCCATTCCAATGGGAAATCACTCTCTCTGTGAAAAACTTCTTCCTAACATCCAGCCTATACCTACCCTGGCACAACTTGAGACTGTGTCCCCTTGTTCTATTGCTGGTTACCTGGGAGAAGAGGCCAACCCCCACCTGGCTACAATGTCCCTTCAGGTAGTTGTAGACAGTAATAAGATCACCCCTGAGCCTCCTCTTCTCCAGGCTAAACAGGCCCAGTTCCCTCAACCTCTCCTCATAGGATTTGTGCTCCAGGCCCCTCACCAGCTTCGTTGCCCTTCTCTGGACATGTTCCAGTACCTCAACATCTTTCTTGAATTGAGGGGCCCAGAACTGGACACAGCACTCAAGGTGTGGCCTGACCAGTGCTTTCTTGTAGTGAGAGTCTCAAAAGTAAACACAGGACTCAGTGTGTGGCCTCATCAGTGCTGAATATAGGGGGGCAATGACTTTTCTGGTCCTGCTTGTCACATTGTTGGTGATACAGGCCAGGATGCTGTTTCTTCTTGGCTCACCTGGGCACACTGCTGTCCTATGTTCAGCGAGTTGTCAACTTGTTAGGCGTTGACTGAGTACATAAAGTACTGATGAGGAAAGTATGCTGAATTTGGAGAAGTGTTCTTTTGTGGAAGAGTGCATCCTTGTATAGCACATGTGAGAAATTTTCCTTAAAAAAAGAAAAAGTTACTGTTATTATTAGGTGCAAGGTTTTGCCTAGAATTTACTAGTTTTCTGATTTGTGAGTTTGTTCTGAAGCAAGTGGCTAAGCTGTGTTGCCTGAACACATATTTCCACGTGTTAATTTCTGGTGTCTTTTTTTCTGTTTGTAAATTTGAATGTACCTATGGGTGGGTTTGCAAAGACTGAAATAGGTGGGTGAATGGATTTGGGACTGTATTTGTGATACTTTCAAGCTATGAAAATTCTTTGAAAGTGCTCTTTCATCATTAGACTGCACTGTGAGGTAAAACCACATTGTGGCTTCAGTCCCTCCACAGGTGTCCTTTTTGCTAATCAATGATCCTTAGAATCTGGCTTTGCTTCTTTTGCCCTTTGCTTTTCCCAGAGTAGTGGACTAAAGGTTGTCTCTCCATTACAAGATAATGCAAGCCAGAAAATTCTGTATGTCTGCCCAAATGGTGTTCATCAGCTTTGATCAAGAGAAAGAAATCATGGCTGTGTTGTCATATGCAATGTGTAGATTTATCAGTTGTAAGAGAGGTGCTATTTTAATGTATTAAACTAATGGGTCCTTAAGATTAATGTGAAAACTTTGTATGTCTCTATTAATGAATGGGTATTTGTCTGTTCAAAATGGGAACCTGTATGTAGAAGTTATGCAAACATAATTATGTGTTTCTTCATTTTAATAGATCTGCTGTCTGCTTCCTTTGTGAACTCCTATATTTCAAAAATTTGGTTCTCTCTCTTTTTTTTCCCCCCCTCTGATCATGCTCCATTTTAATACTTAATTAGAAGAATTCCCTTGGAAGAAAAGCACCATTAGCTATTTCTTCTAATGGTGAGCTCTCACCTTGACCAAAATACCTGAAATTTACTAATAATGTTTAATTGCAGTCAGTTTTTGTCAGCTTTTTCTTTACTGTGGTCATTAGAACTATTTGACTGACTTACTGTTAATACTGTTGACAGTTTTTACTGCTATTCTTCACTTAGAAATAATTTCTGACTTCTGTATTTGAGGTGACAGGCTGGATCCAGTGTGAGGGAAGTGGGATATGATTGCTACTTCAAACAGCATTTCTTTTGAAAGACTGGCTGATGAAACCAGCTCCAGGACAAATGACACAACTCACTTTTGTTGAAGTTAGATACTGAAAAGAGATAAACATAAATCTTGTAACTCCAGATCCATACTCATTGAATTTTAGAAGCTTAAATGAGGCATATAAAATAGGAATGTCTTAGTTGAGTAGGCTTCCTCTCTATATAGTGAATAAATATTTGTTCTGCAGGGAGTAAATCACTCAAAAATTAATCTATCCATACACTGGAGTCAGTCTCTCTGAGCTTACTAGGAGTACTGAGTAACTTTGTTCTTGACTTGGATTCTTGTATATACCATAAAGTTATGAAGCTGAACCTGTATCTAAGTACAAAATAGAATCATAGAATCAGTCAGGGTTGAAAGGGACTGCAAGGATCATATAGAAAACAGCCCAAACTCTTTCAGTCTGTCCTCATAGGACAGCCCTCTGATCATCTTCGTGGCCCTTCTTTGGACCTGCTTCAGCACGTCCACATCCCTCTTGTCATAGGGGCTCCAGAACTGGATGCAGTACTCCAGATGGGGTCCACCGGAGTGGAGTAGAGAGGGAGAATCACCTCCCTCACCCTGCTGGCCACACTTCTGATGCAGCCCAGGATCTGGTTGGGTCTCTGGGCAGCAAGTGCACACTGCTGGCTCACGTTGAGCTTCTCATCCACCAGCACCCCCACGTCCCTCTCCTCAGGGCTGCTCTCCAGCCACTCACTGCTCAGCCTTTATTTGTGCTTGGGATTGCCTTGCCCCAGATGCAGGACCTTGCACTTGGTCTCAAGAGGTCGGCTTGTGCCCACCTCTCCAGTGCAAGAGTTCAGAAGAAAATTCTGAAGGATGTGTTTATGTCTTCTCTGATGCACAGTTTGTAATTCACAGGAGTACCCTTGCCTACTTCTGGTTCACAGCCACAAAATTATCTTGGAGCTAGTTATTGGAATCTTCTCTTTCTCAAAAAAAAAAAAAAAAAAGCTATTGAATCTGGGAGGTTGTCTTTTGCCTGATAGATTGCTGCTAAAGGCCTTTTATCAGGTGGAAGGGGTTTGAACCCATTTTTAATACCAAGTCAGATGTGTGTGGCCAGGAGTGGATGCTGTGTTAATGAAATAGTTGGAGCCTGGGTCTTCAGCTCTGGGGAAAATTCCAAGCTACCAGGGGTAAGGGGTAACACCATATTTTCTTATTGCCCCTTCTATTGATTTATTTTTTTGGGGGAGATGAGTTTTCCAGGAGATCTGACTTGGAAAGGAATGCTTTAGAAAATATGCTAAACAGAGCTCAACAGTCAATTTGCTAGACAAAAAGAAGCTTCAAGTTCACAATGAGATATAGGCCCTGTGGACATTCAGCCTTCTTGGAAGTCTAAGTGTCTGTGAGATTAGAGAGCTGGTAATCTGAAATTTAGGCAACTAAATAATGTTCACTCTCCATGATCTACTTGTATCTGAATGAATTATGTTTTCATTTTTTTTACCTATAAAATAATTTTAACTCCTTCTCACATTTTATATTTTACCTGGTAAATTAGCTGAGGCACACATCTGAAATATGCTGTTTACAAAGCTACCATTTCTGCTAGTAGAAATGAGTAGGAAATGGCTAGAAATGCATAGGAAATGAGAGTTTAGTAGACTCCAGAGTCATATAATAGTGGTTCTTCATTCTGACTGCATTATTGTTATTATTTTGTACTAGAAAGTGAGAAATGGCAAATAATAAATAATGCACTTAGCATTGAATGTATTTAGATGCATGTATGGAAATAGATGCTGTGAGGTTCCTCTCTCCCAGTGTTTATCCTGGGAAGTTGTCTATTGTAGGCAAGAAATCTAGGAGCTCCGTCGCTGCAGAGGAAAGGTAGACACCTTTTGTGTGTATTCAGTGCCATGCTAATTCAGGACTGCAAGTTATGTGGTGTGTCCTTTGCAGATGTCAGTTTCTTTCAATGTGCCAAGAGGGAGGTGAGGTGACAGCATTACTTTAGATGTACACCTTTTAGATGATGATGCATAGCTGAAAAAAAAGCTGAACATTTTGTGGTCAACTACACTACAAAGTGACCATCACTTATCTATTGTGATGGTTTGGGTGTTCCCTGCCCCCCCCCCCCACTTTAGAAATCACCCAGGCTAAACTCAGCCAGCTCTGGATATATGAATGAAGCTTATATTTACAGCTAGCATAATATGCAACCAGATATATAGAGTATATATAGTTATATACAGAAATATACAAGGTAAAAGGTAATACAGAAACACAACTCCCCTCCCAGAAATCTGAGTCTCCACAAGGGGCTCTCAACCACTCCTTCACCTTTGCCCTACCCCTCTCAACCTTACCCCAGTCCCAAGGAAGAATAGAGGTTTGGCCAGGGGGTTAGGAAGCAAAGTGGATTAGTCCAAAATGGAGGCTGAGGTTAGAGAGATGCAGCTCAGCCAGCAGCCCAAATGAGAGAGAGAGATGCAGCTCAGAGGTCGCCAGCAGCAGAAGTGACCTTATCTATGTTTTGACTTAGATTCTTTTGCATCTCAGCAGGCCTATGAGGGAAGTAGACATCACCATTGTTTTCTTTTCCACAGCCTGTAATCTAGTTCTTCTCACCAAAACATTCTAGCTAGGCTCAAACTAGTACATCTGTGTATACATTCATGTACACCTGTATTTATATATTTATGTGGAATCTTTACCATTCAGGAGCATTCAGATTCCACTCAAGACTGGCAGGATATTTAAAGCTGAAACATTCAGCAATTTGCCATTTTAATTCAGCTTGTGTGTACAAAACTATTATCTCAGCATGTGAGTGAGCCCTGCTTGTCAGTAGAATAAGTAATTAAAAGGTTCAGTGGTTAAATATTGCTACAAGTAGTTGAAAAATGAATTATTTTTAAAGATAGAATGGGAGGCAAACAGAGATGAATAATAAATATATGGGTACATGCATAGATTAAGAGGTGGAAAAAAGGTGCTGACAGCTTACTATTTTCCATCACTTTACTTCATTTAAAAGAAGCAGTTGATGAAATTATAGCCAAGGGTGGGCAAAGTTAAGGAATGAAGCGTTAATGCTGGTTTCCATTTTGAAATTAGGCAATGATCCTTACAGCAAAGGAAAATGAATGCAAGCATCACATTTGCAGACCAAACCTAATGATGACTCTCATTTGTCAAGCCTTAAACCACAGAGGCGAAGTACTTCAATGAGCTACTTCTGTCAAGCTAATCTTTGTGAGGTTGACTACTTAAACAAAATAAAGTTGAAATGATGTGTTTTAAGATAGCAGTTGGTTTATTTCGCTGCTATGCTGCTTGCCTGTCTGCCTGCTGTCCTTGATTTTTAATTTTTTTGTAATTTGACTTGTTAGTGAGTTATTTTTGAAGTTAATGGACACCTGCCAGATGAGGGATTAGTCACAGCCACAGTCTTTAGCTAATGTGCTAACACAGTGAGCAATAATACACACCAGAGGATTAAAATATTCCTCTGTCTACATGTTTACCTTATCGAATGTTAGCAGCTGCCCTTGCTGTGGATGACTCTGAAGTCTTTCAAGTGAATGACTCTTACATGTTGCTGTAGCCAGTGGGACACATGGAAAGCAATCATTTAATGACCAAAACATTGATTCTGTATTTCATTATTTCTGTCCTATCTTTTGGTGAATTCCCAACCTGAAATACAAAGTCTAAGGGCCCTTTGAAGAGTTGTGATATCAGTAACAGACTCTAATCATACTTAAAGGTTTTAAAACTATCTGCAAGACTATCTGTAGTTTAAAGAAAAATAAAAAATCATAGAATCAACCAGGTCAGAAGAGACCTCCAAGATTATCCAGTTCCAACCCAGCACCCAGCCCTATCCAGTCAACTAGACCATGGCACCAAGTGCCTCATCCAGTCTTTTCTTGCACATCTCCAGGGATGGTGACTCCATGACCTCTCTGGGCAGCCCATTCCAATGCCAAATCACTCTCTCTGGGAAGAACTTCCTCCTAACATCCAGCCTGTACCTTGAATCTTCCCAGCTTCTGGGGAAAGGACTCAGGCAATCTCTGACCTTGTCTCCTGGCTTCTTCTGGACAATCTGTGTATATGTCCAGGAATTCCAGGCAGGGCCTCCAGGTGCAGCAGGCAGATGTGGTGCAGTCTCAGCACGATGTCACACTGGCATGTGCAGACATCCAGGGTCTGCTCCTGGTAACTGGCGGCAGTGGAGTTTACCAGGCAAGCAATAAGGCAGTGTGCAATGGCAGCAGGGCTGGGCACAGCAGAGAGAGCAGGGCAAAGAGCAGGGAAGCAAAGCAGGGAAGCAAAAGCAGGTTGTTCACCTGCATATCTCCTTTTATCAATGTCGGGCCAAGATTAATTGCCCTTTGGACACAAGAATAGCCAATCAGGATGGCAGTTAGCCAAACCTTACCATATTGGGCAAAGCCACAGGCTGGCATTCCCCTAATTTGGGCAAAGCACAGGCCTTGCACTAATCAGCTACAAGCTGAGTGTGTGTACCTTTTTTACCATGGGGCCCTGGGCAGGCCAGACTCAGTGGCTCCAGGTTCTCTTGTGTCCGTTTCCCATGCTTTCCTCTCTGGTGGAGCAGAAAAACATGCCTAGGCAAGGCAGGACATGTATAAGCCTAATTTGGGTCTATCAGGCCTACCACAACATTAGGTTTGAAAATCTTAACTTGTTTCTGTGTAAATATTTCAGACCAAATCAGTGTTTTTAAAACCAACTTTTTTTTAGCATACATTTTTAGCTTTATCTGCCTCATAAATACTAAGGTTCAATAACTATAAAATAGTGTTCATATAACTGTATTATTGAATAGTTGTTTGCCTTTGAAAGATGCATTACTGTTGCCCTGGTTCATGCTGCATCTAAACGTAATATTTAGTAAGAAGTGCACAAACACCATCTCAAGTGTTACTGAAATGTGATTCATTTCTAGTTTTGTTGACCATGGAATGCCTTTGTAATTCCATAGCCATTTCTATAGTCGTTTCAAGGCTTCAAACATAGATTGTCTAAGGGAGGCTACAAGTTGAAATGCAGGTTCTTTTTCAAAGTTGACCATGTGGCTGCTCACTTTCTCCTCTGTTGGTGTAAGCATGTATAATGTGATTTTCTACAGTTATACATCTTCCTCTTTGTTTTGTAACATCTCTCAGAAAGACTCTCGAGCCAAAAATTTCAGCTGAGCCTTCCAGCCTGTCAGATTCTCTACTCTGTTTCCAGGTGTAAGCACTTTGCTTCCAGCTCATAGTAGCCCTATTAGTCCCCCTTAGTGTTACTCTTCTTTTTCTTTCCTCATCTTCCCTTGAATTAATTCTGTCTGCAGTCATCAACAACTTAATAGCGGAACACAAATCTGCTCTTCCCCTCCCCCCTGCCCTGCCCCTTCTTCCTAATCCTAAAGACCCACAACCACTTATTTGTCTTTTTTTTTGTCTTTTTCTTCCCCTTTAATTCCCCATTTGAACAGAATCTGTGTAATGGTACCAGAGCAGTTGGAATTGTTTCAGAAGCATAAAGGGAAGGAGAAAGTTTATAGTATTTTCATATTTAGTGTTTCCCCATTCTGGAGCTCCCTAGTGTTTTACATCTCTTTATGAGAAATTCAGAAGTAGCAGATTAAAGAAGAGGTGTCCCTTCACCTTTTCTTGAAATACTTTGTCTCTTGCTTAAACAATGGCTTGGAATTTAACTCTGCTTGTTCAGAGGGGTTGGATAACATGACCTCTGAAGGTTTCCTCCAACCTCAATCATTTCGTGAGCCTGTGACTTAATTTTGTGGCATCTCACAGGAATGCTTTTTATGGGAGAGCTGTTAGTAACAAGATGCTAGCAGAGGTACCAGTGACCTCTACTCTCTAAGCATTCCATGGCAGTCATTACAGAAGATAATATTTCTGCTGGTTTTTGAAATGATGACCATATCTTGCCTGCCTGCCTTTCTTCTCCCACAAATGCATAGGTTTCATGCACCAATCATTTCAGTAATGTGCAAGATAACTGAATTATCTCATCAACCAAAATCATGCTTTAGTTTTCACAGCTATGCTAAATGCACTTCAATCTTCTTAGTCTTAATTTCTACTTTACTACATAAAATACCATACTTCTAGAAAGGTAAACATATCTGGGGTAGCAGATTGGGCTGTTTCTGGCTGAGACAGAGCTAAACATCTTCATAACAGCCAGGGTGCTGTGGTGTCTGGGGTTTGTGGCTAAGCCTGTGTTGATAAACAAATGATAATACATGTTGGTACCATCTCACTAGGTGAAATGCAGTCAAACATACATATTTGGACAATTTGTACTTAGTAATAGTTCTATTATTTTTTAAAACAATGTCCTCATTAGAAGAAGATTTGTTTAGCCCTGTGAATCTAAGCAGCAAAAGTTGGCATTGATTTGATTTAGTAGAAATGTAATTCATTTTGCTTAGTCAAAAAGCCTGTAACTTAAATTTTCTAGACTAGCTTTTAATCACAGAACATGCTGCAGTTTGTATTTGAACTATAAAGCACTTAAGAAGCAGCTTCATGTACAGGCCCTTAGGGCAGTGGAATAGCCTGTTCCTGTTCCATGCATGCTCATCTGAGACATCTAATGTGGGTTGCAGGGACAGATACCTGCTAGGAAAAGACCTATTTAATTGCAGTTTGTATTCAATAGCTGTTGGTATAGCAATGGCTTCTGCATGTTATTAATCCAGACTGGATTCAAAAGAAACCTTGAGAAGACATCTTCTTGCTCCCTCCCCCAGGGTTGTGCACTGAAGCAAGAATTTGTGTGCTGCAAGCACAGACTTTTTGAGCCATTCATTTATAGTCACCAAGAAGTAAATTTCAATGTTACAGGAAAATGGCTGAGATTTTTTTTTAATTAAAAACAAATAAGACATTTTTTTGAGTTGTAAAATCTAGTAGTAACTCTGCACATGACCGTCAACTGTAAAAGCAAATTTGTGGAAACTGCAGCTGTGATGGTTTGGGTGTTACCCACCCCTCCACACTTTGGAAAGTCACCCAAACTAGACTCAGTAGCTCTGAAAACCGAATGAAGCTTTATACTTACAGCTTAGCACAATATACAAGCAGATATTTACAATATATACAGAAATACACAAGTTAAAAAAAGTAATACAGAAACACAGAAACAAGAGCCCACAGGAGGGACTCTCAACCACCCTTCCACCTTCTCCCACCCCTCTACCTTACCCAAGACTTTGCCTTACGCTTAAGGTAGTTTGGAGGGTTGGCCAGAGGGGTTAGGAAGCAGATGGTTTAGTTGCACAGACAGCAGGTTAGGTTAGAGAGAGAGAAGTTCGTGCAGCCCCAGACAGAGAGTGACTCTGTTATCTATGTTTGTGTTCTTGTTCTTATGTATCTTAGCAAGCCTATGAGTGAAGTAGTCATCACCATTGTTTCCTTTTCACAGCCTGTAATCTAATTCTTCTCACCAAAACATTCTAGCTAGGCTCAAACTAGCACAGCAGCTCAAACTGTGTTTATGGTGTGGAATGCTGTAATGCAGCAATACTTAGAAAATAATCAAGACAAACTTTTCTTGGGGGTTCTGAGAAACTGATACCAGGTTTTCATATTGAGAAGACAAAAAATCTTCCTGAAACAGCAGTTCAAATCAGAGTAGAAAATAATACAGCAATCTCAGTCTGCTAAAATAGTTCAAAGTTTTCTGCCATAGTAACTTCCTATTTTTTGTTTAAAAAGACATCCTTCTAAACAAAAATGTGAGTTGAAGTGTGTCACCCTAAATCACAATTTGTAACTGTGCTGCTTTGCAAGCTGCAGTAATGGTGCTTGGATAGAAGATCAGTATAATGCCTCTAAACCTGGAGTAGCAGATTGGGCTGTTTCTGGCTGAGATAGAGTTAAACATCTTCATAGCAGCCAGTGTGCTGTGGTGTCTGGGGTTTGTGGCTAAGCCTGTGTTGATAACAAGCCATGCCTGGGCTCCCTCTGAGCAACATTTTGAACATCTTTCCCCCTCTCTCTGAATATGGTTAGGTTTGCAAGAGATTGGAAGAGAACATAGTCAAAACTGACCTGGATCAATTGACCCAACCTGGCCAAAGGGATGTTCTGCCCTGTAAAATGTGCCACTCGGCTACAATAACTGGCAGTGGAAGAAGGATGAGGATTTGTTTTCCAGGGTGGCTGTTTGTACTGGCGTTGGTCTGCCTGTGGGAGGTGGTGAGTGATTTCCTTTGCATCATTCTTTTTTCTCTCTCTCTTATTGATCGATTAATCTGTTTTAATTTTGACCCATGAATTTCCCTGCTTTTGTTCTGCTTAGTCCATACCTGCAACCTGCTGGGGAGGGCAGGAGAATGAGAAAGTGGCTATGATGGTGCTTGCCTGTTGGCTGGATCAACCTACCACACTAGTAAGCTAATTTGAAGTCAATACTACTTCACTGCTGCAGCCTAAAGTTAGTAAAACTTATTTCATATTCAAGGTAGGTCAGTACCCAGGGTGTGAGAGCTGGTTAGCATTGACAACTTGTGCAGCAGGATGACTTCAAAGGTGACCAAAATCTCCCTCAGGACCTGCTGAACACAAAAACAGCTGAAGAAAATAAATCAACAAAAAATCCTATAAAAGCCATGTACCTCCACATACTAAAATGGTGGTGCTATTTCTTCTGTGTAGGATGTCAGTCTAAACCTTGCTAATGAAATCAATGGAGTGGCTTTTAGGAGTTCTTATATTTGAGAGGAGTTCTTGTATTTGAGAGTTTCTTGAATTGTCTTTGACAAAAAAATCTGATTTTACTATGCTGTATTTGAGTAACATTAAATATAGAGTCACAGTTCTATAAGCTAAAAACTCCAAAAGGATAGTGGGTAAAATTGTGGTTTTCATTATAACTGCATTACTGTTCTAACCACAAGGATGCTCCAACATGTTGTGACATGCACCCATACAAAATAATTTTGACATTTCATAAGTGTAATAACTTATTAAAGATATAAATTGGCATTCTGCCAAAGTAACACATCCCTTCAGGAATTACTATTGAATTTCATTTTTCATTTAGCCAGCTACATGCTGTACATTTATTAACAAAATGGAATGTTGGTAGATCTGCAGTGAACTGTGTTCACCCTTCAGGCAAACAAGCCCCTAAAAGCTCAGGAGTTTTCGTTCACAAGCTGTCTACTTGTCTTGCAAGTTTGCTTCTTTCTGCAAACCTAAAAGCACTCCACAGGCTGATGTGGAAGGGATTGCCTAAAGGAGATGTGAATATTTCAACAGTCATCCACTGGGAACCTTCCACAGTTGAAAAGAAAAGCATCAAAAAATCCTTTCAGATCTGGCTTGGAAGGAAATCACTAATTATGATATTTAAATTATTTTTAGAAGAGGAAGTATGAATGAAGATGAGATACAAATTAGTAGCTAGGCCAAAAACACTGTCAGTGAGTAGTGTGAGAAGAACAAGTGCTGAATACAAAGAGCAGAGACTGAAAACTGGTCAAAATCCCCAGAGGGGCTGAGCTGAGGGAAAAAACTGCAATTAAGGAGAAATGTTTCCAAGCTGCTGCAGTCACCAGGTGCTTGAGCAGGACTTTGTAAAATGTGTTCAGAGAAACCAAGAATCAATTTCTCGTGGATGATGGAAGAAAAGAGTAGAGATTTAGTTAGCATTAGGCAACTACACTCAGAACAAGATGGGCTGGAGTTTCCAGTTGCAGGACACTCATTCTGAGAGTTGAGAATTCTGATGCGCAACTCATTTGGGCTTTAAATTCATATTCTTAAGAAATAAGAAATGAATCTTGTGTAACCTGTGTTAGCCTTTTTATATACCAGCAAATCTTCATCTGCTGGCTGTGATCATCAAAACAAGAATCAGGCACTTAGGAATTTTGGTGCTTGATGCCAGTCAGTCTTGTGCATTTATTTTTTGTTGTAAGTACCAATAGTAGTGGATAGCAGCTTGGTATTGGATCACACACGTTAGCAAAGGAGGAGAAAACATAACTGCAAGAAGAATAGGAAGAATAGATAGGAGAGACAGTGGCTGAAATCAGCAGGAGAGGAATACCATGATCGACTCGAAATACCTTTAGGTATTGAGAGTGAGAAGAAGATGACAAGACAGGGTTGTGTAGGGGAGTGTGAATGATTTTATTCATTTATTCACAGGAAAAAAAGGATGAAGATTCATGATAAGACTGAAATAAGTGATCTTATCACACCTTGCTTACTTATAGCTTGAGCAGTACTAACCGTGTTACTTGTAGCAAATCTTTACCTAATCAAAGAACCCTGCCAAAGAAACTCCAAAATTAAACCTTAAAATCACAAGTTCTGCAACCTACACACATGTGTTTTTTTGATGTCTGCTCATCGACTGCCTTCCCCATGAGAGCTGGCTGGGCCTCAGCAAGCTGCAGATTATTCAGATGTAGAAACAATCCAGGACCTCCTTCAAAACTATTCTAGCTTGCTCAGAGATGTAGGATGATAAATCTTTCAACCTAAAAGCATTTGGAACTTGAGAAGAAAAGGAAGAGGAGGTTACAGAGCAATATTTTTAAATGCTTCTCCATGATTTCTCATTGCGCTTCAGGGAATCAAAAAGGCTTGCTCAAGAAGACTTCTCAGAAGCTAAACAGAGAATGAAAGACCTAGATTCCTGTTGGGATACACAGAGGGGTAAGATTCAGAGGGTTTTGTTAGTGTTTTTTTTCTTCCTCACTGTTGTTGTAACAACTCATACTAGTCATGGAGGGAAAAATGCACTTCAAGCTCCATAAGTACATTAAAAATGAATATTCACAATAGTCACTTAAAATTCTGTTATTATTGTATTCCTGGGTGGCACTAATGAAAAGATCAGAGACGCAGGTATCCTAAAACTTGCAGATTAGATCTAAGGTACTCAAATCTCCGTCTCT
This sequence comes from Pogoniulus pusillus, assembly GCF_015220805.1. NCBI lineage: Eukaryota > Metazoa > Chordata > Aves > Piciformes > Lybiidae > Pogoniulus > Pogoniulus pusillus. The sequence goes on along the minus strand of NC_087272.1, from coordinate 28,391,608 downwards.
CCTTGCCTGTTGGTGATTGTGCTGTTAACATATTTTGCCAAACTTTTACACAGGAAACAGTAGCATGGGTAGTACAGATGATTTTTCTGCCTTAAATTCTATGTCAATCTGTTATCCAAATATAGTAGACAGATTTTGCATGTAAGTCATACCAATCTAACAGCAAGCTGCAAGAGCTATGCTGTGTTTCCTCACAAATCATCAGCTTGGCAGAATCATTACATAAGCCAAAAGCCTTTTCTTTTATTTTTTTAATTGCTGTAGTTTGTATCCTGCTGTGCAAACAATCTTCTTCCTTAAAGTTGTAATAACTTCATAAAAGCCACTGTCTTCAAGGCTTTTGTTTCACCTAGGCTGTAATTTTCAGGGAGTGGATAACAAAACGATTTTCCTGGTATTTTCTTACAGCAATTAGCTGTAATGAAAATTAAACGAGTCACACATTCAGCTACTATCAGCTGTCTAGATCTGTTGTGCAAATCCCAGTGATCTCATTCCTCAGCCAGCCCATTTTGTACATGTACAGGTACCTTGGTAATTGCTTCCAATGATGCCACTTTTCTGTGCATCTTGTTTTTCTGATAACATTTTCAATAGTCAAAGTACATAAGCTGTTATTTAACTACAGATTTAATCTCAGGAACTACTTCAGATGAAGAGAGTCTTTATTTCGCATTGCAGTTGTGTAAGCAGAGCTGGGCAGCATGCACTTAAATGAGCTGTGCTTTTGTGTAGGCTGTGGCAGTCACAGTGTATATCTTAGCTGAGTGGACAATAACTTACTAAACTGAGCAAGTTGATGATATCAGTTTGCCTTGTGGTATTAGTAATAACACCAGTTTCTGCTCAGAAGTTCACACCACCTACCTTCTTACTGCTGCTTTGTGTTTTGCTGTGGCTCCTACTTTATGTGCTTGGTTTCTCTAGAAGTATAACAACATCTATAATTCTTAGGTCTGGAGAAGCAGCTGGAAAAAGTCATGGGGCAGAAGTATCAGGATATTTCAGGAACTAGTATAGGACATGGTATTCACATCCCTGCTTTATATTCTGTGATGGTTGACTTGTTCTGCAACGAATGCTAACACCCCTGAAATGGAGTGAGAACCACTGCTAGACTGTATAAGATTTAGAATTCTGACTTTTTTATGTCTGGAGGCATAAAAAATAGGAGAAAATGGGAAATCCAAATGCTTTATAGCACTGAAATATTTCCTAGAACTTGTTGTGTCACTCAAGTGAATAGGACATGTCTTTCTTGTTTTATGTGTGGAAAATAAGCAGTGACATTGGCATGCTCTTTTAGTACAAAATCTTCTATCACAGAAGACTGCAGGTCTGACAAGAAAGGAAAATAGTGAGTACTCCACTCTGGTGATTCATCATATAATTTTAGGCCTGCAACTAGAGCAGAAACCACCACATCCTCAATGCTGAATCTTTCACTCTTACCAACTAATTGAAACCTTCTGCATCTATAAATACATCATAAAAAATTTCTTATCCATATTATAAGATCCTAAAGGCCTCAAAACAAATTGTCCCTCTATTGGGAAACATAAAAATAAGAATGCTAAGTTTTTCCAGCAATATTTAGGTAAACTTGTAAGTTGGCTTTGAGAGGTGGTGTAATCTCCTATTATGCATTACTCAGGAGATTTGTAAGAAGCTGGATAATGTCCCTTGGAAAGGAATATTATTTGACTGGAGAAAATGATGTGGGAGTATTGCCAAAGTGGATGAAAGGAAAGAGTGAAAGAAAAACCAAGATGACAAAATATAACTGGAATATAATACTGGTTTTGAGGGAAAAAAAGGGACAAAAGACTCAAACTGATAAGTCTTAATTAGAAATTTATGGGAAAATATCCAGGTTTTAGTTGGGTGTTTTGTTTTGGTTTGGTTTGTTCAGGTTGTTGGGGTTTTTTCTGTGTGTGTAGGTTTTGTTTTGTTTTATTGTGTTGTCATTGTTGGGTTTCTTTGTTTGTTTTGGGCTTTTAATTTGGTTTTGTTTGTTTGTTTTCTGCCTTCCCCAAACTAGAAGTGATTGCTGTCATTAGAAGTGAAAACTGGTATTCTTACTGTAAGTAATAGGAAATTGTACATATTAACTATAGGTTGGACTGGATGACCTTGGAGGTCTCTTCCAACCTGGTTGATTCTGGGATTCTATTGGTAGTAGAGATGTTTACACTATGTGTGTTGCTCTTATTTCTGTTGGAATTAAAGCAAGATTCATTTAAAAATCATAGAATCAACTAGGTTGGAGGAGACCTCCAAGATCATCCAGTCCAACCTATCACCCAGCCCCATCCAGTCAACTAGACCATGGCACTAAGTGGCTCATCCAGTCTTTGAATCCAACTAGAAGTGTCTGTGAAAACTTGTTTCAAAGTCACGTGCCCTTTAGGACATGTACTATCAAGTAATACCACAGTGTTGCTTAAAAAAAGAACAGATAATTTGAGTTGATGCTCTCTCATGCTTTTTTCTGCGTTAAAAATCAACTTCAGAATATTTCTGAGGATTAGGTTTTGGTACTATTGAGGGTAGATTTAAAAAGGATAGCGCTCCAGAAGGTGCACTCTTCAAACAGTCTGGGTACTTGTACAGCAAAAGTGTGCAAAATGATGTAGGTAGCTCCTCCAGGTAAAGAGAAAAGAATAGAGGATATGCCTTTTTTACCTTCCTCCACTCTTGAGGTGATGCAGTATTTACTTGATTTTATATTGTACTGATGCGAAGTAGAGCTCAGCACTATTAGGCATTCCAGGATATTCTTTCTTGATGACATTTATTTTGGTTAGGATGAAAATTTTAACTGACTCTTCTGAGCTAAGTACTGCTTAGTGACAATTTGGAAAACCCTCAGGTCTACAGGTCCTGATTCTCTTGAGGGACATGAGAAAGCAGCACAATAGTATGCAAGTAATTTGGGAGATCTTTGAAGCGTATTATGAGTCTTACTCATGTTATCAACTGCTGGGTATGCCAACTAAGAGTAGAGCTTTGCTGAACTGATTGGTTACAAATAAGGAAGAAGCTTTGAATGCTAAGAAGCATTCTGTTATATTGCTCTTGAAGCACAAGACTAATACAGTCCCCCAAACAGGAAGAAGAGCCACTGTAGAATGACAGAAGAAAAAGCCTGTGGATGTCAGGGAGGATTCTGGATGAGAGAAAGAGGGACTGGAAAATATAATTGCCATCTACATAAAAGGGAAAAGGAAGGCTCAGGGAGCTACAGGTTGACTAATTTAAAACTGAACATCTGATTTTGTGGGTTTTTTTGTTACTTTCTGTCTGATGAATGGAGGCAGAACAGAAGTGACAATTCTTATTTCTTGGATAGTATAGCGTATTTGTGAGCAAGTATTTTTGTGCAGAAGTAGCTGTGGTGGAGGCATACCAAAATGCTGACTCTGGTAGCTGAAGACCTCCTGGAACTAAGGAACAGGAAGCAACAAGGAATTTGTCTAGGTGAGTTCATACTAGTCAATTGCAACCTTTTCTATCAGCTCTTAGCTTTGCTTATTTTAGCCACATTAGCCCAAGATGTTGCCTTTTTTAGAGAGTTTCTGATCTATGTGCCTCAGAATGGAGCTGTTACAGCCAAAAGGTATTTAAACTGAAATATTTATATTTTCATGGTTATGATATCCCTTAGAGTGACAAATTGACAGAAATGTTCTTCTCCTCATGTGAGTTCATGAAAATATCATAGTGGTAAATAAAATTTGTCATTCTCTGCCCCCCCCCTCCCCAGCTCTGCTATCCAAACTTTGTAATGGGAATCCAGGCTTCTTCATCACATAGAATAATATGCTGCAGATATTACAGAAACAAAATATGAGTGAACTGAAAATCTGATCTGAGCAGTTAATTTACTTCTGTTGTGCTTTAAAAATATTCGGTCAAGCAATCCCTGTAATTTTCCTGTAATCTGAAAAGAAAATATTTGCCTGAAGCAACTCTCCCGAACCAGTACCAAACCTGCAAGCAGCTCTCAGATATTAAAGTATTCCTTTCCGTTTCTATTTGAATAAAACACACTGAAGTAGTTCTAAATCATTGCATCACTCACAGCAGCTTGTATGCTTGTATGTGGGATATAGGAACACAAGATCATAAAATCAACCAGGTTGGAAGAGACCTCCAAGATCATCCAGTCCAACCTAGCACCCAGCCCTAGCCAGTCAACTAGACTATGGCACTAAGTGCCTCATCCAGGCTTTGCTTGAGGACCTCCAGGGACGGTGCCTCCACCACCTCCCTGGGCAGCCCATTCCAATGCCAATCACTCTCTCTGGGAAGAACTTCCTCCTAACATCCAGCCTATACTTCCCCTGGCACAACTTGAGACTGTGTCCCCTTGTTCTATTGCTGGTTGTCTGGGAGAAGAGACCAACCCCCACCTGGCTACAGCCTCCCTTCAGGTAGTTGTAGACAGCACTGAGGTCACCCCTGAGCCTCCTCTTCTCCAGGCTAAACAACCCCAGGTCCATCAGCCTCTCCTCATAGGGTTTGTGTTCCAGGCCTCTCACCAGCTTTGTCACCCTTCTCTGGACACGTTCCAGCACCTCAACATCTCTCCTGAAATGAGGAGCCCAGAGCTGGACACAGTACTCAAGGTGTGGCCTGACCAGTGCTGAGTACAGGGGAAGAATAACCTCCTTCGTCCTACTGGGCACACTGTTCCTGATCCAGGCCAGGATGCCATTGGCCACCTAGGCACACTGCTGGCTCATCTTCAGCCTACTATCCACCAGTACCCCCAGGTCCCTTTCTTCCTGGCTGCTCTCCAGCCACTCTGTCCCCAGCCTGTAGTGCTGCTTGGGGTTGTTGTGGCCAAAGTGTAGACGATGTTGTAATATTTTGTACAGCAAAATTTTACAAATTGAGATCAGTTGTTTCATACTCATAATTTAGACATGAAAATGAAATAATTGATTTAGTTTTACCCTTTAGACTGATTTAATATCCAGTGTTATATTATGGCTTATTAATGAAATTTTGCTTGTATTTCAAGTAATATGTTATATTAGCAAGGGAACCAATTTTATAGAACTCCATTTAGTAATTTCTTCCATTTTAATTTGTTTCAAGTTTTCATTCTGAATAATAATAAGTAGACATTATGAAAGAATAGGATTCTGCTTTCTAACAGGTTTGTTTCTTTGTTGAAACTAGTGGGAAACCACATAGATTTAAGAACAGAAAGATGTACTAATGCTTAGTAAATAGACTACTTGGTAATAAGTGTTATTGACTTCATCTGAAGATATGAGCAATTCTGACTATTGAAGAGATGCATGGTGTTCTTTTAAGAATCTATCAATATTGCATTTTTGTATAATAAAATATCTTCTTATTTTCAGAATATACATGACAGCATTTCTCAGTGTTAAGGTGACCCTTAGTTGGTCAGATATGAAAACCAGCCTATACAGTAGAATATATCATCGAATCATAGAATCAGCCAGGTTGGAAGAGACCTCCAAGATCATCCAGTCCAACCTAGCACCCAGACCTGTCCCATCAACTAGACCATGGCACTAAGTGCCTCATCCAGTCTATTCTTGAACATCTCCAGGAATGGCAACTCCACCATTTCCCTGGGCAGCCCATTCCAACAGCAAATCACTCTCTCTGGGAAGAACTTCCTCCTAAGATTCAGCCTATACCTCTATTTGTAGTTTTCACTGAGAAAGAAAATACCCTGTCAGTAAATCACATCATACTGACAAATCAGTTTTCCACTTGGTTGCTCTTATATTTAATGTATAGCCTGTGACAGTATATTTATACAAGTGCATAAATTGAACAATTTCATAGGTTAAGATTTAAGAGACATTCACTGCTCTTGTGAGTTATGGAGTGCTTAAATGCAATCTTCTGTACTGATCATTTTCAATACAACAGCAGTTTTAAAGAAAGGAGATGTAAATGTGTGAAGGTCTCCTCCAGCCCAAACCAACCATTCCATTATCCTATGACATAATAGAGTGCAAAAGAATGAAATATCCCTTGTTAGCAATCCCTGCTGGACAAACATGAGTACCATAGTGGTGATATTATCACTCTACTCAGTTTGGTCTGCTGAGAAGACAACTGAACAGAAAACACTTTTCTCTATCTGTGTGGGATATGTAATCTTTGATTGTTTATGTTCTTTAACAAGTCACAGAATCAGAAAACAATTCACATTGCAAAGTGCAATCTCTTGTTCAGACAGGGTCAATTGCAGGGTTGGTTCACATTTCCCAAGGTCATATCTAGTTGAGTTATAAAAAAACTTCAAGGATGTAGACTGCACAATCTCCATAGGCAAACTACTCTGCTGGCTGACTCTAATTGTGCTGAAAAAGTTTTTCCTTGTGTCCAGTCTGATATTTTTTTCCATCTTGTGACTGCTGTTCTTTTCCTCCTCCCACTCAGTACTTTCAAGAGCATGATTCCATCTTCTCTGCATAGTTTCTTTGTTGGTTCTAGTGAAGCTGTTGCTATATCCCCCTGAAGCCATTTCTCCAACAAGACTCAATAGACTCTCCAGACTCAACAAGCCCTGATCCCTCAGCCTTTCCTTGCAAGATGATGGTCCATCCTCAGACATCCTGATAGCCTTCCCTCAAACTACAGCCTTTGCTGCAGTGAGGTCCCAGAATTGGATGCAGTACTCTAGATGTTGTCTAGAAAATGCAAATCTAGGTGGCTATACCTTCCTTTGATCTATTTCTTGCAGTTAGCTAGCTGAAAGTTAATTTTGATCAGCTAGATAAGTTAAATCATATTCCTTGTACCTAGGGGGGATGAAGCAAAGCTGGAGGTGCAGAGATTCAGACTGGATGTGAGGAGGAAGTTCTTCAACATGAGTGGTGAGAGGCTGGAATGGGTTGCCCAGGAAGACGGTTGAGGCCCCATCCCTGGAGGTGTTTAAGGCCAGGCTGGATGAGGCTCTGGCCAGCCTGGTCTAGGATAGGATGTCCCTGGCCTTGGCAGAAGGGTTGAAACTAGATGATCCTTCTGGTCTCTTCCAACCCTGACTGATTCTATGATTCTAAGGAAATTTTTGGTATGGAATGAGGAGGACTTAATTCACAATAGTTCTTCTAGGACTATGCTGACTTGATGTGTAGAAATGAAGATCCTGATTGATAAAAATGCTTTAGTATGTCATCTACTTCTTGCTTTTCTGAATAGTTTTTGGGATACTTGATGTCTTGGAGACATTGTGTTGCCACACAAAAATTGATGGCAAGAAAAGGGCCTAAGCTGGATTTTATGGAGGCTGAACTTGATGCAATAAACACACAATCCTTTGCTGTCTTTTGTTTTAATATGAATCTCCTTATAATAATAATAATAATAGTAATATGCATTATTGATGCTTAAAGATGGCCATTTTATTCCTTTACATGTCCTTAAAATTCCAAAGCACTAAAGTAGTTATGTGATTACAGCCCCTTACTTAATGATACACAGCAGCAGCACAGTACATTAAAGAGATTTTATTGACTTCAATTATAGATAAACTAATCAGCAGATAATGACAAAAAGTGAATGTAACCAAACACTAAACTTGAAACACATATTGCAAATCAATAATGTTTGAAATTAAGCACAGGCCAATCGATCAATGATTAATAAAACATCCATGACTTACAATTAATTCACTCCCTAAAAACTCACAGAATATGTGGATACAGATAAATTATTATGTGCTTTAGAGTTTCTCATTGAAAACTGTACTGTTTGTACACAAAGATCTTTATAGTGTGTACAAAATGCAATTTAAATTCAGTAAATATTGTACATTCAAGTACATAGCAACTCTGCCCTCCTCCCCCAGACTATGGCAGGCAAAAAAGAAATATCTTTACCATTTTCTTTTGCTGCAGTTAAATAATACACAATGCTTGCAGTATTATTTCTAAATTATGAATAGCTAACTTTGTCTAACTTGAACCTGAAACACTTCAGGAGACAATTTTTTTTTGTTCTTGGTTTTGTTTTTGTTTTTCTGTCTGCACTCTTAAGATTTTCTTTTCACTTCAGTGTCACAATAAATGTTTCTGTGGCATGCAAGTAACTTCTTTCAAGTCTGGATTTTAGAGGCAGCAGAAAAAGCACCAAACTATGTTGTTCTATTTGGATATATCAAAAAAATATCCAGGGTGTGATATTTTGCAGTCATCTTGGATGGTCTGTAGCAGCTGCAGAGTGTCTTCATTTTGTGATCTCCTTTCTGCAGTGTCTCTGGAAGCTCCTCAGAGTCTGTCCCTTTTAAGAAAGTTCCAATCCTTCTCTGCAAAAGCAATTTTCTTTCCCTGTGCTCTCTGTCATTAGAGTAAAACAGTGACCCAGAATACATCATTGTATGCTTATAATGCCTTAAACCATATGGCAATGATGTAGAGTCTGTCCTTTGGAAGAGCTAATCTCAGTTAATCAGTCGATCACTCAGATTAAAGGATTCAAAATTTCCATACCAACTGAATTCATTTGCAGTTGTTATTTTCACAGTTATCTCTTTGGAGGTTCTTTGACTGCCTTTTCAAGTTTATCCAAGCAATTCTGAAAACTGAAAACCTGAGCTTAGAACTGACTGCTAAATCCTTTCACTTTACCCTTCACTTTGTTTCCTTAGTGGTTGTGTTGCAAATGTGTGTTGTGAGAGTCATGATAAAAGCATAAAGAGACAGGCCTTACAAAAGCAAAGAAAAGAGAAACAGAAGACAGACCAATATTGCCATTCTGGCCTCTTCTTCCCTCTCTCTTTTCCTTTTCCCCTTTGCTTTTGACTTTTTACCAAGACACCAAATACCAAAGGATGCAGCAAACCTTCTCAAGAGTAGCATTATTCAACTTACTTAAATAATTTATCAGCAGTAGTAGAAACTCAGCATTGGCAAAAACAGCAAATAATTTATTTTAAAAACATTTAAAAAGCTAAGTAGTCATCTGTGCCTGAGCACACTGCTGCCTTTTAAAATGTAGCATCTTATTGTGTTGAACATTTGAAATTCTTCTATATTTATTTTTCACTGTGTTCTTCCCATTACATTTGGGAAAATATACCTTTAAAAGAGTATGAATTATTATGGTATTTGATTAGTATCAGGTTAAAAGACAGGAAGACCAGAGGTTTAAGTTTCTTGCTGTCATTTAAAATCCCAGTCACCAAGAGGGTCCTTGAATAAAAATACAAAATATTCATCAGCAGAATGGTTTCAGTCCCGATCTGAAGTGGATTCCCACTTGTAGCTCGACTAATTTCCTCAGGGCAGAACCATTGCAGTTTTGCACAAGAAATTTGCATTCACAGAATCCTGTATAGTTCATGCAAGCTCTGCCACACACCACTGGAACTCCAAAGGCTTCTTATGTTCTGCTTCTGCTCACAATGCACAATACTGAGTAACTGGAATGCTAAGGGATTTAATGTAGCTTCACATTGTCACACACTTGTATTCCTTTGATAATCCTGTGACAGTACATACCACATAAAAATACCGTTCCTTTCTTTTTTTCATGCCTGAGTAGATGCACTGACTCACTCACTGAATAATGTCATCAGATCACATTCTCCCAACTGTCAATGCCTGACTCTGTGCAGTTTCTGTCTGGTGAAGAAAAACATCTTAAAGCCCTGGTGTTCTGTATTAGAATAACATGTAATAAAATACCTCGTTCTTTCAGTTTTGCCAGGCAAAGTGAGAATGATCTCTAAAATTAGACTGGTATATATAATTTGGCAGAAAAAAAGATTTTTTCTCCTGCAGGATGTATTTAATTTCAAGATGTGTTTCCATATTCCAGCAGAAAATTGTGAATATATTCTTTTGGCAAACTGAACCAATCCAAAATTATATGTGAGCGGTCAAAGAATAGAAAATAATTCTTTACCAATATTGAAAGTAAACAGTTAAAGAGCACAAAAGAATATGGAGAGGGAGAAAAAGTCAAGAAATAGAGCTGGATCCTCTGTTGGTGGAAATAAATTACTTCACTGATTTGGATGAGGTCTGTTGGATTACTTCAGCAGTGGAACCTGCTCTTGAATGGAGATTGTTGTTTAATTTCCTGGCAGAACAGTTGTCTGGGGAATCTTAGAGTGTTTCTATTAAAGCATGAGAATTAGCAAAGAGGAAAAAGTTTGCATATTTTAGTTTATCTCCCTGCCAATACAGATTTTTGTGTCCATGGTGCAGCTTCTAAATCTCTGTCCAGCTGTACCAGAGGCTATAATGCAATTCAAGTGTCATTTGCTTCTGAAAACTATGCCAGACAAAAAAAAAAATACGGATTATTTGCCATACAGTTCCTTCCTCCTACTAAGTACATGCATGGAAAGAACTATTTACATCACTCTCACCTTTTAAAATGATTTTTATATTTTATTTTATTTGCTTTTTCTGAAATATTGAAAAGTAGTTTTGTTCTTATTTTACTCTTTTGAGACAAAGCCAGTTTTATGTTTTTGGAACAATGGGAAATTTGAATAGGATAGTATGAATAGCTTTCCTGAGAGGCATCTCAGTTCATAAGTTCTCCTTTCTGAAACAAAACTGCATTAGCTGTCATATGCCGAAACCAACCACGTAACAGAAAAATGTGAGCTTAAATCCTGCTGATATTCTTCCCTTGTTGCAATTCCTTTTGTATGTTTTATTTCCTTGTGCAGAGAGTCACTGGTGCATGTTCTTTGTACCTCTGGATTTAATGCAGAATTTTTATCTTAGTCTTTATTGCCAGGTTAACAGCAAGCCATAATCAATTGCTCATTAATTGTTCTTGATGTGTATTTACATAATTAGCAAAGCAAAGCTGGTAGAAAGAGTCTTATTATTATAGGTAAGCTTTGACCATGTTAAAGCTTTAACCTGTTACCTTTATACATATCTCTTTTGTTTCATCACTAAAATTTCACCATCAACAAGTTTCCTTGAATGGCATGCTATATCTTTGTTCATCATTCTACTTGTACTGAAAAAGCTGTTGTAAGACATGGTATCAGTTCCCCTTCAAAGCTGGGCATTTGGAAATTCTGTGGGTTACAAGGCATGAGGAGTAGATGAAAAGCCACAGAGATCTGTGAGAACAGCCATTGTCTCCCAAAAGACATAATGCTGTCAGCTCTCCTTCATGCCTGTCGGTATGGCTGAGTGACTGTGAACAAAATTATCAGGTATACTGTAGGATGCCTTTTGGAGTGCTTCCAGAAGGTTGGTTCCACTGCATGAACAGCTTGGCTCAGAGTTCCACGAATTCCTTGTTTGTGGCTAGATGGGTGTGTGAATACAACAAACTGTGATCCTGGCTATGTCCCTGTTTTGCACAGCTGTCTAATGTACTTTTGTTTGAACAAGCAAATAATCTCTCTGCTTGCATTGATATATCCCTTAGAGCTTAATATATTTGTGTGTTTACGAAACAGTCAGTATCATGCAGTAATGTAATCAGAGTGCTTTTAATGCTCTTTATATCTCTGTGGAATTTGTGAAACAAGAAAATAACTAAAAACTTAGTCTGAGACATCTTGCTTACTGATCCCTGAGTTTGTACACATTGCTGCTTATCAGCATCCTTTGTTCACAGTCCATTTGGAATCTTCATATGGCAGTGCTTACTGAACTAATACAAGGTAGTGCTCAGAGATATTTTTTAAGCCTACTTAAGATCTTGACATAGTCTGACTACTGTGCCCTCTCAATCATTACATTTTCACATTAACATCTAGGAAGCAGTTGCATTTCCCTTATGTAATTTTTTGGTTTTTAAACCTTTGCTTCATCTTTTTGAGACTTCATTATTCTCCAGATGTGTGCCTATTTTTAACTCACAGTGCTGGCTCTGTTTTTAAATAAAAATAGAAAGTAAACCAGATTATCCAAGAGTGCAGCATATCAATTGCAGCATAGCAATCCCAGGCTGTCATTCTCTTTTATTCATTACTCTTCAAAATACCTTGGTAGGGGTTCACTAAATTTGTTGATTAGCTTCCTTGAGCCACAAATACCTGTCTGGTAGCACCCATGATTTGTCAATAGCTTTAGTTCCCTTGTTCTACCTGTGGTGCTCACTTCCCAACCTGTTGGCAATGTTCTTTACATCTCTGTTGATTTAAGCTGGTACTTTTCCAATTATCTATGCCTTTGAATAATTCTCTCTAATATTACTATCAACAGCATCACTTTGCCATCTTATTTGTTATGTTCCGTATTCCTTAAGCTCTGGCCTTGTCTATTCCTTTCAAATGGACCAAATGCAAATGTTTAATTTCTAAATTCCTTAAGATTTTGAAATTAGCATAGTAGTTACCTCTATCTGGCAAGAATGCACTGTCAGAGCAACCTCACAGATCCTTTTTTAATGTAAAAGATGGCTTAACGCCCAAACAACAAAAGCACCTCTAGAGCCAGAACCCAGACATATGAACTCTTTATCCAGAACCATATCTCATAACTTGGTTACATCACTGAGCTTTAGGAGCCTCATCAATGTTCAGTGAAACAAAATCTTATTTCAAACCTCTTGCTTGTGTTTCTTTAAAGACAGTGCTGCAACTGTACATCATGTCTTCTTTTTTATCTGACCAGTAAGCAGTGCACACTCTCTTCTCTTCAGCAACCTTAAGTGATCCTGTTTTGCTGTCTCCAGTTTTTCCCTGATGCTTGCACTTGTGATGATTCTGTTTCTGCCTTTAGTTTCTAGCTTAGAGTATTTTCAGTATAACAAGGTGACACTTAGCATCAGCTTTGGCTCCTGTATGATCTCTTGACTTGTCTTACGTGGTGGTAAACCAAAACAACAGTTTCACCCATCCATAGACAGCTATTATTGCAATATCTGAAAGTACAGATGGACTTTTTGGACAATGTTGAGTGCCCGTCTGTATGCTGATGACTGAAATCTAGGTGATCTCTTTTTCTGGAGAAACAGTCATGAGGTGTGTTGCTTGGTCTGTGATTTCTGGCTTGATCTGTGTTATTTGCATCACAGGCTATGTCACAGCAGAGAAACATCAGAGTAATGAACACCTAATAATACACAGTAGTACATAAGATAAAATGTAGCAAAAAATAAATGAAAAGAATTGTTCTTTCAAAGACAGGGAATAATTTGACAAAGCTGTAGCTGCCCTTAAAAGTCATTAGACCTAAAAAAATATTTACCTGAGAGAGCTCATTAAAATAATTAGCAACTTTGCTCTTAACATTTTGAAGACAGTATTTAATTAGCAAAGCTTTCTGCTGTCACTGTTTGTAGATAGATATATATATATATATACACCACACAAGTCAATATTTGATCTCAACCAACACTGAAGACATAGAAAAATAATTCTTGTGATAATGACATTAAAATTATAATCCTATATTTATAGTCTCCATAATTTCTGGAATTTAGTAAAATGCCTTGATGCTTTTCACAGAGCAAAATCCAAGACAGCAGTCTGGTCTCTGAAAGCCAGAGGAAAATATTGCTATTAAAGGCTACTGATATGTATGGTCTGAAGTAGAGTTTCTCAGGGTTGCTTCACTTACTGCTTTTTATTTTGTTCTGTTTGGTTTGTTTTTTGGTTGTTTGGGTTTTTTTTTAAAGGGGTGGGGTGTAGGGTAAGATATTTTTCAATAAATATATGTTTTCTGAAGACCTTCACTAAGGATTATATTTTTGTAGGTTGCAGCCTTTCCTTGAGGCCCCGAAGAACTGTATTTATGCTCTTCCCTTTAGAGACTGTGCAAGCCACTTAGGTGAGTCACTACCATGAGTAGGAGAAAAATGTTTTAACCTGATTATATCCAAAGTCAGGACCTGACTCTCTGTCTTTTCGTCTGAATAAATTAAAAATATTCCACAGGAGAAATGTAGCATTAATGGTTTATTGCACAGCAGTAATGCTTGTGAAGGATATATTTATTTACTATTAATACATACATCTAGTCTTGAGCAATCTTGTTTGTTTGGACCAGAATATATGTGATTTGGTGCTGGCTCTTAGTAAATGAGTCATGAAAACCCACTACATTTCAGGTATATTAATTTACTTGATTTAATTTATCTAAACCAGATAATGATTCATTTATGTTTAAAATTAGAATCACAAAGAACATTATGATCTTAGAAAAACTAAACCCCAGCATTTGCAGCATGGCTGAGGCCAGGGTTAAAAGTCTGAAAGCAAATCGTGGCTTATTTTTAACAGGGGAAGTTTAAATATAGTTTTGAAGGCTGTTTATGCTGTATATGTATCACTGATCAAGTGAATAATCAGTCAGTCTTCCAGCCTAGAAAGTTACTTAGAGAAATCAAAGAGTTTAGATGGAGGATAGGAGACAAAATAAACGTGTTTAATTTGCAGGTTTATTAGGATTAATAGATTCACACTTGATATTAGGAGGAAATTCTTTACAGTGAGGGGGGTGAGACACTGAAACAGGTTGCCCAGGGTGGTCATGGATGCCCCTTCCCTGGAGATGTTCAAGGCCAAGTTGGATAAGGCCTTGAGCAACCTGGTTGAATGGGAAGTGTCCCTGCCCATGGCAGAGGATTTGAACTAGATGATCTTTAAGTTCTCTTCCAAACAAAACTATTCTGTGAATCTATGAATATAGAGGATCTTGGATAAAAATAAAGCTATAGGACTTAAGCAGGATCTGATCTGTTTTTCACTCACTAAGAGGGTTTCCCTGAATTCAGCTATAAAACAAATTTAGACATTGTGTCTGCTGTGTTGGAATCTAAGCTCTCTAGCTCAAAAACTGCTGCAAACATTAATGAAGACCAGCAGATACCTAGCTATGAGGTACTCTGATTGCAATCAGAATAGTGAATTAGAAATTGATGTACTGCAGAATATAAAAGTAGATATTCAATAGTAAATCAGATGAGAGGAAGTTTATGATGACAGTAATGATTACCTTGATTTTTTTTCTCCCAACTATTACACAATAAATCACTGTATTTCACCAGCCAGATTCATTTTCAAATGTGTGCTTCGTATTTGGCTAAATTTAGGATAGTAAGAAGCTTGCATTTGTCTTCTGATTTATTAGTTTTTATTTGTTTATATGCTCTTCTTCCTACATTTGAAAGGAGAGTTAAAAGTACAGAGAATTCAAAATGTGAAAAATTAGCTGGCTGAAAAAAAGTTTTTCAGAGTAAATGAGCAGCAATTACCTTTTAATTGAAATTAGTTTTAAAACAGGGGAAAATATCAGAGGAGGAAAAACCTCTCATTTTCAATTTTAAGTGAAATTAATGACTTCAAAAATTCCAATTTTTTAAGATGTGAATTTTCAAATTGAGAATTATCTCAAATAATTGAATTTAGGAGAAATCTTAGACTTTATAGTAGAATCTAAACCAATTATAATTCCAGTTATCAAAGACATCAATAAAGTAGAAGATATTTTCACTTCAGAAGTATCAGAGAATCATAGAATCGACCAGGTTGGAAGAGACCTCCAAGATCATCCAGTCCAACCTAGCACCCAGCCCTAGCCAGTCAACTAGACCATGGCACTAAGTGCCTCATCCAGTCTTTTCTTGAACGCCTCCAGGGATGGTGCCTCCACCACCTCCCTGGGCAGCCCATTCCAACGGGAAATCACTCTGTGAAGAACTTCCTCCTAACATCCAACCTATACTTCCCCTGGCACAACTTGAGACTGTGTCCCTTTGTCCTATTGCCGGTTGCCTGGGAGAAGAGACCAACTCCCACCTGGCTGCAGCCTCCCTTCAGATAGTTGTAGACAGCACTGAGGTCACCCCTGAGCCTCCTCCTCTCCATGCTAAATAACCCCAGCTCCCTCAGCCTCTCCTCATAGGGTTTGTGTAGCAGTAGTGTGAAGAACAAACTCTCGTGATTTCTTATTCTCTCAGGTACAAATATTGTGTTCCTTTCCTCCTCATGGAAATTATTTATAGGCTGACAAAACCACATTTTTCCTGAATAAATTCTGTAAAACCACAGTGATAATGATACAATCATGTCTTTCTATTCACAAATATTGTTGGCTTATTTGCAAATCTCAGTTGTTATAGTCAGAATTTAGTTTCTTGGGAAGAAGGTCGTAATCTACAAATAAATAGGTAAACTCCATTTATACTGCAAATAGAATAACTCAGGAAAAATTATTTCATCCTTTGAATATAGTAATTGCACACAAAAATACTGTTAGACACGTGTCTCCAAATTCCTTTGAGAATGTTGACCCAGATTCCTTGATTTGACAATATTTCCTGAGGACACATTAAATAAAAATAAAGACTTGATGGTGACCTTTAATTTATGCTGCTTTGAGTAAAATAGCAAACCCCAGTCCCAAATTTCCAGTCCAGTAAATCTCATTTGGATTAGTTGCATTTAAACTACTTTGGAAACCCTATACAATTTTCATTCAAAATGAAATGTTAACCAAAAGAGTGTGATCAATCAAATATCAAAGTAATTTTTTGATCTATAATGATATCCAAGGAATACTCTTGGGCTTCTCCTGTAATTACAAATGTCAGGCAAACTGAAGAATGCAGTAGCTTTTGGAGCTGTATTAGAGTATTATGTCCAGACCTCTGAGGGACACTAAGCTGTTCCACATACTTCTACCTTTCCTTCTAACATGCTCATTTCTGACAATCCAGGAAATGGAATATCCTCTCAATGACTGATTTTGTTAACTGTGTTTGAATTAATTTTTCTGAGTGTTAGATCATAAACTAATAGAATTTCTTTGAGTCATCCAGCCTTTCCTTAAGTGGATGTCATCTGTTACCATTCATTAAGCTGATCTGGAATCATGATTTCTCTGATTAGCTACTTGGGTTGGCATACTATCAGCTAAATGAAACAAGAAATTCACTGCGTTGCAGCGACCAACAGCACTTGTAAGATCCAGCAATGCTGACATTAGCAGCTGTGTCACTGCTATGCCTACATCACCCTTGAGGTGAGTGATCACAACAATAATATTGAAAAGGGGATGCAGCAAGATGCATCACTCAGTGCCTGTGTTGTTCTGAATACATTTTCTTCATGTACTGTATGACACAGGCTTTCCTATATTTCAGTCTGAACCCCATATTAAAATCACACAAATCATTATTTTTCATCATATTTCATGTATTGTTCTTAATATAGAGCAAAGGATTTGATTCTGAAATAAAAGGTATGGTGCCTGCTTCCTCTTGCATCTTGCCTTCCATGGTTCTGCCTAACTTTCACAAATCCCATTACACCTGGATCCATCTATAAAGGAACCTTGACAAATTTGTTCTGACTGCTACATTATCACTTGTACAGAAACATGAAAACTCTGAGGTTACATGGAGTATGGCAAGCAAGTCCTCCCTTGCACAAACTTTGTTATTTATGATTCATCAAGTTTCCTCTCTGGAACTTTCACCTGGGTGGCAAACTGCCAGCATTAAGGTGTTCCCATTATTAGGTAATAGGACTGGACAGAAATTTACCATCAGCCTCAGAGGCTTCTGCCATCACAGTTATGTGGACATTGCTGTGACAGTCCTTCATTTTTATTGATTATGCTCGTGATGAATTTGGCATGTCAAGTTTAAATTTGATGCTTGAGTACATTTTTCAAAACTCAAGTATGTGGTTTACTTTTTGAGATCATTATTTCAGATAGCTCTGGGCTGCAGAAGATAAAACCAATTTCTGTCTGTCAGGAAATACCTATCTGCAGTGGCCAGTTTTGCTTACACTGATACGCTGGATATTCTAGAGGCAAACATCACATCTAGTTTTTGTTTCTTTCTGCCATAACCTGAGTTTCTGCTCGGTCTCACACAGGGCTCTGCCCAGCTATTCTCTTTCTGTTAACCCAGTTTAGAGAAGGAGAAAATAAATTGTCAGGTATTTTGGTGATAGTCAAAAGAAATAACCTTCAACACAAGATGAATGGAGTGATTTAACAGACTTGCTTTGAATAGCAGCATCTTTCTCTCAGTAGCCTACTGTTGAATTCAATGGGAATGAATGTGAAGTCACTAACTGATACAGACCTAGGCCCCCATCTCTCTGAAGCACTATAAGAGGGACATGGAATTGCTGGAGTGGGTCTAGAGGAAGGCTGTGAAGATGATCAGAGGGCTGGAGCAACTCCTGAACCAGATCAGGCTGGAGAGAGTTGGGGCTGTTCAATCTGGAGAAATGGCTCCAGCAAGAGCTTATAGCATCCTTCCAGTACCTGAAGGGGGCCTACAAGAAAGCCAGGAAGGGACTGTTGACAAGGGCTTGTAGTGATAGGATGAAAGGGAATGTCTCTAAGTTTGAAGAAGATAGATTTAGACTAGGTATTAGGAAGAAATTCTTTACAGTAAGAGTGATCCCTGATCATAGCAGGAGGGTGGGAAGTTGGAACTAGATCTTTAAGGTCCATTCTAACCTGAACAATTTTATGACTCTATGAATCCCTATTCCTCTCTAAGTGTATACTCCCTCTCAGGTCCAGATCTCTCTTTTAACCCTGCCTTTGTTACATTTGTATTTTATGCTATTTCAAGAACTTTTTTCTTTTGGGTAAGGTAGGGAACACTGTTTCTTCTAGCTCCAGGTAACTCAGTGCTGGTATCAGTGACCTCTTTTAGGTGTAAGTTAAGTCATGCAAGTAATTAATTTTAACGGTATTGCAGCTAAGCCTTCATTATCCTTCATGTGACATACCTGTTAGAGAGATTGGCAGTAAAGGAATGCTTGATGCAGCAGGTTCCAGTAGCAGACCACTAGAGCTTTACTTCTGCTGTGAGAATCTCTGCTTCATTTCTAAAATTATACCTCTAGGAAATGTCTCAGAGTTTGCACAGACACAGAAAAAGAAGTTGACAAACCAAGGGAGAAAAAAAAATGTATATCTTTAAATTCAGTTATACATAAAATCATAAATACTTTTGTAGTTGAGATCTCAACAGAATTTGCCAAAAGTAGGTGTTTATGTATTGCATTTCATAAGGTTACTACGAGAGAGTTCCTGTTTGGTGAGACCATAATTACGCTTTGTAGGGTTTGGTTTTGGCTGCCATGTGAAATCTTGGCTGGGACAAATACAAGACATTTTTCACTCAGTATGACAGTATTTCCTTTTTCCAACACTGCTACAAAACCATTGTAAATTTCCATGGTTACAAAATGTTTCAAGCCATAATGTTAGGTAGTGTAAATCAACATAAATTCAATGATAGCAGTGAAACTACACTTGTACGAGTTGAAGACCTTGTTCCATATCTTCAAGTGACAAAACATAGCTGTACAACTTAGCTATGATGGACATTTAATTAGTATGAGGTGAATGCATAGACTACCATGCACAGATGTTTTAGAACTGTATTTTTCACTATTTCTCTTTATCAGGTATTTCGCTTAAAGCTTCAAAAGAATTTCCTGTCCTCCTTGAACAGAGCCCTGCTAAACATACATTTGAGTAAGTGATTGAAGCTTTCACTTTAAAACCTTGTTTAAATTTCCAAGAAGAAAAATCAGCTCTTATTTATCTTGGTGAGCTGCTGAAGTTTTGAAAATGTGCCAGAGACAGATCAAGAGGACACAGCCTCAAGCTGTGCCAGAGCAGGTTTAGGCTGGATGTTAGGAAGAGTTCTTCCCAGAGAGAGTGATTGGCATTGGAATGGGCTGCCCAGGGAGGTGATGGAGTTGCCATCCCTGGAGGTATTTAAAGGAGACTGAATAAGGCACTTAGTGCCATGGTTTTGTTTAATGAGAAGGTGTTAGGTGATGGGTTGGGCTTGGTGATCTCAAAGGTCTTTCCAACCTGGTTAATCCTGTGATACTGTGATAAATATTTGATTTTTGGTTTGTGTGCTTGCAGAAATGTGGACTGGTAGTTTAACAAAAAACAAACAAACAACCCCCCTGGTAGTTTAACAAAAAAAATGTAAATGATAGTATGATAATATTTTTTTCTTAAAGTATTTGTCATAGAATCAACCAGGTTGGAAGAGACCTCCAAGATCATCCAGTCCAACCTATCCCCCAGCCCTATCCAGTCAACTAGACCATGGCACCAAGTGCCTCATCCAGTCTTTTCTTGAAGACCTCCAGGGATGGTGCCCCCACCACCTCCCTGGGCAGCCCATTCCAATGGCAAATCACTCTCTCTGTCAATATACTTCAGATTCTTAAAAGATATTAATGAGTAGGTCAACATTTGAAAGCCTAGCAGTGATTTTGGTAATTGTAACTTTTCAAGAAACACAAAGTGAAATTCTTGCTTCATTACAATGGAGCATGCAAATGCTATAATTACACCTGGGTCTGGGGTTTACTTTTACACTTCAAATGACATCTGAAAATTTTCAGAATTGAGAAGTGTTCAGTGTGAAACAAGAATACCAGTACTCCTTGTTCAACTTTTGGACTGTATGGAACACTAATATGTGGGGCATTTAACATAAGCACACAGAGATGTGACAAAAAACCCCAACAACCATAGAAGCTTGGAGTGTGTCTCCCTTATTTTCTTTTTCTTCCCCTTTGGGGAGGCAGTGGGATTAATAGGGAATGTGTGTCATTCATCTAGTGACAAGTCCAGTCCTATCCATTCACAAGTGATCACTTCTTTTCATAAGTTTGTGCAATTAAGTGTGTATGCTCATAGATTTATCTTTGGTATTCATTAATAATTTGGAAAAGTAGTAATCACTGATAGTGGAAGTCCAATCACTAGATTTTGCATTATAATTATTTTTGCATTTCATGGAATGTTCTTTATTGCCATTAAAAACTACTTAAAAATCAAGACACAGAGCACTTAGAACAGATGAAGACAGCAGATTTTTTGCTATATGGAGAGAAGAGAGCGCATAAACCCAGACAGGCCTGCTCAAGTATGAGGACTTCTACAGGGTACATCAGCATTCTGTTCTAAATGAGATAATTCTGGTTCCAGCATCAAGGGGCCTGGCTATGCAAATTTTGCAGGCTGCATGACTCTGTTTGCTTTGTTAGAAGACTGAAGCAGCATTCCTTGATAAGGCATCTGTACTGCTCCCAGGATGCATGGTGCTGCCTTCAAACACTGGCCTGGGAATGTTGGTTCACAGTCACATAAAACTGTAGCACAGTTTTATTCCTTTTTGACACACTGTTGTGGTAGGCCTGATAGGCCCAACATAGGCTTACACATGCCCTGCCTTGCCTAGGCATGTTTTTCTGCTCCACCAGAGAGGCAAGCGCGGGAAACAGATGCAAGAGAACCTGGAGCCACTGAGTCTGGCCTGCCCAAGGTCCTGTGGTGTAAGGTACACACACTCAGCTTGTGCCTGCCTGTGCTTTGCCCAAATTAGGGGAAAGCCAGCCTGTGGCTTTGCCTGATATGGTAAGATTTGGCTAACTGCCTTCCTGATTG
The DNA here is from genome assembly GCF_015220805.1 of Pogoniulus pusillus. Lineage (NCBI taxonomy): Eukaryota > Metazoa > Chordata > Aves > Piciformes > Lybiidae > Pogoniulus > Pogoniulus pusillus. The sequence continues at coordinate 28,370,225 of NC_087272.1, read as the reverse complement.
GCTATTCTGTGTCCAAAGGGCAATTAATCTCTGCCCACATTGATAAAAGGAGATATGCAGGTGAACAACCTGCTTTTGCTTCCCTGCTTTGCTTCCCTGCTCTTTGCCCTGCTCTCTCTGCTGTGCCCAGCCCTGCTGCCATTGCACACTGCCTTATTGCTTGTCTGGCAAACTCCACTGCCGCCAGTTACCAGGAGCAGACCCTGGATGTCTGCATGTGATCAGCCTGTGTGGCCAGCGTGACATCGTGCTGAGATTGCACCACATCTGCCTGCTGCACCTGAAGGTCCTGCCTAGAATTCCTGGACATATACACCAATCATCCAGAGGAAGCCAGGAGAACAAGTCAGAGATTGTCTGCATCCTTTCCCCACAAGCCTCAACATCCAACAAGACAGAATCCATTGAAAGCATTTGGGCACTATCTGGACTGTGGCTGTCCCCCACAAGGGTAATAGTAATAATCTGTGAGTAAATGCTTAAATGCCTCTCTGTAATTATTGCCTTCTGCCATAGAGCAGAAAGAGCTCCTTGAGCCCATCTACTGGGCAAGCGGTGTATTGACCACAAGTGGAATTTGACCATGGAACCTTCTCTTCCAGTTCAATTAATGTTTCTATATTTTGCTGGTTATTACTAGATCTAGATATTATCCATAAAATGTTTCCATGACTCTGTAAAAACTGAAATATTATTAAAATTAGTGGTAGGGGGTGGCGAGAGCTCTGAATAGAAAAATTAATGAACAGTATTAATTTTGGAAAATATCATCTCACATCAATTAATTTCCTTTCCACAACACACTCCGAGTGCTCTGTGGAGAAAATTTATGCAGCTCTAGTTTTGGGTTTGTTCTTTCTTAAAGAAAGCTTTAATTGAGATATTTAGAGATTGTATGATTGCATCACATCTGAGTCTACCTATCAATCCTTTCCTTACTTCACCCAAGTAAATAGCTATAGAATCATAGATTCAACCAGGTTAGAAGAGACCTCCAAGATCATCCAGTCCAACCTAGCGCCCAGCCTTAGCCAGTCAAGTAGACCATGGCACCAAGTGCCTCATCCAGGCTTTTCTTGAACACCTCCAAGGACGGTGACTCCACCACCTCCCTGGGCAGCCCATTCCAATGGCAAATCACTCTCTCTGGGAAGAACTTCCTCCTAACATCCAGCCTATACTTCCCCCAGCACAACTTGAGACTGTGTCCCCTTGTTCTGTTGCTGGTTGTCTGGGAGCAGAGACCAACTCTAACAAGAACAAGAGGAAGTGGCCTCAAATTGTGCCAGTGGAGGTTTAAGTTGGACATTAGGAAAAATTGTGCCAGTGGAGGTTTAAGTTGGACATTAGGAAAAAATTCTTCACCAAATGGATTCTTCAAGCACTGGAACAGGCTGCCCAGGGAAGTGGGTGGCTCACTGTCTCTGGAGATATTTAGAAGACACATAGGTGCGGTGCTTAGTAATGCGGTCTAGTAGTGGACCTGGCTGCGCTGGGTTAACAATGGACTCGATGATTGTAAAGGTCCTTTCCAACCTAAAGAATTCTATGATTCTGTTCTATGAGGGCTTTTTTTGCATATAAGTCAGGTAGGATTGTTTCTATTGTAAGCCTCATTTTCTGTATTTTTACTGTTGAAACCCCCCAAACTTACTGAAACTATCTGTATGTCCTTGTCCTCACATGGAATAGATATATCCATTAAGCCTCTGTTCTTCATCATTTTTCTGTTGTAGGTTTTACCACTCTCACAAATAACAATAAAAAACAGCACTCAAGTGTGTTTGGATGGTGAAAAACCTGTAAATATCAAAAGCACTTGAAATATGACTCTTTAGATGGGGTTAGAACTATGAATATGGGGGTGTGTGTGGTCAGGGCTGGATTTTCCTAATCTTTACACATGCTTTTGTAGACTTAGGGACTGATAAAATAATTACATAAAATTCAGTGAGCTTCATGGAAAAGTTTTATGAGGAGGAGGAACAGACTTGTCTATGTTTAAAGACAGTCTTAAATAGACTGAAATATTAAGTGTTCTTAACATACTGAGTGTTTAAGTAATATGTGGTGAATAATGCCTACTTTCTTCATATAGTATACTTCAAAAGTTTCATCTCTTTCAGGCATAAACAGCAGTCATAGCTTAGAGCATAAAGAAATAAACAGGGACTTTTGATGGCATAGTTGGTTTCACAGGCCATTGTAGAAACTACTGCTGGAGCTGTTATAGCCAAGGATATGTCAGCATTTCTATTTCCAAGGTTTTATAACCACACTGTAAAAAATGACCTTTAGGCTGAAACTTGCCAGGTAGTTTCAACTCAGAACCAAATTGTTTTAAAGGAACACATTTTTATAGTTATATTTTGTCTTCTGTGTTAAAATGGAATAACAAACTCCACGTTTTATTTTTTGCTAACATCTGAGCTGCTACCTAGAGCCCTGTCCTCAACATGTCAGTGGGAGCAAATTGTAATAAAAGAGGTTGGAATTTTTTTCACAGCTTCCTAAGGAGAACCACAACTGATATATATATATTTTTTACTTCCCTGCCTGTGAGGCTGTGGAGGCTGAAGAACACCAGGTTTAACTCAAAGGACAGTGTGATATCAGAATACCCATAGTGGAAACTCACAGACAGCTGAGCTGGGTCTTAGTCACAGGAGTTACTGCCTCAGATGGTGCATATTGTGGCCAAACCTATTAGATTATTATACTACCTCCACAAGACTTCTCTTTTCAATAGTGTGTGGATATCTCTAAAATACTTTTGAGACCATAGCAGGTCCTTGTTTTCAAAGGACAGGAATTAAATGGCTATTAATAAATAGTCTGCTGCTTGTAGATATCCTCATAAATACCTGTGAAGTTGTCTGGAGCAAGAGAGGAAACCAAAGGCACTGTATAGGCACAGATTTTTACATTAGCACTATGGGAACCATGCTGTCACTATCACTGTTGTAGTCTGCACAAAATGCAAGAATAACCTAATATGTCAAGGTGAAAGAACTATAAAAGAAATCTTATGATGCAATGGAAAGCTGTTGTATTATAATTTATAAATAGCATGAATTTATACAATTGTCTATATATGTAATCATGTAATGGATTGATTGCACCATTATGTTGAACTGGAAAAAAAACCAGTGTGCTAAGACAGAGAGGAATGTTTCTTTCAATACTTTTATATAAATAGAACCAGGAAAACCTTTTTGGAATTGCTTGACACATTAGCAACTTCTGCGTGGCTACCTGAAGTGTCCACTTGTCAAGGGTATCATGCAGATTGCCCATTTAAGCACTAATAGATTCAATTTTACATTGCATCCAAAGCTGCGTGAGAGTAATCATTATGTTATACCTGGAAATCCTGGCATAAGGATATATTTATAATAGCTGATCATGTTTTTATTCAATAGTACCTATTATAAAGTCATTCAGACAGTGTCTTCTAAAGCATTACTCAAAAAAAAAAATCTCATATTGACTGCTAACAGTAGAGTTCTTTCCCTGCAATTGCTTGTCTGACATTCTCCATATGGTCCTGAAGAGCCCAGTACACTGTGTTTCGCTGCATGTCTTTGTCCCCTTACTCCAGCATTGAAAATGAAGATTAAACAGTGGATTTCAATAGTCATAAATGGTAGCTAGAAGTACAGGAGAGAATGTAACCTTGTGATAAGTTGCTCAAAGGCATAGATAGAACATTTAGTGTATACAAACCATACACACGTATAGCTGCACAAGATTTTTCCTTGCTAACAGAGTATCATCACACAGTGGATTACAATAGAAAATTCATTTTGGTGATTTCCCCTGCATTTATTAAAAGCATAGGTGTATATATATAGTAAGAATGTAAGACTGATTGTATGTTGAGTTGGCCTCACTTAGGCCACGCAGGAGCGAGAGAGACACAAGCTTATACCAATATGGTACCTAGGTGGTCAGTCCTTTTATTGAAGCTAAGCGTGGTGCTTATATGGTGGAGTTCAGTACAGGGCTGTGCATAATTCTGATAGGCTCATACAGCAGAACATGGGCGGTGCACACACGCAGTGGCAGACCTGACCAGCTATTCCACTTAATCCCCCTTTGTGCAGCTAGCCACAACATTTGCTTGTTCCCAAGGCTAACCAGCCTGCCCCCTTGCACAGCTCAGAAATTACTCAGCTTCTCTACTAGCCTCCCAAGGCCACTTTTCTGCAGCTGTGCCTCCTTATCAGTTCCCAGACTATTCAATTCTGCTCAAAACCCAACAGTTGTGGATGATCTGAGTTTATTGCATTTTCTGAGGCAGAAATTATTCCAAACAGTTCATAATAAAAGGTGAAAAGTAAATTTGGCACAACAGATCTGTCTTGTGATGGTCATATCCTTTTTTGATAATGCCATAATGCTTTTAAAGTACAGGGGCTCGTAGCTCTGTAACCTTTCCAGCTAACTTCTAACCAAAGCAAATCTAACAGTCCTGTAGATATAGCAGCATTTCTTTTGCTTTACACAGCTGACACTGAGTTCTGAAAAGGTCCCAGCATGGTTAGGGCAAATGGGCTGTAGAGTCTTGTGTGTGCTTTATATTTTTCCATTATGTTGTTGCTTCTCTGGGTTGAAAAATCATAAAGAATTCAGTCAGCATCCACTGTATAACTTCTGATGTGTGACGCTCTTGAAGACTTTCTGCAAATAACTCCCAAAAGTAATTAAACATGTGGCTGAGAAATTCATGGGTTCTGAGGTGTTGACCAAGAGCTTGCAAGAGGTCTGGGTCAAAGTGCAGAGCAACCAATAAAAATCTGTATTTTCAGTTGTCTTAGTTTGAAATGTTTTAGCTACGTTCTAGAATGTATACATTGCAGCACAACCTTATTAATGTTGTGAAGACAAACCTCTTGGGAAAATTTGCAGATGTTAAGAAAGCTGAAATGTCACAAAATATTTAATTTAATGAAGAAATATAATTACTGTTAAAACCTATTTTGTGTCATTTAGAAGTGCCTTACTTTTGAGTTCATATATCTTAAAAGATTGTATGAGTTAGTAAAAATGTAGTAAAACCACAGTAAAAAGTGTGTGGAGTAGCAGTCAACAGTTCTGTGTTGATGGATTTGCAGGTATATCACAGCTCAGAGAATGGTAAAGATGTGAGGCTATGCAAAATCCATAGACTCACAAAGCACAGAACATAAGAATGTCTGCCCTTCCATTTAACCATAATAATTTCCTTTTAAAAACTGGTAATATGATCTGTGTATATTAGAACAACATGAAAAATCTGTAATAGTACAGATAAGATTTTCTAAGTGATTTCACACAGTGGAAAAACATTGAACTGCATGTCTTGGATGACAAAATATTACATGGTAGGTTGCTGAATAGTACTGTGGTTTTATACTTCACTGCTTGTGCTCTATGATTAATACAACATGGTTCTTTCTTTGAAGCTATGACTAATGAGGTGATGATGTTAGGTTTATCATTTAAAAAATAATCTCCATTCTCACTTTCTTTGAAAGCTGAATTGTGTATTTTGAGGCTAGATTAACTCACACATGCAAGTCAAAGTCTGTGACAGAGGCATTTAAGGAGCATTAATGAACATCGTGTGTCTGTCAGGGAATAGGCATCTGGTGTAAGCTAATTGTATAGATTCTGTAGTTAAAGAAGAGCAAAAGAAACTGATGTATGTTGTCTGTATACAGAAATCCAATGATAGGTGTTCACTCCAGTAGCCTGTGTACAGATGACGGTAGCAAACACCTCATTTTGGATTTTTGAAAGAGTGACAGTCATGATTTGGTTAAAGTTTACACTTTACCTGTGTTTTGCCCATTATCTTTTCCTGCAAGGAAGCAGAATGATTCTCTGTTCAATGAGATTTTACAATTCTGCCTGTTTTGATAAAAAGATCATAATGAGTTTCATGATGTCTGAGGAGCTTCTTCAGGCATTGCTCATAGATCAGACAGAGGAAGTGTGCCTCCTACAATGCTGTTGTGTTCAGTGGTGGCTAACCTCAACGAGGGCTCCATATGCTTGGTCATGTACTATGTAGAATTCCAGCTGTCTGAATGAGTTGTTGAAGGACAAGTTTGCATTTTGCAACTTGATACACAGAAGTGGAAAACCCCCTTTTATCTGTATTTGTAGTGTCAGCTTGGAAGGGTATAGCAAAGGTCTAATGATATTTTGTATGCAGCATCTTCTTAGAATTTGGAAACTGAACAAGTAGTAGAGAAGCAGTACAAAGGTTAATAACGTGCTATGAATACATGAAAGGAATTGGAGAAGTAGCAGCTCAGCAGTTGAACTCTACCCTCATGGCCTTTGCAAAAGGTGAAAGGTTTCTCGGGGCAGAGTGGTCTCAGATAGGCATTGGTATTTTCCAGACTGAACACCAGAATTCCATCTGTTACACAGAAATGAGGAATACAGTGTTCCACTTCAGCACCTAAAGTGAGAAACTGGAATGATTTAAACAATTTTATCCTATCTAGTCTCATAACTCTGATATTTGTCTTACATATCTTCCATCTGCCTAAAATAGAGTCTCCAAATGGAAAGATTGCATAAGATAGAGTAAATTTGTCCATCAAAGGCTTTGCCATAACCCTGTAGCGTCCTTTCATTCCTTAGTATATCTTCTCTGGAATGTAAAAGCTGTGGGACTGTATACATTTCCTATGGAGAGAGAGTTCATCTACAAACTCTTCTGCATTCTTTAAGTATCGATATAATCCTGAGGAACAACCTCCAAAATCAAGTCTGCTATGACTACTTTAAGAAGGGTTGCCTTCACAATAAGACATCTCAATGCCTGTATCTAATATGTTTCCTTTCCTTTAGCTTTGTCTTATTCTGTATTCTTCATTTTACATAAACTTGTCCTGGTAGGGCACAAATCCTACTAGACCCGTTTGACCACTGCTCTCCTGTGTTGCAGGGGTCCAGAGGTTGAGGAGCAGAGGAAACAATGGAGTTTGGCTTCAGCAAAGCCGCCCTGAGGGCCAGCAGCCGCCCCATGTGTCAGGTATCTTGAGCAGCCCCTCAACATGCCAGTGTAGTCACATGAGGCATGTGACCTCGGTCAGAAGGATAAAAGTTGAGACTGCATGGATCCTGCTCCGAGGCGGCCTTCTTGTGGCCCTTCAGTATCTGAAGTGGGGCTACAAAAAAGCTGGGGAAGGACTTTTCAGGATATCAGGGAGTGACAGGACTAGTGCAAATGGAGCAAAGCTGGAGATGGGTAGGTTCAGGCTGGACATGAGGAGAAAGTTGTTCAGCATGTGTGATGGTTTGGGGGTTACCCCGCCCCCCCACACTTTTGTCTTTGCCCCAGCTAACTCAGACGGACCCTGGGAATATAGATGAAGCAATTTATTTACAGCTAGCAGAATTTACAAGCAGCTATTTACAATATATACAGTTATATACAATTATATACAGAAATATAACAAAGGATAAACAATACAAAAGCACAACTCCCCTCCCAGAAACCTGAGTCCCCAGGAGGGGCTCTCAAACCACCCCAACACCTCCCCCCGACCCTCTCAACCTTACCCCAGTTCTCAGGAAGAAAAGAGGTGCAGCCAAGAGGTTAGGGAGCAGGGTTAGTAGGAGCAGGGTTAATGAGATGTGACCAGGTCTAAGGCAAAAGCAAGAGTGAGAAACAAAATGGAGAAAAAGTCTTTCTTCTTCCCAGAGTTCTCAGCGTGACTGTGAGAGAAGTAGACACAATTGTTTCTCATTTCACTGCCCGTTATCTAGTTCTGTTACCAAAACATTCCAGCTTGCTTCAAACTAGCACAATCCACCCCTTGTCTACTTCGCTCAAAGTATTGCTGAGAATTATCCAATCTAATCTAAACCAATATTTACACTAAAACAATATATACAAGTTCAGTTCACACTTCAATCAGATGTAGGTGATTCAAAAGCTCAGAACAGGGACTCCCAGGTGATGTTGGGTTCGTGCTCACGTACTGTAGATTCTATCGTAGATTCTCTCAGTGTTGGGCGCCGATGTTACCTAGAACAGAAAACTCCTAACAGCTTAATTTAAACTCTCTCAGCTAAGGTTAAATTTCTCTGTGGAATACACTGGATTTCACCATTCTCCTGCATTACCCAGTATGTATGACCAGGACCTTCAGCAGAAACCACCCCTCGGACAGGTTTCCCTTCGCCCGAAGGAGAAAATACCCAAACAGTTTTTCCTAACAGATTCTTTTCATGTACAACAGGAACTTTATCACCGTCTACTGTTTGGACCAAATCTGATTGTGCAGGTCCTGCTCTGTTTACTGAACCTCTACTATTTACCAACCAGGTAGCTTGTGCTAAATGTTTGTCCCAGTTTTTCAGAGTTCCACCCCCCATGGCTTTTAGGGTGGTTTTCAGCAAACCATTGTAGCGTTCAATCTTCCCTGAAGCTGGTGCATAGTAGGGTATGTGATAGATCCATTCAATACCATGCTCTTTGGCCCAGTTTTTCACTAGATTGTTCTTGAAATGAGTACCATTGTCTGACTCGATTCTCTCTGGAGTTCCATGTCTCCACAAGATCTGTCTCTCCAAACCAACAATGGTGTTACGTGCAGTAGCATGTGGAACTGGATAGGTTTCCAACCATCCAGTGCTGGCTTCTACCATTGTCAGCACATACTGCTTGCCAGAACGAGATCGAGGTAAAGTGATGTAGTCAATCTGCCAGGCTTCACCATACCTGTACTTTGACCATCTCTCACCATACCATAAGGGCTTGATTCGCTTAGCCTGCTTAATAGCAGCACAAATGTCACAGTCATAGATGACTTGGGTGATAGCGTCCATGGACAAGTCAATTGACCTATCACGAGCCCATCGGTATGTTCCATCTCTGCCTTGATGTCCAGATGAATCATGGGCCCACCGAGCTAAGAACAACTCACCTCGGTGTTTCCAATCAAGGTCAATGTCAAGATCAGAGTTGGTATCAACTTGAGCAATCTTAGCAGCTTGATCTGCCTTCTGATTATGTTGATGTTCCTCAGTAGCTCTGCTCTTAGGCATGTGTGCATCTACGTGCCGCACCTTCACTGGAGTTTTCTCCAGCCGTGCATCAATGTCCTGCCATAGATCAGCACACCAAATAGGCTTTCCTTTCCTCTGCCAACCATTCTTCTTCCAGTCCTTCAGCCAACCCCATAGAGCATTGGCTACCATCCACGAGTCGGTGTAGAGGTAAAGGATAGGCCAATTCTCACGTTCAGCCACATCAAGAGCAAGTTGAACAGCTTTTACCTCAGCGAACTGACTGGATTCTCCTTCTCCATCTTTCGTTTCGGTAACTCTCCTGGTTGGACTCCAAACCGCTGACTTCCATCTTCGCTTGTTCCCAACAAGACGACAGGAACCGTCTGTGAACAAAGCATAGTTCTTTTCCTGATCAGAGAGATCACCATAGGGAGGAGCTTCCTCAGCACGAGTTATTTTCTCCTCTGGAGGTTTGGAACAGTCTGTGCCTTCCGGCCAGTTGGTGATCACCTCCACCAAACCAGGTCGGTCAAGATTACCCATTCGTGCTCGTTGGGTTATCAAAGCCATCCATTTAGACCAGGTTGCATCTGTGGCATGATGTGGTGATGAACCTTTGCCCTTGAACATCCAATTAAGAACTGGCAGTCTAGGAGCTAAAAGCAATTGTGACTCAGTTCCAATCACTTCAGAGGCTGCTTTCACTCCCTCATAGGCTGCTAGAATCTCTTTCTCTGTTGCAGTGTAATTTGTCTCTGAACCTCTGTAGCAACGTCCCCAGAAACCAAGTGGACGACCACGTGTCTCATTTGGAGCTCTCTGCCAAAGACTCCAAGTTGGACCATTGTCACTGGCAGCCGTGTACAAAATGTTCTTAATGTCCGGACCAGATCTCACAGGTCCCAAGCCCACTGCATGGACTACTTCTCGTTTGATCTGATCAAAGGCTGCTTGTTGTTCAGGTCCCCACTCGAAATTGTTTCTCTTACGAGTCACATCATGCAGAGGTTTGACAATCTGACTGAAACCAGGAATGTGTAGTCTCCAAAATCCCACCACACCAAGAAAAGCAAGTGTGTCCTTCTTACTGGTGGGAACAGCCATGGTAGAGACTTTGTTGATCACATCCTGAGGAATGTAACGGCGACCATCCTGCCACCGCACTCCCAGAAACTGAATTTCTTTGGCAGGTCCTTTGACCTTGTCTCTCTTAATGGCAAAACCTGCTTGCAACAGAATGTCAATGATTTTGTTACCTTTCTCGAAGACTTCCTCAGCAGTTTGGCCCCACACAATGATGTCGTCGATGTACTGGATGTGCTCTGGAGCTTTACCTTTCTCCAGTGCATTGTGGATGACTGAGTGACAGATGGTTGAGCTGTGTTTCCACCCCTGAGGCAAACGATTGAACTGGTACTGGATTCCTCTCCAGGTGAATGCAAACTGAGGCCTGCACTCCTTTGCTATGGGAATAGAGAAGAAAGCATTAGCAATGTCTATGGTTGCATACCATTTAGCCTCCTTCGATTCCAGCTCGTACTGGAGTTCCAGCATGTCCGGCACAGCTGCACTCATGGGTGGTGTCACCTCGTTGAGGGCACGAAAGTCAACTGTCAGTCTCCAGTCGCCCGTAGGTTTGCGCACAGGCCAGATGGGACTGTTGAAAGGTGAATGAGCTTTCTCGATGACAGCCTGATTCTCCAATTGACGAATCAGCTGATGAATGGGCAACAAAGAGTCACGGTTAGTTCTGTACTGCCTATGATGAACAGTTTGAGTTGCAATTGGCACTTCCAGGTCCTCTATGTCATGATGTCCCACAACTGCAGATTCATCAGAAAGTTCAGGCCTAACAGACAATTTCAATTTATCATCCTCAATCTCTACAGATGCTATTCCAAAAGCCCATTTGTGACCCTTAGGATCTTTGAAACAACCTTGTCTCAAAAAGTCAATTCCCAGAATGCAAGGCGCATCAGGACCAGTTACAATAGTATGTGTCTTCCACTCTTTACCAGTTAAACTGATCTCAGCCTGTACCTTAGTTAACTCTTGAGATCCACCTGTGATTCCAAAAATAGATATGGTCTCTGTCCCTTTGCAATTAGATGGCAATAAAGTACACTGAGCACCTGTGTCAACTAAAGCCCTGTATTTCCGAACTCTTGAACTGCCAGGCCACCTAATGAATACATTCCAATAGATTCGGTTCTCTCCACTATCCCTTTCCTCCTCCTGGCTGGAGGCAGGGCACCCCTAATGCTGAACATGGCATGTAGGGTGTACACAATGATTGGTGTTGTTGTGAGAGGAACTGCAACTGTTGGAACAATTGCAGTTGCTCTCAGGAGCTGAAGAAGTGACAGCTACTTTCCTGGCATTGCTGCCTCTGTTTCTGCCACTCTGCAGATCCCTGACTCTCTTTGAAAGAGCTGAAGTAGGTTTACCATCCCATTTGTTCATGTTCTCACCGTATGTGTCACGCAGAAGTATCCACAGTGACGCACGTGATTGCTGCTGTCTGGGTGGAATTTGTCTCCTCCTGGGCTGGAATTGCCTTGCAGGAGGTGGGCGTCTGTTCCTGACTGCAGAAACATGCACCCATTCAGATGATGCAGGAATGGTATCCTTTACCAGATTGGAAATTGAGGTTGTAAGGTCCTCCTTCAGTTCTTTCATGGTATTCTCAAAACCATCTTTCATGCCCTTTATTTCAGAAGTCATAGTTTGTATGGCACAGATTATACCAGAATGTGACAAGCTGTCCTCAATCTGCCTCAGCTGATCAGTGAATTCACCAACAGTGAAAGATCTTCCATTATCACTCCTTGCTAGGAACTTACTGGCCAAGATGTTAGCATAGGATGAAGGAGCAAGCTTAATCAGCTTCTTCATGAGACCTGTTCCCAAAGGAATATCATCAGGCTCATGAGTACCATGATCTCCATAAAGCACTTCCTTCACAGCAAACTCCTTCAGAAGCTTAATTCCCTGCTCAACGGTGTTCCACTTCTTGGCAGCCCATGGCAAATCATCTCGGGAAGGATATCTCATAGCCACAGCCAAGAGAAGGCGTGTCCACAAGCTAACCCTACCAAGAGGACTTGCTAGGTGTTTGTCCACTCCACTCTCCTTAGTGAGTGGTCCCAGCTGCTTGGCAGACTTGTCTCCTACCTGCAGAGCATTAGCACCAATGCCACGGCATCTCACTAGCCAGCTTAAGATTGGCTCACCTGATTCCCTTGTGTATTCCTTCCTAACTTCCCTGACCTCTCTGAGTGGATCCTTTGAGCCTTGGATGTCATCTTCCTCCTCTTCCTCCTGTTGTTCTGGTGGTGCCGGGCCTAACACAATCTTCCTCATAGCATTCCTAAACTCATGGGAACCATCCTCTCTCTTGGCAGCTAACCTCACAGCACTCCTCTCACTTGAGTATTGTTGTCTCAGCACATCTACAAGGTCTCGCAGACTAACTATCTCATCCTCCTCCTCTTGCTGCTGATCACCAGAGGTCCCCTGTCTTACATCCTCCTGCGAACCACTCTTTGTCTTAGCTTTTGCCTTAGCAGGTGCCAGAAGGGCCTGAGCAGCAACAGACTTGGATGTGTCTGCTGGTGGGTTTGAATCTTTAGGGGTCTGACTTGGAGCATTTGTATCCTTAGGGGTCTGACTTGGAGCTTGTGAGTTCAAATCTGCCTTGCTTTTAACAGGAGGATTTTGGTTCTGGTCTGCTGGCTGGGGGTTTGAATTGGCTGAGCTGGTGTCATTAGGATTTGGACTGACTGGGCTAGCGTTACCAGCATTAGCATTAGTGGGATTATTTGCCTGTCCTCCTGGGATGCCTGCCAACCCTGAGGTGTTATCATTTTTGCTGGGAACATTCTGATTTTGGGTACCTGCCTGTGCTCCTGAGGCTCCTGCTAAACTCTGCGGCTTGTTTTGGTTATCCTTATCATTGTTTACGTTATTGGCGGGAACACTGGCTGTCTTCCCAGCACTCGGAGAAGGAGGGGCAGAGGCTGGCAAGGGGGAAGCTGGTAACTGTGTTCCCTTGTTTTGCTGTGAAAGAGACTGCTTCTGAGACACAGAAATTTTCCTAGCTCTTACAGAAGCTGGTTTTGAATTTTTCACACATAATGCCAAAATTAATATGAAATTTAAAACTACAAGAGCCAGTATAATGCCCAGCATCCCTGCCATGCTCTGTTTCGAGTAGAAATCCTTGCATGGATTTGGCATTTCAGTTTGGGGCTGGATGACCCTCATGAGAGCAGTAGATAAAGCAGACTCTCGATTGATTGTAACATTATTGACAAAAACTCTTGTAATATCACTAGTAATATTCTCAGTGACACTAAAACCAGCATAACCAAGAATAAAATCACCCCAGCTCCAGAACATGTTTGAAAGCTTAACTTTAGCCTTCTTAAAAACTACATGAAGCAAGAAATAACCAATTTGATCTTTGATCCAGTTGTACACAAAAAACCAGAAAACAGGCCACACAGCAATCCCCACCAAGTACAATAGCTGCTTGATTAGCTTCATCTTAATTCCCAGAGCTAATTTCCACTCACTGAAATATCTAGCCCCACGTTGGGCGCCAATTAAAAAATGTGATGGTTTGGGGGTTACCCCGCCCCCCCACACTTTTGTCTTTGCCCCAGCTAACTCAGACGGACCCTGGGAATATAGATGAAGCAATTTATTTACAGCTAGCAGAATTTACAAGCAGCTATTTACAATATATACAGTTATATACAATTATATACAGAAATATAACAAAGGATAAACAATACAAAAGCACAACTCCCCTCCCAGAAACCTGAGTCCCCAGGAGGGGCTCTCAAACCACCCCAACACCTCCCCCCGACCCTCTCAACCTTACCCCAGTTCTCAGGAAGAAAAGAGGTGCAGCCAAGAGGTTAGGGAGCAGGGTTAGTAGGAGCAGGGTTAATGAGATGTGACCAGGTCTAAGGCAAAAGCAAGAGTGAGAAACAAAATGGAGAAAAAGTCTTTCTTCTTCCCAGAGTTCTCAGCGTGACTGTGAGAGAAGTAGACACAATTGTTTCTCATTTCACTGCCCGTTATCTAGTTCTGTTACCAAAACATTCCAGCTTGCTTCAAACTAGCACAGCATGAGAGTGGTGAGAGCCTGGAATGGGTTGCCCATGGAGGTGGTTGAGGCCCCATGCCTGAGGGTGTTTAAGGCCAGGCTGGATGGGGCTCTGGCCAGCCTGATCCAGGGTAGGGTGTCCTTGCCTATGGCAGGGGGGTTGGAACTAGATGATCCTTGTGGTCCCTTCCAACCCTGACTGATTCTATGATTCTCATAGAATCTCATCGAATCAACCAGGTTGGAAGAGACCTCCAAGATCATCCAATCCAACCTATCACCCAGCCCTAACCAATCAACTGGACCATGGCACTAAGTGCCTCATTCAGTCTTTTCTTGAGGACCCCCAGGGATGGTGACTCCACCACCTCCCTGGGCAGCCCATTCCAATGGGAAATCACTCTCTCTGTGAAGAACTTCTTCCTAATATCCAGCCTATGCCTACCCTGGCACAACTTGAGACTGTGTCCCCTTGTTCTATTGCTGGTTGCCTGGGAGAAGAGGCCACCCCCCACCTGACTACAATGCCCCTTCTAAGGATTTTCAAAGTATTGAGAATTACTACACAGAATTCAAGCCATAAAACTTTTCTCAAAAACTGGACGCTCTCAGAAGAGATTGTCCTGTATAGTCCCTTCTTTTCTTTGGCAGGCTCAAGAAGAAATAAAATGGCTACCATCCTTTGAAAATGAAATAGATATCAACATCAAATTTCACAAGGTACAGTAAATTGCATGATGACATGTTTTGTGCAGCCAAATTCCTGTTCCATGCTGCCGCCTTATATAAATACCCTTGTAGTGCAGTCATGGGAAGAGTATGTTATTTCCTATAGCCTATGGTGCTAGGATTTCCTTGGGATTGCAGTCCCTGCTCTCAGCCAAGGGAATGTACTATACATAGATACTGCAGGTCTGTCTCTGCCTTTCATCTGTCAGTTTAGCATGTTTGGGAAAAGCAATGGCTTTTGTAATAATTTTTACCTTATTGCAGGGAAGGCAGGGAGTACCTTATTCACAGGATGTTCAGCAGCACAGGCCTTAAACACTGCTTTTGGTATAATGAAGGTAAAAATGCTATGTGTATATTACTATGCTTAGTAATTTCTGAGGCTCATTGCCTTAAATGAAGTTAGCCAATAAAAGAAATCAGATGTTCCCTGTCATAGAATCATAGAATCAATCAGGTTGGAAGAGACCTCCAAGATCATCCAGTCCAAACTAGCACTCAGCCCTGTCTGGTCAACTAGACCATGGCACTAAGTGCCTGATCCAGTCTTTTTTTGAGCACCTCTGGGGATGGCGACTCCACCACCTCCTTGGGTAGCCAATTCCAATGGCTGAAAATACTTTTACTGAAAATACTGGAGTTTTCTCTGCATAAATGATACATGATCTCAGAAAGAGAGGTGGGAACTGGGGAGCTGTTCAACACTAAAGGGAAGAAAGCAAAAACATTTAAATATGGAATATAAAAATTGTGTTTAAAATTTTGGAAAACACATTAACAAGCTCTTCTCAAGGGATTGTGAGGGAGTCAAATTTATCTGGAAAGCAAAAGCTTAAATTTTCTGTCCTATAATATATAAAGAAAACAATACAGGCAAAGATATACTGTCAGTTTTATCTCAAAAGGCAGGTAGTTCAGTCAACTGCTACACAAATCTCTGTAATGCTTTGCCTTCCTTTGTTATTGTGTATGCAAATGAATGAAATTTGAAAGCAGTAGATATGGTCCCCCCGAATTTCCAGCAGTACATAGCAGGCCTACTTCGCTCACCTTAGGATGAAAAAAAAGTACAGCACCACTAACAGGCAACCTTGCACCCAAGATCTGCATGATATACTTTCCTATAAACAGTTAGCATTGCAAATTGTCATTTCCCAAAGGTAATAATTTTCTGCTGAGATGTTTGCTTTACTATTTTCCTTGGAGTTCTGTCCAGCCTAACACTCTTAACAAAGCATATGTTTGATAGATGTAGCTGCTTAGTGGTTAAATGTTGTCTTTCATATAAGCCACAAGATAACAGATGGGAATCATCTTAGCTCAGCTATTAAGAGTAACTAAAGACTTCTTGTTTAAGAACTCTCTAGTATATGATTAATAGCAGAACATATATAGATAATGAAGGAAAAATTTAATGTGTACAACCAACCTCCTGAGTGTTTAAGTGTAAGGCAGGTAATTACATTGTTTCTTCAACTAACTCACTAATAACCTATAATAACAGAGTGGAATCCATCAAAATGAAAACAGGAAAAGAAAAGCAACCCCCAAAAAGCAATCCAAAGCCCCAAATCCAATTATTGTCTTGAGTAAAATGCAGAGATTAGTATAGACTGGCTTGTCCAAGCAGAGTTACTCATGTACATAAGTAGCATTAACTTCCAGTAAATTGACTTAGTTGTCTGGCAATCTGGTCTATTTCTTTATCAGAAATGCATTTTAACATGGATTGCCAGTTTAGCCTTTGGCCAGAAATTTAACAGATTGCCAAGGCTATGCAAACATAGGAAGATAGCTTTTTCAAGGGGAATCTTTTTAGAAGAAATAATTTCCTCTCTTTAGAGGAAATCTTTTTAGAGGATTCTTTTAGGGTAAATCTTTTAAATTTGAGGCCAAGCACTTAGTTTCTGGAGACCAAACCATTTGTTTCTGTTTTACAGTAAAATCGTATTCAGCAGTGTTGCAACTAAAGTAATTCAAAATTAAAGAAAATTTCAAGACTTGGTGCTCTTCTATTCAAATTGATGGAAATTGTGCAGATGGCTTCTGAAATCTAGTTTCAAAGATTATATCTGCCTTACAAAGTCAATAATTTATAACTAATGTCTTGGATAGCACTAACAACACCCAGGGAGACATTGAACTACTCATCTTTAAAAAGAAACATATTAATTTCATTCACATCTTGAGCTTCCTCCACAGAAGCTTTCTTCAGACTCTTCCCATTTAAAAGCTCTATTAATGAGCTGTATTTCTAGTAGCAGTGAAACTGAAAACCATGCACAAAAAAAATTAATTTAGTGACAACAGCATTTTAGTATTAAACCAAGATGGTTTCAGGTTTTTGTCATTTATTTAAACCTGAGATTGAATGTTAGACATAATTAGGTTTCTAACTGGACATTCAAATTTAATTAGAGCCTCTGAACAAGCAATTAAAATGAAAGGTTGCTCTTCAATATATATTTTCTCTTTTTCTATAAATCAAATTACTTAGAGACAGCTTTAATTTGATAACAAGAGTTTAATAACATGTATTTTAATAAGCTGAATAAATGTTGGGTTATTTTTACCTTACTAATGGTTAGTTTTTCACTGATATTCTCTGAAACAGTGGAATAGGCTTTAATGAATAAGAAATACTCTCTCACCAAAAGTTACTGTTAATTTTACTTCTGACTCCACCTTACTATTCCTATGAATATATTTTTTATTCTTCCCAATTCTGTGAGATCCTTAGAAGAATCACACCATCTTAAGAATGGCCAGTAGCAAAGGCCAGTTACACAGGTTGTGACTTTAAGGCCACGCCTTGAGTACTGTGTCCAGTTCTGGGCTCCTCAATTCAAGAGAGATGTTGAGGTGCTGGAACGTGTCCAGAGAAGGGTGACAAAACTGGTGAGGGGCCTGGAACACAAACCCTATGAGGAGAGGCTGAGGGAGCTGGGGTTATTTAGCCTGGAAAAGAGGAGGCTCAGGGGTGACCTCATTGCTGTCTGCAACTACCTGAAGGGAGGCTGTAGCCAGGTGGGGGTTGGTCTCTTCTCCCAGACAACCAGCAATAGAACAAGGGGACACAGTCTCAAGTTGTGCCAGGGGAGGTATAGGCTGGATGTTAGGAGGAAGTTTTTGCCAGAGAGAGTGATTGGCATTGGAATGGGCTGCCCAGGGAGGTGGTGGAGTCACCGTCCCTAGAGGTGTTCAAGCAAAGCCTGGCTGAGGCATTTAGTGCCATGGTCTAGTTGACTGGCTAAGGCTGGATGCTAGGTTGGACTGGATGATCTTGGAGGTCTCTTCCAACCTGCTTGATTCTATGATTCTATGATAAGGTGCAAGTTAAATCTTCTGCTAGTAGAACAGAAGGGTTGATTCCTAGGTTTGAAATGTGAGTGCTAGCATTATCAGCAGGATACGTTTTCTTTTGAGAGTGGGCGATGGCTGTGGTGCTGCAGAAAATGTCATGTTTATTTCAACACACTTGGCACACAAACTGCACACAGGAAAGTAATTTCTGGATGGTGGTCACATCTTGAATAGCGGTCAGAAGAAACTTTCTCTGAGTTTGGGTTGTATTTGAATAGATTTCAGCTTCTAGTTTACATAGCCTAATTTAGATCTATATCATGTCTCGACAGAGTAAAAATTTGTGCATATTTTCTACTGATAGTTCTCATTATTTCCTCCGTGACAGAACTTAACATCTTCATTTAAATGCTAATTTTTTTCCAGTTAACTGCAGAAATAACATGCTTGAAGACAAATATAACATTTCAAGTTCTGCTATGAAAAATAACAGCAAAATTCACACAATCATCCAAATCAGTCAGTAAGTTTCCAAGACAGCACCAGAGGAAACAAATTGAAAGTGAGTAGACATAAGCTTCATTGCTTGCTTACTGCAGAAGTATCAATATTGGCTTACTACAAACAGATTAACGACTTCTTTTTTTTTTTTTTCCATTGTTTTTAAGTTGTGATAGATCAAGTAAAACAGGTAGTACAATGTAAACACATTGACCTGGTCTTTAATTTTTCACCAGACCTATGATTTGTTTTCTCAGATTCAGATGCAAGTGTTCCTGATCAGTTATTATCTCACATTTATTCACATGGCATAAAGTTAATGGGCTGTGATCCTTCTCTTCTTCATCTGTGGTTATATTTACATGAGCTTTGGAAAGAGAAGCTTATTCAACAGTGTCATCAAAGCAGCTGCTTTCTGTGGTTAGGCATGTCTCCCAGTAGTAATAAAACCATTCAAAGAATGAGTTTGTTCTAAGCAATATTCATGGGAAGCTTGAATAAACCTCCTGGTTAAGATGCTCTCACAAGCATGCACTTCAGATTTGAGAGGACAAGAGGTTCTAAGGACGAAAACAATTTCAAAGACCAAAGAAATAAGGGCTCCATCAGTGTTAGTTACAAAAATTAACCTCACCTGTAATTTTCCTAAATTCCCACTCTTTTTCTGGTAAGGGTTCTTCAGGGAATTTGGAGGACCTGTTTGCAAGTAGCCATTTACCTGCTGTCTCTTCCTCCTGCAGACATGTAGGCCACAGCACATACATAAATACACAGGATATATTTAGGTTCAATGCTAGAAGAACAAACAGTGAGAGTCATGACATAGAAAGAAATAGCAGTTTTGTCATACATGCCTGGTATGCTCACATCTTAAATTTGGGCAGCAAGGTAATCAATGCTAGAGCCAGGTTTTGCTGGCTTGAAACTGGTCTAGAGAACCTAAGCCTCTATACTAGAATCTAAATATTTAATGGATTCATACATCCCTTTTTCCTGCTGAAATACAAAGCTTATCTGGCTTCCAGATCCATCCAGGTGCTCATAAATATTTATTTACACAACTTAAGGACAGACAATGACTGATAAAACCCCCATACCTAGAAGAAATAAATAGAAATGTGTAAGCCAGAGAACAGAATACAGATGGCTGGAGAACAAAACAGATGAGACATGGAGTCCCTGAACTGCAATTCATAAAGAAACAGGCATTGAAACTGAGTAATAATAAAAATCTATGTACCAGGCTTATAATGAGTGGAATGATTTAAGAGGAAACAAAGGCTTGCATATGTGATCTCTGATAGCTTGAGAGACAAGGAAGGCTGTGAATTACAAATAGAATAAAAGGAGTAATAAAAAGTCCTAATTAGTGTTGGTTTGATTATGTGCTGTAGGTCAGGAGATGGTTTTCTGATCAAGTCACTGAACAGGAGCTAAGAAGAGCCTGTGCTCATCTCCCAGCTCTTCTGCTACCACACTAGCTAATTGACAGCAAGTAATTTAATCCATCTGGGTTTCTCTGGGATTATCTTTTTAATTCTCCATGTCTATGTGCACTACAGTTATTAGGTAGGTAGAACAATTAAGTCTTTTTGAGCTACGCTTTCATATGCAAATAGGATTCTATGTGGTCCTGTCAAATCTGGGGCAAGTTAAGATCATCATCATGTCTCTGAATTTTCTGCTTTGGGTCCATATCTAGAAATATTTGGATTTATATGGACAAACCGATTAAGAATATTAGGAAATTTGAAGATAATTTGTTGATGAACTGAGACAAGGAGGAAATGCTATGAGATGGTATATTTAAACAGA
Organism: Pogoniulus pusillus; assembly: GCF_015220805.1. NCBI lineage: Eukaryota > Metazoa > Chordata > Aves > Piciformes > Lybiidae > Pogoniulus > Pogoniulus pusillus. The sequence goes on along the minus strand of NC_087272.1, from coordinate 28,349,743 downwards.
TAAACTTATTTTATTCCATGTTCATTAAGAAAGCCATTAGCAATATTATTGAAGTAATATTTTTTTTCCAGAAAATATCAGAGGTATTTTAAAGAAATTTGTGCTATCAGTATGGTTCATTTCTATCTCAGGACCTTAATCTTTCATTATTCACAGTTAAAATGAAATTAAAATTTGTCCTGGGTCCCCTGTAGATTTGGCTAAGGTAGCAGCTGCAGGGATTAATCTGTAGAAGATAGCACTGGTAGCATTGTAAGCCTGAATGAGGCTTTTGCAAATCTCTAATTCACAATTTGTCACAGTTTTCAGGTGTTGGTTCTTTTATAACAGCATGTATAGGTACAAATCACTTTGGCTGAGACAAAGTAAAAACAGTGGTCCTTGAAGCCGTAGTCTTATTTTCATCCTTTACATAATTGAGTATATTAGTCCCTGAACCAGGCCATCATATTCATAGGTTAAGGGAAGTTCTGTCTGATGAAAAAGGGATCCAGAATTGTCTAATTTTCTCTCAGTTCAGTCTCATCTCTCTTCCTCTCTCTAGTAGTTTTGTGTTGAAAGGAGTGGAGCTGTTGGAAATGAGGTACTGGTACACCAGACAGATTCTTAACATTTACTTCAACTGCTGTCAATGTAAAAAATGGAATGAAATGAAAACAAAAGAAATCAAAAAGAGAAAGAGAAATTTCAGTTGCTCAACAGGATGGTGGCATATTGAAAATCATGAGGGTTTTTTTTAAAGATAATACTAAGAAGGTAGATAATTTCAAACAAATAAATACAGTAATGTATTTCTTACCACAAAATTCTTCTCTCATTTATTCTTCTTATTGTTCTCTCAATTATTCTTCTCTCATTTTACTATGAAGTAGCCATTTCTAACCCAAATATTAATTAGGTACAGCTTTAACTCTTGTTCAGTAAACTCACAAAGTATTTTAGGATGCGATCAAGATAGCAGGATGATGTCCCCTACTAGGAACACTTTTCACATTATGCCTACTTTCTTTAAAGCTATGCAGGCTGGCAAATGCATTTACCTGTTTCAGATGGATGTCAGGAGGAAGTTCTCCCAGAGAGAGTGATTTGCCATTGGAATGGGCTGCCCAGGGAGGTGGTGGAGTCACTGTCCCTGAAGGTGTTAAAGAAGAGACTGGATGAGGCACTTGGTGCCATGGTCTAGTTGATTGGCTAGGGCTGGGTGCTAGGTTGGACTGGATGATCTTGGAGGTCTCTTCCAACCTGGCTGATTCTATAATTCTATGATTCTAATTAGAGGATGGCCCCTTGATGCAGAATGAGGATGAATGCAGTATCTGATACGTGGAGCTTTAGAAAGATGTGAGAGGTTGCTCTTTTTGGCATGTTTCAACAACGGAATGCACATATTTCTGTGAACAGGTAGGCACTGCATTGTGCTGGTTATCTGTTAGTTTTAAGCAACTGAGTCTTGATTTTTATGCTGTATACCTACAGAAGTCACGTAGGCAGAGTAGGTCTAGTAAAGGCACAGGTCGCAATAGTTTAGAGATGTTCCTCAGTTCAGGACACAAAGTACGTGCCATTTAGTAGTATCAGATTCCTCCTTTTTGCTGGGGAAATAATGACATGTATGTCTAAGTGCTAAGTGTCTAGAATCAGACTACTTTTCAAAATATTTGTTCCCCAAGAAAAAATTGTGGCCTGATGTAATGAAAATATGATTACTTATTTTACAGTGTGAACATGCTAGTCTGAAAGACTGCAGACTGGTTTTTACCATAGCATTAGGAAAGAAAAAGATGCTTGGGTTTTTTGTTTGTTTGTCCGGTTGGCTGATTTGTTTTGTTATGGTTTTCAATTGTCTCAAAATCCAGGGAAGGGAGATGGGGAAGAGCCATCCAAAATAATTTACAACAAGAACCAGGTGTGAGTTCAAGCACTGGAGTGAGCTGCCCAGGGAAGTGGTTCAGTCACTGACTCTGGATGCGTTTAAGGCATTTGGATGTGGTGCTTTAGGGATATGGTTTAGGGTGAGCCTTGTAAAGTAGGGATACTGGTTGGACTTGGTGATCTTGAGGGTCTTTTCCAACCAGACTATTTCTGTGATTCTGAGTTCTTATGCAATGTTACTGTGTTATTTGTAGGGTTTTGGTATCTTTAGTATTTCAGATACACATTTTCCAGGTATACTCAGAGCACAGAAAGCTTTGGAGCTCTGCAAGTATTCCAGTGAACTGTTGATTACTATTCATGGGAATGTCATTGTTAGGATTGCAAGCTAGTACTATTGGAAGGAGAAACAGCTCTCTTGGCAGCTGTTGAGCCTCTGTGGGAGAGGAAAGCAAGTACTTCCACTGAACAGAGTCATGGAGAGCTGAGAAATAACTGCACCATAACATTCTTATAGTGTAGTGTGTTGTGTTGTGTTGTTTGCCTTATGGTGAAACTTCAAATCGTGCTTGCACTTCCTCCTGAGTGTTGTGACAAAGTTGTGAGACAGCACAACAATCTGGTGTCAGAGCATCTGCTTGCTGCTATGTTGTTGTTCTCCAGCTCCATTAGATAATGTATTTTAATGTATCTCTTACTGACCTGCAATATGGACATTCCAGCAGAAGTTTTTGTGGGAGGAGGTGGAAAATCAAAAGTCAGAATCTTATGCAGTAAGATTATCTCTGAATTACAAATCAAATCTTAGGAAAACATAATTTGAATCTGTGCATCAAATAAGGACTTTGAAATGCAATTGACCATTCAGTTAAAAATGGCTCTTAATTAGTGGAATATTTCATATGTGAGTTAATCAGTACAAATCTGATGATGGAAAAATACAGTTGTGACTTCTGAATGTACCAACAATGTGGAGATACTGAGTACATTAACATGTCAGCAAAATTAACTGGAAGCTAATTTGAGTGTATACTATATATGTATAATAAACAGCAGCCTCTACTTCTCAATTTCCATGTAAGTATCACTACTAAATTGGAAGACTAATTAATATTGCAATATTATTAGCTAATTTACCAAGCAAATTGGTTTTGAACTCTTGTGTGAGCTGCCTGTGGGTATGTCAGATTATACTGCACGAGTTGTGTACTGAAGTGTATTTTGACTGGCAAAACACTTTGTGTAGATCAGAACCCTACAAATCCATGTTTAATGCTGATAAGGTAACCCTAGAAAAGCTGACACATTTCTTATCCAGAATACTTATTCTCTTTCATGCAAGATGAAAGTTTACAAGTACAAAAAGTCAAAATACTGCTTGACAAATTGTTTTGGGTTACATACCACATTTTAGTTTCATCTGTTTGGAGTGCCATTTGAAAATAAGAGTTGCTAACTAAGAAGCTGTCCAAAGGAGTGGGCAAAGTATAGTAACCAATTTAAATACCAAAGTTTAGATATAGATTTGAGACATTCCAGTAGGAAGAGGATAAAAATGTAATGTTTGGTTCAAACTAAAGAATATTTTAAAGACTTCTTCAGAGGAGATATTAATAGCAATTCTTGAGTAGTGTGTAATATCTCTGAACAGTGAGAAAGCAATGAGCAATGAAATATGTGAGGTATATAACGTGGGATATATAATTACTGTTACATGCAATTTATTACTTATGTGTATGGACATAGTTATAAAACAAAAATGACATAATTAGAAAGCAGATGATAGAAAGTCTTTAAAACAGCCTATTTAGATTTATTCAGGTAAGATTTATTACAGCTATCACCTACAATATTTAAGGGAGAATCTTCATCAATCAGGAAGTCTAAATGATCTTATATTGAAAGTATTTTCACTAGATGTAAGGCCAAGACTACTGCTCCTCTGGCACTGCTGTAGGTATCTTGAAAGCACCACATTTCAGAGGTGTAAAGTATAGCAATCAGATTTCACCTAGACTTGTCCATGATTTAATGGTCTTATACTTAAGTGAGCCATAAAGTTTAATGTTGGTGGTTTTGTGTAATACCAGAAACATGCTTATATACTTTTCTGGACTAAGATCATTAATGCCATCACTGAAATATCTGAGCAGCATAAGTGAGGCAATAAATAAAAGAACATTTTGTTGAGGTAAGTTACTATTTATATTACCGCTCCATTGACCCAAGGACAAGGAAGGAAGAGACTGAAAATCAGATTTCTGCCACTTTCACAAAGAGGTATGATGCTTTGCTCCATAAGTATTTCCAACTGAGTTATGGAGGAGCGTGCTCTTACTCTCTATTAGTAAAGAAATGTAGCTTGAAATTGCTTTCCGAAAAACCCCACAGAAAGTTTGTGTCAGATCCTGAACCCTCATTATCTGACTTTTAGCCAGTGCTTTAACTACAAGGGCAGCTGAACTACCTTAGTTTCCAGTGTCCTGTTCCAGAAGGTTGTTACTCTTTTTTTTTCTTTCCCCAGTGGGGTGTTTTAATAATTGCATCAAGCAGCTGTAAGCACATATTTAAGGGGAGGGGTGGGGGTAAGGGGAAAAAAAATCGACAGATTTGTTCCAGTGTAATAAAGGCTTGGGCTTTTAAGGTGGAAAGTTCCTCAGTGTGCTGGCTAACTTCTGAAAGTTTGCCTTATTTTTTATTGAAGAAATGTGCATTTTTGAACTGGTAGATGTAAAATAAATTCAGGTGTCATGGCAGACTGCATAGATTTTGAAAAGTGAAATTAAAAAAACCATGATCTAATTCCCTGAGATTTTTAGTGTCATCATGGAATCAGTAGACATGTGTATTGCTCGTAGGTAATGGCTTAGTTAAGCTCTCACTACCTTGTTTGGTGGAGCATTAACAGAGTAATTAAGAAGAGTCCTTTATTTATAGCTGTGATCCAGCACTTAATATCTGCAAATTCTTTATTTTATTGTAAGCACAAATATACAACTGGGGATGGCTCATGGCTTAATGAGCAGCCATAATACCAGCATCATGCTGGAGTGTCTGAATTGCAGTAAGTTGCTCCTCTGCTCCTCACTCACAGTAACACATTAGCTAGAAGTGAAGCAGTTGACTACTCATCTATACTGTTAGTTACTGAATGTAGGCAGTTACAACAACCACCCACTCCAATGTCATATTCAGGTTGGCAACTTGCAGAACTGAGAAGTTTTCTTCTCAAGTCTTGAGTCATAATTATCAGGATAATTGGGGCTGAGCAAGGATCTAGCTATGCTACTGACTCAGCTGCTCCAAAATTTAGAAGTTTTTACACTTTCATCACAAAAAATGCTGAAATTTATTTGCCACATATTAAGAAATCAGTTCAATAATCAGTAAAACACAGGAAAGTGTAGTCTTTCAGTGTGTAGTATGATCAGCTAGGAAATTAGGACAGAAGGTCAAAAATAGCATTTAAAATTCAATTTTACAGGATAATTGGTAGGCAGGCCATAACTGTCTAAATTGGAATTTGACTGTGATAGGCACATCTCTACAATCCATGCAAAGTGACAGTCTGCTTGTGTTTTCTTGATTCCAGATTATCTGGTGCTGCTCTAGCTGAGGCAGCTCAGTATGTCTTAGAATGGAAAGCAGTGTAATGGAGTAGTGTGCTGCCAGCTAACACCTCAAGCTTTCCCATGCTTTTCCTTCAACAATGACACTTGTTGAGTTAAGCTGAGATGGCTGCTATGAGCATGACCCACATTGTTTCCTCCAGCAACAAAGAATGAGTTTGGCCAAGACTAGCTTTCCACACTGTGTTTCTCTCCAACTTAGGACAGATCTGTGTCTGGTAGTACATCAGCTGCAAAGGGAGCTGCACATGTCAGAAGGCTAGAGATTCACTTTCTATCTGATAACAAGACTTTTTAATTGCTTTTTGTTTTCTGGATGATCGTACAGTGCTTCCTCAAAGCTGTTTCCCACAAGAAATGAAATGCCAAAGAATAACAGAGAGGCAGAAGCAAACCTGCAGTCTTTTAGATTTCTGTACTACTTTGCTCAGGTAAAACATCTGCTTAAGTGCCTGCTCGTTATAGCATAATGATCAATTTTTTTTTCCTGAGACATTATCCATCATGAGAACGAATTCTAAACTTGGTAGCACACTACAGGTGTTCTCACTTGTGCCAAATATACTGTGCTACCAAAACCAGTCATAACAAGACATTATTGTTAATGGAAAAGGTGGTTTATGTTTGTAGCAAAACATATTTATTTTTTATCTGGTCACAATGACACATCTGTTGTATGCCTCGACTGTAACAGTAGAAGCATTATTCTATATTGAGTTTTCAGTGTTGCTATTTTATCTTGTTTCTTCTCTGTATTGTTCATGTAATAACCCCCCTCTGAGGAAAACCTCCTTTGCATTTAGTCAGGAGGGTGTGCTAGCAACCTGTCTTTCAACTGCCAGAATCAGATATTACTGCACATCATAAAATGACAATCAAGTATTATCTGAGAAGATAGAAGCATGTTTATTTCCTCTCCTATCCAGAAAATCAGAGGGATAACTGTTATCTGGTTTAGAACAAGGAAAATAATGATTTCTTTTTATTTTTTCTTTTAATGAAAAATGTTTTGTATATTGGTCTCTGGGGACCGTCTTTGGCTTTTGAAGATATGACTATTACATGCTGAGAGGGTGTTTGGGTTTGGGCAGCACTGAGTGATTTGGAATAAGAGAGCAAGAGGGGTAACTTTAGGACACAGAGGAAGGTATGAGATAAGGGAGTGCAGCTTCAGAGAAAACAGCTTTGAAAGGTTGGCAGAGAAGCTGCAAAGTTAGCTGTGCGAGGGGACTAAGGGGAGCCAGTCAGTCAGATTTGCTCCTAGGACGTGTGGACAGCCCAAAGCCTGTTGTGCTATTATATTAGCTCTCTATATAAGCGTGGCTTTTAGCTGCAATAAAGGCTTGATTTATGCATCACATTGGTGTCTCAGCGACGTTCTGGTCCCTGCACGATCTAGGAAACCCTGGCATAAGAGGTATATCTTCCATAGCTGAATGTGTCAAAGCACAGTTGAAATATCTTACTTATCATCCAGTTAAACACATGATTTCATCTTCTGCTCTTACAGTAGATGTTCTTAGGCCTTCAAAATAAAGACCATGTTTGTTGGACTTTGGTTTCAGTATTTCAGGGTCATAGAGGAAAACATTCACTGTGTGTTCAGTTAAGTAGGTTGGAAAACTAGGAATCTGCTGTATTTTCTTGCTCTTCCTCTTTCATGCTTTCTGAATATCGGGACGCAGTCTCAAGTTGTGCCAGGGGAGGTCTAGGCTGGATGTTAGGAGGAAGTTCTTCACAGAGAGAGTGATTTGCCATTGGAATGGGCTGCCCAGGGAGGTGGTGGAGTTGCCATCCCTGGAGGTGTTGAAGAAAAGCCTGGCTGAGGCACTTAGTGCCATGGTGTAGATGACTGGCTAGGGCTGGGTGCTAGGTTGGACTGGATGATCTTGGAGGTCTCTTCCAACCTGGTTGATTCTATGAGTCTACAATTCTTTTGAAATCTTTCTGATGCAGCATTGTAGATTTTACTCTGTTTAACAGCATATTAGTAATTTACTTGATATTCTTGCAGATTCCATGTAGAAGCACAGAAACAAAGTTTGGGCCAAGATGGGTCAAGTATGCACATCAGGCAGATACTAAGTGATCATTTTGTAGTATGTTGAGTTGCATTCAGGGGTGTACCATAATAAGGGGTTTTATCTAGTAAGAATTCTCTCTCCAAATATCAAGGAGCATATCAGGGTACCCTACCAATTATCAGTTCTTATGTTTTGTTTAAGTCAGGCTGCCATGTTTGGAACCACAGAACAAAAAATACCTGGTTGTAAGTAAGTTTTAAAAATATCTCATAATTACCTACTTATTGAAATTATAATTGGTTTTCTTCTTGTCATCACCTTGTTGGTATGCATAGAATGCAAACAAAGCAGAGAAAGAGCAGGGAGTAGGAGTAACCACATAATGACCTATTCCTCTTCAGTCAGGTCAACACATGCATTTTTGCTTCTGCTCTCCCTCACCAGCTCCAATTCTTTAGTATGGAAGCAACCCATTCTCACTTCTGGACCTAAAAACAGAAGGAAATGAGGGAATAGAACAGGGGACAGTGAAGGTTGGCACTTATTTGCCAGTAAGCATAATTTCTGTGTGCTCCTCATGCCAGCAGAGGTTTATGTGAGTGTAATAGAATGTGTACAGGGGAAATCTCCAGACGCTCCATAGTTCTGAAATCAGGTCACATAAATAAGTATGCTGCTGTTCCATAAAGGTCTGTCTACTGTCTAATAAGTGAGGTATTAAGAGGTAATTATTACTCATTGCTGCAGCATTTACTGTGGGCACTGATTTCCTCTTAATCAGCTTATTTTCATGCTAGTGAGTATTTTTAGCAGAACTCTAAAAAAAAACCAACATCCTGTCTCCTTTAACATGAAGAAACAATCTTCAGCAGTGCTTCTAGGTGACTTCCATAGAAACATTTTGTGCAGTAAATGGAGATAGCCTCATTTATTTACTTTCCACTGAATGACAGCTCAAAAATATTAAAAAGAAGTGGTTTAGCAGAGTAAGTCACATACAGTCTAGTGAGGGGTATTTGAGCAGAGTACAGAGTATGTATGAAATACTAAATTATTTCCCTTTACCAAGCAAATGAAAACTCAACAAAGTGTCTGGAACACCACAACAACGTTATGCACTTGTTTAGGACTGAACACAAAGAAATGGAGATCTGTTTTACATTATTAAGGAACTAAAATAATAAGCAGAATAAGAATTCTGTTTCAGTTCCCAGGAAAGAAGGGCTTGCACTTATGGAAAGAATTGTCTTATCCAGCTTACTAAATGATGCAGAGGTTTGTGGAAATGATCATAAGACAGGGCATGAAATAAATTATTTGAGACTTGAGAATTCGTTTCCTAGGAATGTTCTAGTTTCTTTTCCTGTCCTTATCAAATTAACACAGACAACTGTTTTTATTAATGTCAAGTGGTTACTACTAACTTAGTTAAGCTTAGTTAAGAGGTATTTAAAGTTTCCTTATAAATTAAAACTTTAAGAATCAATACTTTTCATTCAAAGGCTATAGACTTTCTTTTGCAAGAACTAGTACTTGATTCAAATTAGAGTTCAAGTGTCGAGTGGGATGTTGCTGCTTTATGTCTATATCTGATATAGCTAATGGTAGTGACCTTTCAACTCATCATACAGTGTAAAGTTAAAACTAAGTTTGATGTCTTTCCTTAAAATAGCACTGTCTCTCTCTGTACTCAAGGGACTTACAAACAAATGAGACTACTGTTTTAAGAAATACTAGTAAGTCACTTTTCTAAGTATGGAATGGCATTGGTTAAAAGAGGAGCTGTCAATCTTATTTCCAATTAGCTTAAGCCCTGTAAACATTCACTGAAGGCCCTGCAAAATCTGCTTAAATTCAGATGCTGTTTGCCATTTGCCAGCTGGTAGTTCCTGTCTGGAGATTTAGCAACAGATATCTGTGGGATGGAAAAAAGCTGATTAGAGGTGAATAATGAAGAGAGACCAAATCCCTGTTAGCCAGGACTGAAAGCAGAATCTAACAAATGACCCCGTGTTATATTTAATAGCACCCAGTTAGGCAAAAAACAGCATGCAGTAGACCCTGCTTCATATGAAAGACAGTGCAGAACTGTGTATACCCTGCTGCTTATAGCTTCCTGCAGATTCAGTGGCTTTTTAAAGTAGGCAGAACCCTTGTACTTCAATGAACTGCTACAGAAATATTTCATTTGTGGAGTTATATCAAAGAGCAATGGTCTGGATTTTCATACAACAGATATGGTTTTTGAATTTCACAATAATAAAGTAGTTACCCTCCAGAATTGGAGAAAGAGTGTTTAACTTATATAAACATGCCAGAACAAAAAGTATTAAAAAGGTGAATCTTTATATTTGGATGAGGCACTTAGTTCCATGGTCAAGTTGACTGAATAGGGCTGGGTGCTAGGTTGGACTGGATGATCTTGGAGGTCTCTTCCAACCTGGTTGATTCTATGATTCTATGACTTGCAGCCCAGAGAGCCAGTTGTATCCTGGACTGCATCAAGAGAAGCATGGCCAGCAGGTCAAGGGAGGTGATTCTCTCCATCTGCTCCACCTTGGTGAGACTCCACTGTGAGTAGCATACAGTTCTGGAGCCCCTATTACATGAAGGATATGGATGTGCTGGAATGTGTCCAGAGAAGGGCCATGAGGATGATCAGAATGTTGGAGCACCTCTCCTATGGAGACAGTCTGAGACTTGGAGCTATTCAGTCTGGAAAGGAGAAGGCTCTGAGGAGACCTTATTGTGGCCTTCCAGTATCTTAAGGGGACCTACAAAAAAGCTGGTGATTGTATTAGGGGGAATGGAGCAAAACTAGATATGGGTAAATTGGGATTGTATATTAGGAAGAAGTTCTTCACCATAAGGGTGGTGAGACACTGGAACAGATTGCCCAGGGAGGTGGTGGAAGCCCCATCCCTGGAAGTATTTAAAGCCAGGCTGGATGGGGCTCTGAGCAACCTGATCTAGTGTGAAGTGTCCCTGCCCATGGTAAGGGGGTGGTGCTAGATGATCCTTGAAGTCCCTTCCAGCCCTGACAATTCTGTATTTCTATATTTCCTCTCATATTCAACACACTGTCTGTAAAAGAAGTCACTCAGGCATGTGCCAGCCTCTCCGTTTCTGTATTTGAGAATAAATTAAAACCTTGTTCAAGGCAGTAGAATCTCACTAACTATAGTGAGCCTTGTGTCAGAACTGTTTTGCTTTTGTTATAACAAATTCCTCTACCCATTCTCTCAGAACAGCTTCCCTAGATGTGAAAAAACCCCCATCAACCATTCTTTGAGATGTGTGTTCTTGTTGACATGTTCCACTCTGGGAAGCTGAGTAATAAAAATAGGATTCAAGTTACCCCATCTCAGTAAGTATTGTTAGCCCATCTCAGTAAGTATTTATGCTGTCCTATCTCAGTAAGTATTTAGACCTCTCTGCTCAGGATGGGTTTTTAAAACTTCAATGTCACATTTGTTTTGCTATTTCAAGATTTGTGGCTGTCTTTTCTGTAGCTGTGCATCTTCAAAGCAAAATAATTCTCTAGTCTGGTAAAAAAAAAAATCCCTAATTTTTTCTTTTCCTGGGGATTGAAAAGGATGAAAGAAGAGGCTTACTATTGTAGTCTGTCTTGCTAAGATAAATAACAAAATGAAATATCATCTTGCTTTCTAATTCTCTTGTCTAGACACTTTGTATACTGGGCAATTCTAAATTATGAGACTAGAGTTCCACTGAGTGTTCTGCTGACATCATAAGCCACACAACCGAAGCTCAAGTGGTTTATGTTGTCATTAGAATCCCAAGACAGAGTTGTGCAAAACTACATAATTCACAGCGTGTATGTTTGTTTTATGTAATAAGACAGAGTCTGGGTTCCTGGTTCAGTTCTTTCTTATTCCCATCGAGGCCATCCTTCCGTTTCCCTCAAGCAGCTTCCTGACAGCACAACTGAAGCAGCAGTTTGTTATAAAATAAAAGGTATGTTTGTAATTGGCAGATTCTTTTATTGAAAGAAAAGAATAAGCATTTGTTAAGAGGGAAATATAGGAGTGAGTATGTCAGTGGAGATAGAGAAGATGAATTCAGGGTCGAAACACTATTCATCAAAACTGGATCAACACAGGGGTTACTGAAGCAGGAGAGCATAACAACTGGGAAGAAACAAGCCTTCTGGGTGAAAATATAGGCAAAACTGGTCTGAAGAGTATCCTTTTTAACAGATTTAAATTATTTGACATGGTATTTTTTTCTATTCACCAACCAGTGGATTTGGGAAGAAAAACATTCCAATTTGGGGGTTGTCAATACAAACTCTTATTAAGGTTTTAAATATTTAAAGTGAAAAGCCATGATTTTTTTTTTTTTAATTTGTGAGCTGACATTAGAAAGACCAATTCTTCTGAGGTGTCCTCAGACCCAAATTTCTCTATGACAAGAGCTTCAGAGAAGGGTGACGAAGCTGGAGAAAGGCCTGGAACACAAACCCTATGAGGAGAGGCTGAGGGAGCTGGGGTTGTTTAGCCTGGAGAAGAGGAGGCTCAGGGGTGACCTCATTGCTGTCTACAACTACCTGAAGGGAGGTTGTAGCCAGGTGAGTGTTGATCTCTTCTCCCTGACAGCCAGCAATAGAACAAGGGGACACAGTCTCAAGTTGTGCTGGGGAAAGTACAGGCTGGATCTTAGGAGAAAGTTCTTGCCAGAGAGAGTGATTGGCATTGGAATGGGCTGCCCAGGGAGGTGGTGGAGTCACGGTTTCTGGAGGTGTTCAAGCAAAGCCTGGCTGAGGCACTTAGTGCCATGGTCTAGTTGACTGGCTAGGGCTGGGTGCTAGGTTGGACTGGATGATCTTGGAGTTCTCTTCCAATCTGGTTGATTCTATTCTATTCTATTCTATTCTATTCTATTCTATTCTATTCTATTCTATTCTATTCTATTCTATTCTATTCTATTCTATTCTATTCTATTCTATTCTATTCTATTCTATGTTAATACCGAGAGAAAATGCTGATTGGAGCTTATAAGGGAACTGAAAGTCTGGAGAATTTGAAATACTTTTTTCCCCTCTGCATAAAATCCAATTGCCACAACTCCATGGCATTAGCTAATGAAACAGTTACTTTCTGAATCTTGGATATGCTTCTTTGGGATTTTTCAGCAAGGAAGAGAAAGCTTCTGAAAATATGAAGCAATCAATAGACAAGCTGGTATATGCACACACAGGTGTTAAGATAGGCTTCTTAGATGGCCACCTAGTACACTTAAGAGGTTCAGTGAATAATGCATTGCAAATCTCCTATGATCTCACCCTAACAAAAGATAATTTAAATTTAAATATGAAGCAACAGTGTAGCTCATAGCGTTATAGAGACTGCCTCAGTAAATTAGACTGTTTTTAGAAAGTAAGTGGAGATTTTGTGCTTTCAAACATGTAGACCACGATAAGAACCCTTTAGAATTCCTTCTTTTAAAGGAAGAATATCAGCAAACACCTAACAGAACAATTTAAAAGATGTCAAAAAAAAGCCTGGCTGAGGCACTTAGTGCCATGGTCTAGTTGATTGGACAGGGCTGGGTGCTAGGTTGGACTTCGTGATCTTGGAGGTCTCTTCCAACCTGGTTGATTCTACAATTCTATGAGTTTACAGCTCTGAAATGACACTTTTTTGTTTGTTTTTCAGTTTCCATTTTGAAAAAGAGTTTGTGGCTGATACTACAGAATCTTCTTTAGTTAAAGTATTGTGCTTAGATTCTCATTGTGAAATTCATGGCTTCCACTCTCAGCTGTGATATGACACAAAGAAAAGATCAGCAGAGAAAAAAAGGAAGAGTCTTTTTCACAAAATGGCACCAGAGGATCTTTCTTCAGGGAAAATTTAAAATAGATGTGTTTACTTCTGATATGCTCACGTCTGATAATGGTAAGTAGATTAAGTATATACAGAAAATCTTTTATGCCTGCTTCCTTTGAGTGAAGGGCATTATGTTTGTAAATCAAAGTCTAAATGCTGGCAAAGGGAGAAAGCTGCATAATCCTATTGAAAGGTTTAGATTTTTAAACAGCCTTTTAAAATAACTGTAACTTGACCACTCCTTCAGTTCAGCTTCAGGAACAGACAAATGAGGACATGCTTCCCAATAACAAATCAGTCACAGCTCCTATTAAGTACCTTAAAAAAATTCTTTCCTAAATTTTGAAATCAAAGGAATTTTACAAACCACAGTGTATGTTTATAAGAAGCAAACCTTCTCTGAGTTTTATAAAACTCTAAATTCAACATATAGCTCAAGTAAGCCTTCAGTCTTAAATTTATAGTTAGAGTAAAATAAATGTAATTTTTTTCCCCAAGCAGAAGAATGTGCATAGCTTTCTATAAAGTAGCACTGCAGATAAAGAGTGGACACAGTTTGAGGTCATACAGTAAGTTAAGCTCAAACATTCTGAGCACAGAGAATATATTGCACTTGGAAATATTGCTACACCTAGGCGTAGGGGTTTTTTGTGTTTCATTGTTTCCTTTTTCTTTCTCCTATAATGGCTAAGATTTGCTCAGATTTGAACTCTGGGAAAAAACCCTGCACTAGATTGCACAGTGTCTCATGGTAATATGCATCCTCCAGTCCCAAAATAAGAAAAAACATATGCTACGGACTAATACTACTGGAATTATGAGCTTAAGAAATAAAAATGAGTATAGTATTTCTTTTTTTAGATTCTCAATTTCGCAATCGTTTTAGAAGCTACTAAGTAGTAATGTATCAACACCTGTAGGGAGAAGAGATTAAAGAACTCTTGGGATCCAGGAGTGTAGAGGCATGAACTGAGAACAGAAAGAGCAGAAATAGAGAGGGCAGAGGAGAAGAGCAACAATATTAGAGGAGGAGAGCAAAAAGCAGAGCTCCTTGAGTGAGACTGGTGCTCGAAAAGAAGGAATTGATTGTGCAGACTAAGATTTGGTGAGAAACCAGTTCTAACTAGGAAAATATTTGGAACAAGGAAGAAATGCAGCCGCAAGTTAGAAGCAGTTAGGATGTGTGCAGTAAATTGGAAGAGAAGAGATTGGATGTTCCAGATTTTCTGCTCAAAAAAATCCGAGTTTTTAACCAAGAGGCTGAAATAGGAAAACTGAGACCTTCAAAGTTAAAATACATGATGATGAAGACCACCTCTAGGAAAACAGATGGTGCTTTGGTAGGGGGAATTTGGACAGAACAGAACAGAACATAAAATATCAAACAGAAAGATTTAGACCCAGTAGAGCACATTCCATTTGAAAACTAAAATGTAATCCAGTCAACTTTTAATCTGTAAGATCCAGTGTCAAATTTGTCTCAGAACTACAAGATACAGGTCTGTTTTGGTAAGCCTGCTGAAGCTATACAGGCTGGAGTCAGATGTCACCTTTATACAAGACAATCTTAAATGTTTTCACATGATAAAGGTTGTAGTCAGTAATTTAAATGTGACATAAGAAAATAATTGGAAGTAATCTTCCTGACAGAAAAAAACCCAAGGCTTATCCATTTCAAAGTTAGCTTTGAGTTTAATAAAGGTGTTTTCCTAGCAGCTGCTTTACACCAGCTTCCTGAAATATTGTTGTCTAAGAAACTTCTGATAACTAGAAATAGATGGATACTGTGCTCAGAATGGGGCAGCAATAAATCACTGGTGACAATAAAAAGGTTGAAAAGCGAGAAGATGACAGGAGTATTTTCATTCATTTTGGTTGTAGGCATCCCTGGGATTTATGCAGTTATAACATAAACAGGCAAGCTCTTTCCTTTACAAATTGTTCTGAATTTTACAGGCAAGTTCTAAAAGCCTCTGCTCAGCATTCCTTTTCAAGTCTAATTCACAGAACTGTCATTTGTAAAGTTACAGTCCACACCAGAAATCATTTTGAGCTGTGTATGGGATGGATTGTTACCTCATTCTAAATAGACTGGAATCCAAATTTGCATCCTACATCAGCTTGTACATGAGAAATGAAATGGTGTTATTTTCCACGGCGTATCACTCAGTTTAGCGTGAAATGGAGATTGAATTAGTGGGTGCAAACCAGTTTTTAGTGAGCGTTTACAACTCTAACCTTAACACACTGCTAGGTGACAGTGATTACTGTAGTTTTGACAATCACACAAGAAATAGCAAGGCAGGACACTAATCCAGATCCAGATTAAATATTCATTTAATGTGTATAATGATTAAAAAAAAAAAAGTATCATTTCTATTAAATCAGATTATCAGATTCTAAAAATCAGATGTACCTTGCTTCCTGATCTGAAATAACACAATTACTGAAACTTAAATGTGACAAAAAACTTTTAGATCTTGTTATGCAATCAAAATCTCCCACAGGAGCTTTACAAAAGGAAAAGACAAGTATTTGGTGGCTGAGGCAATAAGCAGAGAGGAGAGCTGTATCCTTAGCAACACTGTCGGTAGATAAACACTTAACAGAGCCAAGTCCTGAAACACATTTTCAGACAACCTGACACTTGGTCTTAAACCTGCTGAAGTGAATTTCCACTCCATTAGACTTAACTACATTTCTCTTTGATACAATGGTGTCACCTATCTCTGTGGCAGTGAACAGTTTTGATAGTGGCTGGAGAAGCTAAGCTCCCCAGTTTTTCAGTGTGTGCTACACAACCACATCCCCTAAAGCCAAGATGTCTGAGCAGCTTATGATGGTACATATACATGGATCAGCTGTAATCCCAAGGTGAAGCCCTGCGGCAGTTCTGACCCATGCCATGCTGAATCACTCTGAGCTTAGACGTTTTGTGGTTTTTAACACCTATAGCTATTCCATGGTGACTGGGTTTGGTTTTGCAACAAAGGAAACTAAAAAGGCAAAGAAGGAATCCTCCTTTCTCATGTGCAATTGTAAAACAATACTGTAAGAGCATTTGCATGAAAACACACAAAAATAAGCTCAGTATTTCTTTTGAGGCAGCATACTTCTGAACACAAAAGTTCCTAGGCTGCTTTATTGGATACCAGATACTCTTGGAAAATAAATGTGGTAGGAAGTAAGAATCAAGAAAAAGAACAGGTATTTTTAAAAACAGCCAGCCAGTAAAGTCAAATCAAATTATGATTACATTGAAGAACGAGAAAGACTCACAGCTAAAGAAAGCTGAATTTAAACCCTACTATTAATAGACACTTTTTTGCCTCAAGCAAAACCCAGGACACCTTCAAACACACATTGGTGTTTAAATCTGAGTTTGAGGCCATAAACACTAGTAATATAACAAAATAAAAGAAAGACCCATGTAATAACATCACTTCTAATATGTTTTCTGTATTGTGACAGTTTGAGCACTAGCCTAACAAATCCTTGTGCTTCTTTCATTTTTCCCTTTCTAGTTTTATTTTTTCTCCACCCTATGGGTTGTGGATGCTCCTTACCTATTCGGTGTTCAGCTGTTTCTGAATTTGCTTCTATTAAGGCAGCAGAATTTAGGATTAATTCTTAGAATCTTCCTATGCTCTGAATATGTAATACAGAAATTTCATAGTCAAACTACGTGCATGACAAAGTATCTAAATAAGTACATTGATTAAAAAGTCTTTTTTTTTTTCCCCCTTGGAGAAGTCATAAAAAAAGAAAATAAAGAATCTCAGCAAGCAAATCCCAAACAATTCTCCTATCCCCATTCCTTACTTCAGGAAAGCATCCAGGGAGCCTTGTTATACAATGGATTTTGAAAATTATTAATGTTGTCTTTTAATTTCTATGCATTTTGTACTTTACATCTCACTAAAACATTTCTAAAACTAAAGTTTAATTTACCCCAGGAGAGACACTGCTGCAAAAGCCTTAATGAGTATCTGTGGAAACATTACCAATTAGTTCTTGGTACAAAGTAAATAGTTTGAATTATGCAGTTGTAAATGAAAAACAAAAACCACCACCAACAACAGAACTTTTGCATAGTTATAGACCACTTCATTAGAAAGCTCTTGTAAATATGTATCAGACCACATTTAACTACCTTTACAGTAACTTTTTTTCCCAAGTAGAGCATAGATAGAATCTCTGATGAAATCTTGTTCAAATTCACACTGAAAGAGGGAGAAAATTCATGTTAGCTTCGTAAAAGATGATAAAAATGAGTTTGAATCAAGCATTATAAAGTTGCCTACCAAAGGTGGTAGGTAATACTTCTCCTTTTAATCTCCAAACTCTGCAAAGGGGAGCAGGAAAAGAAAACATGAAGCAAAAGTATATAAATTAATTGCTCCACAGATAACACATACACAGAATGGGAGGCTGAAAAGGCTGATTACCATGAGTATGCTTGCTTTCACATGAACCCAGACACCTTACTCCTTCAGGTGCTTTTAAACATGGTGAAGGTGAGAGGAAACAGTCTGTGAATACTGCTGTTGTTTCCAGCTAGGAGCAGCAATACACCTGCTCACACCACTCAGCAAAACATTGGTATGATAGTACAGATAACGCTTCAGAAAATTGTGATGGCTATCAGTTATTACTTTTACTGTCAGGGTCATACAGTTGTGATGTGCAGCTGTAAATAGGGACTGAACTAAAAGTTCTGGCTGCTCCGTATTGGATATTAACAGAAAATTCCATTGGACTAGAATATGATTTTTTCTGCTCTCTGAATTTATGGGCATGAACAAGATTAATGAACAAATTCTGAGTAAATAGGCTGTGTGGCTCCTGATGAAACAGTTTACCAGAGAAATTAGCTATTTTATGTATTAATACCTTAATCTCCTTGCTTCCCTGTGGTACATGCAAGTATCAAACTTGTCTTTCACTATGGCAAGGTTTAGATTAGCTAAAAATGAAATAGACCCTTAGGCATCAGTGCTTGGAAATACTGTCTCTACTCAATCTAGTTTTGTTAAGCAGACCCTTGCTCAGATTCATTCCTCAGCACACAACATTTATACTGCTAAGCCTGCAAAGAACCATGTCTAGTTAAATGACATTTACAAGTGCTTTGAATTTTTTTTGTATATGGCTCATGTTTGCTCAGGGACAGAAGTAGAAAGCTTCTGATTTTTCAAACTTTAATGCATAGAAAACTTTAAGCATGTAAAAAAGAAACTTCAGTGTTTTTACTTGAAAAACTTATTTCCCAAACTTATTTCTTCAATGATAAACAAGAAAACTGGCTGGAGAGCTGGGCCCAAAGAGTGGTGGTGAATGGTGCTATATCCAGTTGGCAGCCAGTCGCTAGTGATACCCCCCAGGGATCAGTGCCGGGTCTGGTCCTGTTCAATATCTTTATTGATGGTTTGACTGGGGGATTGAGTCCAGCATCAGTAAGTTTGCAGATGACACCAAGCTAGGAGCAGGTGTTGATCTGTTGGAGGGTAGGAGAGCCCTGCAGAGGGACCTGGACAGGCTGGATGGGTGAGCAGAGGCCAATGAGATGAGATTTAACAAGGCCAAGTGCAGGGTTCTACACTTTGGCCACAGCAACCCCAAGCAGCACTACAGGCTGGGGACAGAGTGGCTGGAGAGCAGGGGAGAAAGGGACCTGGGGGTACTGATTGACAGGCAACTGAATGTGAGCCAGCAGTGTGCCCAGGTGGCCAAGAGAGCCAATGACATCCTGGCCTGTATGAGGAACAGTGTGGCCAGTAAGACAAGGGAGGTTATTCTTCCCATGTATTCAGCACTGGTCAGGCCACACCTTGAGTACTGTGTCCAGTTCTGGGCTCCTCAATTCAAGAGAGATGTTGAGGTGCTGGAATGTGTCCAGAGAAGGGCGACAAAGCTGGTGAGGGGCCTGGAACACAAACCCTATGAGGAGAGGCTGAGGGAGCTAGGAGTGTTTAGCTTAGAGGAGGCTCAGGGGTGACCTCATTGCTGTCTACAGCTACCTGAAGGGAGGTTGTAGCCAGGTGGAGGTTGGTCTCTTCTCCCAGGCAACCAGCAACAGAACAAGGGGACACAGTCTCAAGTTTTGCCAGGGTGTGTGTGTGTGTCATATAGGCTGGATGTTAGGAGGAAGTTGTTGCCAGAGAGAGTGATTGGCATTGGAATGGGCTGCCCAGGGAGGTGGTGGAGTCACCGTCCCTGGAGGTGCTCAAGAAAAGCCTGGCTGAGGCACTCAGTGCCATGGTCTAGTTGACTGGCTAGGGCTGGGTGCTAGGTTGGACTGGATGATCTTGGAGGTCTCTTCCAACCTGGTTGATTCTATGATTCTGTGAAGTGGAGGGGACCAATCTCCTTTTGTTGGTCAGTAGTAATAAGACAACTAGCAATGGATACAAACTGGAACAGAGCAGGTGTCAGCTCAATAAGAGGAGAAAATTCTTTCCAGTGAGGGTGACAGAGCCCTGGAGCAGGCTGCCCAGAGAGATTGTGGAGTTGTCTTCTCTGGAGACATTGCAAACCCACATTTATGCATTCTCCATTTGGACTACCCTAGAGTATCCTGCTTTGGCAGAGGGGCTGGACTCCATGATCTCTGGAGGTCCCTTCCAACCTCTGAAGTCCTGTGATTCTGTGGGATTCTGTGACTTGGAATTTAGCCTTTAATTCTATCCATGTTAATTAATTTTCTGTGTCTAGAAGCATCTGAGTCATATATTTCAGTGTTACAGGATAATCTATTTTGGTTTAAGAGCCGTCACAACACTTAAAACTGACTTCATCCACACGTTCTGGTGTTCTACCAACCTTTGTATTGGCACCAAGAACTACCAGGCAGTCATATGAAGTGGAATTTGGAAAAGCACTGCGTGTTCATAATTCCAGATGAAGTGAAAGGAACATGCAGATCTTTCACACTCATAAAATTCAGCACAGAGGAGCACTTATAATAGCTAATGGCTGTGAGGATGGAAAGGAACAGCACTGTCATTCTGACCCTACAACTTCATGTTTAGAGCCAGAGGTGAGCAGGAAATATGTTTTCCCTGTTCCGTATCACTGATATTTCAAAATATTTCTTGCTTTCCATTAGGGTAAATGTTAAGACTCTGGCAGGGGGATGTTGTTTTGAGAGTGAAAGGGGCAAATCAGTCAGCTTGTATGTTCAGCAGAGCTGAGGGAACCAGCGTCCTGCCACTTCTCTGCTTGGATTGGAGAAGAAATAAGAATACAGTCTCTCCTCTCCTACATAAATGTTCCTAGAACAGATAGATGCTGAGAGAAAATAATCCAGTCTTGTCTCACATATAACATCTCTCCCTTTTCCAGATTTCCATCTTGAACTTCTGAAGGATTTTACTGAATGAAAAGCTTTATTTAGAGACATAATACTCTTGAAGTATAACTAAAAAAAAAAAATAAAAAAAAAATTGACCTTTTCTTTTAAACTAGGCATTTATTATTTACTGAAAACATTTACACTTTCTCAGATGCCATTTTTGTTTCCTTAAAGCGCCTCATTTTCTAAGGGTTAAATCCCAAACTTCAGTCGTATTTATGTCAGCTTTCTCCTTATTGCTGTCATATTGTTTAGATGTATACATCTCTATAATAATGAACTAGAATCACCTAGACTGTCAACTCTTACCCTATAGGATCAGCAAGGTTAAGTCACCTTGTCTAAGATTACTGAAATATAGATAAAACCAAAGGCATTTCTAGCACTTACTCTTCCATGAAACAGCTATAGTAGGTACAAACTGAAATGACCAGCATACCTAAGGTATGCTGACAACATTTAGAGTATGTTGTTTTAATAAGATGCTCAGACAGTGAAACCACACATTTCAGTGGTGTCTTCGTGTTCCAGGGTACTCCAAATTCCTACTCCTTTCTTCTCCCCCCCCACCCCTGCAGCGGTTTGAATGGAAGAAGGCACAAAAACTGCTTTTCTGTCCCCAGCCCTGCAGGCTTGAAGCGCCTGCAGGCGCTGGAGTTGGGCTGGTGGTTGGCTGGGTTTTCTCACCCACTATAAAATGGTAAATGGACACTTTGTCTAGAAAAGCTTAAATAGAGCAAGGGAGAATGGGAAAAGGTCCCACCTTGAGAGTTCCCATCTTGAGAGTTCTCTGCCTTGAAAGAGCTCCCGCCTTGATAGAGCATCTGACAGGACAGATTCCTGCCCTGACAGAATTGCTGTTTTGGACCATCCCACTTTTGGACAGCTCCTATCTTTTTGTACGCCTCTTGGTTTTACCCCATCCTGGCCTTTGGATGGTTCTCGCCACTTTTGCACCCTTCTGTGCAGGCTTGCAGGCTTGGCAAGCCCTGGGGTCCTTTGAGAGAGCTGCTGGCAGCATCTCGGACCATATCAGCAGCCAACTTCCTGACTGCACTGTTTGAGCTCTCCCCTGCCACTGTGAAGGCAGCATCATTCCACAATCATCCCATTCATGGAAGAAGTGCTCAAGACATTTCTGAGTTTGGCAGCTCTGTCACTTGCCTTGGGCTTCTGCTGTATGGATCTATACTATTGGATATTGCCTGCAGCATCAAGAAGGCTGCTTCTGCAGAGGAACCCAGCAAGGAATCACTGTCAAATACCTATCTCACCTCCATGAATAAGACCCGCTGTTCCCTTAATCTTCTGCTCAGCCTGATTGATAGCGGGGTAAAGCTGTGCTTATAGCTTAGCCCTTGCAATTTTCTGGCTTCCTAAATCTCTATACTTATCTATAACATCCTTTTTTTTTAATTTTTTTAAGATATTCCCAATTGAACTGAATCTGTAAATAAACCTAAACTAACCAGTTTGTATATAGTTTGGGGGCAGGATTCCAGGAAAATAAAATAATTGTGTTTTTATAATTCCTGGCTCATTCACATCAGTTCCTTGCCTCCATGACACTTTGCTCTTGAAAATAGTATCAGAATTGTCAGGTCATTTTGAACCTCTACTGGCCTTGATATGTCAGCCATATTGTGTTCATATGAAGCTTTTGCTAATTTTTAAGTGAAAAGAAAGTAACATTGTAGTCACCTGTGGAGTTTTTTTCCTAGTTGTTATCCTGTGTACAGTCAACTTCTGAGAAGCTCATATGGCTATGGAAAAGGTAGCGTTCCAGAGATTCTGCTTCTCTGAAAATAAATTTCACTTAGTATAATTTCTGTGCTGAACCATACGCTGAGTCAGCAAAATGGAATTGGATTCAATTAGACTGACAGCAGTTATTTCAGCAAACTTTATTTGGTTTAGGAAACTCTGAACGCCTACACTTTTTTTTCCCCGTGAAGTTTTAGAAGTGAAGTTTTACAAGGCAAACAGTGATAACCCTACTAAATCTGAGCACGTCACCACTCACCCTACAAGAAGGGCCTGATGTATCTAGATAATTCTTTTAGCTGTTTCTGTTTCTTGATCTTCCCATTATCACACCTGAAAAGTCCACAGCTTGAGTCCAAAATAAACTGCCATCACCGTACAGTTGCAGAATAAAGTATTTTCTTAGCAGTACTTTAGATGACTGTGTCGAGGCATTTTCCCCCTCCTCCCTTTAATTTGGCATTGGTCCAAATAGTCAAGACTTGCAGGTGTTGAGCTTTAGCTGTAAACCATTTGATCTGCCCACCCATAATGAACTCCCCTGGAAATATACAGCTATTGCAGCAATTCTACAGCTCGTTATTGAGCTTAACAGCCACCCTTAGTCATCTCATGATCCCAAAGCCAAGAAAGGAATCCTGTCACATCCTGATTACCTTACAGCACCTATTGTAAATTAAATAGCCCCTGGTTTTTGTTTGTTCTATTGTTTCAAACTCATGGCTCTATTATAATATCACTGAAACTAATTTGAACTAGATATCTGTACTCAATTGAGTCATTTGTGGAAATGTTGGAAAGTGGATTTGTTAAAACAAAAGAATCTCACATTTGTTGATTCACATCAAAATTGTAATTTAACAAGCAGGATGTGCTGCACAGTTGGGTCCCTTTGCATGTGTCAGCCTACACCTGAGTCTGTGAGCAACAGAGCACAGAAACAGGTTGGAATTAGTAATTGTGACCTTCAATCACAAACGCAATAGGTATGTGATGTTACTCTGACAATTATCAGTGCAGGCATGTAACACTTGGTTGGTCCAGGCAGGTGGCACAAAAATAAACAAGACTTCTTCCTTAGGCTTAAGTTTGCATCTCTCATTGCTTCTCTCAGTTCATGCAGACTGTGGCTTCTCTTCCTTTAGTGTTTTGTTCTGCAAGTAAGACTTTTTTTTTTTTTTCCCCCATTTTGACTTAATGGTGACTAGATAAGAATAGTTACTCCTCTGTGATACTTTGTATTCTCACCTACAATTCCTTAGCCTGAACTTTACCTTGGTGAGCCTCTTTTACTTGTAAGAAATGACAACTTGTCTTGATTCTGAGACTAGGAAGCAAGGCTGAGCTTCATGTCTTGTATGGAATGAACGTTGTTCAGACACCATGCAAACTACTGAAGTTGAGCAGAAAATGCAGACAGGAGCTGCAAGATTATGTAAAGGATTTTCATATTTTGCCAAATCATAGAATCAACCAGGTTGGAAGAGACCTCCAAGATCATCCAGTCCAACCTATCACCCAGCCCTATCCAGTCAACTAGACCATGGCACTAAGTGCCTCATCCAGTCTTTTCTTGAAGACCTCCAGGGTTGGTGCCTCCACCACCTCCCTGGGCAGCCCATTCCAATGACAAATCACTCTCCCTATGAAGAGCTTCCTCCTAACATCCAGCCTATACTTCCCCTGGCACAACTTGAGACTGTGACCCCTTGTTCTGTTGACCTTATCTACATCACTTTGAATTTACTATATCATGTTCATATCTTTGGATATTTACTTACTGCAAACAATTAGCTAATTATTATAGACCACAGTAATATGCAATTTTGACCTAAAAGATCTGTGGAATGCTTTCTACTCTTAAATGTTGAAGAGCAGTTTTTTTCTTCTTTGCAACATATCTAACGAATCTGTCAAAAAACAATAGTAAGGGATTTGGTAAATGACAATTAAGCAATCAGAAGCAATGCACATTACTATTATTTTTTAAAATCTAAACCAGGAAAAGTATCTTCCTCTCCAGTAAGACCCATGCAATGTTTCACATCTCTTTAAAATGCTCAATGAATGGGGAATATTTTTCTTTTATAAGCAGACATTTAGAAAGCTTCTCTCTGAAGTGTTAATATATTATTACAGTAATCTAGTTGTATAAAATACATATAAAAACATCTGAATGGTAGAAGGAGCTTATTTACCCACACACCCATGAAATGTAAGGTCCATAGGTTTAGCTTTTAATAATTAACATCACATGTGGCAAGCTGATCTGTTCACACACACATGCTCATTTTTTTAAATCACTGTGGCGGTTTGGGTGCCGTATCCCCCCTCCCCCCCCCCACTTTAGAAATCACCCAGACTAGACTCAGCCGACTCGGGAAATATGAATGAAGCTGGCACAATATACAAGCAGATATTTACAGTATGTACAGTTATATACAGATACCTGAGTCCCCAGGAGGGGCTCTAAACTGCCTCTTCACCTTCCCCCTACCCCTCTCAACCTTACCCCAGTCCCGAGGAAGAATAGAAGTTCGGCCAGGGGGTTAGGAAGTAAAGTGGATTAGCCCAAAATGGAGGGTGGGGTTAGAGAGATGCAGCTCAGCCAGCAGCCCAAGCAAGAGTGGTGCCGAGTGTCTTAGCTATGTTTTGACTTATGTTTTTATACATCTCAGCAATCCTATGAGGGAAGTAGACATCACTATTGTTTTCTTTCCACAGCCTGTAATCTAGTTCTTCTCATCAGAACATTCTAGCCTGCTTCAAACTTGCACAATCACTTTCCAGTGGTTAGAGTGGGAAATATAATTTCAGTCTTTTTTAAATGGAGACCTTTCCCCCATTTTCTATATATAGGCAGACTACAAGATACAACTCATTTAATATTAATAAATTAAAAATGTAGGTGACTTGAAAGATCAGATAAATTCACTGGATCAATGGAGAGTGAAAGGCGTTTTGAAAACTTTCTAAGTACTTATTTCCCACATGTTTCTCAATTGGAAAGTCTGTTTACTGTCTACAGAATCACAAACAGAAAATTGCAGTGAAAGCATCACTGCTCTATCAAAAGAAGAAACTCCCCCAGACTGAAAAATAAACAGTTCTCCCCTCCTTGCCCTGGAGCTTTTTAAACTTCCCTAACCAATCTGGCGAACAAATGCTTTTTGTTGGAAGATTCAGATGAGCTGAACTGAGGCATCTCTGGTTCTTTATCTGCAGGCCAAACCCTGCATTGATATTCATAGTATTTTAAAGGTCAAAAACAAGCAGGGGAAAAGTAAAAAAATATTTCATAACTTGTTTACATATGAGAGAGAAAACAGGAATGGAAAGGCAGCACAATTTATTTATCTTTACAGGTCACCTGTTTTAATTTGATGTGCTGTATACCATCAAACCCAGAGTTCCTGAGGTTAATAGTCTATCAGTCAGATTGCATTTAAGAATCTTTTAAAATACGGTTTGGGTTAATAAATGAAGTCTGAAATGATTACTTCCTCGCTATATCCACTGTTTGTTTTATTCAGAAGCAAAATGGGAACACTTCATGAATAACAAGTGGTAGCCAGGTGATTAATCAGAAGACCAGCAAGAAGAAACCCAAGGGTTATAAGCTGTAATGTTAAGGTACAGTAGTGAAAGAAGAGCTACAAAAACTTTCAGACATCTAGTTTTGAGGCATACTTAAAGTATGAGAACTACCTCTGCACAAATGACAATTATGTTTATTTTCAAATGATCCTTTTTTTTTTTTTTCCAGGAAAATTTAAACACTTATACCATTAAAATTATGAGGATTTATTTAGAGCATATTTACAAACACTGTATTCATTAGAAGACAGTGTGCTGTGTTAAACAGATTTTATTGCATTCTTCGTATTCTGCCATTGGAAATCAAATTAAGTAATTTAAAAAAAAAATAGTATATTTTGCTTTAAAACTGTAATATGGAAGATGCCTTCCTTTGGGTTATCTGGCAATTTATGCAATGCATCCAGCTGGGGACTGTTGGAAACTCCTCTTTTTTGAGGACCATACCTCCATAGTGAACCATTCCCATACAGTTTTGCTGATGATTGTTGGTTCTTGTACCTGAGTAGTTCTATAAAATAAGACTATAAACTAAAGCAGCAACAGGTACCCTGCTCTCCCTTCCCCTTTTGCATTATGTAGTCACTACTAATTATTGTTTTAAATGACAAGAAGTTTTGAGTGAAGGCTTAAAATCTGCAGAAACAAGCTGGCTGAACTTGGTGGACATAGAAAGGACACACTGTATTTCATACCGTGTGATAGATACCATGGCTTATCTGCCACAAAGTACATTTGCTCTGTCAAATATTAATGGAGTAGTCTCTTCCTACTTTGGCATCTCCTCCCCTCTCTTTCCATCACGCTTTTAAACTAAAAGTTGCTAATGGATCATAAAATTACAGTAGGAGCCTAACAAAATTTCAGGTCTTAGATATCCTACTAAGGAAAGTTTGGAGAGTCAAGGTCAAAGGGGCAATGCATTTCAGCAGTCTAGGAGATCTGGTGCTCTTGAGTTTCAGCAGAGTTGTTAGCAAAGGTTATCACACAGTTATTGTATAATGCTTTTAAATATATGTAGTAGCTAAGCATTAAATGCACTTTTGTAGAAAGAATAAGAAACTCTACTCCAACTACACAGCCAACAGGTATCAACATGCTAGACAAGAGAAGGCTCAGGGGTGACTTCATTGCTGTCTATACCTGAATGGACATTGTAGTCAGGTGGGGGTTGGCCTTTTCTCCCAGGCAACCAGCAATAGAACAAGGGGACACAGTCTCAAGTTGTGCTGGGGGAAGTATAGGCTGGATGTTAGGAGGAAGTTCTTGACAGAGAGAGTGACTGGCATTGGAATGGGCTGCCCAGGGAGGTGGTAGAGTCACTGTCCCTGGAGGTGTTCAAGAAAAGCCTGGCTGAGACACTTAGTGCCATGGTCTAGTTGACTGAATAGGGCTGGACTGGATGATATTGGAGGTATCTTCCAACCTGGTTGATTCTGTGGTTCACCTTGTACTGGGGAACTGAACCCCAGACAAAGACTTTTTAGAATAATTTTCAACATGGTGTAACTTTTGGCATTGACTTCTTAGAATAATTTTCAACATGGTATAACTTTTGGCATTGACTTCTCTTTGCCTAGGGTTTCTTTTTCATTCCAGAATTAGTCTAGACAGTAAACATTCTGAAGGACTGAGTCTTCATTAAATTTATTTAATCAAGTCTTCAGCCAGTTTAAGGGAAAAATAAATCCTGAATGTAATCTATTCCAAGTTGTCAAATGCCCTATTTAGAGCGCCTGTAGACTACCTGAATGGAACTTGTAATAAGGTGGGGGTTGGGTTCTTCTCCCTGGCAACTTGTGACAAGAGGGCATGGCCTAAAGGTGCACTAAGGGAGGTTGAGGTTGGATATTAGGAAGCATGGAAAGGGTTAATTAGACACTGGGGTGGACTGCTCAGGGAGGTGGTGGAGTCACTGCCTCTGGAGGTGTTTAAGGAAAGGTTGGATGTGGCACTCAGTGATATGGTCTAGTCAGTGTGGCAGTGTTAGGTCATAGGCTGGACTTGATGATCTCAGAAGTCTATTCCAGCCTCAATAGTTCTTTGATTCTGTGAAGCAGAGAAAGAAAAGAGGGAAATAAATAAATAGCTAAAAGGAAAGAAAACAAAACCAAACACACAAAAAGTTAAGCTTCAAATAAAAACCCTCACTAGTTGCACTTAAAAATGGAAAAAAAAAAATTCATTCTGATCAAGAAAGAGATATTCAGGGGAAAAAAAAAAGAATACAGCTACAGCATTTTACAGCACAGTAGATGACAAATGTAACTCAGATGTTCTGAGGCTCACTGTTAGAAGAAACAATCCTTACTCTTTGTCACTAGCTGGCTACTGGGAAAGAAAACCTAAAGCACTCAGTCAAACTGGCAGTCTATTTTTCAGTCTGGCACTGCCCACTGCAATAGCCAGTCCTGCGCTCCCTCAGCTGTTCTGCACTGGTCTGGTATGGACATTGTAACTGGGGGAACAAGACCGACTCTGTCTTACTAGCAGACTGAGTTAAATGTTTCTGGAGATACACATCTTGGTAACAAAACCACTAAATGAAGACTTGATAGGTCTGGTGGTACAATGTCTCCAAAGTAATGGTATTGCAAGCATGCAGACTCCTCTCATGCAGAGAAACAAGGTGTCTTGCAGTTTACTGGAACAGTGACTTTTGCTTGTTTCCACTTCATTCTGTTATGCCCATCTGCTGCTGGCTGACTCTTTTTCCTTCTCGGATAAGCAGAGGTAGTGTAGTCAGTGTCAGAATTCACTCTGTCTGTCTGCAGATTTTAGGAATATACTAAATGTGTTCTTTATAGACTGCCTTCACAAATTCTTATCACTCAGAGCATGTAGCTGATATGGAGTTAGCTCATTTCTGTTCATTAATAAACTGAAATTATCCCTAATCCCACTGGATGAGGCACTTAGTGCCATGGTCTAGTTGACTGGCTAGGGCTGGGTGCTAGGTTGGACTGGATGATCTTGGAGGTCTCTTCCAACCTGGCTGATTCTATGATTCCTCTTTGTGCATTACAGTTAACAGCTGCACCTTGCCTTAGCAGCCCTACAATGAGAAGACTTCAAAGACTTCACATTGAAATATTCAGCTCTAAATAGATGTACTGTGCCCCTTTATATGACTTCCCCCCCAGCTCTTCCCCATAGCTTATACTCAGTATGTGCAGCAGATGCTCTCCATCTCATTTCCAATTGAAACAAAGTTAAAAGAGCTGCTCAGTATAAAACTTCCAGTAATATTCAGATGTGTCTGATGGAGTTTCTCCAGAATAACAGAAAGGAGATTAGCCCATGTACCACTAAGGATGTGCAACTGAGAAGTGTCATATTAGTGTGTGAAGTGTTGTGAAGGAAAAACATGGCATAAAACATGGTACTTTTGCACAGATCTGTCAGAAAGCTTCTAACTGTGCTTACTGGAGCTGGCAAGAATTATCAGACCTGCTGTGATGTACCTGGTTAAGCCTTATGCTGCTCATTAGCTTTCTGCATTTACTTTAGGAAGGCATTAAAGACTACGCTTCACTTTCCAGGATAATGTAAGGATTTCACTAAACAAGCTCAGCTTTTGTTATACTCCTGACTTTCCTATAGCTTATCATCATCCTGACAACAAAGCCACAGCTGCAGGCCGTTAGCAGTTTTAAGTCAGCCAGGACAGCTGTCTTGAGTCATCTCACAGCTGTATCCCATGCCATGAGCATCACACCCAGTGTAAAGAGGGAAGCTCCCCAATAGAAGGGGAATTTTTTGCTGATGATTTATGTTTGGGCCTCCTGTTTTGGTTTCCTCACTCCTTCCTACTCTTGAGGACTCTCTTCCTGGATATTTTTACTGATGCATTTTTTTGGGGGCTAAGTATAGTTTTTATATGTTTGCTTTGATGTTGGTGCCACTTCTGCTCTGTTATTATGCTCACTTTTATTTCAACCTATGAGTTTTCTATTTTTGTTCCTGATAGTCCTTCTCTGCTGAGGAGGGGTCACTGAGTGATAGAACTGCTATAGTTTAGGCCCAGATATGGGCTAAATGTAGACACTGATAAAGTAATAAGCCCTGCTTATGGTTTGAAGATATGCTCACACTTGAAAGACAGAGAAGAATGCTTATGTCCCCTCCCTTACCATTTTTTAGGCCAGTTGATGTAATCAGGATGTGAAAGAAAAGTTCTGTTTCTATGATGAGTCCTGATTTACTGCCTTCCACCATATGTAGTATTGCTGTACTATTTGCACAAAGAGGAACCTCTATTTAAGTAAAATGGATACTTTCTGTAAAAAAGAAGCTATTTAATGCAATATTGTGTGACTGAGTAGTGCATTAATCTATGCGGAGGTAATTTGAGGGTATTGGAATTATAATTATTTTAATACAAACTATTCAAATATTTACTTTCTTTTAAAGTTATAACATAAATTTCCCTTGTTTTTAAAGGACGTTAGAATGGACTTCTCTTTTATCCCCTCCATCTTAATGTTTTGTGTTCTCTGTCATACAGCTCTAGTTGAAAAGTCTGGATTGCTTCGTTCTGTAATAACAGAATCTGTATTACAATGTACCTCCTTGTGAAGGTGTCTGAGACTTATGAAGTACTGGGGGATAATAAATGTGAGTCTTCAGTTTCTTGCAGACTGTTTTGGTCTTAAAATCTAACTCTTATGTTTCACAACTATATTGCAGGAATTCAAATGGTTTTGGCCCATAAAGTCTGCTAAATCTTCCTGTCTCTGGGTTCTGCAATCATGTTTACATTTAGTGAGATGCTTTGGTGTTTAAACAGAATATTGTCTCCTGTGATTTCCTCCCTGTGATATATACTTTGTCTCCATATTGCTTTCAAAATTCTAATAAGAACTTCATGAATTTCACAAGTTTGGATGTTCATCTGTCTGCAATTTATATATCTGCATCATCTTTTAACTTCTGTCTTCTCACAGAAGCACTGGCTTCTGGATTTGAGTTTTATAGATGATTTTCAGATCTGTTGCACTTCATAAAAGTACAGCCAGAGTAAGAGATGTTTATGAACTGTTCTCTTTTTCACTAAACGTTTCTGAGTATTCTCACATCGGCATATGAGATCCTGCTCTTTTCTACACTAAAACTCCACCAAAAAAACAACCTGGGAAATGTCAATGCTTAAGAAACAGACAGCAAGAAGAAATGAAGTGTATACATTTCAAACAGCAAGGCTTTATTCTCTTGCATCTTGATTGGGATAGCTGTAACCTCTGTGGTGGAAGATTCAAATTATACCTAGAATATATATCCAAGGCATGTCCTAAATACCCACCTTGCTCCCCCTCCTCCTTCTCCCCAGGTGGAAGAAATGGGAAAGCAGACAAAAGCCTTGGCATCTCTCAGTCTATCACAAAGGCACCAGTTGCTGTCTACAACTACCTGAGGGGTGGTTGTGGCCAGGAGGAGGTTGCTCTCTCCTCTCAGGTGGCCAGTGCCAGAACAAGAGGACACAGCCTCAGGCTGCACCAGGGGAGATTTAGGCTTGAGGTGAGGAGAAAGTTCTTCACTGAGAGAGTCATTGGACACTGGAATGGGCTGCCCGAGGAGGTGGTGGAGTCGCCGTCCCTGGGGCACTTCAAGGCAAGGTTGGACGTGGCACTTGGTGCCATGGTCTAGCCTTGAGAATTGTGGTAAAGGGTTGGAATTGATGATCTGTGAGGTCTCTTCCAACCCTGATGATACTGTGATACTGTGATATTTGGCCTTGTTTTGCAGCCTGCTTTGCCTTTGGCAAACATAGGTCAGGGATGCTAGGCATCTCCCTTTTTTTGGTGAAATAACTTAGGATTGGTTCTAGGGGTGTTTTTTGTCTCTTGCTATTGGTCAAAGATGCTCATCAAAATGCTTAAAAACCTAGCCAACTTGTTTGTTTGCTGCTGCCTTTGTTTTGTCCCATACCTGTTTGCCTTGAGTGCCCTTGCACTGTGCGTAGCATGAAGGGAAGACCTGATCCTACCTGTCTTCCGCACTGAGCCAAGGCACTGAAACAGCTTGTCCTGCGCTGGGGTACAGCTGCCTGCTTGAGCTTAGCTGAGCCCGGATCCATTTGCACTCTGGCTGAGTCTAGCAATGAGTTGTGGCACTGGGACCTGCCGGCCAGCTGCTGCAGCCCAAAGGCCGACTCCTTTGCTATACACAGCACCCAATTGGACTGCTCCAGCCCATAAACCTGGATCCTGCTTCACCCAGGTGGCTGAGTGCTCTGAGAGCCATGGAGGGTTTGCTTCCCGTCCGTGGATCTTCTCAGACAACATGCTCAATCTGAGCTACACAAGCAGCAAAACCCTGCTGCATCATCGCCATGTGACTGGGACTATATTTTTCCTGGTTTATGCTTCTACATGTACCTTTGGATTACAAATATTGGCACTCTGGCCAGTGAATGACTCTCTTTTCTGGAGTTTGTGGAAGTTTATGTTTAACATTTAAGCAGGAGTTTGTGCTGCAAGATTCTCCAGACGTTTGAATTTACTAAAACCTTTCCTAAATGGTTTACCTTTAATCTGACTCTATATAAACCTTGTACAAAAATAGCTTTGCCAAGCGTGTAATAGTCTCTGTGTGTTAATTGTAAAGAAGTTTGGAGAAATTTTCTTTATATGTTTGATGTTTTTTATGTCAGCCTCATTACAATTCACTTCTAACCCAGATTCAAACTCCTCCTTAACACCCTCAAAGATCATCTGGTAACATAGACTGACAGGGTCAGAAGCAGGAGGGACTATGGGATCTCCTTTCGTATGACCTTAAAGGGCTTGATGGACAACTCATCCTGTTTTTTATCCAGCACAGGACTTTGTGAGGAAGTGTCAAACAGTGCATCTTGAACTGTATCTTAAAACATTACCCAAAGCTTTCTTTGTATACAAACTTTCCACCTCAATGTCCTGTCCTACTTCCCCTGATTTTTCATTACATTGTTGTCCCAATAGAATATACATAAGTAAATCTGGGGTTGTTTAGCCTGGAGAAGAGGCGGCTCAGGGCTGACCTCATTGCTGTCTACAACTACCTGAAGGGAAGTTGTAGCCAGGTGGGGGTTGGTCTCTTCTCCCGGACAACCAGCAACAGAACAAGGGGACACAGTCTCAAGTTGTGCCAGGGGAAGTATAGGCTGGATGTTAGGAGGAAGTTCTTCACAGAGAGAGTGATTTGCCATTGGAATAGGCTGCCCAGGGAGGTGGTGGAGTCACCATCCCTGGAGGTGTTCAAGCAAAGCCTGGCTGAGGCACTCAGTGCCATGGTCTCGTTAACTGGCTAGGACTGGGTGCTAGGTTAGACTGGATGATCTTGGAGGTCTCTTCCAACCTGGTTGTTTCTATGATCTACTAATATATGTAGCTATGTGTGTGTATATATATGTTGAATTCCACACAAATATATGCACATTCATTTCTTTCATGTATGCCTCTAAAGCTGTGTTCTCATGCCCTCACTGTTAGTGCTATGGGAAAATTTTGCACTAATGCTCAGTGAGTTTACATTATCAAGAGCTGCAGCTAAAAGAAAATCCCTTGCCTTTTGTATGGAACTCAGGATCTCAAATTTTTTCATTGGATCTTTAAACACAGAAGTGTGCAAGTGTTAATTACTGCCTGGGCTTCTCTCTGCTTACGTTCCCCTTTTGTTTTTTTGTTTTGCCACTTTTTGTATCTTTAAATGTAGCTTAAAATTGCAGACTATCAGAGACATGCTGAGAGAAATGCTTTTACTGACTAACATGTATTAGTCACAGGTAATTTCTTCCTTTAACAGATAGCACAATTGTATATAGGTATTCAACCTCTCCCCCCTACCCTAAATGTCCACCTTCAGTCTCCTCTGAATTAAAAGGCTCTCACTCTTTGTTTTCTTTAGTCTTTCATGTAGAATGAATTGGCATGTGTGGGTTTTTTTTTTCCTAAATGTAGTTTTTTTTTTGAAACTAAACTATCCCTTGGCAGAGCTAAAACAATTAACCTCACAGCCCCATAACAATTTCTGAAGCATAGTTTCTCCTTTGATTAAACTGCTACTGATCCTGTAATCAGAATGGCAACATGCATGTTATAAAGCATTTGAGATGCCTCCTTATCTCAGTGAACGACATCTGCCAATGTAGCTGTTTAATAACTGCAATGAGTATGTGTAGTTGAACTAACAGAAGTATGTTCATAAATCAACTGAAACTTTTGCTGGCTGGGATCAAGTTCGCTGAATATTTATCAAATATTCACCAACATCACAGGTCTGGAATTTCTGTTAGACCTTGTGACTACTGTCAGGGCTCATTAAAAATGAATTCTAGGTTTCTCTGTATGGAATCACTCTGTCCCCTTTAGAATAACAAGGTTATACTCACAAACACAAAGCAGTAAAACTTCATGAGCTTCCTGTTTCCATTATGGTTATAAGATGGTTCTTCCAAGTGTCAGTGCTTTTGTTTATAGTAAAATTTAGTAAGTATGACTTAAATATGTAATTAAGTATAACAGATATTATTATAAAACGTTATAAATAAGTAGTGTTTTACACTCAATGTTTATTTCTAATGGAAGGCATTTTGCTTAATTAAAAATTATGATATCCATTCCTGCATAAAAAGGGTAAAGTACAAGGACCATTTTTCCAATATTACCTAATTATAAGAACACCTGTGCTGAATAAATTTCAGCTAAGTCTATTTGCAGAGTGTTTAACAACCCTTAAAATTCCTCATTTCTTAACAGTAATGGGCCAGCAATGTTTGCATATTAACTTGTGTAAGAAATATACGTTGGCAGAAAGTGCTGAAAATAGAGTGTAAGAAAATACGTATCTAACCAGTGGTGTTTAGCAGGGTGCTTGCTTGAGATCTGTGCCAAAAAGTACACTAAGTATCAGTGGATATTCTGGGTCATTTTGTTAAGTGTTTTGTCTTTGATATAAAGAACTCATTCTGGAGAAAAATCCAGTGACTTGCCAAATTGGCTCAGAGAAATTGTGTGCCAAGAGCCTGTATGCCTCTAAAATCAAGAGGGAGAAGAGGAGAAAGACTTTCCAATTTATGTGGGATATTTGGTTCAGTTGTTTTTTGTGTGTTGTGTTTTACATGGTACCCCTTGCCTGACAGTATACTGGGAAGATAAAAATGTCTTTAGTGCCTTAGTTATTTCTATTGCTAGAAAAACTTCCCCCAGCCCTAACTCACCTGGTTGCAGAGTATTTGTCATACAATATTCGAACTGCTATAGCAGTGAGTGATCAAATCAAGATCTAAATGTTGATGTTAGTTCTGGAAGAACCACACAGACAAATGCTAATGGCTTCTTATCGTTCCATTGTTCACATCTGTAAAACTCCTCTGAAATTAAATAGAAAACTAGCTCTAGCAGTTAATGAGATGAAAGTAAGAGAGGAAAGGAACTCAGAAAATGCTTTTAAAGGTGTATAACTGCTGACCTTCCACAGAAATATTTTTTTTTTGCTTGAATAACTGCAGTTTATGCTGCCAGGTCATTCCTCACACCCTCCCTGCCAACCCCTCCCCCAACACCCAGCCCACCCAGCAGAAAAGGCCAACTCCTGAAAACCAGCAACTGGAAGCAAGAAGCTTCTCATGTTATAAACTAGACTTCAAGCCCTGTGATGCTTTTATCCAGCCATCACTTTCATTTTGAAACTGGCATGATGGCAGCATGGTATTGAATATCATCATCAGATTCCACTCAGCCCCATGATGCAAATACAGACTAGTGTTCACTGAATGGCTCAAGGGTTGGTTTCTGAGGAAAAAACTGTGGTGGAGGGGTTGCTCTTATTCCTCCTCTGTAAGAGGGCGGTGAGAAATTAATTTGGGGCCGTATTAATTTTTAATTTTTTTAAATTAAAATGAATATTTACAAATTTGTGCTGTCCCCTACCACTATGAAATCAGGTTTGTTATGTGCAAAGTTATGAAAACAGTGGCATATATTTACAGGGATTGATTATTAAATGGAGATATCAAATTATCAACAACTATAGGCAGAGGGAAAGATTCCCTTAGGCTTAATGCCTCTTAACAACTATACTGTTTGTCCAGCAAGGGCTGAAACTGTGTGTGCTCTTAAGACAGAGGTAACTTATATTACAAAGGAATTAAAGCTTGCTTAAATGTGTTGATCTTAAGTGTTAATCATTAATCACCCTCCCGGGATTGTGTCACAGCGTCTGCCCAGTATTTGGGTCTTGGTGAAGCTGAAATCTGTCCTGGCTTGCAGGGGAATGATAAGTGTTCCCAGTCTCTGGGGTAAACAGGATTTCTCTAACCTTCTCTCCTGGGGTGAAGTGGTCTCTGCCTTGGTGCTGTTGCTTCTTCTGGATGCTGTGTCCAGGGATGATCAGCTGGCAGGATATCCAGGTGCAGGAGAAGGATTCGTCCGTGTAGCTTCTGACATGGTCAGTCTCACAGCTAGCAGGCTGTGTTTGTAGGTTTGCAGACAGTCTGAGGGTCTGCTGGGCCTGGATCTTTCCAGACTTACAGAACAGCTGCTAAGCAGTATATGCCAGGCAAGCAGGGTCTGCCGGGCTGCAGGGAGACTTGAGCTCCGTAGATAAATGCAAGGTAGCAAGCCAGTGTGTACAGCTGCTCTTGAGCTTAAGCAAGGGGCTCTTGGCTCTCCATATATGTATGAAATGCAGGCATGCATGTGCTCTGCTTCTCAAAGGGCTCGCAGACAGCTTGACTGCACCTTGAGATCAGTGCATGAGGTCTGTGCCTCAGTAATGTTTGCAAGTGAGTGAGGCCTGATCCTGTGTCTAGGCCATGCAAGCAAGTCAGGGCAGCAGGGTGCTGCTATATGATCAAATTGCTGAATCTGAACCTCTAAGTCTGAACTTCTGAACACTGACCATGTGGTGCTCCTTTGCACCTCTCTTTATAGACTCTGAGCCGAGATCCGTGGCTCATTTGGCCATCTAAAGTGCCCAATCAGGCTGGCAGTAAGCCAAACCTTACCTTAATAGGCAGTAGCTGTTTGCCTGGACCTCCCAATAGGGGATCACCTGGGCAGACCCCAGAGGTACACGGGCTGGGGGTGTGTGTGTTACACAACCTGTTTACTGCCATGAGTCCCTGGCCGAAAAACATGTCCAGGCATGCAGAGGCATAGAGAGGCCTCAGTTTTGGGGCTGCTGCCCCTCCACCACAAAACCCCATAATACTTGGTTTTGTATCATCAGCAGAATGATTTTTCTAACTTTCTTTACCTGCATTTCTAAAAAAGCTCACATATTGTTGTACATATTTTAGGGAGAACTTAATTTGGGCTTCTGAATGTTGGTGAATATTGAATATTGGCTTCAGAGTTCTTGCTCAGTAGTTCATACGCCTGTTTCATCAGGTATCTTCAGAGATCTTTTGTTTTGTTTTGATATTGGCTTTATTCAATCTTTAGCATGCTACAAAATATCTAAATTGGTCTGCTCAAAGTTGTTTTGTAAGCACCACAACCTGACCTATAGCACAGAACCATTTTATTTCCTAGTGGCAGCTCTTTCTATAGGCTGAAAGGCTTAATCAGATGAAATGTAGTTTTCCACACATGGAAAATCTTGGTTCCTCTTGTCTTTTGAGCAAGTGATATTTATGATAGACTTAAACATGCTTCTTGTTTATCAAGCCTCTTACTGTAATAATTGCTTTCAGAACTGTTATTCATGCAGAGTGTAGTTTTTTAGTGGTGGTTGTTTAAGCTAACTGTAACTTGACAACTTGAGTTCTTTTCTAAAAGTGCTTGAAACCTCTGGCCATGTACTTTTTCCCCTTTACACCCATTTGATTTCAAAATGTCACCTACACAGATGTTCATACGCAGCAGACTGTTGAAAATGTGTGTATGGTTTACTAAAACAGCCTGATTGCTGGACACAACCCAAATGGCAGCCTGAGAGAACAGCATATTGGAAAGAGGTGCATATTGAATATGCACCATATATGTATGCTACGTGGTTTTTAAAAGCACCTTCCAGACTACTGCAGAAATGAGAGGTACAGAAAAATACTTGGCATCAGACAACTCCTAGATTTTTGTCTCTTGTAAGTAGTGGAAAATACTAACTTGTGTAAGTTGTGGTTTTCTGTAGGTCAATACAGAGATTAAGGTTTACTTATTTATTATTTTCTGTAAGGTTTGCCATCTGATAGTTTTCATTTCTTGCTTTGAGCTTGTCAAATCATATTCCTAGGGCAAATGGCACATGTAGTGCATTCCCTGGTCTATGGCTAATAGGGTAGCTATATTTATTCTGGACATTATCCACTTCAACTAGGTATCCCCTTTCCCCTGGAAGATTTCTTTGTTTTATTTGTCTTATTTGTACCATTTTTGAGTAGTTCCAGTGAGGAAAAGGTTGTGTCTCTGCTGAATAGTTTTCAGACAGACACTTACTTTTCCCATGTGAAATTTCAACAGGTGTTTGTTTCCCTATTTCACATACCTATGCACTCTGGTGTTAGAGAAAACTGTAGTGCTAGTTCTGTTTCTTCAGTGAGTTTATATACTTCTGGCAACATGTGGCCTTGTATTCCTGTTGTTGGCTTCAATTAACTATAATAGTTCATTTACTTTCTTTCAGACTGATAGCTGCCTCCAAGGTAATACTGCCCATCATTCACTGTGAAGGATTCCTCTTGCTGTAGTCATTCTCTTTCCACACTTTTCACACTTGACTGGTGTTTTTGAACACTGCAAAGGGATATTATACACTGCCATTCTTATCTCTTTTCCCAAATGCTCTTTCTTCTCTTACTGTATTTGTGGCACAAAGCCTGTTTTCTGTGTGCTCTGACTTTGAGAAACATTTCAGGTAGAATCTTGGGTTCTTTGTCATGTGTTTTCTTGTCTGACTTTGTGACAATTAGCAAAACTGAAGTTTTCCAATCAATTTTATTTAGAGTTTTATACTCTCATATTCATCCTATATTTATAGTGTTGTTAAACATAAGCTCTGACCCCCTTGGGTCTGGGACTAACAATGTAGCTTAGACTCTGCAGTGGTGTTCCATTTCCATTTCTTGATGCTCATAAAAAAATGCTGATCTTTAGTTCTCATTTATACTTGCTTTCATTTTTAATCTCCATTTCCCCCCTTCTTCACTTCTTTGTTTAAAAATACATCACTTGCATTTCTCTCTCTCTTTTTTTTCAATGCCTGGTCCTGTCCATCTCAGAATTCTGTGTTGCAGAATACAGTAGCTGTTGTCAAAAATAAGGACATAAAGTATGGAGGAAATCTTGGAAATGGCTGAGTGACTTTTTTTGTGTAGTTGTTTGAGTTTTTATTGTTTTGGGGTTTTTTTCTTCTTTTTTTCTTTTTGGCAAACTTCCAAGGTGCTGGGGGAAATAATACATGGAGAAAGGCTTCGCCATTAAGTTTCTGTGCCTCAGAGTAAGATGTTTTGGTTGACCTTGTCTCATCTTTAGTTACAACTTAATGCCTTTAAGTCTATTTGGATACAAATTCCACTGGAAAAATCTCAAGGCAGAACTTTCCCCATAGTTAATTTTTCTCTTACAGATTTCTTGGCTATTTCATCAAACTCTCTCCTGTGCTTCTTACACCATCAAGAAAAGACAAAACCAAAACTGCTCCTATTTCCTTGTAAGACTCATACATCTAAGACAAACTTGATGATGTGGTGTCATAGTCTTAATTTCAACTTTTTTTTTCCTGCTATACAGTCCTTTCATACTTTTTTCACAGCAAGATATGTGGAGTGAGAAAAAACAGGACTCCTACCTGAAACTGCTCTTCATATAATTCCTAGAGGTGATGCTGAAAATTGTCAACAGATCTTAAACTTGCAAAGAACAAGTTTTGCACCAGGAGGTGATAGTCAGTTATGCCAACTAAGAAAGGAAATCAGGCTCTCTATGTAGTCTATATCATTAAAGTATCATTCAAAACACCATTTGTTAGAACTAACACAGTAATAAAAGAGAATATTGTAAATAGTCTTGTGTTCCTCAGACGCTGCGAACCCTGAGTGGTGTAGCACCAAAAATGCCTCTGGCCAGCCTGTAACACATTGTGCAGACCTCACCTGTAGAAAAAGTTTCCTCACTTTGATCACTGAAGCTATTATAGGGCATTCTTATAAGAAAACAGCTCTATTCATTGTTTCTTCAGTCACACAGAGAGGATGTTCACATGAGAATTTCTTACTGTACTTTTAGATAAAGCAAGGTGATGCAGGAGGTATAATTGCTGGAACTAAGTGGGAGTTGCCAGCAGGACCCTCTTCTACAAAGAGCAGGCTGAGCTTATCCTGTGGGCAAGGGGTTTGTGCACCAGAACACTGGCCTGAAGGATAAACTACATGCAGTGCAGCACAACATTGCACAGCACCGGCCTGGCCCTACTCCAGTTTACTATTGTATGGCTCACTAATTTCTTTTTTTTAATGTTTTCTGGTCAGGATTGCTACAAAATGTTATCTTTATTCCTAATAGAAAGTTGAAGATCTTACTGGTCTGAAAGATTAATGTCCTTTTAGCCATTGATTGGATCTTTCCAGGTCAGGGTTGAGGCACAGAAAAGAAACGGTAGAAAGTCTTGGCCTCATCCCTTGCCTGTGGTGTTCTTGTTTGGTGAATAAATGATTCAAGTCATTAAATTGTCAATCTCTCAGTTTCTCTGCACATGAAGGAAGAATTTAAAAAACAGGATGTGGGCACTTAAGAAGATCAGGTTCCCAAACTAAATTCAAATGATTTTGATGGATGTCAGTATGTTTTTCCTGTTTTGATGGAGGGGGAATTTTTTTTCCTGCATATTTTTCTGTGATGGAGCAAAATGCCACTATGTATAAACTTTCAGTTTTGCCTAGCCCACACTAAGGTAAACTATATTAACTGAAGGTAATTTGTATCCTGAAACATGCCCATCCTCAAACTAGACATGTCTGATCTATTTATATATATAATGAATTATTTTCTAGTGGTATAACTAAGGGTAAATTTTGTCCTACTGTATTGAATTGGGTAGGCAGTTTGAGTGAAAGTACATGGAGCGACCTGACAGAATGAATCTTATCCGTAGAATATTTCACTGATATCAGTTACTTGGTACCTATCCAACTGCTTCTTTAATTGATTATACCATGTGCTGCATTATTACCTTTCATATTGCAGTCCTGAGAACATGGCTCCTCTTAGCCTTTAAATGTATTTTAATCTAAAAGATTTTCCCTAGACAGCATGCATTGAAGAACTGCAGTAATTAGGTGAAAAATGGTCCTAACAGGTTTCTTTTCATGTCAAGTGTTTACAATTATTTTTACTTCCTATATCATATTGACATTTTGCAGTTTGGGATATTTCCAGACGTATCTACAGAAATTGCTTCTAATGTTTACAACAGGACAATTCATTACTGACTTTTATTAATCTCTGAATAGTCATCTCTCTTAAATGTTAAATAGGGAGGTTTGTGTTGTGCTGAATCTTAATGCTGGAAGTAGAAATATTGTGCTGGATCCGTACTATGTATTCCATAGCAGGGCCATGTTAACCCAAATAAATTTTTTAGTTCAAACTACCAGCAGGTATTCATATCACCTGGTTACTCAAATGGTTGCCCAAGTTAGCCTTGAAACCCATGATTTTCATGAATAACCTTTCTTAACTGTGAGACAGCACTGGAACTCCTCTCTACTCTTGTCTTGACGATATGATTCTGTGGCTCTTTACCAAAAGCCTAATAGAGTTGAGAACATGAAGTTTTCCTTTCTTGCACTCCTGGCTGTTGTGTATTTCCATAATGTGTTTCTATGTGTAACAAAATATTTTAACAAGGTGATATTTAAAGTGTCTTTACTGATGCCCGGATAAAGATCGCTGGAACAGGCTGGATGTTAGAAGGAAGTTCTTGCCAGAGAGAGTGATTTGCCATTGGAATGGGCTGCCCAGGGAGGTGGTGGAGTTGCCATCCCTGGAGGTGTTGAAGAAAAGCCTGGATGAGGCACTTAGTGCCATGGTCTAGGTAACTGGATAGGGGTGGGTGCTAGGTTGGCCTGGATGATCTTGGAGGTCTCTTCCAAGCTGGTTGATTCTATGAGATTAATGTTGCACAGTTTTGTTTTAGGCTTTCTGCTTCCTTACTCAGTTAAATTTACAGGCATCAGTCTTATTTTTAATATTTTTTTTCTTTGATTGTCTCTGAGATTGGTTGTGGTTAGGGTGTTTTTGGGGTGTTTGGTTTGGATGTTCTATTTTTTTGCTGTTTGGATTTTGTTGTTGTGGCTTTGTTTGTTTGCATGTTTTTGTGGTTTGTTTTTAGTTTGTTTTTAGCAGTTAAACAATTTAATAGATTTTTTTTTTTGAGGCCAGAGAGTACTTTAGACTTAAAGTTAACTGTCACACCAAATTCTTCTGGAACAGGAATCTTTGCCCTGCATAGATGTAATCAACCCTTAGAAGTTATTCTCACGTTAGCAGTTTCTGCAAAACAGTACTGGGATAATATAGGACAGATATAAGGATTTGATATTGGAATGCAAGTGTACCTAGGTTCTGGTGGATATATGTTAAAGATACTTCACAGCTTGTCATTTCTTCCCCCAGCACAGATCTGTATAGAGTTCATCCAGAGTAATAAAAAGACCCACAAAACTTGCTTGGCAAGCAGTATTTGGAAGCTGTAAACTTTAAACTCTTAAAAACTCTGGCATCATTGGGTACTTCACCATTTCTGAAGAACAAAAAATGATATTGATTGCCATTGGATCTAATTCTGGCTAGTCCTTCTTTTGCCTCCCATTCCTCTCATCAATATGCTTTGTTTAAATCCAGATTTTATTGATTAAGGCCATTGCATAGTAACATGATCCAGACCATGACATGAATAATGAAGAATTTTATTTCTTTTCTTGGCAATGGCTGTGAAATTCTTTTCAACACTATCTGTGTTCATTTGATTTTAAGAGCTTTTAAAACTGAGGTATTTCTACGTCTAGACA
The DNA here is from genome assembly GCF_015220805.1 of Pogoniulus pusillus. Lineage (NCBI taxonomy): Eukaryota > Metazoa > Chordata > Aves > Piciformes > Lybiidae > Pogoniulus > Pogoniulus pusillus. The sequence goes on along the minus strand of NC_087272.1, from coordinate 28,306,664 downwards.
GTACCCAACCCAAAAGGCACTAATTCCAGTGGAGGTCCATCCAGCTAACACTCCAGAAAACCAGGTTGAGTCCCAAGTAAAACAAGCAAGACCTGGAAGAACGTCTCTGAGTGTGTTCTTCTCAGAAACTAGAATATTCATTATTTACTCTGCTCTGGTGAGACCTCACCTGGAGTACTATGTCAGGCTCTGGAATCCTCAACACAGGAAGGACATGGATGTGATGCAGTGGCTTCAGAGGAGGGCTACAAAGATGATTGGAGGGCTGGAGCACCTCTGTTATGAGACAAGCTGAGGGAACTGGGGTTGTTCAGCTTGGAGAAGAGAAAGCTCTATGGCTACCTAATAGTGGCCATCCAGTAGCTGAAGGAGGTGTAAAAGAAGGCTGGAGAGGGATTGCTTACAAAAGCCTCTAATGAAAGGATGAAGTGCAGCATTTTGAAATGAGACATCAGATTTAGACTGTATGTTGGGAATAAGTTCTTCACAATGAGAGTGGTGAAACTCTGGAATAGGTTGCCCCAGGAGGTAGTTGAGGCCCCATCCCTGGAGGTATTCCAGGTCAGGCTCGACAAGGCTCTGAGAAGCCTGATCTAGTGGAGGATGCCCCTGCTGACTACCAGGGGCCTGGACTAGATGACCTTTGGAGGTCTCATCCAACCTAAAACATTCTGTGATTCTATGATTTTGGGTGAATGTGAATAGCTGACCTTTGAGAGCACCAATTTTGAGATGCAGGACAATATCAATTATGTATGGAAAGTGGGCAGGATAGAATCTGTTTGCACTGAGAAATGAGCAGCTCCTACTAGCTTTTAAATTTATTTTCTTTTTTCACTTGGAAGTTCTTTATAATGTCTACAATCTGTAAATGCCCATGTCCAGGACCATGTGATGTTCTTCTGATTGCTTTGTGCCATTATTTCAGTGAATTTTCAGGTTTTATCAGCATCTTTCACTTTTCTAACACAAAATATTTGCATCTGAGTGCTGCTGACCCCTCAGAAAGTATCTTTTGAGGAAGCAAGTCCATTTTGATTAGCATGGAAAAAGGAAGTCTCTACTACAAGGACAATTTTCTATCTTAAACTAAATTAAGCATACTTATATGTTGCATAACATCTGTGCAGTAATTTATATTCTCTGAGAGAGATGGTTGATGGCATGAATAATATTCTGCACCATTAAAATTTATACTGTAATTTTTGCAATACATGGCTTTCTTGTATTTCTGTGATAATGCAGCAGCAGTAAAAATCTTTATTCACAGGTGGTTTAACATATGCTTTATATCTGACAAAATTAACTTAAGCTCAGTTGTTTCAGTAGATATCTCAACATCTGTCCATCTCTCTCCTTCTGTATGTTCCCCCCCTACTGCTCCTAATTTCAGGTTTCTCTGGACAGGTCTTTATCTGCAGCAAGCATACTCAATCTGTAAGAACAACATGAAGAGTTGTTTCTGTTTGTGCTTGAGCTTTCAGTGAGGAGTCTAAGGATGCTTAATGCATGCAGACCTAGACTACTGTGATCTAAATGCTTGTGAATTCTGTTTATTAGCAGTTTGTAACTAAAAACTGCAAAGTGATTTTTTTCAGAGGAACAAGAGACTGGCCTTTTTAAACAGAACTCACAACCCAAATTTAAATAGCAGGGCATTAAATGTATGCTTTGTCAAAATGTCAGATTTTAAATTTGACATTATTAAAATGCAATATCTGAAACCCAATTTTTTAAATGCCTGTTCTGACTGTGGTTTCCCCAAAAGCAATACCTTAAGGCTGGCAATGTCTTAAGGCTGAAGGAGTTACATTGTGGGAAGGGTTTTCTTTATAAGCAACTAAAACTGGCTTCTTTTAGAGGGAAAAGGTGGGCCTTCTGAAAAGGGGCAGAATAAACAACCTTCTTCAGAGAAAGCAATGACTTAAAACAGTAGAAGGTGTGCTTAGTAACTAATTAAATCATTAGCTGTTAGAACTCAAATGTCTTTAATTGTGATTCATGTATGCATCAGTGCAAATGTTCTTTGATACTAGGAGGTAGTTCAGAAAAAAAACCCACTCTGCCAAAGGGATAATAAGCAGATGATGTCAGAGTGTGGTTTTTCATCTTTAACCTAAAATAATCTTATTATTAAGAAAAATCTTTATTAAACTGGACTAAAAAGCAGAGTAAAATCTGTGCTGTGTTTACCAGAACCATATTTACTGTGGTAGGCAATACGGGTGTTAACTGTTGTTCTCATTAACAGTTGCAGAAGGAAATGGTCCTTCACTAATTGGTTTAACATAACAAGGTTGGATGGGAACTCTAAACTGCATGTTAGGTAAGCAGTGAAGTTAAGAGGAAATATATCTGCTGATGACATAGAGGTTCCTAATTTGAAATCAGAAGGTTAAAAGTAAGTTATGAAAGAGGACATAGCTAAATCTTCTGGATCTTCACTATTGCTGGTGAATTCTGGTCATTTGAAGAGAGCCTCACAGAAACTGAAAACACTGCCATTGTTGGCTTAGGCTTTTCCATTTAGTCATGTCCAAGCATAGGTGTCCTTTGTATCCTAAATGTAAAAATGTGAATGATAGTAAGAAACTGTAGATTTGGGTGCCACCCAATTTCTTTCTCAAGTTGCATCTAAATTAAAGCACAAGTAGTGGGTTTTCCCCAGACATTAGAAATGGTATTGGCATTGCCTAATATATGAGCCATTGAATACAGGTAAGGATTTAGGTATGAAAAATAGCTGTGCTATAAAGTTATCCACTTTGCTGTAATCCAAAACAGCGTGTCAGGTTCTCTATATTTACCTTTAAAGTTTATTTTGTTGTACAAGTGGTGCAGTATTAGCCGCAGGAAACAGAAAAGATATCCAGGAGACTACAAAAGCTCCTGCAATTGTTGAAAAAATATGGATTAAACTTAAGACATTAAACAGAAAAGCACAGTATAAATGGGCAGGCATGTCAAATTTTCTCTAGGCTTACATCTCAAGAAATGCTGTATAATACTTTGTCTAAGGCTAGTAATACTAAATGTCCTTTGGTGTGATGCAAAATTAGTAGCGTTATGACATAACAGAACCAAAGTGTGGTCTCATTCTTTGGTGGATGGATTTAGATGAAGATAGCAGAATAGAAATTACTTATTGTAGATTGCACAGTTATCACCCTACATATCACAAATTGTCCTGTGGACCTAGATTTCATGGCCAGGGGGCTTCACTGTGTGGTCCTTCTGTCAGTCAAGCAAAAGTCCTGTTGCAGCTGTAGACAAGGTGAAACTCTTAGCTGTGTGAGCCTTAGTGTTCGTATTTATTCTAGCTAGCTGCAACTGCTAGGAAGCAAGCATTAATGCTGCTAACATTCTTGGGACATTGCATGATATGCTTGCTGAGATGAAACACAGGCTGGAACTATTTCACCTCAGTTTTCTCTGAGGAATTGTAAATTACCCTCATGAGATATTCAGTAACACACACAAGATTGGCTGTTTATCAGCCTGTTTCAGATAGGTTACTGTAATGGTTTCTACAGAAATTCTCACTCCTTGTAATTTTAAAATACGGGTCCTGGAGCACTAATACATGAGATTCAGTGCAGCAGACTTCAAGGAGGAGAGGTGTTTTGCTATCCAGCCAGCAGAGGAGGGGGTAGAAACTCTCCCCTTTAAGATGCAAGGTATAGCTAGGGGATTGTATTTCTACCACCAATTTGACAGGAACTGCAGGGATATGAAATAAGGAAAAGATGAGGACAAAAGGAAGGAGCTCATTCCTCTGCATATATCTGGACAGAAGCTGAGCAGGCTTCAGAGTCTTTCACTGCTATTGAAGTTGTTTGGAAATTTCTTCTTCAGTGCTTCTCAATCTTGTGCAGCCAGAGTAAGAATGAGGTCTGATGATTTTCCACCTCACACATAGCAGTCTTTCATTTTTACCACATGCTTATCACTGTCTTTTGTTGTGACTAAGAATAGATTATCCCTTGCTATTGTACTGATTGCTGTCACTTCTGCACATGGGTAGAAGAGATTTGGTAAGCAGGAAGTTTCAGCCAGGCAGGTGTTCCTGTTTCAGTTCTCTGCTTAATAGTGGCTAGGCAGCAGGCAACAACAGAAGTGAGAATATACTGAGCTCCTGAGATAACAAGAAAGGCATTGATTTTTCAACCTTATCAACGGGAGAAAATCAGAATGCAAACAATTGTCAGGCAACAAATTAAAAGGTGGGTATGCTGGTAGCATACACCTGTAATAATCAAATGAAAATGATGATCATCCAACGTCCAGTTCAATGCACTGTTATAGTCTCAGCCAAGTCAGCAAAGCAGATTGATTCAGCATTGCTCTTGTTTTCTCTCTCGCTTAGTTTGAGACAGATTGTATTTATTGCATAGGCCAGCACTACACTGAACTACAGCAGGTTCATTCCTTAAATGTCAGTTGACTTTTATGAGCTCACATTTAACAAAAGATGTAGAGTAAAAGGCTCACAGATATTTATGTGTAGACCCAGTGTCGAAAATTGCACAGGTAGAACAGGGTATACAATATGTGTAAAAGTACTCGGATGAGATAAAGGGAGAAATAATAAAAGAGTCTGCTGATAAGCCATTGCCCCAGATTTAGGGAAAGAAGAACAGGATGTGTTGGTAGCACACACAGATGCTGCCGACTCTGAGAGTAACAGCATGCAATGCTTTGAGCCTATGGAGGCAAACTGAAGACCTTATAAAAGCATGTTGTGGCTTGCATGGGAGAGCAGAGATACTTAGCAAATGTGTTCTGGATACTTTATTTCTGTTGTCCCATCCATCTCAAATATATAGTTATGTAGCTATCTGTTGGGCTGTGGGCTTTTTTGTTTGTTGTTGTTCACCAATCTGTTACATAAATCAAAAATGCAGTGTGTTTTGTGTAATAATCAGAAATCTGTCCCATGTGTGATGTTGGGAGGACTGTTCTGCCTATGCTTCCAGATTTCAGTAGCGTCATAAGAACAGAGCATTTACTTGACTATCTGAGCTCATTTAAAGGAGAAATCTTTATTTTCCACTCTCTTTGTAACATTGGAGACAAAAATTATCTTCTGATACAACTTCATGTCCAAGACTAAATTTCTGCTACAAAGTGATGCCAAAGCACATGCTGCCTGTAAGGCAGAATTCTTATCACTGTTTTGGAGCAGCATTGTCCTTCAGAGTGTTCAAAATTTCAAACCTTGCTTTATTGTCACAAATGCTTTAACACAGATCTACTTGCAGTGAAAGGGCTGCCATAAGAATAATATTCTTAGTGTTAAATGTTTTTAATTATGAGCTTTTTAAAGAAAAACTTCTCCCCTTCTCCCCCCCCCCCCCACTTTAATAATAACTTTAGGGACAAATCCTGGGAACGTAGTAATCTTTTCACAACAGATATGAATTATAGATTATTACATAATTATGAGAAAAAGTGATGGAAGGGAATACACCTGTATACAAAGATGTTATAAACCCTGTAGAAACCAACAAAACACATTTCAGTGCTGGGAAAGGATTATACTTCTCATTTGTAATTTCCCTTTTATGATGAAGCATGACTCAAGGGCAGAATTTTTATAATTGCCAGTGATGCCTAGATAAAATTTAAATTGTTCTAATAAAAATTGCCCTAATTCCTTTCCAAACCTTTAGTGGAACTCAGTGAAATGTTTTCTGATGCAGTAATATTTCACACAAGGATTGAAATACGTAGATGGGATGTTTTCTTATATATATATAATATTAATATTAGGAAATGGAAAGGACTATATTTTACCACCATATTACCATATGAATACTTCTATGTGCTGTAAACGAGAGTTTTTAGAAACAGTTCTTTGTCCTGATACAGACTAGAATATGTTTGTATCTGAAGCCAAGAGGTGTTTGCACTAGTACAGAAGGAAAACCCCAAAGATTTCTCCTACTCTTTCTCCTTCACTGTGCACTGCTGCTTTGTGCACAAGTACGTAATACATCCTTTAATCAGGGACACTACGATCTACATCATGATAGATGCCCTGTACTCAGCACTGGTCAGGACACACCTTGAATACTGTGTCCAGTTCTGGGCTCCTCAATTCAAGAAAGATGTTGAGGTGCTGGAACGTGTCCAGAGAAGGGCAACAAAGCTGGTGAAGGGCCTGGAACACAAACCCTATGAGGAGAGGCTGAGAGAGCTGGAGTTGTTTAGCCTGGAGAAGAGGAGGCTCAGAGGTGACCTTATTACTCTCTACAACTACCTGAAAGGACATTGTAGCCAGGTGGGGGGTGGCCTCTTCTTCCAGGCAACCAGCAATAGAACAAGGGGACACAGTCTCAAGTTGTGCCAGGGTAGGTCTAGGCTGGATGTTAGAGGGAAGTTCTTGCCAGAGAGAGTGATTGGCATTGGAATGGGCTGCCCAGGGAGGTGGTGGAGGCACCGTCCCTGGAGGTGTTCAAGAAAAGCCTGGCTGAGGCACTTAGTGCCATGGTGTAGTTGACTGGCTAGGGCTGGGTGATAGGTTGGACTGGATGATCTTGGAGGTCTCTTCCAACCTGGTTGATTCTATGATTCTATGACTTGTCACGCCTAGTATGCACCATGTAGTGTTGCTGTACAGAAGTGACAGGTCAGGCTTCAATGTCTTGGGAGTGGTGGCTATAGGAGACACAACCTTTTTGAAGTTTGCCTAGTACTGAGTAGCTCAACTCTCACCTCTCTGCCCAGAAGCGTCTTGCTTAGAAATACTAGTCCCTGACAGCAAGACCAATGATTCTCTGTGTGCCCCTTTGCAGAGATAGCAGCAGATTCAATTGCAAAACTTTGCTTGATGATGTGTTTCTCTGCAGTGCTTTAAGGTAAAACTGCAAATCTGACAAAATGGGAATGCCTCTGAATTAGCATGGAAGCATCTGTGGAACCTGGGTGGCTGATCACGCTACCCAGCAACGTACATAAGAAGTGATAAAGAAAAGAGTAGAAAAGACCAGTGATATGTATTCTTTTTGTCACAGCAAAACCACATTTGTTGTGCCACTGTTAGTAAACTGTTGCAATGCTTAACCATAGCCACACAATAGCAAATAAAATTGATACTGATTTTTTTTTTTCAATTCAAAAAGGTGAAGAAGATGACTGGCTTTGGATCTAGCCCATAATGATGGCACAGTTGGGGTAGCTATATTTCCTGTGCACTCATCAGAACTTCAGTTTCATACCTTTGCTCTCCAAGCCACTTGCTGGCTCAAAATAAAGTAGGGCATAGGGAGAATTAACATGTAGAGCTATCCTGGGGTGACATAATTTTCTTTAATGTGCTGTTTCAGTTAATTTTTGATGAAAGGGGAGTAAAGAAGAAATCTTCACATCTAAAAGTGTTGTAAAGGGAACTAAGTATCCTAGTTTCAGTCATCTTTTATCTGTGTACTGAGGAGAAAAAATCCTAACCTTTGATTTAGATTTTTGCCAAAGTATGTATTTAGAATTGTAGACTTCCTTTCATTAACATTCCACTTTGTATATAGTTAACAGCCAGTACAACATAATTTTGTATTTGTTATATAAAACATGAAATACAAAAAGGAAATGACTGAATTAATACTCAGAGAAGTGAATTTATATCAACTGTATAATTATTCTCTGGCTTCCAGTAATTAAAACTGGGAAATCGGATTGCATATGAGCCTTTTGATGTGACACTGGCAAATCTGCTGTAATCAAAAGATGATGTTTTGAACCATGCCTTTTGCATAATCTGATTGAGAATATGCTTTACAGCCACAGTTGTGCAATGAAACTTGCTTTTAAATGAACTACAGGGGTTTCTTTGCAGTAGAATAGACTTATTTTACAGAAAGCCATGTGTTATTTTACACACATCAATGTTAGCTTAAAGGTGATTCATTGAACTGATTTTACCTGAATGGCTATTTTGGCATATTATGCAAGAAGGAATAAACAAAAATTTGTAAGTTGATACATGAAATTACATCAAATATTTCCCTTCTATTTTGTGTAAAATCTTTTAGTTAATAACACACATGGGATGTGGAAGCATTGTGTTTCTTCTAATGAGCCAGTACTGAAACAAGAAGAAATTCTCTGATGTTTAATGTTGAGGCCTCAACAAATTATACACAGCTCCTTAATATGCTGGTCTTCCTTTTGGGGTGTACAAAAAAGCTTATTCCAAACAGTGAAACATTACATCCCAGGTGTTCTGCTGTACACTCAGGAGCTTTCTGCCCTGTACCTGCTGGTGGGAGACTGAAACGTATCCACACTACTCTTAAGATGTTTCCTCTTTTGGAGAGGTAGTAGGGATTCTGCATGTTAATGTTTTCATATTTTATATGATCATGGAATAGCATATCACCAGATTGTACAAATGGGGAGAGTTAAAATTATGATTTCAACCCTAAATCTTGCATTTCCTGTCTAGTGAGCAATTAACTCATAATGTCACTTGCATTTTAATACCTTTGGGCTAATCCTATCACTGTTAAAGAAAACTAAAAACTTGTATATGTTTAAAAAGTTCTAACCCTTGTACATAGCACATATAATTGTATTTTTTACCATATATAATTTCTGTGCTTTTAGAGGCTGTTGAGGTTTTTCAAAACTTTTTGTATGTTTATGTTAGCATGATATGTCATTTAATGAGGAAGCAGTGATTTAGCTACATTATTAATGAAGAAATTAAATGTCAATTAGAGCTAACATTATAAGGTCAGAATTCTAATCCACAGCAGAACTTCGCCTCAGCATACTAATCTATGCTTGTTTGCTTTCTGCTTGTGATATTGCTATTTATCTTTGAAAGTTTACCTTAATTAGTATTTAATTTAGAGAAAGTGTTCTGTATATTGTGGAAGCTCTCTGTAAGCTCTGCTCTCTGAAAAGATTAGATTTTGTAAGTTTGTGTAGTCAGCAGTGGTTCTGATGTTACTGCTGTAAATGCTCTGAATGAAGGGACCTGGACAGGCTGGATGGGTGGGCAGAGGCCAATGGGATGAGATTTAATAAGGCCAAGTGCAGGGTTCTGCACTTTGGCCACAACAACCCCAAGCAGCGCTATAGGCTGGGGACTGAGTGGCTGGAGAGCAGTCAGGAGGAAAGGGACCTGGGGGTGCTGGTAGATAGTAAGCTGAAGCTGAGACAGCAATGTGCCCAGGTGGCCAAGAGAGCCAATGGCATCCTGGCCTGCATCAGGAACAGTGTGGCCAGTAGGACAAGGGAGGTTATTCTGCCCCTGTACTCAGCACTGGTCAGGCCACACCTTGAGTACTGTGTCCAGTTCTGGGCCCCTCAATTCAAGAAAGATGTTGAGGTGCTGGAACATGTACAGAGAAGGGCAACGAAGCTGGTGAGGGGCCTGGAGCACAAATCCTATGAGGAGAGGCTGAGGGAGCTGGGCCTGTTTAGCCTGGAGAAGAGGAGGCTCAGGGGTGATCTTATTACTGTCTACAACTACCTGAAGGGGCATTGTAGCCAGGTGGGGGGTGGCCTCTTCTCCCAGGCAACCAGCAATAGAACAAGGGGACACAGTCTCAAGTTGTGCCAGGGTAGGTATAGGCTGGATGTTAGGAAGAAGTTCTTCACAGAGAGAGTGATTTCCCATTGGAATGGGCTGCCCAGGGAGGTGGTGGAGTCACCATCCCTGGAGGTGTTCAAGAAAAGACTGGCTGAGGCACTTAGTGCCATGGTCTAGTTGACTGGCTAGGGCTGGGTGCTAGGTTGGACTGGATGATCTTGGAGGTCTCTTCCAACCTGGTTGATTCTATGATTCTATGAAACCAGCACAGTTTCTCACTAACCTGCCATAAGTGAGTGTGTGTTTATGTATACATTTATAAATTGTTATTTATGTCTTTATTTGTAGATTTTTAATCTCTTTGTAAACTTCCTATGTGCACTAAAGAAAAGTGCCAGCATTAATATTGGCATCTCATGGAAAGAGACAGGAAAAATGTGCTTTGTTATAACAAATTAGTTTTAAAACATTGTAGTGAAATATGACACAATGTTTAAAAATCATTAGCTCTAATTTTACTGCACTTTTCAACAAAAAAGCTAGGCCTTCAAACACTGAGCAGCAATTATAGCAGCTCCTCCAAAAGTGTTTGTTAACATTGAATGATTCAATTGCAAACTGCCGATTCTAATATTTGTAACTGTCTCTGACTCTAAATTCCCTCCTGAAACTCTCCAAAATGTCAAGTTCCTGGTTCATTGATTATTCATTTTACCAAAGTTTCATGAATGCAACATAGCAAAATGTTTTTTGTTTAGCTTAAATCTCTGGTTATACTTCATGGATATCATGGTGTTAACATTCCTGTACTTAAAACATATGTGTAAGTGTTCAGCTAGATTCATATCCAGCTAACAATGAGTGTGTGTGCTCAGTAAAGAAACTGAAATAGTGAAAATTAGGCAATAAATAAACTAGACACAACTGTAATTTCTCTTAGATGTTCAGGTAGAGAAACAGCACTTATTGATCTTCTCTAACTTGTGTGACTCAATAGATGATTCCACATTGAAGTGTTGCAGAATGTGTTTCAAAATCAGCCAACTGTTGATAACTCTGCAGGGATGATACTCCTCTCTTTGTTTTAAATCATTGTGCAGCTTTTTTTCCTTGTCCGTTATCTAAATGTGCTTTGGAATAAGCCTTTCTAGAAGGAGAGCCAAAGTGAGCAAAGCTCACTCTTCTAGGCAAAGAGAAAACAGCTTATAAGCACAATTCTACTTTGTAATGTGTTGTAGACCATGGAGGACAATTCCACACATGATGTGGTTTTAAAATTTTTCAGCAGGTAGCTTTTCCTATGGAAACACAGATTTTAAGTTCATCTCACCCAAAGAGTGTAAGTTTGTTGTGTTGACATCACTTCAGCACATCTAATTTTCATAACTCTGGTTGCAGCACAAACATATTGTTTTGGGGGAAGTGGTGAAACGCATTGAAACAGTTATTGGATTAACTTAAACTGGAGCTAATGTGTTAGAAAAAACAATTGCTCCAGTCTTTTTTATGGTTTAAGATCTACAAGAAGTAAAGCCAAGATTGCACAATAGTTCTCTGTTAAGCATACAAAGGACTGGACTTGAAGAGCTTAGGGTGTGTGTAAACAACTTTGAATTAAATAGACAAAACATGAAGTATCAAACAGACTCGTTTAAGTACTAAAAAGAAAACCTAACACAGCTAAATACTCTCAAGAGTGTATGTGGGTTTCTAGCTTCCTCAGATAGTTGTTTGCATTTGCTTTGTTAAAAATGTTTTGCTCAGTTACTTTTTAAATGCAAAAATATTTTCAAACTCAGTGTCTCTAGTGCTAACGTCCTTGGGCAAGCAGTTTGGGTGCCTTGAAATGCTGGTGAAAGGCCTGGAACACAAACCCTATGAGGAGAGGCTGAGGGAACTGGGGTTGTTTAGCCTGGAGAAGCAGAGGCTCAGGACAGACCTCATTGCTGTCTACAACTACCTGAAGGGAGGTTGTAGCTAGGTGGGGGTTGGTCTTTTCTGTCAGGCAAGCAGCAACATAACATGGGGACACAGTCTCAAGTTGTGGCAGGGGAAGTCTAGGCTGGATGTTAGGAGGAAGTTGTTGCCAGAGAGAGTGACTGGCATTGGAATGGGCTGCCCAGGGAGGTGGTGGAGTCACCATCTCTGGAGGTGTTCAAGAAAAGGCTGGCTGAGGCACTTAGTGCCATGGTGTAGTTGACTGGCTAGGGCTGGGTGCTAGGTTGGACTGGATGATGTTGGAGGTCTCTTCCAACCTGGTTGATTCTGTGATGCTATGTTTACTGGAACAAAACAAACAAACCAAACACCAGTCTGAGAGACAAGCACACCATATTTACATGAAGATATGCTATGTAATGTTTAACTTCATTCTTATTTGTCTGAGATACAGATGCATCCTGGGTTAGCACAGCCTGCACTCAAAAGCCCCCTCTCCCCTCACCCAGGTAGGAGAGAAATTAACACACACACCAAAAAAACCCTTTGGCTTGAGATAGTTTTACTGGAAATAGTACAACACACAATTACCTGAGCCTATTTGCAGAAAAGCCCAGCAAAAGGCAGAAGAAGCAGCAGCAAGAAATGACACCACCCCTATCCCCTGACCCACAGCACACCCATCAGAAAAGATCAACACCCCCAAACCAGAAACAGCACCCATAACAGGAAGCCTCTGATGTTATAATCTGAACTTCAAGCCCTGTGATACCTTACTCCAGTGAACACTTTCCTTTTAATGCTGGCATGATGGCCTCATGTCATTGAACATGATGAGCAGATTCAACCCAGTGTGTGACAAGATTTTAGTTTCTTAGTGAATATGTGAAAAGCAATAACAAGAAAATAGAGAATATTGTATCTAACAGATGATGCCACTTTGGCAAATGTCTTCAAGCAAGTTTATATTTTGGTAATCATAGTCTAAAGAGATCAAGGCAAGTATATGGTATGTATTTGGAATGGGGTGCACTGGGAATTAATTTTAGCTGATTGGTGCTAACAATGTAATTATTTCTAAACCCCAATAATTTCTTAATGCCCTGTATTTCCAAGTGTTGAAATAGAAGGAATGGTGTTTCTCAAATGGTGATAATTTTAGAACAGTTAATTATTTGGAAGAATGTGCATAGATTGAAATTATATGTGCAGTTGAGTGAACTAAGAGCTGAGCTTCTCACTACATAATTAATACCTATCTTTGTAGTGACCCTTTCATTTAGCAAATGAACAATTTCATCTCTTTATTTGATGTGGTAGTTTAATATAGCGTCACAACTTGTAATGTTGATGTCATGGTCAATAAATTCTGTTTGTGATGAGAATTTCTGTTCACAGTGTTAAAAAATTTATTTGCTGACCTTCATTCTTAGTGTTACTGTTGACAGCAATCATGGCTGCTGATAATGAACATAGTGTGGAGAAAGTCCCTCAGAGCCATGTAAGCCTTGTTATGAAAAAGAGCTATTTTAATAAGAGCAAATAAGCAAAGGAAAAACACAGGTGATGGAAGTGTCAGTTTACTTCTTTCAAGAGGTATTTGACTCGAAGTCATGCATTGATTTAACAGCCATGTCCCTGCTTTGTGAGCACTCAGACAACGAATCCAGCTGCATTTCCAGCAAACAAGACAGAAGATGGCTTTCAGGTTATCAACTTAAGGTCAAGTACTTCAACAATATGAGTGGCTGGTATGTATTTTAAGTGGTTGTTAGGGGATGTTTTGCCTTCAGCAAAGAAAAAGGGAGAAAGGGCTGAATATAAATCAACCCCTCTTTCGTTTGCTGTAAATTGTTATACAGAGACAAATGTCCTTTTCTGCTTTCCTGGGAGCAGTTGTATTCATAAGGAGCACAAACCTTGTGACTCTAGTATCTAAAGTGTCTCCTTTATAATTTTTTTGTTTGTTTCTCAGTAACAATACTACTAATTCACATTTAAAATTAATATTTTACAGTTTTCAGAAACCCACCATGTTTCCTTCTGGATTTTTGCTCCCTTCCAATGGTTAATCCAGAGTTTCAGAAAGACGACCTCCTCCCCTTTTAATAAGTGTACTTCTGTACATGTGAAAAATACTCAACAGAACTTAGCCATTCTCTTCAGCTCCCTAGGCACTTTATTTTGTTCTGCTTTGGGACAATATAAAGGTAATATGTGAAGAAGTAACTGGAGGTACTGTATTAACAAACCCCAATCCTGTGTAAAATACATGCATTTTCTATCTGCAGTCAAATAAGAGGAATGGTATTTCCTATGACTGTATCCTGTTTCTTCAAAGGGTCGTGCATGGGTTTTAAACCTGACCACAAAACCATAGAATCCACACCTTCTTAGTTACATATAAAAGCACTTCAGCTATAACAAGTCCTGACTGAATATGGACCTAGATTTAAAAACAAGAAACCTGTAAGGCTGTAATTCTTACTACATACCAGATGCTTTTATTTTCTATGGAGACCAAAGGTGGTTTTTTTTTTGTTCTTGTAATAGGATCGTCTTTAAAAGGATTTTATTTCTTTTAGGGAAAAATACAAACCCACAAATTTACAGTGGTCTGTCCCAGACATCTTTGGGTTTCTTCTTATATTGTTTAAAAAACTTTCTCAGTGATTCTTATAAGGAAAATAACTCTGCAAATTTAACCTTTATTTTATTCTCATTTAATGGAAGTAGGAGTTGATTTAAAACAGAAAATTCAAATGAGTTTAGTGTGTCTCACAAGCCTGACCAATCGGATTATGAAATTAAAGAATAATCCTGTTCTTTTATTCCTTCTGATTGTTTTCCTTTCATGTCAGTTCACCACGCTACTTCACCAAGCAGCTGCACAAATTCATGTCAGAGCTTGAGACACTGTCATAGAATCAAAAAACCACAGGAGTGAGAGCAGGATCTGCTTTAGTCAGTGCTGGGTTTTATCATTTATCGTATCAGCTCTGCCTAAGATTCATGGAACAGTTTAGTATAGTCGAAAGATAAAGCTGATGAACTCCTGACCTCCTTGTGCTGATACTGGGATCATGTGCCAAAACTGGAAACCATTTCAGAGAGCTGATCTGGCTGAAAACCTTCCCTGCCATAAAGCTTGCTAAACAAGTGTGCAAGTAAGGGAGCAAGCAACAGAGTGATAAATAGCAGATCTTTTCAAAATGCTGCCAATAGTATGGAGGCAAACTGGAAAACTGCTACTTTTCTTCAATGAAGAGATAGAGTGGCATTCAAATAAGTTGACACACATTTTATGTTTGGGTGTGAATATAGCAGAGAAACCTGTGGCTCCTTATATCAATGCTGGAACTTTCAGTGACTTCAGAGAAAAGATTTTAATCTCAAATTACTCTTCCACCAGTGCCTCTGGTTGGGGAGTGTAAAAAGAAACACACACAATGTTGAACTTGTTTCTAATCTCAGAAATATGATTAAAAAATGCACCTTGATAACTTGAAAAATGTGTGTGGTTTGTACAGATTTTACAGTAATACTTTAAATTGGAGCCTTTTCTGGGAAAGGCCCTGGCCTGGTTTGAGGCTAATTGGAATATTTTAATGAGGGAAATTAAATCCTTGGCTCTGAGAAGAAAATAACAGTGATGGCTATATCACTCATTCTTCTGCTGAGAGACACAAGTAGTCATATAGATAAGGCACTCCTCACACACTTCTCAGTTCTCATTTTTTTTCTCTCTGTGGGTTGGGTTGCAGCTTGCTTAAGTCCTGTACACGAGGGAGCTGGGGTTGTTTAGCCTGGAAAAGAGTCATCTCGGGGGTGATCTCATTGCTGTCTACAATTACCTGAAGAGAGGCTGTAGCCAGGTGGGCGTTGGTCTCTTCTCTCAAGCAACCAGCAACAGAACAAGGGGACACAGTTTCAAGTTGTGCTAGGGTAGGTATAGGCTGGATGTAAGGAGGAAGTTCTTCCCAGAGAGAGTGATTGCCATTGGAATGGGCTGCCCAGGGAGGTGGTGGAATCACCATCCCTGGAGGTGTTCAAGAAAAGCCTGGCTGAGGCACTTAGTGCCATGGTGTAGTTGACTGGCTAGGGCTGGGTGCTAGCTTGGACTGGATGATCTTGGAGGTCTCTTCCAACCTGGTTGATTCTATTCTAAGTTAATACTGAGATAAAATGCTGATTGGAGTTTATAAGGGAATTGAAAGTCTGGAGAATTTTAAATACTCTTTTCCTTTTTCCCCTCTCTGCATAAAATCCAACTGCCATGACTCCATGGCATTAGCTAATGAAACAGTTACTTTTCTGAATCTTGGATATGCTTCTTTGGGATTTTTCAGCAAGGAAGAGAAAGCTTCTGAAAATATGAAGCAATCAAAAGACAAGCTGGTATATGCACAGACAAGTGTTAAGATAGGCTACTTAGATGGCCTCCTAGTACACTTAAGAACTTTAGTGAATAATGCATTGCAAATCTCCTAGTTTAGAAAAGGAGAGGGAGGGGTTGGTTTGGGAGCCTTCTGAGCAGTCTGTTTCAGGAGGGATTTTGTATTTCTGTATTACTTTTTAGTTTGTAAATATCTGCGTATATATATGCTTATAAATTGTGCTAAGCTGTAAATATAAAGCCTCGTTCCTTAACTTCCAGCTGACTGAGTCTAGTGGGTGAATTCCTAACCATGTGGGGGGTCAGGTAATTCCCAAAACTCTACAGCCCCCCACAGTTTTATTTAGATTTCATCATGAACTATCATGTCCTGAGACTTGTGCTGATGTTACTAATTTTTACTGTCAAGAGTTTTTCCAAGAGTAATATGATATTATGTCCTTGCTTGTTCCTGTAGGTGAAAGCTGGGGGCATTTTTCTGCTGATTTGGAACTGTACAGGATCATGGAATGCAGCCCCACTATTTTTATTTTAGTAAGTATATATTACATGAAGAGATCTTGAGGTAAAGAAGATTGAAATAGTAAAATGGTTAAGACCTCTTGGCATACCTGCCAGTAGACAGACAGGGTATGTAATTCTTGTTGCATACAAATGTGATTTCAAATGTGGGGAAGACAACTTTCCTCTAATCTTGTCATTCTTACAGCTCACATGGAAGACTTCTGTCAGGCACACAGATGAGCACAGGTGATTTTGGCTAAGGATGCTTCAACAATAAGAGGTGAGTGCAGCTGTGAAATAAGTAGTGCTATATGTTATGCATGCAGCATGTCTGTTCATATAAATTCTACTGACAGGAAAACATTATGAGCAACAGAGAACAGTCTACTGTTTTCCCCTTGCTGAAAGATCACAGTTCTGTGCCTTCAGAGAATAATTTGCCCTTATGAAAACTGTTCCTTCTTTAGAAGTTCCTGTCAAAACGTTGCTAGACCATTGTGTTTTTAAATATTTTCATTTGACTAACTGTCAGTAGAGGCAACAATAGCAGCAACAAAGCTTCTTTTCTTTATGGCTACAGTAGGCCTTAAACAGGAAGGTATTTACTGATGGAGAGGCTGATTGTGGGTCAGAAAGCAGAACTCAAATATCTTGCCCTTTAGTATTCCTTTACATCTTTGTCAACAAAGTCAAGAGTCTACAGTGAATGTGTAGCTAAATATGGTCATTTGTTTGCAGTAATCTTGCAGACTGCCTTCTGATGATACACTAATTTCTTTATGTCCAAACCACCAATGTGTTTTTGTCCAATTTAGCGAATCAGCAGAGAGCTGCAAATGAAGGAAACATCCTGGTTTGCACATCTAGCATTCTTTGCAAAATATCATTAGAAAAATACACTGAAACCTAGAATACATCAGAAGATGTATCTGCTCTAGAGTTTTAGTTCTGATAAGAAAGGAAGTTTTTGAAGTAAATGTCTTGGTTTATCTGTTGTGACTTGGGATATTTGAGTTCTATGTCTTTCTGATGGAGCTAACTTAGTAAGTATTCTCCAGGAGGACTCCAGATGTACTTTACCAGTAAGCAAACATTCAGTCCATGCCATTGGATTGATCCTATTCTAAAACAGAAGCTTTCCCAAATACATATATGTATGACAAGTCTCCAAACCCAGCATTTCTTGTTGTATAAATGCTCTCAGGCTATGCTGCTTACAATGGTAAAATAGCCTCTGTGCTATCATCTGAATTTGTTCATGGTCTAGATTAATGGCCACAAAACCTTAATGCCCACAAAAATATAATTCACTGTCTGGATATGCTACTTCAGCTGCAGTTGCAATTTTAATTGTATGGTAGATTCACCTTGCATATTGCTACCAGCGTAAATGGATCTAGAAATCCCTACTGAACTAATGTGTTTCTTAACATAGAAGTCAATGAGAGGTTGACAGGCAAAGGAAGCAAACTTCAGAGGAAACGAGATTCCACTGGCTCCTCTTTCTTTCCTAGTTTTCTTTAGCTTATTAGCAAAGTTCTGAGTGCATTTGACTGTGCAAAATAGGAAATTCTGAGGCACAGAATTGCTGAGTTTTTAAAAGAAGTTCTGATGAAATAACAAAATGGAATTTTATTGTAGGGACCAATTCCCATGCAGACTTATCCACTCTGTAAATCTGCTGGTCTGAGAAAAATAGTTTCTCATCTAGGAAATAGAATGATGTATAATAGTTGTTTCATGTGGATTTCTTGTTTATTCACTATAACAACACTTATTTGGACTTATGAGTGCTTGAGAGTTTGTTTCTACTTGCTCCGCAACTTCTTATCACTTTAGTATATGGAAAGTGAGGCACAATGATGTTGGTACACAGTTATAAAGGAATTTTTAAAAAGCTATTAGAACTAAATCTCTATTGTAGATTTTACTTCCTTCTGCCCATCAATTGGATGTATGCCCTAAGAGGGCTGGCCATAGATTCAAGGAGAAAGGAAGTAACTTAGAGAAAAAACATACTCTGAAAAGAGGCTGTGCCTCAGATTTATTGGGTGGCATTATCTTCACAACAAGTAGTACAAACAGGTTAATTTGTTTTTATCCTTAAGTCAGCCAACGGCATGTGAAGTAGGTAATCTGAGTTTAAAGAGACAAAAAATAGTGTTAATTAAGTTTTTAATGGATATCTCACCCCAGCTGAACTACTTAACAGTTTGTTAAACTTTGAATGAGCAATACATGTACTTGAAGGTTTGCAAACAACTAAGATGCTGGATGTGAAACTAGTGAGATAAAAAGTAGTGTATCAATTAGCATATCAATATGTAATTCATAATCACTTGCATTTCTAGTTTTGCCCAATGTTTGTAACTACATAATTACTCAGAGTTTTAGGGATTCAAGCAAATGGGAACTGATATGGGAAAGTGAGTCTAGGAAATGAGTTCAAACAATTCTTAATGAGTTTTTGTCGGTAATTATTAACTATGAGATTTCAACAGATAGGGTACCAAATGTTTTTTGAAGGACAAATTGATTAGTATATCTTTTAAATTTGCCTCTGAAGTCCTTTTACTTTCCATGTGATGCAAAAGGCAATTTAACGCTTTTTGAATAACTAATTTTACAATCAAGCAGCCAACTTCATCCTGCTATCAGATGAAGTTTACTACTAAGAATCATGGTCTTCTTAAAGCTCAGCATTACAATTACCTGACAGTCTCTAGGGCTTCTAAATTGTGATATTAGAGACAAAAAATACACAAAGCTATTTCTGTGATATATGAGGGGGGTTTGCGTGTAACTCAGAGGTACATCTACACTCCTAAAGAGTGTATCCTAAAAAGAGTGTCTGGAAACATTAGGGAAAGAGAAAGAGAGTGTGTGCAAGAGAGCTCCTCTTTACTATGTGAGTACAGCAAGGAGAATTACATCTGTTCTTTAGTTTTGTGGTGAGTTTACTCAAGGTCCTTGATTTCTAGTTTGGACTTGTTTTCTTTCCTTCCTTTCATCTTTTCTTCTACTTCCCTCTGTCTTGCGATGTATAGATCCCATATGTATATGAAACACACTGATTCTCACTTAAAAGTGTTGATGCAAAAAGGACCTGTTAAGGTACCAGAGTGCAGAATAGAAGATTGTGTGGTGGTGGGTTTTTTTGGTGATGTTTTTTGTTTTTATTGTGGATGTGGATTGCTGCATGGCATAAGGCTGCATTGCACTTTTTCCCTGTCTTTGACTACATCTGCCTTCTGAGGAACTGTCTATTATCCTGCTTTTCACTAAAGATGAAAATCACACCACACAATATTGCTGTTTTCTGAGAGGAAAGCTCTGTTTTCTGCTCTCCATTGCTGACCAAAGAACAGGTCTGAAGCATCTACATTTTTTCCCTGGACTTTGTAGTGAAGTGCTTTGCTAGGAAAGTATTGCAGGAGCAAAGGTCTTGCTTTCTCACTGCATTATAAAGCTGCTGCCAGCTCTACTAAAGCACTACTGAAAACTGATGGAGTGAAGTCCTTACAGATTTATATGCTATGCTTGGTCAGCGCTAAGAGTTTGTTTTTTTCCCCCATGATGTAGATGTATGAGCTTTGGCTCCTGGGATGTTTAAGTGTAAGCTAGGGCTGCAGCCTTTCAACCTTACCAGCACTAATAGGATGTCTCCTCCTTAGTGTTCATTTTTGTCAGACAGTACCAATCTCTGCAGGCATCCACTTTGTCCAGTTTGGCTGCAGTTGACCAGAAATATTTCAATTGCATGTGTGAACACACAGAGTTTGAAACAGCAGGACAGCAGAGAGCTTATTTCCTCAGGCACGAGCTAAAAATCAATGAGTAGAAGTGAAGTCAAAAGAACTGACATTAAGAAGATGCATATTTTTAACCGTAGGCAGGATTTGGGAAAAGATGGGCTAGTCCTTACTTGGCTTTTCTCAACTGTGCTGTACAGGCACAATACTAAAGACTACACTCTCCTTACAGTAATTCTACTGAATTCTTTATTTACTATCAGCAGAAGTGCTCCTGGGTGTGATGAATAGATTACTTAATTTTCTCATTGACATTATGTTCAGAGGAAATGTAGAATCAATGTCATTTTGCTGTGGCACAAATGTCCTTTGTTTCCAGTAGGCAGCAGAATAAACTTCAGTTTTCTAAAGGTTAAAATTTCTGTCCTGAATAAGCTAGTACCTCTCAAATTTTGTTGAGATACCCTTAAAAGTATCCAGAATATACAACTTGCTTCATTTTTCCACCACTTGGTTGAAAAGTTCATGGCATAAATTTAGGTATGAGGGCAATGTTCTCTGGTTATGGAGAGTTCTGGGAAGATGCTGTGATCCAGCAGCATTGCATTGATGAATGCTTTCTAATGTGGGAGTCTGTGTGCCTCTCACATCTAGAAGCAGTGGAACTGAGCTTGAGATTTTCATGTATTTATTGTTTCCACAGAAAGTGTAGAAATTATAATTAAGCTGTGAAATTTAATCTGTTGGGATGGAAGTATATTGATTGTAGACTTCAGTGCTAAAATCAGATCAATTTAAATTTGAAATGGCTAATGAAAATTGCTGTCTACATGTGCCATTGTTGTATTGTTTATTGTTGCCATATACCTTCTAATAAGAGGGAAGGGAAATGACTCCTCAAATGACTAGAAAGATCTTCTCAGTAGGATATAAAGTTACTGGACTTTTTTAATTGACCATTTAAAATGTCTTAATGAAAATTCTTTACAGTGAGAGTGGTAAGACACTGGAACAGGTTGCCCAGAGAGACTGTGAATGCTCCCTCATTGGAGGTGTTCAAGGCCAGATTGGATGAGGGACTTGTTCTAGTGGAAGGTGTCTTCCAACCTAAACCATTCTATGATTCTATGAACTGCTTTCATTAGCAGCCTATGCATTCACTTGTCACACTTTTAATCTTTCCTTTGGCCTTAGTAATCCAGTAGATTTGATTTTATTCAAATTCATCTGTCAGGGAATTTAATTGAGTAGTAGAAGCTTTGTACTCAAGTAATTCATAAACTAGACACACCATTTAAAATGAGTTCTAACTGTATAATTAGTTGTGTCGATAAGGGTTATCAAGATCCCCTAAAAATCACAATGAGCTTATAATAGCAGTAAACAGAACATTTTACTCCCCTTGCTTGTCAGTTGAATCTTGACTAATTTAATCTACAGCATTTCCTTCACTTCTGAAAAAAAACCAAAGTAAAACAAATAATTAGAGGAAGATTCATTTACTTGATTATACGCTTGACAGCTGATGTGCTGGAAAATGTCAGGCATCGTACGTACCTGAAGTGCATTTTTCTATCTGTCAGTTACTTGCTATCACGTGAACACTTAGCTGTGAATAAAAAAATTGCTACAGCCATTTTTTTTCAGATCGTTTCAGAAGATGCATCTTTAAAATGCAGCACACCGCACACTTAATGTCAGAGCTGAAGCTATTTGAATCATAAAGCTCTGTGGTGCTTCTTATCTATATTACCAAACATTTTTAAGCAGGCTGCTAAAAGTAGCTTTGGGGAGATCAGAATCATAGAATCATAGAATCAACCAGGTTGGAAGAGACCTCCAAGATCATCCAGTCCAACCTAGCACCCAGCCCTAGCCAGTCAACTAGACCATGGCACTAAGTGCCTCAGCCAGGCTTTTCTTGAAGACCCCCAGGGACGGTGCCTCCACCACCTCCCTGGGTAGCCCATTCCAATGGGAAATCACTCTCTCTGTGAAGAACTTCTTCCTAACATCCAGTCTATGCCTACCCTGGCACAACTTGAGACTGTCCCCCCTTGTTCTATTGCTGGTTGCCTGGGAGAAGAGGCCACCCCCCACCTGGCTACAATGCTCCTTCAGGTGTAGTGGAGGGCCCATAGGCCCAAAAATAGGCTTATTTATGCCTTGCCCTGCCTGGACATGTTTTTCTGCCCAAACCAGAGGTAAACACATTAAATAGATAAAGGTGGCATAACAAACCTGGTGCCATGAAGTCTGGCCTGCCCAGGCCCCTGATTGTGTAAACATGGTTGTATAAGCCCATGGGCCCAGCTCATGTTTACCGGGTGCTAGGCCCATGCTCTCCCATTTTGGGAGGTCCAGGCTTGTGGATTTTGCCTATTATGGTATGCATGGATAACTGCCATAGCTGATTGGCCATTTTGGTGTCCAAAGGGCCATTAATCTCAGCCCACATTTGATAAATAGAGATACACAGGCTCGCTTAGTCTCCCCCGCATTGCTCGCTATGCTTAAGCCTGCCTGCATCTATGGAGCTCAGCCTCCCGTGCAGCCGCGCTCCCTACTGCACGCCCACTGCTTTATTATTGCCTGGTGCGCGCCACTGCCACGCAGTTACCAGGAGCAGACCCACTTATCTGCACGCGATCGGCCTGCGTGGCCAGCGTTACATCGTACCCCTTCTGCACCTGAGCTCCTGCCTAAGAATCCCTGGAGAGAGCGTCCAGAAGGAGCCAGGAGACAAGGGCAGAGATTGCATCCTTCCCCAGGAGAACAAGGTCAGAGACTGTCCTTAGCCCAGAAGACGGGAAAATTCTCCTTTCCCCTGAATCCGGGAGAATTCCAGCCCCAATGTCCATGGGCAGAGTCCCCTGAAGATTGGACACTTGTATAGGCTGTGACTAGCTCTGGAGGGTGATTGATAATTAGTAACAATTTGTGAGTAAATGCTTTAATGCCTCTGCAGTTCTCCATAGCCTTCTGCCATAGGGCGGAAAGAGCATGGGCCCACCTACTGGGCAAATAGCATATTGACCCCAAGCCATATTTGCCATGGGGAAAATCCTCTCTCTGTTTATAGTTTGAATGAATGCTAGTTATGAACAAGTTGCTGATTGATATTATTCCTAGAATGTCTTCCATAACCGTGTAGAACAGGTATTAATATTAAAATTCAGTGGTTTGGGGTGGCAGGAGTTCAGAATATTGAATGAATTATATGTTTTGATAGAATATCCTCTCGCACAATTATCACAGTATCACAGTATCATCAGGGTTGGAAGAGACCTCACAGACCATCAAGTCCAACCCTTTACCACAGAGCTCAAGGCTAGACCATGGCACCAAGTGCCATGTCCAATCCTGCCTTGAACAGCTCCAGGGACGGTGACTCCACCACCTCCCCGGGCAGCCCATTCCAGTGTCCAATGACTCTCTCAGTGAAGAACTTTCTCCTCACCTCCAGCCTAAATCTCCCCTGGTGCAGCCTGAGACTGTGTCCTTTCGTTCTGGCACTGGCCACCTGAGAGAAGAGAGCAACCTCCCCCTGGCCACAACCACCCCTCAGGTAGTTGTAGACAGCAATTAGGTCACCCCTGAGCCTTCTCTTCTCCAGGCTAACCAATCCCAGCTCCCTCAGCCTCTCCTCATAGGGCTTGTGCTTGAGGCCTCTCACCAGCCTCGTCGCCCTTCTCTGGACATGCTCAAGCATTAATTTCTCCCCTCTGCCACAATCAGCGTTGGTGGCAAAATACCCCCCCATGACAGATGGATTTGGTATATTTTTCAAAACATAAAAAAATAAACAAGGGTGTAGCATACACATATTATACCCCACCCCACCCCC
The DNA here is from genome assembly GCF_015220805.1 of Pogoniulus pusillus. Lineage (NCBI taxonomy): Eukaryota > Metazoa > Chordata > Aves > Piciformes > Lybiidae > Pogoniulus > Pogoniulus pusillus. The sequence continues at coordinate 28,282,689 of NC_087272.1, read as the reverse complement.
AAACCCCCTTTCCTAGCTTTTTTGTAATTACTGTTGGAAGCTGATACTTGATGCAGTTATTTCACTTTGTAATTACTGGCAACTTCTCAAAGAAATCAGCATTTGGAAGTATCTGTTTTCTACCTCCTCCCCATTTGCAAACAGATAGACTTTTAAAAAGTAATATAGCATTAATTATTTCTCCTTTCCCTCCCCTCTTGTTTGTTTTGGTTGGTTTGGTTTTTTTTTTGCAAGCAAGCAGTTGCTTTTGGTGAAATTATTTTTCCTGCAACAATGGAATGGCTATTATATAAACACTGCCTACAGGAAAGACCAGCAATAGAGGATACAAACAACTCCTTTGAGATGTGCCATCATTGGAAAGATGATGTATGGAAATGCTTAGGTAATTTGCACTATGAACAATTTACTGAGAATCAGATGTGGCATGCGGTATCTTAAAAGTCCATAAATATGAGCAATTTTCTTCAGCACACCTTGCAAGTTGGTGTTGTTTGTTTGGGGTTTTTTTTTTTCTTCTCATAAAAAAAATTGCTCTTGAGAAAATAGCTTTGGAATATTGAAGTTCACATAGATATAAGCAAAGGGAATATAAATCTACCTGTGCTCCTGTAAGACCTTTATGTCCAAATCTTCTTTCTGTTAAAATGAGAAAACTAAACTAACTGCTTACACCAAAAAGAGTGTATTCGACAGTAATTTAATGGTGACTAATGTTACACAGAACATTTAATTGTTTAGAGACAGACTAGAAGGTTATCTTGGGAGAAAGGAAGAAAAAAGTTACTTTCTTTGAAATATGTCATCTATATAAAACCAGACTCATCTGGGAAGATATAACAGAAAAAGTGGGTGTTGGAATAAAGTTTATTCAGGTGGAAGAGGCATTTCTTGTAGGTCAAAACCACAAGTAGCGATAGAAAATGTAGGTGTTGCAATAAAGTTTATTCAGGTGCAAATGGTATTTCCTGTAGTTCAGAAGCAGAGGTAAAGACTCTTCTAGTCAGGTTGCCAAGGACAAAAATAAAGGGTTGGGTTTTATTGTGTAGTCATCAGAGAAATGGAGCACTGTCCTACTTACTACACAGTGCAAATCTGACCCAGAGGGCTTAATGCAAAAACAGTCATACAAAAATACTTTTTAAAAGAGCAAAGAAGCTGCTTCTGCTGTACTGCTCTGAGTCTTCTGTCAAATCATCCCTTTATTATCCCATTCAGAGCCTGCTAATGGAAACTGGGGAAGTTAGTGCCCAGTTCCTGGCCTTCTGCAGCCATTACAAGGCTTCAAAGGAGTCGCAAATCCAACCTTTTTCTTGTCTGCTCATAGCATTATTCTGAGCTGTCATACCTACTTCTAAAATGCCTCTCACTGTGCTAAGGAAGGATGTTTTGCCAACTGCCACCATTGGGTATTCTCATGTTCTCCATATGAACAAACTGCTTTGCCAGAAGGCTCTCCTGCTCTACTGGCAAAGGACTACAACTAGCTCTTAGGTCTTCCGAGTGAAGAGAGGTGGTTTTTGCATATTTACTGCCCTACTGTACACCAGGACAATGTGGGACTTTTTTTTTCATGCATGAAAAAAAACCCCAACTTTCTTAGACAAAACTCCTGAATAGTACAGGAAAAAAAAGTAAAGAATGGAACACCCCTGTCTGATTTAATTTTCTTCCCTGGTTCCATATTTAGGCACGGTGAGCACGCTGCTGAAGAGCACACTGCTGATTTATAATTAAGCTGGAGACTTAAATTAACAAGATACTTGCTGTTTCAGACTGATTGCTGTGATGTGGCAGAAATAAATGTTGTGTTGTAGCCAGTTTCAGGCACACCATGAGAGCACAGTGGGGTTGCTGCAGAGTGTTGAGATGAGACTTCTTGTGATTTTCCTGGCTCCTAATTGAGACTCAAAGTGGAATTGTGCTCTCTTGACTGAGAGGATATGTAGGCGAGCTGTCTTTCAGTGAGACTTCTGGGCATGGTTTTATCAAAACTCCTGCATCTTAGGAAAACTGCTGTGGTTTGGGTTTGGTGGTTTTTTCCCCTCTCATTGTCAAGTTTACTCCTTCTGTCACTCAGACTTGTGTTGCCAGGTTAAATTTAGCATACTTCCAGCTGTTGGCCTATGGATTTTCCATGTATTATTCAAATGCAGAGTAGTTATTTCAGAAGCTATTGATTTCAAGTATTTTAGTAGTAGTCTTGTAAAATTCACCAAAGAAAACCCATAAAATAAGAAGCTAAAGGACAAGACCCATAAGAAAAAAAAATCAGATATCTCACAGCCAGAAAAACATGGAACAAGCACGTCTCAACCACAGCATGCAGTCAAAACTCTCACTCTAAAATAATCTGCTTAAAAAAAATCCCTTTTCAAGCATATGTAGTCCAAATAGATACCTCTAAGTCCCAAGCTTCCTTAAAACTAAAGAGTTTCTTCTTCATGGCATAGGTAGAAGCAGTTCCTCAAATGAGATTCTCAGGGTGAAATACGCAATGTTAATGTGAGCTGAAACTTCTGCTGTTTGCTCTTCCTGCTCATACTATTGAATGTGGAAACCAGAAAACAGTGCATAAAGATAAAAGAAAGTAGACAGTGTGGTTGCTATTTTAAAGATTCATCTGTTAGATTTTCATTTGTTCCCAATTCTTACCTGATGCTGTATGGGGTTTATCCTTCTGCTTTCTTTACACCAATAGCCCTTGAATTCCACTCTCTATCTAGAAACCTGAACTATCTGACTCCCTTTTTAAGTGTGATACGAAGAAAGCATATTATTATGATTTCTGGTGATGTTGAACAAATCATCTTATTTCACTCCTCCAAGATCTGCATGGCTTCAGAGCCTCCTGTGATGCCAGCAAATGGCAGAGTTCATTTTCATTAGCTGCAAGACAGCAGTTATGCAGGTGGTTAATGATTCCGTGCTCCAGGAGTACCATTCACTGGTGAATGCAGTCCCTTGACTACCTTCTTATTTCTCTGGAAGCATGTTCTGTAGCAAGCCAGCATTTGCATTCAGTATGTAATCTTCACACTGTATTCAGTCTGAAAGGAAGAGGTGGAAGACTTTAGTACTATGATAGATTCAAAGAAATTACAATAATTTCCTTGCTCAGGGTGAAACAAAGGTTCTCTGTTCTTGCAATGTAGCTATTATTTTCTATTATACCTTTTTTTTTTTTTCATTTTGTTCCTCTTAAATTCTCTAAATTATTTGCTATCTCTGTCTCCTGTCTTTTTATGTTTGCTATTTAAGCCATCCTAAACATGCTAAGTTTCCATTGAATAACTATTGGCGAGTTCTAATTAGTTCTACTACTATTCCTTCTGCATTTCTTTTGCATTTTAATAATGTTAGGAAAGAGGTGGTGGAAGCACAGTCCCTGGAGGTGTTCAAGAAAAGACTAGATGAGGCACTTAGTGCCATGGTCTAGTTGGTCTAGTTGACTGGCTAGGGCTGGGTGCTAGGTTGGACTGGATGATCTTGGAGGTCTCTTCCAACCTGGTTGATTCTATGATTCTATAATTTTTCTTTCATCAGGAAAACATGAAAACCTAATAAATAATAATAACTACTCTGTCAAATCCCCCAACAATAGCAATTTAAGTCTGTCAGATCTTAAATCCTCAACTAGGAGGTCTTCACCAGCTTCCTCCCTCTACTTTTTTTTTTTTGTTTTGTTTTGTTTTGGTCAGTTTAGGTAACTTTTGAGAAACAATTTTATTCTAAAATTAGAAGGTAACTTTTCATTTGAAAAGATATTTAAATAAAAGTGATGCACTTGCTGCAAAGGAAATTTTACGGTTACAACATTTTGACTGTGAGAGTTTTTCCTTCTGTAATGGGGTTAAAACCTTGAACGTGCCTGCCTCCTTTGACAGATTCACTATTCTTGTCCTCTAACTTTAATAGTTTAATACTCAAAATTCCTTAACAATTTATAAAGGTCATTCTGAGTCTAAAAAAAGAAAAGCATATGTTATGTATTTTTAAGGACTATGTAAGTTTCCACAAATTTAACATGACAACCATGTATCTGTATCCCCAAGGTGGAAATGGCAGTTCATATTGTCACACAAAAGGGAATGTGAGCACGGTGTGAGAATAGAACTTGATGATCTTGGTATTCACCTAAAATACACAAGAGACAAGTCTGAACCCTGTTAGACAAGAGGACTTCATCATGGATTTTCTACACCCTCTGAGCTTAGGTTAGGCTGATAGTTCTTTAGTGGGTATGCCTCTGTATGCTGCTGAAAAGACTGTAAGGAAACTTAAGAGTGACAGAAAGTGCTGTGAATTCAGAAAGCGATTTGTTATCATGCCTGAACTCAATCTTTCTGCATGTAAGATTTATTTTTGTAGTGTATTTTCAAGGTGGTTATCAACAGTGTCCAGAGAAATGGAGAAAAGGTTATGTTATTATCTTTTTATTTATGAACTTGAAAATTGTGAAGAGGATAATAGTGTATTATGTATTTCTTTAGAGGAGAAGGAAACATGGCCTTGGAAAAACAATTTCAGAAGATTAATTAATGGACTTATTATTTTATTCAGTAGCCTTACAGAGTAAGGGAGGAAAAAAATCATTTTGTGTGACAAAACTGAAACATAAACAATATGAAGAATGTAGTAGTAAAGACAAGTGACAAGCTGAGAAAATGAAGGCTGATGTACTGGTCCTGAAGCTTCAAAAGGATGTAGTTATTAGATGCTAGTGGCCACAGTTTAAGGGGAGATTACAGGCTCAAAATTACATTTAAAAGTTTTGTGAGAAAAGGCCATCTTGAGTCATGAGAAACAAGCATGCTTACTGAGTCTTGGCATGCAAATTAAATTTTCACTATTTTTTTTGCTAACTTGATTTCTGACTATTTTGTGATAGCAAGTTACTTTGCCTCTCCTTCTTAGGTCTTGCTCCCTTTCTTCTGTTTTGACACTGTGAATAGAATCATAGAATGAACCAGGTTGGAAGAGACCTCCAAGCTCATCCAGTCCAACCTAGCACCCAGCCCTATCCAGTCAACTAGACTATGGCACTAAGTGCCTCAGCCAGTCTTTTCTTGAACACCTCCAGGGATGGTGACTCCACCACCTCCCTGGGCAGCCCATTCCAATGGCAAATCACTCTCTCTGGCAAAAACTTCCTCCGATAATCCAGCCTATGCTTCCCCCGGCACAACTTGAGACTGTGTCCCCTTGTTCTGTTGCTGGTTGCCTGGGAGAAGAGACCAACCCCAATAGAGACAGTAACAATTGCAAGTCTCTGAAAGGTAGATAATATTGTGGTATTTAAGTCACATTATGAAGGTTTTAAATGTTTCAGTCATGTTTAATATGTGCTGGATCCAGTGACAGAAAAGTTCCTCATAATCTCATTTTATTTTATTGAGTCAACATATTTAGATTTTTATAGTAAGATGATTGTAGGAGTGAAATAAAACGGCAGGAAAAAAAAACCAAAACCAAGACTTTGTATTGGGCATAAAGTAAAATTAATATATGGACACCTGCCCATCCATAGACAGAAGAATTATTTTTCTCATAGTATTTGTAGGATTTTCCCTAAAAAGAAACTTCTACTGGATGCAGTGCTTTGCAAGTAGAGTTCAAATTCTTCTAACATTTATGCAGAATTCAAAAGCAGCCAGGGTGAGTTGGGATTCCCTTCTACGAGATACCTTATTCATGAAAATTAAAAATGGCTGTTTGGCCTAGGGCTTTTGAGAGCTCTTTTAAAAAGGAATAAAAATTAAAGAGAAAATCTTTTCAAAGGCAGGCATTCATGCTTAATGCTAAACAGATATACTCAGCATGCCAGATTTAAGGCAAACACTAGTGGGAATGCCAGAATATAGGAACTGCATGCTATAAAAGTCTCTACATAAAATATTATAAGAATACACTCATTTTAGTCTTTGGGCTGTATGCAATAGAGATAGAATGAGATGTGAGCATAAGCATCATTGTTTTCTCAGGTGTTTATAAGTGCTGGGCAGTGATCAGAGTATGGAGTAGTTACAACAGACGTTTAGGCTTCTGAGCTCCTTTCTGGTAGGCACAGAGATAAGAGTGATGGTGTGCCTGGAGAGAGCTGGATTCGAGTATAATTCTGACCTGTCATCAAGGGCTAAACTCTGCTCCCTCATCTTTAGCCTTAACATCTGTCACTAAATGGGAACAAGATGACATTTTCATAGCAGCGCTTTCCTAATAATGCGGCTGCAGGCTTTGCTGTGCCCCTTTGCAGCTCATCTCTTTTTATCTTGTGCTTATACAAGCGATGCGCAGCACCTCTGATGTGTAGGATTAAGCCCTCAAAGCTCGGTGATTATGCTTATAAAACGTAACGTCTGCAAAGCAGGATATTTGATCTGCAGCAGGCTTATCCCACCATCTTCAGTTAATTCATGGATATCCACATGAGAACTTTCCGATGAATGCATTCGTAGAGGTGATCTTCAGAGATGCGAGCAACTAACATGACCTCACATGTTCTGTGTTTCACAACACAGAAATGCTTCAGTGAGCTAGTTATTAAAGACAGCAGGAGTGTGTGATGGTTTGGGTGTTACCCACCCCCCCACCCCCCCCACTTAAGAAAAATCACCCAGATTAGATTCAGCTACTGGAAATTTGAATGAAGCTTTATACTTACAGCTTAGCACAATATACAAGCAGATATTTATAATATATACAGCTGTAATACAGAAACACAACACCCTTCCCTGAGTCCCCAGGAGGGGCTCTCAACCACCCTTCCACCTTCTCCTTACCCCAGACTTTGCCTTACACTCAAGGTAGTTTGGAGGGTCGGCCAGGGGGGTTAGGAAGCAGATGGGTTAGTCACACAGATGGCAGGTTAGGTTAAAGAGGGAAGTACAGCCCAAAGCCCAGAGAGAGACTCCCTTATCTGTATTTATGTTCTTCTTCTTATACATCTCAGCAAGCCTATGAGTGAAGTAGACATCACCACTGTTTCCTTTTCGCAGCCTGTAATCTAATTCTTCTCACCAAAATATCCCAGCTAGCTTTAAAGTAGCACAGAGTGACAGTTATTGTGTGCATGTTGATACAGTGTGCACTTCACCCACAGCAGAAGAGAACAAAAAATAGCAAAGGATGCAGGACAAAGTCTTGGTGTTTTTGCTAAGACACAGTGTCAGGGGTGGAATATAAATTTTGATCTCCATCAGTCTTTGTGTCATTAAAACTTAGAAGTGACTGACATGCCTGAACCTCCTGAACTTTAAACCCATTGATAGCTTTATTTCAGTAATATTCTCTACAACTATCTGAAGGGACATCGTGGAGAAGCTGCTGCTGGTCTCTTCTCACAGGTGATTGGAGACAGAACAAGGAGGAATGGCCTCAGACTGAGACTGAGTAGGGTTAGATTAGACATTAGGAAAAAAGCTTTTCATGGAGAGAGTGGTCAGGGACTGGAATGAGCTGCCCAGGGAGGTGATTGAGTCACCAACTCTGGGTGTGTTTAAGGGTCATTTGGATAGGGTGCTTAGGGATGTGGTTTAAGGTGAGTCTTGTAGAGGAGGGTTATAGGTCTTTTCTGACCTGGATATTTCTGTGATTCTGTGTCTTTAGCTTTTATTTAAAAAAATGTAATGTGATAACTTTTGGAGAGGTGGGCCTCTAGTCAGGAATATTGTGTAGGCTGCATTTTATCCACTGCAGGCCACTTCTAAATATTATGTTAATTTGACGAAAAAATGTATATCAAACCCAATGAAAGTTGCTTTGGACTGAAAATACTAAAGTTAGATTTTAAAGAGGTGATAGTTCACAGTGAAGAAGTACAGTATTCAGTCACACAACTGACAGTAAGGAGAGAATTTCAGCACCTGCCTTTCAGTATCTGAAGTGGGGCTACAAAAGAGCTGGGGAAGGACTTTTCAGGATATCAGGGAGTGACAGGACTAGGGGGAATAGAGTGTAGCTGGAGATGGGTAGGTTCAGGCTGGACGTGAGGAGGAAGCTCTTCAGCATGAGAGTGGTGAGAGCCTGGAATGGGTTGCCCAGGGAGGTGGTTGAAGCCCCATCCCTGGAGGTGTTTAAGGCCAGGCTGGATGAGGCTGTGGCCAGCCTGATCTAGGGTAGGGTGTCCCTGCCCATGGCAGGGAGGTTGGAACTAGATGATCCTTGTGGTCCCTTCCAACCTTAACTGATTCTATGATTCTAATTTACCACTAATGCAGCAATGGATGGTCGCAGCAGTAGCGTTGTCACTGAATACACTTAATTCACAAACAAAGTTATCTGTCAGGCAGACAAGGAAAAGATGACTAGATAGAAAGAAGAGACATGTTCTGAAAGGATTTAGTTAAGTAAATTTTTTTAATCAGATTTCTTTGAAAATTGGTGACAATGTATCCCTGATGAATCTAAAGGAAGGAGAAATGATAGAATTAAAATTCTGCCTTCCAGATTTAATGTAGTTTCCATTCATAACTCAAAGATTGATTTCAGCATTCCAATCTGTTTTTAGTTAGAGTCAGTATCCAAATAAAACCCTCCACAAATGGAATTACTGTTGTAGCTCCCGACAGTAAACTGGTTTTGGCTGGTAGTCACCCCTAGCTGTTGTTTAACAACAAGCTTAAGTTTGTAGAGCAAGTCTAAAGCACATATATCCCTTTACACTGTGTTAAAAAAAAACAACTTGTGGCTTTCTCCACCCTCGTCAAATAGCAAAACCAGTGTAGCTTTTCTGCTTGTGGTAGCTAAAACTGATCAGACAGTAATTATTTTCCTAACCACTGACCGGATTAAATTCAAATCTTATATTAGCAGCATTTGATTAATGAGAAATTTAAATTTAGCACAATATACAATTATGTTTGTAGCAGGGCAGTTATCACTATATTAAGTACACTTACCTCACCACAGGGTCTGTGTGCAGAAAGAGGACATGATGCTCTATTAGTCTGAAATACCATCATTGCTATCTAAAACACTGCTGTTATTAAGTTAGTGAATAACTGTAGATGAGTGATTTTAGGTACCTGGTTCCAGGTCAAGACTAGTATATTTGAAAGTAACTTTGTTATCTGATATGTTAGTCCCTACATTTCTAGCAATAGCCTATGCAGCCTGTATGGGGTTCAGAAAATGAGTTTCAGATGAAAATCCTGGCCAGTAAATTCTAACACCTCTGAATAGGGTAGTGTCCTTGCAAACATAGTAGGAGCTGGAGCCATATGCTGCTGGCTGTTGGCTGCCTTGTGGTTTTCAGAGAACTTCCAAGTAGTTGGAGAACTCAGTCACAAAATCATCTTGGTGGGTTTCAAATTCACACCCTAATTTCCACTCTGTTGGCAGGAGTGAGTAAGAGCAGAGCACTGACTGAGGTCCAGATCTCACAAAAGCGCTAAAAGCATGTTTAATTTTACACACAGAGTGCTAAAGTTTTAAGTTCTTATACATATACTTCCCCTTTCTGCTATATACAAAATTCATTCCACAGAAGACATTTCTTCTCTTTTCTTGGGCAACTTGTTGCTCCTGTCTTCTTCCTTCAGATCTGTCCAAGCTCTTGCTCTCTTGAAATATTCACCCCTGTGTCTGTCCTTATTTTACTTAGAATTACCCAGAATGTGACAAGATTCAATTCAGTTTCTCAAAAGGAAGAAATTAAATCAATGCTCTAATGTTAGCAATCACAGATACTTGGAAGCTCTGTGATGATCTGTACTTCTGCATAAACAACGTTGAAAGTACACATCCTTCTTGAGAGGGAGTGTTTTCTTTTATATGTGTAACATGAATATATCATCTTTATTCTTCACCTTATGTATAAAAATATGCCTAGAAAGAATATTTTAAAGATGAATTAAGTTCTACATGCATGGTAGGGATAATTACTTGCTGATTTATATTTGACATGCTTCCTGAAGCTAATACTCAGCAGGTGTCTTGTTTGCATTTGAGAAAATAACACAGTGTAAGGACATGTGTAAATCCTGTGTCAACAGCAATTATTCATAACTAGGTCAGGCTATTAAATAAGTCTAAGGAGACTTTTATGTAGCTTTTCGTTTTAAACTAAGTTATCCTTAAAAATCCTAATTGTCCAATTCACATGCATACAAAACCAAAGAAATTATTAATTTATGAAAACATCTAATTTCCCTATTAAAAATATAAACATCTAGTCTGTGTAATTAAAGTCTTGTGTACTATTCTGATTAATTCATTAACATGCACAGAAGAGAGATGCAAATACTTCTGATTAATTAGTATATTATAAATAGTAGAAAACACTCTAAATACTGCAACCTATCTACTTTACAGTGTATGTGCAATCATTTTTTCTTCTTAGAATAAGCTCCCTTCCTATGCCATTTCCTTCACTAAACAGAGATAGAGGTAGTGGCTTAGGTTATTTTACAGATGATACCTGATTCTGATGGTGAATTTTGAAGTCTCTGGCTCTATTTTGAGCTCCACTAGACTTAAAGACAAGCCTATAATACTCTTTTCCCCCTCATTTTTGTTTTTATTTGGTAATAATTGTAGACATGTCTTTTATGTGGTTGTCATGAATGTAAATTTTTACTGTGGAGAGAAGCTGTACCCTTTCTGCACAGGTAAAGCCACAATTTTAACATGCCTAAATACTTCCATCAGACATTTACTTAACTAAGCATCAGAATATTCCCTGTTTGTCCACACAAAGTGGCAATTAACTGTAGTTTCAAGACTGCATTGTACATTAAAAAAAATAGTATGTTAAAATCTCTATATACTTGTTTTTTCAAAGTATTCCAAATTTATGGGTTTCTGTTTAGTATCTTTCACCAACATTTGTTCCACCCCTGTGCTTTCACTGTCTCTGTGGCAGAGGAGATCTCCTTAGTTTTCCCCCCTCAACTTTCTCCAGCTCAGAACTGATATCTCATCTGTGTCTCCACTCTGCTAGACTGCCCTCTCTTCACCTCTCAGAGACACTTTTGCTCTTGAAGCCTTGGCACAAAGGCTTTTCTCTTTATCTAGCTCAAAACTCGCTGTCTGCAAAATACTTGTGTCCCACTATGTCACTTTAAGAACCTAATATACTGGGCTGTAAGTGCTTGTGCTGTGTTAATAAACACACCATCATAAGTGTTGTTTAGTGTAGTCTCCTATTTTTATGTTGTTCCTATAGCTTAGATTCTCAATTAACTAATTAAGTTGTATTTTCACTTCCTTCTTCAACTCTGCTTGCAATACAAAATGCACACTGGAGGTACACAGCATGAAGAGAGGAAAGCAGGAATAAAATTTGTGAGTATTATATCAGTCTAAATCATAGAATCATAGAATCAACCAGGTTGGAAGAGACCTCCAAGATCATCCAGTCCAACCTAGCACCCAGCCCTAACCAATCAACTAGACCATGGCACTAAGTGCCTCATCCAGGCTTTTCTTGAAGACCCCCAGGGACGGTGCCTCCACCACCTCCCTGGGCAGCCCATTCCAATGCCAATCACTCTCTCTGTGAAGAACTTCCTCCTAACATCCAGCCTATACCTACCCTGGCACAACTTGAGACTGTGTCCCCTTGTTCTATTGCTGGTTGCCTGGGAGAAGAGGCCACCCCCCACCTGGCTACAATGCCCCTTCAGGTAGTTGTAGACAGCAATAAGGTCACCCCTGAGCCTCCTCTTCTCCAGGCTAAACAGACCCAGCTCCCTCAACCTCTTTTAAGATACTTTAAAAGATTATCAGGAGATTATTTTGAAAGAAATAGTATTTTGTCTAGGGAGGCAACAAAAGCTGCCTGCAAAAGAAAATAAAACATGGAAGGAAACTCATTGAGTATTATGTTCATATCCTGCGTTACTTAATTCTGAAGATGGAGAGACACAGATGTCTCAATTAGTTGTGTTTGTGTTTATTGAAAAAAAAACTGCTAAACAGCAGATGGGTGATACCCACTGGTTTTGAAATACAGTGAGCAAGGAATAATGTGTTAAAAGTGTCTCTGGCTTAGTCTGACAGCTGCACTGTGATTTAGAGACTGATCCTGCATCATGACCTCAAGTGGAACTGTGGATGTCAACAAAATTCTTATTTCTCTAAAAATTGCAACATCTAACTCTCAGCTGTATGGAAAAAAAGTATATTGTATTCTGGATCCATCAAGATGAATATTTAAGATCTGTACATTTCAGAGCAGCTCTGTGACTGTATTTGCTAGAAAAAAGTTTTTCAGGAAACAAACACCATTGTAAGAAAACAATAGATTTTATGGTCTTCAGCTGAACAGTTTCCAGAATAGGAAATTGAAGGGGAGAATGCATAAAGAAATAAAATAAATGCTTATATTCAGTGCAGAATACTTGAGGCATTGCTGCCTCCATCTTTATGGTCTGACTGACGTCAGTTTCAGAAAAAGTGGGAGATGTCTCCATCTTTCTGCATTTTTCTTGCCTTATGTTTCTCATTTCAGCTTTGCTGAACAAATCTGAGGATTCTTTCCTTCCATATTTATCTCACCCATGGCCTTGCTTGGAAACATTCACTAACATTTGTGATGGTCGAAACTTATTATTACAATAATAATAAATGTTGAGGTCTCCCCAGGCACAGAATTAAAACTCCAAACTGTTCTGTTTGAGAAAATGTTCACTAGATAAACAAATAAAGGCAAACTGGAGCAACTGAAATTAAACACTGCCACCAGGTTCTGCTTATGCTGTAAGTTTTGGATATTTTTGGGGTGAATTTTCTTTACTGAGTTTCTACAAAAGAGTTGTAATATATCACAGTATCACAGTATCATCAGGGTTGGAAGAGACCTCACAGATCATCAAGTCCAACCCTTTACCACAGAGCTCAAGGCTAGACCATGGCACCAAGTGCCACATCCAACCTTGCCTTGAACAGCTCCAGGGATGGCCAACAATCATTATGTAGCTCAACGAAAAAGAATAGATCTTTCACTGTTTGTAACTCTCTTGTTCCGCATGGCTAGACAAGTAATCAGAACGTCCTGAGATTTACAGTGATCAGCTCAAGAACAAACTTTGATTCCAGTTGAGGAAAAAACATGGGGGAAAAAATATTCCATTTCTTGGGCCAGAATCTACATTTTTCATAAATTCTTTGATGTTAGCTTCCTCCCCTCCCGCTCCAGGGGTTTTGGGCACATCAACTGACTCTGGGCTTGCTTTTTTGTATTCCTTATACAGGTGATTTACATCTATATGGCTGAGTTCTTGATTTGATGCAATTATTTTTTCCAATTAATTTCAAAAACAGAAGTCATAGAATATTCTTGATTGGAAGTGATCTTTAAAAGACATCTAGTCTAACACTCCTGAAGTGAGAATGATCATTTTTCATTGGATCAGATTGCTCAGAGGCTTGTCTAACCCGTGAATGTTTCCAGGGATAGGGGCTACCACTTCTCCAGTTAACTTGTTCCTGTGTTTCACTCCCCTCATTGCAAATAAACCATATTATTCCTTATGTCTAGTCCAAATATCCTGTCTCTTGAAACCAGCACCCTTAGTCCAGTCACAACAGGCCCTGCTAAAAAATATTATCTCCATACCCTTTATAGCCCACTTGTAGGCAAATGATGTTTAGATGTTCAGGCAAAAACTGCTTGCTTTCTTTCTTTCCTTTAAGGCTAACTCATGGGTGTAAATCTTGCAATATTCAGACTGAATTATTGACTAAACTAAAGAAGGCCATGTACAGGGATGTTTATGCCCTGGAACAGTTAGAGATACCATCATTTTGGGTAAATTTTGTTAACAATAGTGGATATAAAAAAAGGTTAAAATATAACAACGAAAAAGGAAAATATTTGAGACTGACTTCTTTCCTCAGACAACCATTTGTTTCTCAGGTTCCTTTTTTCTGTCATATGTAAAAATGTGGGAAAATGAGACTATAGAAAATGGGGATACTTGGGCTATAAAAGAAGAGAAAAATAAAACAGTGGACATCAGGGACAGAAAATAGGCAGCAAAATAATGTTTTAGTTATAAAGCTGACATGGACATGACTGCTGTTTGAGGAGCATGGAATTTTAAGACTGTAAGCTTATATGGAGTCAAGGGTGTTGCTTTCTTACCTGTACCTATTTTATTATCATATGTCAGGACAGAATGGATAAAGCACACCGCAGTTACAGAGATCTACTGCAACTTCTGCATGATTTGTCAATAATTATTAGAAATTAAAGTATATACAAAGATGTGTGAAAAGATTGGTGAAGTATTCTCAAAAGGACCCATCTTCAGTTCTGTATTCCTACTACCAGTGTACTTGGAGTTACACACATAAAGACAAAAATCATCTTATACTTTGTTCTTTTATTGAAGACAAAACAGATTAAAACCCTTAACAGTTAAGGCACTTATTCAGCTGTTTTAGAATAGCCAGAAACAAAAGTATGTACTGTGCTTAATACAGGTGAGGACATTACAAAGGATCATTACGAAAGGACAATGCACTTTCTCATAGATCCTAGCTGGAAAGCAAATTAATTAAATAGATCAGTTCTGACATTCAAATTGGTCATAAATCTCAAAGAATTATTTTTTATCTGAAATGGCAACACATTAAATTATCAAAAAACTTACTTTTTATAACACTGCAGCACGTAATACAGGAGTATTTCACCTATGAGGATACTAGCAGAGCAAAGCAACCTGGTTTTGTTTCTATGCTTAGCCATTTTATTTGCAGTGACTAAGTATTTATGACCACAGAGGATGGAAAATATGAGAATATGCTTCAAATGTTATGGAACACATATAATTGAAGGTTTTGACATGTGTGCTTATATGCAACATGTAAAACACTTCTGTGGGAAAATAATATTATGTGATGAAAAAAGATTGTGTAGCTTAGCCAAAGACACATGGGAGAAGTTACATATTTCCTTAAAGACCAACTTGAGGCTGACTACGTGCTTTCCTGGGAAAATCTTGCATCAATATTTGATTCTAGGGTGCTGACACAAATTTTAACATGACAATGCCTTTTTCTGTGGCTGAAAGGCATTTATTATCCTAGTTCCTCTTTTTTGTTGCTATTGTGGATAACATATATCTCTCTTAAATCGAGTATTTGTTATGCATACCCTTGGCTTTACTCTGGGGGCATTAAACATGAAATGGATATAAAGTTGTGGGCCGTAACGTTGTTTAATAGCAATGTACATCCTCTGATCTTGCATGAATGATAGTGAGATCTATTGCACTGAAATATTTTCCCCGAAGAAAACAATGTATTTGCTGAGTTGATCAACATTGTGCATCAACTATTTAAAACAAAACCGGGCAGAAAAAAAATGTGGCAGTAAAAAATATGGTGACTCAAAAAATAAGGATCAAGACAGAATAATATCCTTTTTCACACCTATTAGACACTGCTATAATAGGAGTAGAAGGAAAAGTCTGTGGATGGCCTGGTATTTCTAGAAGCTCAACATATTTCTGTGTTGAAAAACAAAAAAGCTACAATAATGCTGACAATAATTTACCTTTTCTCTATGTATGCTTATTTAAATAGCTGAATTCTAATGTGAACCATGGATTCTATCTTACCTTCCTATCTTAATTGCTTTCTTTTGTCAGCAATTAGCTGAGATTTTTTTTTTTAAGGATCATCTTCAATTTACATTCCATTGACTTCCATTAAAAGAAAGAAAAGGGAAATCTCGAGTGGAGGGCATTAAACTGGAAAATGTTTATTTTTGGTCAAAGAATAATCCCTATGTATTTATATGTATATTTAAACACAACCCCACTACCACCTTTACATGTATACATGCCTGTGTGTTTATGTGCATATATATACATGTGCTTATTTGTGCACTCTCTAATCTCAGTTCAATTTAAGTGCACTTAGAACTATGATGATTTAAAAGAGGGACTATTTTTTGTACTAAAGTAGAGATTGCTTTTTATTTCTAATGTTGATATATCAACAGGACTTACCCCTACAGATTTCAGTAGCTGGAGACTTAGCTATCTTCAGTTCCTGTGATTGTCTCTACTGGTCCCCATCTCATCTTTTCTCCTCAGATCTCATTATCTTCACTCTTCATTCTCAAGGATGTCATATTTGGATGGATTAAAATAGCATAGAGAAAAGATTCTGTAATACTTCAAATATTCTTTCCTACTACTATTTCATTATAATCTTATTCTGAATCTGTTTGCCAAGATATCCTTATGATTTCGTGACAATTTTTGTCATATTACACCTCAATTAGTAGTTTAGATCACTGAACTTCATTGTAACTTATACCTCAGTGTGACTGACCAAATGAAGAGCTCATTTCAAAAACTAAGTGATTTTTTCATCTTTGCCTGGGCTGACTTCACATCCTGAACATGTGAACTATTCCTTACTATTCTATACTTAGACAAGGTCTTCCCAAGAGTGTCTGTGACATGCATCAGGGATCAGCATCTGAGGTTCTATACTTTGGAAGTCTTAGGCAAGGATTGCATTCTTAAAAAAACTATGTTTGGTTAATTATGTGAACTGAGTGATTAGTGATAGTTTCTCTCTATTGATACTATCCTGCTGAATGAGACACAGGTAAATCAGTATTCTTCCAGCTATGACTCTAATCCTCCTTTAAGGGTTCAGAAGCCTCACTTTATCTGTGTGTGTGTGCATTTGCTTTTGTGCATCAGAAAGAAGAGAGCTGGAGGGAAAGCATAAATCAACCACCCAATGTCTGGTTTGCCACAGTGACTGCAAGCAGGTACTGAAATGTATTGACAGTACAGAAACAGAGTAAAACTTCTCCCAAATACTGTGGCAGTTTCTTTGAACCTGGAGCCCATGCAACTGTAACTTCTATCATTATATTTAACAGACCTTGAAAAACCTTTCTTCTGTAAATACCTCTGAATATTTTCTGAACCTACTTATATTTCAGGCCTCCATGATTTCCTATGGAGATTAGGAAGTGCTGTAATATATTATTTGCTATGTGAAAAATACTTCCATTTGGTTTAAATCCAGTGCCTAATAATCTCTTTGATTACTCTTTATTGGTCCTGGTATGAAAAAAATATGAATAACTGTGCCCCTTGTACTCTTCATGTGGTTCTCTATTTTGTAATAAGTACAGTAGATTTAAGTCTATTGGTGATTCTCTTTTGCTCTTAGTTCCTTTTTACATTTTCACCAATATCCATTTCCTCCTCTTCATCTTCACAGCACATCATACAGAGCAGACACTTTCAAAGTACCAGTCAAGATCTGTCCTTCATCCAGCATCCTCCATTCTTTCTATCCTCCACAATGACCTTTTTGAATGTAATTGGTTCTGTAGCCTTAGCTTCTTCATCACTAATTTCCTGTCAAGCCTTTTTGTGTTGGCTTCCTGCAGTACCTATAAATGCACTTACCAGCATTAACAATCTCAGTTTCCTCAAAAGCTCTGTAGCCTCTTTTGCATTCTCATCCTTCTCAATCTGCCATCCTTGTTGATCGCAGCCTCCTCTGGCAATTTGTTTTCATGAATTAATGCTGTCTTACTTCTTTGTTGCTGTCTTAGCATCCTGTGAGTTTCTGCCACTGCTTTTAAACTCATTCTCCTCCTGTGAATGAACACTGTTAAATCCTAAGAGTCTTTGCCTTCCGTAACATAAGGTCTTTTTATATCTTGACGAAGAGAAGCTCCAGCCTAAAGAATTTATCTCCAGGAATTCTATCCATAAATTTTCCTTGAATCATCTTCTTTGTTTGGCCTTGTCCATTTTCACTTCCAGGCACTTCATAGGCCTGCGCTTAACCTCCATCACAGTCTTACTGTAAACTACTTAGTATATGACAGCTGCACGCTTTTGTGAAACTATGTGATAAACCCTGATGTCCTGCTGCATACACAGCAGTACTAAAAATGTTTAATGCATGACTTGGCTTGAGGATTTATCTTAAGTACTGGTTCCTTATTTGCAAAAGTAAAATTTTCCCCAGGCTAATAGCTTAAATGTTAATATTTACTTCTAGATCGCTTTTGTAGTGACTCTACTAAATACTTATGGCTAGACATGTAGAACAAATATCTCAGTGAAGCAGAACAGAATTGGTATGTGTATAGTGCAGGCATGTTTGTCAGTATACTGATGGATAAAGCTACATTTTTCAGCAGAACTTCAGATGTTCAGAGAAATGTAGGTGTCATGTCTTTTAATCAGAAAAATATCACCCTAGTGTGCAGAATTTATGTGTAGTGCTTAAGTAAATAGAAACTTCTTTTCCCCCTTGAAATATATTATTCAAAAGTCTAAAAAGCTTCCTTGGATAGCATGGAATTTAAAAGAAAGTTTTATCAAAAGGGTTGGCAGAATATATTTAGAAAATATCTGCTCAGAGACCTCAGGAAATTACTTTTTTTTTCCTGTGGTTCCGATTAAATATTTCATGGCAGTGCATGCTTATTTATTTGTGCTTGCTGTGTCAAGATAAACTCGAACAAACAAACCCCTCTTTTTGTAGTAAACACACTTATTTTGAATGTGGTCCCTGTCAAAGCCAGGAGACCTGACCTAGACAGACTGCTGAGTCTGCAGGGCGAATGTTATCTCATGCTGAAAATGAACACACAGGAACATTCCTCACTGAGCTGGTTTGTTAATTTAACACTTGAAGAAATACATCGAAGACCATAGGCAATTTGT
This sequence comes from Pogoniulus pusillus, assembly GCF_015220805.1. NCBI lineage: Eukaryota > Metazoa > Chordata > Aves > Piciformes > Lybiidae > Pogoniulus > Pogoniulus pusillus. The sequence continues at coordinate 28,264,021 of NC_087272.1, read as the reverse complement.
TGTACTGAAAGTGAGAGCTTCATGTTGGTAGAGAATCGCAGAATCCCAGAATGTTAGGGGCTGAAAGGGACCTCAAAAAATCATCTAGTCAAAACCTCTGCCTGAGCAGGATCACTTTTTTGTTTGTTTGTTTTGTTTGGGTTTTTTGGTTTTGTTTGGTTTTTACAGTCCAGTTTCCATTTTTTAATTTTATCTCCCTTCTTTCCTCTCTATCTCTTATCCCCCCCCATCTTCCTCCTTTTCTTTCCATCCTTCCTTTCCTCTCCATATTATTCCTGCTCTCCATCTCCTTCCTTTCACCTCATCTTCTTGCTTTCCTCTCCATCGCTTTCCTTTCCCCCCATCTTCCTCTTTTCCTCTCCACCTCCTTCCTTTCACCACCATCTTCTCTTTTCCACCATACCTGCTCCTTTCCCACCCCACACAGAATTTTCCCCCCTTTTCCCCCAAACCCAGAGCACCTGGGTTCTGTTGGAGTCTCCTCCCCTCCCACACCAGGTGTGACCACTTAGCCCTCCCTGCCCACTTCCCTGTCATGGAGGCAGTGAATTAATGTGGCTGAGTCAGGAATTATAAAAATTGAATTATTTTATTTTCCTGGAACCTCACCTCCAAACTATACACAAAACTAGTTTAAGTTTATTTACACATTCAGTTTGATTGGGAATTTCTTTAAAAAAGGATGTTATAGATAAATACAGACATTTAGGGAGTCAGAAATTGGAAAAGGCTAAGCTATAAACACAACTTTACCTCACTATCAATCAAGCTGAACAGAAGATTAAGGGAACAGTGGGTCTTACTCACAGAAGTGAGATAGGTATTTCACAGTGATCCCTTGCTGGATTCCTCTGCAGAGGCAGCTTTCTGATGGCAATATCCAATAGAATAGATCCATGCAGCAGAAGCCCAGGGCGAGTGGCAGAGCCACCAAACTCAGAAATGTCTCGAGCACTTCTTCCGTGAACGGGATGATCATGGAATGATGTTGCCTCAGCAATAGTAGGGGAGAGACAGACTATTATTGTCTTTGCAGCTTGAAATAGCAGCCAGGATGTTGGCTGCTGATGTGGTCTGAGAGTGGCCAGTACAGGTGCTTCCAGCAGCTCTTTCAGAGGACCCCAGGGCTTGCCAAGCCTGCACGTCTGCACAGAAGGGTGCAAAAGTGGCGAGAACCATCCAAAAGAAGAGACAGCATAAAACCAAGAGTGATGTAACAAGGTAGGAGCCATCCAAAAGCAGGGATGGTCCAAAATGGCAAATCTTTCACAGCAGGAACCTGTCCTGTCAGGGACAAAGGCTGGGGAGCCTGGTGGGGTTAGGCAGGAATAAGCTTGGTGGTCGCTCTAACGTCACCTGTGGGTGCTGGCTGAGCTCCTCTGTGTTTAGCTGCTTCTTTCTGCTCACTTGTGAAACTGTAAAAATGACAGATAATAAAAGATAATAAAAATTGCTACCTTTTCTATTTTTAAAATTAGTAATATCTTTATAGTTTTTAAATCTTCCATTTTCTGGAATAAATGTTGTAATATTTCTCTTCCTAATGAACATTTTAGATTGCTGGATTTCCATAATGAAACAACAACAAAGAAAACTGAATGCAAGTCTAGCTCTGTTCTAGCAATCACTGTACGCCTATCACTGGCAGCATCCCTTAATTCACATGCTTTTTCCACCCCTGCATTATAAGCACATGTTTTCTCCTTCCTGTTCACCCACTACAGCTCTCCCACAACCCAGAGTAAAAAAAACCCGAAACAACAACAACAAACCCCCAAACACCAGCTTGTTTTGTTTCTTTAATTGTAGTTTTTACCAAGTTGATGAAACATTTCATGTTTAGATTGGACGCTATTACTTCCTCCAGTGTAATGTGAAAGATAATGCATCTCCAATCCTTGCTTCTAGGGTGCCCTCTCTAAGTTAGCCTTAGTTCTTATTTGAGCACTTTCAAAGAAACTCTCTGCTAGATTTTTGCTCAAATAGCAAATTCATTACTATGAAGCAGAGACTTTTTCTGCCATTCCAAGCAGCCAATTTTGTATAAGCTACAGTAAAACATCCTGGCAGAGGATCTGCTCAATAAGGCAGATACTCCAAGAAATAGATATTGACTCTGTTAGCAAGTTTTATTATTATTTGTTTTAAATGTCTGCTCCATTTTGGTTTAGTTTGGAAGTATTTATTTTTCATATGCCTGAGGCATAATATTCTAAAAAATATTTTAATCTTGAAAACCAGAAGTTGAGAGAGTCTGTTCATTTGGTGGAAAAATGCCACAGCATAATCTGTTCAAATCAGCAAATTTGGTCACCTGTCTTATTTATAATGTTATGGTTGGGTTTTCTCATTTGTGTTGCAATTGTGGTCTTAACATAAATGGGCCTCTGTGCTGTACAGTCATATGCTGAAAGATTTAAAGATCTGTCTCATGGAGCTTTTAATATCTTATTTGACACTGTCCACATGCAAATTATTTTATGTCTATATATGAAGCTGCATTAAATCAGTTCATTACATAACTGCTTCTATGTTGACCAGTTCTAGCTATTGGTTAGGGTAGGTGGGATTACCAGTTACAGCTTCCCTCTGTTAAATCCTGAATAAAATAATAAGAAGAAACAATAGGTCACTGTTGCCAATTTTGACAGGAAATAATTTTAGCGGTAAATAATGTTTCACATTTACAAATTTGCAGTGTTTCAGCATGTGCAGCTTCCTGGGAGTTTTAAAGGCATTCTCCACTTGCCTTTAAGTATACAAGCAAGGGGTTTCTCTAAGTGTTTGAAATCTGGAAGAATAAGAAATGCCTCGATTATGGTGTTGTGTAGAAGTTGGTAGAACAAGGATAATTTTTTGCCTTTAACTTTCCAATGTATCATTAATTTTCAGCCTGTGAAATTCACAGGCATTTCTACAGTATTATCCTCAAATATTGCTTTAACCCTATGAGGAGAGGCTGAGGGAGCTGGGCTTGTTTAGCCTGGAGAAAAGGAGGCTTAGGGCAGACCTCATTGCTGTCTACAACTACCTGAAGGGAGGCTGTAGCCAGGTGGGGGCTGGTCTCTTCTCCCAGACAACCAGCAATTGAACAAGGGGACACAGTCTCAAGTTGTGCCAGGGAAGGTATAGGCTGGATGCTAGGAGGAAGTTGTTGACAGAGAGAGTGATTTGCCATTGGAATGGGCTGCCCATGGAGGTGGTGGAGTCGCTGTCCCTGGAGGTGTTCAAGAAAAGACTGGCTGAGGCACTTAGTGCCATGGTGTAGTTGACTGGCTAGGGCTGGGTGCTAGGTTGGCCTGGATGATCTTGGAGGTCTCTTCCAACCTGGTTGATTCCATGATTCTATATAATAACTTCAATTTTTGGAACCTTACTAAGTATTTATGATATTTGTTCCTTTTATTTTTCCAGATGACAGATAAGTGTTTTCTAAACCTTGACAGCTGGTAGTTAAAGAAAACAAAAGTGTTGAAATGAAATATAAAATCTCAAAATAATGACAAATGATAAAATTAGGCACAGTGCCATTAAACACTATTTTTTCCTTGTACTTTGTTATTCTCTTACTCATAGAAGTAAATTAATGGAGTAGTGGACAAAAAAGGTGAATAAGCCTTTAAAATCAAAGCTAAGGGGAAAAAAATCATAACATAAAGTTGTTTTACTGAAGTTAATAAACCCCACATTCTGAGACAAATATCCTCAAGCCATTTGTTTAAACAAGCATTAAGTTTAGCAGTACTACACCATAACATGATACTCCAAATTAAACTTTTGCATCTCAAGTGACCTTTACAGCAGTTTTACAGTTCATAAATTTTTTACAATAGTGCTCTGTGGAGTAGTTTTAATAAATCTTGATTGTGCTGTAAATGTTATAGCACATACTTGAAATGGCATTTCCAGTACCAACAAATACAAGTGTGGAATGATCTCCCTATTCCATATGGAGAATTTTCCTTCAGCATTCATGAAATATTGGGGAATATTCCAGTAATGAGAGGGAAAATGTCACAAGTAACCCAGTCCTACTGGAGAAGAAAAACATGACTAATAAACGTAGCTATCAAAGCGGATGAAAAGCATACCAACTCCTCATATACCTATAAGAAAATATTTTTTTTTCTCCCAATTTGCAGAGCTTCTGAACTACTCCAGGATACTTGAATAAAGACAGGATTATGGTTTTAGTTTTCTGTTTTGTTTGCAGACTTGATTTCTTGCCTAAGTGTCAGATCCATACAAGTGTAAACTGTGTGGTCTGTTTAGGTCCCTCTAATACGCTGGGATGTGTGCCTGGTTCAACTAAGTCTGCTTAATCTTATTGATCGGTTTTACATAATTCTTTGTTTTTATGGGGTTCTTCTGTAAGAAGAAACTTTAGTTAAATAGTATACTGAAAGCACTCTGGTAATGTGTTAAGTCATGCATTGATATTAAGTGGATGTGTAGCCTTTCTTTACTCCAGCATTTTATTTGCTTATTGACTCCTAAATATCTTGTAGTTACATTTGATGAAAATTTCATCACCTCTGAGACATCATTTTGAAACAATCTTCTACCTTACCAACTTACCTAAGAGCTTATTTATGTATATCTTTTCTCATTCTTGTATGTAGAATGTAATTTCTTGTTTAAATCTCCAAGAAGCTTTTGTATTGCTCATAATTTTCCTGGGGCTTTTTGTTCATTTTATCTCAGTGCAACTTTTTATCCTCGATATATCCTTTCTTTCTTTTTCTGCCAGACACGAGGACAAAACTGTCCTTCAAAAGAGAAAAACCATTCAGGAATTCTAAATACAGAGAAGTTTAAATAGAGAAAGAGTGGCTTAAGGTGAAGGAACTGGGATGGAGGGGAATGCTGAGGAGGAACAGTAGCCCAGGGGGACCTCTGGGCCACCAGAGAGGGATGGGTTTAAGGTTAGCTTATTGTTTTTCTTACTAAAATTAGCCTGTTCCTTTTCCTCCCATATAGTGTTAAATGCGTTCTCCTCAGATAAATTTAAGCATTTCATAGAACCAACCAGGTTGGAAGAGACCTCCACGATCACCCAGTCCAAATTAGCACCCAGCCCTATCCAGTCATCTAGACCATGGCACTAAGTGCCTTATCCAAGCTTTTCTTGAGCACCTCTAGGGACAGCGACTCCACCACCTCCCTGGACAGCCCATTCCAATGCCAGTCACTCTCTCTGGCAAGAACTTCCTCCTAGCATCCAGCCTGTACTTCCCCTGGCACAACTTGAGACTGTTTCCCCTTGTTCTGTTGGTGGTTGTCTGGGAGAAGAGACCAACCCCCACCTGGCTAAAACCTCCCTTCAGGTAGTTGTAGACAGCAATGAGGTCTGCCCTGAGCCTCGTCTTCTGCAGGCTAAAGTTTTCAACTTGTTTCAACTAACAAGTTTTCAAACGTTCTCTGTAGATGTTGCTGTTGAAAGGAAGCCAGGCTTGAAAGAAAGAAAAAAAACTTCCACATTTCCATGAATGTTAAATTATAGATTTTGAAGTAAGAACTCAAAGCCATAAAAAAGGTAATAAAAAATGCACAAGTTAATGGTGAATTAGTTAAAAGATAATCAGCACCATGTATATTCTGTTCTCTCTCTAAAATAAGCAGAGCCTACAAAGTCTGCAAACATCTCTGCTGCTCTGATGCAGGATGTGACTTTCTGAAAACACAATTACCAGTCTATTAATTTGTTTCATAAACAGCCATCAATACATGCAGTGTTTCACAGAGAAATGAAGACAGTATATTGGATAGACAGATACAATCAAACTGAAATCATGAATGCTAAGGTCTGATATAAATAATTAGTACATAAAACTCATGAGAGAAAAATTATTATAAGTGGTCCTGTAAGAAAATGTATAATGTACTATTAATGAATCTGAGTTACAGACCCATTATTAGTATTGGAGATGTTTTTTAGCAGTAGTTAAATCTTAATCTTCAAAGATAGTTTAATAATGAATGGCAGAGAGCAAAAATGATCTATTCCTCTTGAGGATGGTTATATGCAGATCAAGATATCTGTCTGAGCAATTTAAAGAAGACAGAGGTTAATAGACTTTCCAATTGCCGGAACCTGAGATGAGTAGTTAATCCAAACAGGCAACTCTTTCAACATATGGCATCTATAAATTACACCACAGTATTAGGAGTGGGTGTTGATTTAATATATTGTTCTGATGATTTTGCCTATAATTATGGAATGTGATTTTTCTTCCCCCATCTGATGTAACACTTTACAGTTACCTTGTACACCGTTAAGAACATCTGAAAGGATTATGACCACAGGCAGCAGAACATAATGTTTAACAAAGATGGCAAAATCAATCTATCCTTGATTTGTTTTCTAGCTATTTTTTTGACTCTTAGTGGGAGTCTTTGGTATTTAAAAGTTTCTAGTGCCACATTTTTGCCTTTATGCTGAGTAGAATTTTCAAGTCTGCTATCCTTAGAATTAGCTATATTCATAGAATCATAGAATCATAGAATCAGCCAGGTTGGAAGAGACCTCCAAGATCATCCAGTCCAACCTAGCACCCAGAACTAACCAATCAACTAGACCATGGCACTAAGTGCCTCATCCAGTCTTTTCTTGAAGACCCCCAGGGACGGTGCCTCCACCACCTCCCTGAGCAGCCCATTCCAATGGGAAATCACTCTCTCTGTGAAGAACTTCTTCCTAATATCCAGCCTATACCTACCCTGGCACAACTTGAGACTGTCCCCCCTTGTTCTATTGCTGGTTGCCTGGGAGAAGAGGCCACCCCCCACCTGGCTACAATGCCCCTTCAGGTAGTTGTAGACAGCAATGAGGTCACCCCTGAGCCTCCTCTTCTCCAGGCTAAACAGGCCCAGCTCCCTCAACCTCTCCTCATAGGATTTGTGCTCCAGGCCCCTCACCAGCTTTGTTGCCCTTCTCTGGACATGTTCCAGCACCTCAACGTCTTTCTTGAATTGAGGGGCCCAGAACTGGACACAGTACTCAAGGTGTGGCCTGACCAGTGCTGAGTACAGGGGCAGAATATCCTCCCTTGACCTACTGGCCACACTGTTCCTGATGCAGGCCAGGATACCATTGGCTCTCTTGGCCACCTGGGCACACTGCTGGCTCATCTTCAGCTTACTATCTACCATCACCCCCAGGTCCCTTTTCTCCTGGCTGCTCTCCAGCCATTCAGTCCCCAGCCTATAGTGCTGCTTGGGGTTGTTGTGGCCAAAGTGCAGAACCCTGCACTTGGCCTTGTTAAATCTCATCCCATTGGCCTCTGCCCACCCATCCAGCCTGTCCAGGTCCCTCTGCAGGGCTCTCCTACCTTCCAACAGATCAACACCTGCTCCTAGCTAAATAGAGTTGGATTAATGTTAAGCATCTGATTTATATTTTGTGACACAAAAATTGTCTTGGCTTTGAAGTTAAGTGAAACTTTTAAACTCTTTCAACCTTTATTTTGTTGGTTGTTTAGATGACAGTGGTTCCAGGAAAGCTCAAGTGAGACTGGATTCTGAATGTGCTAAGGAAGTACAGGAAAAAATACTGGAAATTGCTTCTGTCCTGAAACAGGTGAGGCAGAAGTGGGAATGGCAGCATGAAGAGACAAATAATTTACATGAATAGTAAGTATCACTTAAGCTTTCTATTTAATCAAGGCAAAAACTAGCCAAGTTGAGGTTAACTGTTACACCACCACAGTAATCAAGCCTGTTGGCCAGAACCACTGCAGAGCTCAGACTCTGAGACATAGAGATTTGTGCAAATTAGCCATTTCCTTTTGTAAATATTACAATATTAACAGATTATTTTCTTCCAACACTGATTAGTCCTGAATAGAAATTAAAGAATCTCATCTGCACTTTGATATTTGCTTTATTTCCCTGCTTCATCTTTCCCCCTCCATTTCTTTTCTGTGATCTTTTTTCTCGTTTTCTTTCCAAACTATGTTGTGTAATCTCTCCACTCTCTATACTCTTTCAGTTAGTTGTTAGAACTGTTAAGGACTGATCTGTGAGAGGTGAAAAGAACCTAAATGTAGGAAATTCTGAGGTGATGAGGTAGAGTGCTCATAAAAATTGTCTCCTTTGCAGAAACTCAAATGTTTACACATTGATACTCCTAAAACTAGAAAACCCACAAAAAATCAATTCAAACTTGATGAATTGAAAGAGAAGTTGTTTAGCTTTCCATAAAGGAAGTAAGACTACACAACCCTTGTTGCTTAGCCAAAGCAACTTCTGTACATAAATCTGCCAGACTTCAGTACAGAAGCTGCTCTTCAGGGAATGTGAAATTATAGGCTCAAACAAAAGTAGATTCTATATTAGGAAATATTTCTGCCAGCTTTCAATATATAACACGGAATCAGAACTATTCATAAGCCTACTGATACCTTTTTTTCATCTGTGCAATATCCCAGCTGGTCATAAAAAGTGCTATATATGATACCCAAACAGAAGCCTAGTAACGTTTTCAGAATGCTACATTCTATTAGAACCTACTGAGTGGAAAAAGATATGACTGAGAACAAGATATCTGGAACAAAACCACGGTGAAAATGACACTTTTATATGCAGAAAAGAGCCTTACTAGACTTCCTACTGAGAAAATGTCCAGACTTTATATCCCTTTTAAGACACATTCCTACTAAGAAATAAATTCAACTTGCAATAGAAACCGTAGCCTTGCAATACAAACCTTTATGCTTAGTGGCAGTACCAAAAATACGAACCATTTCAAAAGCCATCAATAACAAGCATATGTCTAAGAAATACAGTTCTTGACAGGAAAAAGCAAAATACTTGACTCATTTTGAAAGATCTCTTTTTAGTGAAAAGGCACTAAGATTGTGCTGGAAAGTAGTGCCAGTTTTATGTCATTTATTTGACTGTAAAATATACTCAAAAGGGGAGCTTGTTTATACTGAAAGACAAATGAAGAATTCTTGCTACTTATGGTTATGAACTGTTTCTAAAATTATCCCTGAATTAGGAACATCCATTAAAATGCACATTTTGGAGATGCTAATTTTGCCAGCGTTGTTCTTTGTGCATACCTTTCACACAGTAATGCAAAACCTGAATGATATTGAATACAGTTTTCTATGAGAAACCATGCTGACTGAATACCACCCACAGCTTGGATAGCATCTAGTTAAGTCATCATCTTCTCATTTATAACCATCACTCACAGAACATACATTCCAAAACACATACAAAGATTTATAGCAAAACTAGATCACCTAGAATATGTATTAAATTTAAATATAAGCTACTCTGAGGCTGACTGACAGTCTGGTTTTGCTGCCTAATAATGCAGAACGTGAAATGTGCAGAGTGGCAGGTTTTACCTGGCTAATAATAAATAATTGCTCTACTTCACATGGAAAAATATTTTGGAACAGATTGTATGAACTTATCTTCTTGATGACAAAAATTGGTTTAATCTCCCACCAGCACAGAAATTGTTCAAGGAAGAATCATCTAAGTATTGACAAAATTGTGTCCAAGCACTAAGAAAACAGCTTTCTGAAATATGACAGTGCCAACACAAGAATAGAGAGGAGCCTAGTTTCATGGTTCTTTCTTTTGTCTTGTAGAAAGGATTCAGCATCATAACCTTCTTTAAGAAACTCTATTGCATGGGATTTTTACAACTAATTTTGGCTCTCTAAGTGCAGGAGAGCTTTGCCATATTTATTGTAAAATGTTTTCTTGGGTTATTTTGGTAGCCTTGAGAATTCAGACGATTTAGAATCCTGCAAAGTACAGCGTTTAGGCAAGAATATGTTGTTGCCTTGAATTGAACAGGGGAAAATCCAGCACTAAGTTGTTCTGGTTTTGATGCCTTTGGAATTATTTGTTGCCTTTGTGATTCACTGACCATTCATCTATTCCCATACAAAGGAAATGGAGAGTAGAAGCTGTGTTACCCTCAAAGTCAAGACCTGTCCAAGGAGGGTGAGGAGTTGGGGTAAGTTATTACACTGAATAAATTTTCATTTACATATAAAAAAGAGCTAGGGAAGAAGAGTTTGATACTCATTTGCTTCCCAAAATGCAAAGTGAAATTTAAAGCAAAACAAGAATGACTTGCTCATTAGTCTTTAGAGATAATTAAATATATAGCTAGCAAATGTGATAATTTGTGCAACCCCATTATTTCTCTTAGGAGTAGTATTTGTCACCTTAGTGCTTCTGAAGATGATAGCCCAGCCCTGCACGTAGATCCAAATTGCTACTTAATTTACTGTTTTGTATTCCAATACATATCCTGTGACAGAACACTGATGTGAATGTATAACACCGTGTGATGGATAAAAGAAAAGTTAGTAAAAAGACAAACAAACAAATGAAACAGTGAAAAACCTAAACAGTAAAACAAAAGGATAAAATCTGAACTTCAAAATGAAAAAAAAGAAAAAAAGGGAGAAAATAAAAATTAAAAAAGCTAATAAATTCTAAATAATTGTTTTCTGACTTCTGCTTCTCAGTGAAATGTAGTTTGTAGATGCTCCCTTTCATATGAGGTGCACTGTACCTGGGAAAGCTAGGCCCTGACTCCTCTTTTCCTTACTTTAACAAGGAGATGGGACACCCATGGATGTGAATAGAGAACTCAATTACCTATAATTAATTTAATTTGTGTGTGGATGTTCTGCTAGAGATTGAGGTTACACCACTGTAGGAAATCTGTGTAGTTTTTGACACACATTCCAAAATGCATGCTGTATCCTTCACTGCATCATAAAATTTGCAAAAGCACACTGGAGCTAAACATAAATATTCTATTGCTATGCTTTAACTGGGCACTCTGTATTCATTGTGACATGAGGATAATGCAGCTTTCTGTACATGAAACTGTTCCCAGATTAATTTTGTTTCCTCTTCTCTACTACTGCAACAGATTTCCAAAACTATGTTCCTCCAAGCACAGTCTCCATTCAGAGCCCAGTTTCTGGGAGCTGAGGGTAGACTTGCACTTACTACTCTTTTGGGTTGTTTTAATGCTGAAAAGCTAGCTCTGCTGAAAAAGCTATTATCATGTTAAACGTGATAATAGTGTTCAAATACATAAAAGTTTGCTGCAGAAAGAGAAGGGATAAACTGATTTCCATATCTGGAATACATGTGACAAGAAATAAATTAAAGCAAGGTAGATTAAGGCTGAAATACATTGGGAAATATTCTATCTTTAACGATCATATTGCTTTGGGAGACTGTGGAAGGACAGAGACTGGGTGTTAAGACTGTATCTGTCAAGCATGAACAAGGTGCACTTGATTTTGGCTTGAGGGAAAAAATGGAGTAAGATAATCTCCTAATGCTACTGCCAGTTGTGTTTTCCATTATTCTTGGTGACTAGACACCAGAAAGAAATCATGTGTGATTTATCTGTGTGCCAATGGATACACTGTTTTCTTTCTCTTTCAGTGATCAATTGTTCTAACACAAAGTTCCCAAAACTTTATGCTGTAGCTGGTGATGCTTTGTACAACTAAAAAGCTGTTACAATTTGACATCCAAACTCACTTTGAAACAGCATTTAACCAAGATGTTTGCAACTTCTTTTCTTTTTTTCCAAATTTCTTATATGTATTAGTAAAAACCTTATTTTTCACTTTTTTTCCCCCCTTACTCCCCCACCCCGTGGATGCATGCAATAAATTCCTCATTAGCATGTCAAATTCTACATTTGTTTCCCTTCAGAATTTTAACAAAATAGATTAATTATTCATGAATACTACAAGCACTATAGATAATGGTGTCTTAAGAGACTGATGGTAACAGACATGTACAAGTTGAATACTGTAGCTCATTTGTGACTGACTAGACAAGCTTGACTCGACGTGGGATGAGAGCAGGATGCGCTCTGTTTCCAAATAGGAGTGCAAAGCAATGTCACTCCTTTCATAATGGTTTAGAATTTATAAAAAAGCTTTGAGTCCTTTCCTTCTGATACAAGAAAGACATTTTTCTCATTGATCATTGGTAGAATTAGCATAGCATCATGGTTCCTATGAAAGTAGGTGGCATTTAACTGGATAATTAATTTGCAGAAGGGAGGATCTCGTCCAACAAGCAAATTAAACAAAGAGGGAAACCTAAGTGGTTCAGGAAGGGAGGGAAGGTTGGGAATGAGTAGTAATTCAAATCTGCATGACAAATTCGTGGCAAATGGTGATTGGAGGTCACAGTAACATTGCAGAATACTACATATACAAACTTATATGATCAAAGCATAGTTCCTGAAGTGTTTCCCTAAGGCAACACTCTCAAACAGTGGGAATGTTCCACTTTCTAGATATGTTTGCATGAACAATTCAAGGCAAAGCCATTACTTCAACTCTAAGTCATATTGGTAGTGTTGGAATACCAATGCAAATATTTTATTCCCAAATTCTGATCTTCATTAAAGAAAAAAAAAATCTTTTAGACTTGTGCATGCAGTACAAAATGAGTCATTTATTACTGATGATTTATTCCTAAATCCTAGTATTAAGAAAATATGAACCACATTGTTCTTAATTATAATTGCAGTGCTTGCTGGAAAAAAAAATGTAGCTCTGAAGAAACTTGTGTTTTGCAGCAAAGGAAACTCCTGGGAGGTTGCAGCTGACTTGAAAGATGTCAAGATTATATCATTTCTTTTTCTCATTTGTATATCAGGAAGAAGATATTACTGTTTGTGAGACTCTCGTAGTCATAGTTTGCAAGAGCTGGTTACAGAGTTTTTACCTTGCAAGCCAGATCTCACTATTTAAAATCTGCATCTTGATCTGAGTCAAAAGATTGCTATCCAGAAGGCTTTTTGGGATCTTATGAGTTCAATCTAGCAGAGTGTAAGTCTAAAATTCCTGTAACTGAAGTAATCACAGTGCTTGAAAAGTCATACATTGTACACATTTGATTATTTTCTTCTAATTTCTAATGAACTTAAACAATGGGGGAAAACCAAATAATGTGAAATAAGAAACATTTTTTTTTTGTTTGATAGTATTGTATACTTTCTTTTACCATTGGGAAAATTTCAAATAAGCAGTAATTTTAGGACTTAGAATGGATTAATTTATTTATGTCACAGTAAGACTACATAAAAGTGATGTAATTCAAATTAGAGCCAGTAAAATTGCTCTGGCTAAAAGTAATAACAATTTAAGTGCTCCTTGTTCTTATCTGGTTAGAAAATCGACTTGTATTCTGAAAGAAGGCCTTTTAGATACTTCTAACAGTTAAAACAAACAGACAAAACTCTAGACAGGTGCATGGTTATGGTACTTACAGAATATCAGACAAATGTTCTAGAGAACCAGAATTATTTAAGGAGTGGGCTTCAGACTTTTTGAATCGCCTCTTACTGTCCTTTCAGAATTAGACACCGACAGTGATGTATAAACTTCAGAGGTAAGTCCTTTAGGATGATAACATGAGGAAGGCAGTTCTCACACAATAAGCTTTGAAATAAGCAACATGTAGACACTGATTTGTTTTTGACTATGACCTAAGGTTTTCAGTTAGCATATGACAGGTATCCTTTTTCCATTGTCACTGTGTTAAACTAATCTCTTCACTGTGTACCGCAGCACAGATTTACAGCTGTATGTCTGGCCCTCTATGAATCAAACATAACTGCCACTGGCTCTAAAAAAATCACAGCACTGCTGTTCTAACATGCTGGAAAAAAATCGACCTGCTTATATCAGGAACTGCAAGGGACAATTATTTCTTTATCTTGGTCTATATTTCTGAAGAGCAACATAATGCCTCACTTTGAGAGACAAAAGTTCAACTTCATGGTCAGACAGATCTATTTAAAGGTAGAGCAGAATTAATTGGGGAACAGGACTATATCCACTGTATTTGCACATCACTGGACTGCAAAAGTAAAATTGTGTTGAACAAATATCAATTAGCTGGTAATCCCCATCCAGCAGGGTCTGGGTGAGAATCTGGGATGGGTGTGATGGTAGTGGTGATGGGGACAGTTGTGTGAATGGCTACAGGGAGGTCAAACACCAAACAGCCCCAAACCATGACCAAACTCAAAATTTTCCTTGCATAAACTCTTACTTATTTTCCTTTCCTAAACTTCTCTTAGTTTTTTGCATACTCCATTTCCACCTCCTTCTCTATTACATCCTTATTCTTGCTATTATCCAATAGCAAAGAGAGAATGATGAGAAAAATAAATGTCTGGTAATGTTCTGGGTAAATTATCTGAATAATAGTGGCTGACAGATGTTATGATTATTATCCTAGAGGTCACATTACAATCTGTGCTAAGAACAGGCCACAGTCCCAGTCCTTCTGTTTCTTGTTCTTAGTTTTTAAAGGAAAACACTGAAAAGGTGAGTTTTGACCACAACATGTGATATAAGATACTGATAAATTATACTTATCTGGTGTAACCGCAGGCCTGTCAGTCGGACACTATCACTGCTTCAGCCTGTATGGTAAAAAGAGTAGGACTCTGCAAAGAACTTGAAATTTGCAAATTGAAAGGCATCAGAACAAGATATTAATAGGTGTGAAACAGGATGGCTTACTCTCTGACTCTATCTGTTCACTATTTTTTTTAATTTTTATATTAGATTTGCTTTCTTTGGCATATTTTGTATGTTACATGAAAGTTTTCAAGGCTAATTATGGCTATTCAGAGATCAGATTATACATTACAAAGTGATTTTTTTTCCAGTGAATTATCAGTTATTTTACAATTCTTAAAATGCTGTCCTCTCTGGTGTACACCACCGATTCCTGATGAGAATTCAATATATTAAATGTTGGAATTCAGAGAGCTTTTTATGGATAGCTTTTTTGTTTCGTTGTTTCCATAAGGAACTAGAGAGCAGATACAGTCTTTTTCAGTTTTCTCTCCTTTACTGTTAAGCACCAAGTCTATATTTTGATTTTCTCCTGCATTTGGGGAACCTTATCTTGTTTCCTTTTATGTTCCTGTGCTTTTCTGATCTTACCCCTAAGGGGCTTGAGATGTGCTTTTATTATTCACATTCAGACATGTAATCTTTCCACTTTTTGTTTGACTCTTTGAATTTTCAGGTCACTAAAGACATTCTGATGCTTCTACAATAGTTTTGCTTACTATTCTGCTATTCCTTGTTTTACTTGTGTATAACCTACTACTATGTATTAAATATGTTCTCTTTTGAGAACTCCCAGCAGTGCTGCACTCCCCTTTTAAAGTCTGTTCCCTTCCCTGTAAAGTATCTCCTCTACTCCTGGAACAAGTGAAGTTTCTCTCCACCCTAAGCTGTCACTTTCCTTGAAGGCTAATCCTTTGCCTTCAAATTAATATTACTTCCCATGGCTTTTCTGTAATCTTTCACTATTTTAGTTGCTGAATGTATCTTTAGTTTACATATTCTATCACTTTTGTTACTCAAAACAGGATCTAAACCGGGAGCTTCCTTTGCTCTCCAAACCAAAATTTACCCTGGAATATTCTATGGACTGAATACATCATACACCTTTCCTCTCTTGTTCTTGCCCCTACTATTCCTAAGGAAATTGCAACTCTATTATAGTAATAGTAAGGTACCCCTGTGGTTTAGCTCATCAGCTTTGTAGGATGTCATTTTCATTTGATTTTGACTGTTCTTTAATATAGTTCTTCCCACACACTCCCGTATTGGAGCAGCTGTGCAATAATACTCCAAAGGTTGGTTGCCTACTTGATGCTCTCATGACTATATTAGTGATTCTCCTCTACCTAAATTTAGGTGGGAAAGTAGGCTTTTGAGGGCTTTTTTTGTGTGTGGTTTTTTTTTCTTCCATTTTCCCTCTCTTCACCACTGAGATTTTGTCATTGATCCTTATCATCTGTTTTAAAATCTCCTTCCCTGTGTGTGTTTGAAGCTGTCTTTCTTTTTTCTTTTTATGTGCATGTTAAATTTTTGTCCTTGCCTCCTCTGTGTAAGACCATGCCAGACATCATGACACCTACTTATGCTCCTTAGTCTTGTGAAACACACATCTTGGAGTCATCTGTTTCCACCTACCTCTATGATCCTTATCATGTTGTGCTATCTCCCATTCCACTAGTGCTGTAAGATGCTTGCAGTCTGTTTTGTGCTCCACATGATTCAATATAGCAGTATCATTAGGGTCATCTAAGTAACATAATGAGGTAAAACAGAGTGACACAGATACTTTGCTTGTCTTTTTGAAGAAGTCTTTATTTGTGGGTACAAGCAGGAGCACCTTCCTGAAATGTTGTCTGCACTGTAAGGTACCCAAGGTCAGGACATTCCTGAAGCCTTTTAAGTAATGATTTTTCTTTGCAAATTGTCTTGGTACAGGCACAGGCAAGAAGTGATCTAGGGATAGTGTTCCTATTTTAGAATGTTCCACGTATGAGCACTTTTTCTTTCAAGAAGAGGTAATAATAGAAAACTAAGAATAGAATGAGTCAGACAGAATTAAAATGTAACCTTGACTTTCCTGCCTATTAGCCACTCACAAAATCACACGCTGATTGCACAGATTGCTTAGTATTTTCTGTTGCTTTATTGGAGCCCTTTTTGGGAAGCAGGAGTCATCCTGTCTTTGCTGTTGCAGGGGTGGGCAGCTAACTCCTACCCTGGAAGCATGTGAATAAGAAGAACCTCAGGAGAAAAAATACCTCTGGTGCAGGTAATTACATGATTTGTAATATGCTTTCCTTTCCAGTGTGTATTCAGTTTCTGTTTATTGAAGTATTTGGCCATTGACCTCCTATGGTGATCTGCTTGGAGCAATACAACAAACAACTGTGGAGCAAAGAGTTTAGTTTTTAAATGCATAAATATGCAGCTGTACAATGTCATGGATTTCCTGTGGTTTTTCACCAAGTATATATTTTGAGTATAAAAAATAAGAACTTCTCTTGTATCTAATGCATAGTGCCATGTTTGCTGTCTTCAACTACCTGAAGGGAGGCTGTAGCCAGGTGGGAGTTGGTCACTTCTCCCACGCAACCAGCAACAGAACAAAGGGACACAGTCTCAAGCTGTGCTGGAGGAGGTATAGACTGGATGTTAGGAGGAAGTTCTTCATAGAGAGAGTGATTTGCCATTGGAGTGGGCTGCCCAGGGAGGCAGTGGAGTCGCTGTCCCTGAAGGTGTTCAAAAAGAGACTGAATGAGGCACTTAGTGCCATGGTCTAGTTGATTGGACAAGACTGGGTGCTAGTTTGGACTGGATGATCTTGGAGGTCTCCTCCAACCTGGTTGTATCTGGCAATATTTACATTATTGTGGGTATGTGTTATGCAAGCTGTTAAGAGTATGTCAGTTAATTCTATATTTCCAATTTCATACCCCCACCCTTCTTTTTTTATGTGTAGTCTAATGACACTTTGCTCCAGGCTAAAAATTCTCTTATATTCTCACCACCAAGCAGTTTTATTTTAATTAAAACTTCCATTTAGTTTTTTAATGATTTTATATTGACCATACCAAACTAAAGTTAAGATATTACTTGCTTAGTCTGAGGCTTTTGTAATTTTCTATATATCAATAAAAAAGGTAAAACAAGATAAGAGTTTAAGCTAGCAATTAAAAAGCCCAACACATGTTTTAACATTTTCCATATTTCTGCATTTATCTTGCAGTATTTCCTGCTAATTGACTATTTTGCAGTGAGAATGATATTTCTAATATATATATATGGTGGTGCTATTCATGGTAATTTTGATGATCTCATTTGACTAAGCCTTTCTAGGGCATTTCACAGCTTTCTAAAAGTGTGTTGTGCAGCTAAAGGTGAGCAAGTATATTCAGGAGTTAAACACTGAAATCATCCATTCAGGCCAAGCCCCCACATTTTAGTCACACACTTAAGTCTTTTACAAGAGAGTGTTGACTGTATAATTTATTTCTAATTATCTAGTGCCATGACGGTGGCAGAGCAATCACACTGAGCAGGATCTAGGGCAGGGTTTGCCTGTGTTACTTGACCTGAGTGTTACCTGCTTGCAGAGAAACCTGCTGCTCCCTGAGTGGCAGATTCTGGTTCCAAATTGCTAGTTATTTCTTAGCTCCTTGTGCCTATTTCAATCCGGATGCAGGCAACATTAAGACCATTGTTAGAGGTATTATAAAATCTTCACTGTAATTCCTCTTTAATTAGCATCCTATTATCTTAAATAGCTCCCATAATTTTGTTGCTTTTTTATTTTTTTTTTTCGTTAAAGCTCCTCCATTCTTTCAGTAATACACTTTGTGAAACTGCCTTAGTATTTCACCACTGGTTGGGTCTGCTACAGTTTTTTACTTTGTCTGCTAATAGCTTATTCAAAAGGAAAGAAAAGCACAGTGAGCTCTTGGTAGAGTGCAGTAATATCAGTGTTGGTGTTCTCAGGGTTTTTCTTTCTCTGGAGCACAATGGTTGAACTAAGTCTTGTGATGAAGAGCAAATCTACTGGGCTAATGGCAATAAACTTGCAAACAGTGAGAGACTTGTTCCCTCAAGTTCAACATGTGAATAGGTCTGTGCAACTCTAATTAGGCCCCTGCTTCTGAATAGGTGATTCAATGTGAGATTGGTTATCTGAATGATGGGATTAAGCTTAAAACATAGCATTTATAGGAAAATGCACAGCTCTGCGTTTCTCTTGGCTGAGTAGCATCACAGTGAATCACACTTGGAGTACCTTCAAAGGTGCCTATGTGAGACAGAAAGAGACACAGCTGAAACTTAACATGCGGTCTGTGATGAGTCTCTCATGGCAATGGTGCAGCTAAAGCTTACACTTTATCTTTCAGAAAGATATTTCTTGGTCTTTGAAAAGATGAGCATTATTATGTATCAGTAAAAACAAAAACAGTGCATTATTTCACACGTTGAACTGTCTATTTTGACACCTCTCTCTCACTCCCCTACTCTCAGTTATTTCATGCCCTGCTAAATGTGACTGCAGTGTAGGATGTGCATTTGCGCTTTAAGAGTTGTTTCTCATTTGGATGGGAATGTTTATTTTTAGTAATCTAATCACCTAAAGCAGATACTTTAAGCTCTCATCTTTTATGAGGTTGTAAAACCTGTGGAATACCTTTGGCTAAACCCACCTTTGAAGTTTCACTGCTTCCCAGGGGGAAAACCTAGTTCATGTTTTTCCCCATCGCATTAATATTTGTTCATGTTTTTCCCCATCGCACTAATATTTAATCATTTTAAAGCATTTAAAGATCTTTTCAGGCATTTTGTTTGTGTTATGCTTTCTCACAATACTCATGTTGGCATAGCTGCATAGACAAGCACCACAGATTGTAAGGCCAGGGATGTCTAAGTACAAAAAACCAAGCTGAAGGATACTTTTGGAAATTTTACAGGTATGCAGTAGCAAATACTTCTTACTATTCTGTGAAACAGCATTTCCCATATTCTTCTATTTAGAAGACACAAAGCTATTTGTGCTCTGTGTCAGAATAAAAGTTAATTGATTGTCCTGGGTTTCGTGAAAATTAGGAAGGAGAATGAAATTGCCTGAGTGGCAAGAAGCGATTGGTAAAGACAAAGGAAAACCTGAACCGTTTCAATGCTTCAGGCTGTACGTTCTTCCAGACACGTTGGTGTGCCCTTACTTCTTACTCTTCACACTTTGCTTCATGAACATTTTATTTTATTATGTTTCTACAGAGCCTTCTAGCCATTTTCTTCTGTTCATTGAAAATAATTCAATTACAGTAAATTTCATGGGTTTCTTCCTTCTGCACCAGCAGGCAGGTTAGATGAGATGGTGTGTAACTATTTGCCTAATTTTTCAAAAATCATTAATTCCAAGAACAGAAAATGTTATGATTACCTAACATGGCTGGGTTTGGGGTTTTTTTGTTTGTTAATTGCTCTGGTAGTCTAATTTCTAGCTCCATCCAATAATTCAACATAAAGTGTGATTGAAATCCTGATTGCCTAGCTCCTAATACTTTACAACTTCTTTCTCTGACCAGCCTCAACAGTTTTTAAATGTTATGGTGACAATGGCAATACATACCAGATATAAACCATTTCTCATGCCCTTATGAACCATGGCTTAGCAATTATTAATGTTTTTCAAGATGTGCACTGATTAAAAAATTGATATATATGTTTTATACTCAGCTTTATGAGGAAATTGTTGATGATATTTCAGGAAACAGAAGATTACACAATGACAAATAAAGACAATGTACTAGAGGCATTCCCATGTAAAGTAAAAGCAGTTGGTAATTCAGTTTCCTGAAATAAATACTCTCCTGAAAGTCTCTGTGGCACTACAAAGTTCACTTAGTGTCAGTGTGAATGAGAGGAAAGTTTAAAATACCAGAACAAAGACAGCAATTTATCTTTTCACATTTTGATGAAAATTAAAACTTATTTTAGATACCACTTAAAATATATATATTAAAGCATGCTTGGAAGAGTATAGCTACAAAGATAAATGAAAAGAAAAGTTTATACAAATAGATTTATTTATCTTGATGTTCATAAGCACTATAATTTGTCATCTTTACTGCTGTATTTCTTCAGTATTGTGAGGTAATCCTCTGGGACTTTTCAGTAGAACCTGATGTATGAGCTCCCCTTATCAGATTATAGTAGTGACACTTATTTTGCCACATGAATACATTTTTTGAGTACTTCTCATAATAGAATTGAACACAATGATTGAATATGACTTTCAAAGGTTTCTGCACATATTGTACTGTAAGTTAAGATCAATTAAAGTATTTTTAATGATATATTTGTTGTGAACATCAGCCCATGTAAGCACTAAGTATAGATGTTTTTCCTGTAAGGTTAAAAAAAGTAGTGAAGTATGTAATTTTATTTAAAACCTGTAGGAGATAAAACAGGATAAGATTTATTGATAAGGATAAATTATATATCTATCTTCAAGATATTTTTTTTAATTCATACAACTAATTGTTTCTAATCAGTCACAATTTTTATTTCACAGGATACACTTTGTTAAAATGTTTAATTCATCAATCATATGTCACATAACTAATCAAATGTAATGGACCAACTTGATTTGAAACAGAAGGTATCCTTTGAAACAGGGGGTATTAGATGAAGAATGATCTTCTAATATAGGATGGAATGGACCTAGTGCCACTAGACCATAATTTGATACTGTTTGTTTCTTGGTTCTTCATAAAGATCTGTGGAGCTTCACCTTAAAAGTGAAGATCAACAAGTGACAATACATGATGAAGAGATTCTCAATATGCAACAAGTTCTGTCTTACAGTGAGTGTTTTCACCCTTGCCACTGGCAACATTTAGGGCATGTCTTTATGATTTACCCTACTACATTTTGGATAATATTTTAAGCAAGACTGCCTGGGTTGTTCTACATAGTGTTTTGGAATATGGATAATGCCCCTCTCCCAGAGGTGTGTGATCTGCAGACATCTTTGGCATGTTTGCTTTTTTTCTCAAGACTGATGTTAACATTAAGAGATGTGATTAAAGATTTTTCATAAAGAACATAGAAGAGCATAGAGGTACTACAGCAGATACTGGGAAACTCCAGTAACACAGCCCCCATCAAGCCATCCATGGGAAGCCTTGGCTCTATAGGCCATGGTGACACCCATGCAGAGAGATCAACCTTGCTGCTTCCTGGACTCAAGGAGATGGGGCTGCGGTAGTCTTGCATCTGTTGGGCCAATGGATTTGGTACCTCCTAACAAATATGATTGATTTGTGAGGAAAAAACACTCTTCTCTTTCTGCTTAATGCTTTCCAAGCCCCAGGTACATTTATACTAGCTAGCTGTATAACTGAATACTATCATCTGTGGTTCTTTGGAGCAGACTAGCAGGAATAGCTTTATGTGGCACTTAATTTAAGTGTTGGGTTAATTGTAAGAAGATGTTGTAGCAGGTCTGCTAAATAAGATTCTGACCTTCATTTCACCTATTCCAGATTCAACTCAGAATAAATAAATGTTCCTCTTTTCAGTAACTCTATTCTGAGCCCCAAACAGTTAACTTCAATTGATGCCTTTGTAATACAAGTTAAATCTAAAGAGCTTCTTCAGTTATTCCAGGAGTTAACCAGATGACTAAACAAGGATTATATGACTATGCTGTATTCTTACCTGGAATACAAGCTTGAATGAAATACCATTTCTTAAAAAGTGGAAAGGATGGGGGAAGGATGGCCTACCTGTGTCATTTCCTATTAGATACTGGAAACAAAGATAAGTAAGCACCCCGGAATTGTTTCTTCTGTTTAAGACTAATCAGACAAAGGACACATTCCCTCTCCTCCCCTGCCTTACTTAAGTGGCACTAAACCAGACAAATGCAGGCTCTGTGGCTCAGCAGGTGATAATTGAACCCTTACAGTTTAGAAGTGCTTATGTCCATTTGCCTGGGGTAGTGCTCCATTTCAGAATTAATTTTTTCCCAATTAAAAAAAAATAGCACTACGAGCTAGCCATATAATTTGAAATTACATGTGATGGATGCTGGATGGAATCTGATTAAATATGAAAAACATGAGTTCAGCTGAGGAGTAATAATAGTGAATTGACTGTAAAGCTGAAGTAAAACCCAAGAGGCGTCAAGTGAAAACCATGATGTGTACCTGCAAGTCTGACAAATCAAATATTTTGGACATGTGAGACAATGCCCTGAGTTATACCTGAGCGAAATAATAACAAACAAACAAATAAAAGGCATGCCTATGTTCCTCTATGCCTAGCACTTCTCTCTTCTCTGCTCACATCAACATAGTCTGAATGCTATCTACCTGCTGTTCCTGAAAGTCTTCCTCTCTGTTCCTTTATTACAATAATTAATATTTACTTCTTTTCACTCTTGAATTGTAAATATGAATTGCTACTCCTAATACTATCTCTGTAATGCCACTGAAGAAAGGAAAATTAATATCTATGAGAAGCTGGGTTCTTACAGATACTGTTGATCTATGAAAAGAGTATACAAGCACAACTTTATTATTGGTTTGCACAAAAGTTTTAGTGTGATTACAGTCAAGTTTTGCTTCTGGTGCATCCATATAATTTTTAATCCGATCAGATGTATTTATTTCTTTGATATTAAAAGTTACCCAATCTATTTCAAAGTAGACTGATGAAAAAAACCCCAAACCCTAGTTCTTATTGGGATTACAGTGTAAGTCCCTTGCAAAGTTATTTTGTTATCCCTGTGGACTGGATTTTTTTCCTTCATGCCTCACAGAGGAGAAGAAAGTAATGCAAACTTCTTTTTGTAGCTTTCTGAGAAGATCTGAGCCAACTTCTTTATTTTCTGTTTTCCATTTACAAGATGTTGTTCCTAATTTGTCAGATGTTTGGTAGAATACGTGAGCATGTGCTTGCATATACGAGGTTCTGAATCTAATGAAGTTCATTCAGTGCTTTAGAGAGCAGTTATTCACTCCTTGATTGGAGTTGAAAACCTGAAGCATCATTACATGATTTCTCAAATTGATGCACATAAATCTAGCTCTGCTGTGGTTATTCCATGCCACATGCATAATTTCTGTATGTGCCAATGAGTGTTTTGGACACCTTTATTGAAACAATGTAGGCTACCTCTAGGCTACTATGATACAAAACAGCCTTGTATCCCTTACCAGCAGAAATATTTCTTCTTCACTGTCTCTGTATTTATTTACACAGACTACCTTTCACTGTAATTGACACAACTCCATTTGTTTTTCTTTTTATTTTTCTTTTATCTTTTTCTTTTTGCTTTTCCTGAGTCTAAGATGCAGACTCTTGCCTCTGAAGAGCACCACAAAATCAACTATTAGCCTTATCAAGGAAGCCCCATAGAGCCTTCCCTACTAGCCACTAATAAATGCCAGAGCACAACTTCTGGTCTCACAATTGCCATTACAAATGCACAGAACTGGACAGATCACTTCTGTCACCATCTTTGTCATTTGAAAACTAACATTAAGAAAGACAGATTGATCACTTCTACTCATGCACTAACACTACACAACTAGATTGCATTTCTTAGCTTTAATTAAAGAAGAGTTTATGGAATGATCAAGCCAGTTAGAGAAGCCAAGTGAAGGCTTTGGGGTATGTTGTCAAAAGACTCCTTTATCAGCGTTCAAAGATGACTTTTACTTGAAACTATGCCATGAGTTTGTAAACTCAAAGTCCTTAAGCACAACAGGGTGGGCCAGGTGAGACAAAGCAAAGCATCAGATTGTTTGGAAAAGTGAGCATATTGCTTTTGGGCTACTGTAATAGCAATGTCCTGGAGACATTGTTCACCAGGATCCCAGAGTCACACTGCAGAAATATATGAGAAAAAAACAACCCAAAACAAACCCCAAACACGCTAAAATAAATCTTACTGATTCTTCTCTGGAAGATATTTAGTAAATATCATCCATCGAGATGACCAAAACCAGGGGAAAATGATAGGGTTTGTTTTCAGCAATAGCTTAGGAGATGCCATCTTCATTGCTTTTTTAGTAAGCATTTATAAGAGCATGTGTCAAACATAGTTCTTCAATTTGCAGCAGAAAGCCCAAATTTGGCAGAAAAATTGAATCAAAGAATCAACTAGGTTGGAAGAGATCTCCAAGATCATCCAGTCCAACCTAGCACCCAGCCCTAGCCAGTCAACCAGACCATGGCACTAAGTGCCTCAGCCAGGCTTTGCTTGAACACCTCCAGGGACAGTGATTCTGCCACCTCCCTGGGCAGCCCATTCCAATGGGAAATCACTCTCTCTGGTAAGAAATTCCTCCTAGCATCCAGCCTATGCCTCTTCTGGCACAACTTGAGACTGTGTCCCCTTGTTCTGTTGCTGGTTGCCTGGGAGAAGAGACCAACCCCCACCTGTCTACAGCCTCCCTTCAGGTAGTTGTAGACAGCAGTGAGGTCCCCCCGAGCCTCCTCTTCTGCAGGCTAAACACCCCCAGCTCCCTCAGCCTCTCCTCATAGGTCTGTGCCTCAGACCCCTCACCAGCCTCTGCTGTCTCTGAAGATAGTCCTCTCTCTCTCTCCCTATATATATATATGCATGTGATGATCTTAAGAAAGAACTACTTACTAACCTACTAACTCTTTTGTTAGCTGATCTTAGGTGGTCTTGAATCTTCTATCTTTGCCTGTTATTAGGAGTCAGTAGTAATATGTTCAGCAGGAGTCAATAGACTTGAACCCCAACTCAGCTGAGACATCTCTGGCCTCATTATCGTGTAACACTCATTTAGCTGTTAATGTGGGCAAATATGTTCATTATTTATTGTAGTTCTGACAAGACAGACTAAGGCTCACTTTTTCTCACAAATATTGAAGTCCTTTTAACTCAACCCTTGCTGTGACTTCTCCACTAGTTCGGTGTAGTGAGGTGTTTTGTCATAAGGGGTGTCATTTACAATCTTGTTTTCACACATTTTCCTAGCCATTTCTTTGCTCTCTAAAGAATGATAAAATCTCTGTGTGTTATTTTTTGGTTTTAATAGAATTAATTTTGTTGCCCATGTTTTCAGGAATTTATCATCTAATGGAATTTAGAAAGAATTTAGAGTCTAGAGGGAAACAGATATAATTTGTGAAAGCTCCAATTACACATGTGATTAGAAAGATTTTCTTTTCCACCATGTAAGTATATATTTGTATAATAAGAGAAAAACAAACAAGCAAACAAAAAAAAACCCCCAAACTACTTAAACTTGTGATTCAAGGAAAGGAAAGGAAAAAATATTGTGGGAGAGAGCTGAAGAACTACCTAAACTAATTACTGCGTTAAGGCTTTTAGAGTGATAGCAGAGTTATGTCTTGCAGTTTTAGCAAAGCTACATACATTTGGTGCTATATAGGAAGTTTAAAGTCATGTTTAGAGATGTAAACAGAAAAGGGCTAAGGAAAAGTCATGCTTGTATGGTAAAAATGGTGTACAAACTTAATATTTAATAATTTTTGTTTTCTTTCTTCTAAATAAAGATAGAAATTCTGCAAGGGGAAGGAATGGCATATTGTCACACCAAGATGAAAACAAAACTAAGGTTGTTGTGCCCAGCCTGGGTAGAAAAGAGAACTGCTGCTCCAGAACTATAAAGGACCTGGCAGGCTGTTCTGAAGATGAATGGGATCAGTTATAAGTCAAATTAAAGACTAAGTAAGCACAGTGGCTGTAGTCTGAAGGGAATTTGCTAACACATCAGTTTATCTAGTGATTATGCAGGGGTTTAAACATTTTTGGAAAGAATTGCTATTGTGAAAGTTAATAGAAGATCAGAGACATTTCAGCTGTGATTAACTGAAATTCAAATTAGTCCACTATAGTTTTGCCTGAATTTTATGTTAAAAATGTAGTATCTTTTCATAAAGATAAAAAAGACATTTGATATATAAGTATATGCTG
The DNA here is from genome assembly GCF_015220805.1 of Pogoniulus pusillus. Lineage (NCBI taxonomy): Eukaryota > Metazoa > Chordata > Aves > Piciformes > Lybiidae > Pogoniulus > Pogoniulus pusillus. The sequence continues at coordinate 28,237,666 of NC_087272.1, read as the reverse complement.
GCATAGTGATTCTTGTGAAATGACACCTAAAATGGGGAAGATTGTCCTTATTAACAGTGAAAAGTATTTGGATTGAGTATCTAGTCATCTTGGGATAAGTCACCTAGAAGCTGGGCTTTTATTTTTGCTGAGAAATCATCTCAGCTAAGCTTTTATTGACCAGGCTTGTTAGCTTGGACATAGCACCAGAGTAAAATTGCTCTGTGCTTCATGAAACAGAAATATCTCACCTTGAGCTGCTAAAGAACAACTGGAGCATTTTTTCAGTCACTTTTTCAAGCATCTCTACTTTGCTGTAGTCAGAGTGAAAACAAAAATAGCACTATTTTTATTTCTTCTATATCAAGGCAATTTATATGAGAAAGCGAGTTTCTCTGAATGAAACTGATAAAACTCAGAGACAATAACATTAAGATAGCTTAATTTTGAAGTGAAGTTGGTTTAATCAGTCTGCCTTTCAGATGTAGGCCTTTATTCCTGATTGCAATGATGTAAATGAAGAGCAGAGAATGTGGTATCAGAATAAAATCAAATTCGTTCTATTCTCCATTGCTATTAACATAAACACAACGACATCATTCTGAAACAAGACATTAAAATATACAACACAGCAGAGAATTGAGTCTGCTGATTTTCCTTACTTTCCAGTGGATCATATTTAGGAGGGAATTTGCTTTAAGCAATATTTCAAAAAGAGTATCAAAAAGAATATCTTTAGATACAAACATACCACGCTGCAAATGATTTGGGTAGCCATCAAAGCTTTCTAATTCAGGTAAAACCAACTATTTCAATACTGTTTTTCAGCAGAGTCTTATTCTTTCCTTTCATCATTAACAGCAATGCTTCTCTGGAGGGAGGTATACAATGAGATTGAAGTGTTTGGAATGCCATTATTTATAGAAATCAGTTTAAGACAATAAGTTTGAGAACTGATTTTTATTTTGTGCTCATGTGTTGAGGAATGGCTAAGAGAGAATGGGCACGGAGGATATATGAAATTGGTGGGTCAGCAGAATGAAGAGATTGCAACATGCTGATGTGACAAAGTGACCAAGGACACTGTCCTTGGGCAAAGTGGTAAACAAGGGGAAAAAGGATGTGTTTCCTGTTGTGAAGAAGGAACACAATACTTGTTTTGAAGGAAAGGAACACACAAGTGCATCCCGTAGAGCTATAGATAAGCAATTGCTGACAGTGGAATACATTAGCTGCTTGCTATAAAAGAACGCTACTGCTCCAATAAAGTTGTCACCTGCTTATAATCCATATTGGATTGGCTGCGGTGTCCATTTCTTTCCTTCTCCCAACAGTGGCGCCCGAACAGGGACTCCTCATTCGAAGGGGTTAACCGAGAACTGGGAGAAGACAGGACCGGTGAGCGGGCACCGGAGCGGCGACGCCGTGGCCGAGAGGGCGGTCGGGGACCCAGCGGGGCCCGGGGGTGAGAAACAGCTCACTCCGTCGCAGAGCGGGAGGCGTGATTAAGGCTGGCCAGCATGGATAAAGAGGTAGCGCTTTCTTTGCTCAGAAGCTTTTTAGAAAAGCGAAAAGTGGACTATAACCTAAGGTTATTGCCCGGCTTGTGTGCCTATGGTTGCACGAAGGGCTATTTTAAAACCGGGGACGCTTACTTTGACGAAACCGAGTGGCGAGCATTCGGGAGTGATCTATGGGATGACGTTATCAGTGATAAGAGGGAGGCTAAGAAGCTCCAAGTGCCCTGGCGAGAGACGATAAATGCAATTAAGAGATACAAGGCAGAGAAGGACCTTGCCGCTGCCGTAACGCTGAAACTTGATAAGCCTCAGTGCCCGGAGGGCCGGCCAGGGGGAGTTCTTCAGCTGCTTGCTCCTGGCCCCCCCTCCGTGGGGCTACCGGTAACGGTTGCCCGAACTGCGGCTGAAGCCGGAGCTCTGTCTTCAGCCGCCACCTCACCACCGCCGTATTCATCAGAATCGCCGGCACAGAGTGAGGAGCCATCCACCTTCCCCACTGCCCCGCCCCGCAATAATCCCTTCCTCACTGAAGCGACCACTCAGACCTCGCTGCAGGGGTCGGTCAGCGGCTCCACTGCCCCGTCCGGCTGCGGCGATCCGGACAGCACCGCGACTGATGGGAGCAGTAGTGATACCAGTGAGAACGAGGGGGTAATGGAAGAAGTGTTTAAAAAACTGTTTAAAAAGCGGCGGCGTAAAGACAGGGCGTGGGCAGTGCGTGCAGGAGAGGAGGAAGCTCGGGAAGAGGAAAGGACAGGAGAGGAGAAAGACTCAGGGACTTCCGTGCACAATCAGCTGCCCCCACCGAAATGCCAGCCGTGGCATCTGATAGCGAGACAAGCTGCAGCCGCGGGCGATATGGAGGCTGCTAATGAGCTGCTCAAGGCGTGGCCAGTAGTGTATCAGCCACAGGCGCGGGGCCAGTTACGGGGGGAGCATGAAGCCTTTGACTGGAAGCTGCTAACGCAGCTCCGGGAGACGGTTAGGCAGTCGGGGCTGCACGGTGAGCCCGCTCGACAAATGTTGCAGTATGTGTTCTCAGCAAGTGGGACATTAGTGCAGGAGGACATAAAGCAAGTAGTGCGAATGATTCTAACCCCGTCCCAGCAGATGCAGTTCACCACTCAGTGGGAGAGGTACTGTCAGATGGCAGCCACGATCCCTCGGGCACAAGGGGACCCCCTGGCAGGAATGACGGCAGAACAATTACTGGGCAAGGGCCGCTATGTAGGGGTACAGGCTCAGCTAGTCCTACCCCCAGCTGTGCTGCAGGAAGCTATGAGACTGGCACAAGTAGCATTGAAGGATGTGAAGGTAGGGACCCATTCTCCCTCTTACCTATCCGTCAAACAGAAGCCAGGTGAGCCCTATAGCAGTTTCCTGGACAGGCTGCATGAAGCCCTTGCACTATCGGGTCACCCTGAACATGTAACAGACACCCTTGGTAGGAAGTTAGCATTTGAGAACGCCCTGCCACGGGTTCGGGAGGTCCTGGTTACTCTGCCGCAAGATGCCTCGGTACAGGACATGTTAGAGCGCGTCCAGCGGCTGGAGAGCGTGGGGGGTCAGTCCGGTCCGGGAGCATACCAAGTGCAGGCTCAGGACCCAGCTACAGTGGGGGCAGGGAACGCCCTGGAGCGGGTGGTAGAGACGCAGGTTGAGAAAGTCCTGGCCGCGCTCGCACCCCTGGTGCAAGCGCCGAGGAGGTTGCCACGGCGACAAGAGCGCTGCTTTCGGTGCGGACAGCCGGGACATTACAAGGACCGCTGCCGAGCTCAGAGCGTCTTCTGTGACCACTGCCGAACTTCAAACCACGCTACGCTAGCATGCCGATCGCCGGGAAACGGGAAGCGGAGCGCGAACGGCCCCCGCGCACCGACACAAGTAGCGGCTCCGGTGACCTACAGCCAGCAACCAGGGGAAGCATCGGCTTGGACCTGGCAACGGCAGTAGACTGTACCCTAGTCGACACACGCCCGACCAGGATTGCCACCACGATAAACGGACCCCTGGTCATTAACGGATGTCAAGTCGGCGCATTGTTATTGGGACGATCTAGTTCTGCAATTAAAGGACTGAGCATTGTTCCTGGCGTCATCGATGCAGACTACACCGGCACTATTGAAATCATGCTGTACACCTTGTTCCCACTTATCCACATACCAGCTGGAAGCCGCATCGCTCAGTTAGTACCGTACCCTCATCTTACCGGTCACCTCCAGCCCCTGACACAGACAGAACGGGCGGCTCAAGGATTTGGCTCTACAGGAACAGCTGCTATGCTGACAATGAACATGAGGCACCGACCAGAAGTCACAGTAACCCTTTCTAATGGAAGGGATGGACTGCAGCTTACCATGCTGATGGACACTGGTGCAGACATCACCATAGTGGCAAGCAGAAACTGGCCCAAGCACTGGCCTTCCACTGCAGGTGTAAAAGGGGTTGAAGGTGTTGGGGGCACAGCCAGTGTGCAACAATCGGTTGAACAGCTCACCTTGACGCTAGATAGCCGAAGTGCCCGCTTGCATATCACCATCATGCACCTGCCACATGGTGTCAATGGCCTCTTGGGCCGAGATGCTCTTTCTCAACTAGGGGTTCGACTAACTAATGAGACCCCTTTTTAGCAGTGGCCACTGTCGAGCGGTCTTTCCCCATACCTTTGACCTGGCTAACCAACGACCCGGTATGGGTGGAACAGTGGCCTCTTAAGAAGGAGAGACTGCAACAAGCCCATCTATTGGTACAAGAACAACTTGCTGCTGGCCACCTGCGGCCATCAACAAGCCCCTGGAACACACCCATCTTCACCATACCAAAAAAGTCTGGAAAATACAGGCTCCTACACGATCTCCGAGCCATCAATGCTCAAATGCAAGCAATGGGGGCACTGCAACCTGGACTGCCAACACCAAGCATGTTGCCAGAGGATTGGCATCTCTTAGTAATTGACCTCAAGGACTGCTTTTTTACCATCGCGTTGCACCCTGACGACATTCAAAGATTCGCCTTTACCCTGCCAGCAATCAATCGCCAAAGCCCAAATGAACGTTATGAATGGACAGTATTGCCACAGGGGATGAAAAATAGTCCCACCTTATGCCAGCTATTTGTGGATCAAGCCTTGCGGCCCCTTCGGCAACAGTGGCCTTCTACATTGATCTATCACTATATGGATGATATTCTCTTCTGTAGAAAGGAACCCTTTGCTGACGCAGATGTGACCACCATTTCCACGATCCTAGCAACTTCTGGCCTTCAAATTGCCCCAGAGAAAGTTCAGAAACAGCCACCATACAAGTACCTTGGGTGGCAAATCACGGACTCGCAGATTCGACCACAGAAGCTTACCTTACATCTTGAAATTTCCACCCTGACTGATATGCAGAAACTCATGGGGGATCTGCAGTGGTTGCGTCCTGTCATTGGGTTCTCCAATGCTGATCTCGAACAGCTGCGACCACTATTAAAAGGAACAGACCCTGCCACTCCAGTAACACTGTCTCCCCAACAAAGCAACCTCCTGCAGAAATTAGCAGCTCTCGTCGCAGACCGATGGGTGAGTCGCTACAATCCAGATCTGCCAGTGGACATTACTATCCTGCCCGCCGAGCACACGTTGCTTGGTGCTGTCACCCAAGCAAAAAACAAAAAGGGGGAGACTACTAGAATCCTGGAATGGCTACACGTACCGCTGCAACCCAAGACTACCCTGCAACGAAAAATCGATCTACTTGCAGAATTAATACAAAGAGGACGAAGACGAACTCTGCAAATAAGTGGCACAGAACCAGCAATCATTCACCTTCCCATTCGGAGAGCAGACCTGGAGCATATGATCACTGAAACCCCAGCCCTGCAACTGGCTCTATTGTCCTCGGGAGCGACTTTGCAGACTGCAGCACTCTCTTCACCCACACTGAAATGGATGGCACAGGGTGAGTGGATCCGTCGCCCACGACGATCCGAGAGACCACTCGAGGGTGCAATAACTGTCTACACAGATGCGGGGAAGAAGACAAAACGAGCTGCAGCAACCTGGAATGAGGATGGAACGTGGCATCATCAGATTTTGCCAGGAGAGCCACAAGATTCCCTGCAAACTCTTGAGTTACTTGCTGTTGTATGGGCAGCGAAGAAGTGGATGCACCATGCGCTGAACATTGTTACTGATTCCCTTTATGTTGCAGGCATCGTACAACGAATCGAGGATGCCTACATTAGGGACGTTGCCAATCTACGATTGGGGGAACTGCTCAGACAGCTACGCAGTGCTCTCCAGCAGCGGTCTGCTGCATACTGTGTCATACACATCAGAAGTCACAAGTGGCAGGATGGTCTGGGGGAGGGAAACGATAGGGCAGACAAACTAGTGTCAGTAGCTGCACCTGTCGATACATTTCAGGCAGCGCGACAGTCACATGACATGTTTCATCAAAACTCTAAGGGGTTACAGAAGCAGTTTAACTTATCAGTAGGAGAAGCTCGAGGAATAGTACAAACATGTCCCATTTGTAGTCACCACGGTCCGGGTTTAGGCACGGGAGTCAATCCAAAGGGATTGGCAGCCCTGCAATTGTGGCAAATGGATGTCACACATGTAGCCGAGTTTGGAAGACTCAAGTATGTTCATGTTTGCATCGATACCTATAGCCACATGATATGGGCAACTGCCCAAGCAGGAGAAAAGGCATTGCATGTTGTTAGGCATCTAACTATTTGCTTTGCAGTGCTAGGAGTGCCACAACAAATCAAAACCGACAATGGCCCTGCATACGCTGGGGAGAGGGTTCGGAGGTTTATGCAGCAGTGGGGTGTGAAGCACATTCGTGGGTTGCCTAACTCCCCAACAGGGCAGGCTGTGGTAGAGCGTGCAAACCAAACGCTGAAAAATTATCTAGAGAAACAAAGACATATAGCCGACATAGGGGAACGGCTAGCCCGCGTGCTCTTTACACTTAACCACCTATGTATCTTTGGGGACAGTCAGGAAACCCCGATGCAACTCCATCAGGCTGGGGTGGGTAAAGAAAAACAGCCTACCATGAGCGTCACCTACCGGGATCCCAAAACAGGGATTTGGATGGGTCCTGCCAAGGTCATTTACTATGGCAGGGGTTATATGTGTGTGCTTACACCAACAGGCCCATTGTGGGTACCTGCGAAATGGACCAGGGTGGCTTTGGATCCCGATCCTGCTGATGCAAACCTCCCCCAGCGTGACACACCTAACGAAGATCAACCAAAGGACCAATATGTGGGTCACGTGGGCCAATCAGACGGGTAACCTGGACTTCTGCCTCAGCATGCAGACGGCGACTGGACCATTTAAAACTTGTTTAGTAGGATCCCCTGGGTTTGACCCCAGAGATTTTAGCAACTATACCACTGGCAGCTGTATCAACTCCAAAACCCCTGCTGAGTGTGCAACCACCCTCTTGCAGGGGCTGAATGTCTTAATGCCTTGGGACCCTCAAGAGCTGCAACTATTGGGCTCCCAAAGGATAGGACATCAAAAAGAGGGGTGGAGCAAGACTTGCTTTGTATTTGGGGACAAGTTTAGGGGTATGAACGTTATGATACATGTAGCCCAAATGCTGGGTGTACTGTCTAAAAGCCCTGAGAAAAATTTCCAATGGACAGACGCGTCACCTGGGCCACCTTATGATGACTTCTTATCTCTTGGTGGGTACTGTGGCACTAGTATTTGTAATGCACACAGTGGATTTCATGCCTATAATTGTAGTACAGGAGCTTATGGGGCCACCAGTGTTCTCTTCAGTAATACTGAGGACATTAGGAAAAGTAACATACCCCTGCTATGGAACAACAAGACAGCCAAGGCCTTACCGCCCAACGTGTTTCTAATATGTGGCGACAGAGCATGGCAGGGGATACCGAGGAATGCCTATGGTGGGCCCTGCTATTTAGGGAGGCTTAGTCTCTTTGCCCCTCACCATCGGGATTGGCTGAACATAACCAAACTGTCGGGCCTGGTAAGGCGGGAGAAACGTTCAATATCCGCGCTAGGTCCAGACTGTAAGGATGATGTAGAGCTTTGGTCTTTCACCGCTAGGGTGTTTGCCTCCCTTTTCGCACCTGGGGTTGCTGCTGCCCGGGCATTGCGACAAATAGATAAGTTGGCATGTTGGTCAGTCAAACAAGCCAATGTAACGACCGACATTTTACAGCAGCTGCTAGTAGATCAGAGTAGCCTTAGACACGCTTTGCTTCAGAACCGCGCCGCTATAGACTTCCTATTGCTTGCCCAGGGCCATGGGTGTGAAGATTTTGAAGGTATGTGTTGCTTTAATCTGTCAGATCATAGTGAGTCAATTCACAAAAAACTGACATGGTTGAAGGAACATACGCAGAAGGTAAAGCAGGAGACGAGCCCCTTTGACGAATGGCTCCAGTCTCTTGCTGGTGGACTCTCACCATGGCTCCTGAGCCTTATTAAGGAAGTGCTTCGCTTGCTAGGAATAGTTCTTCTTGTACTCTTGATTATTAGGATAGCCTACTCATGCATCTTGCGTGGTGTGGAGAAAGCAACCCGGGCACCCATTCTGCTGGCCCAAAGACAAAACGGGGGAATTGTTGAGGAATGGCTAAGAGAGAATGGGCACGGAGGATATATGAAATTGGTGGGTCAGCAGAATGAAGAGATTGCAACATGCTGATGTGACAAAGTGACCAAGGACACTGTCCTTGGGCAAAGTGGTAAACAAGGGGAAAAAGGATGTGTTTCCTGTTGTGAAGAAGGAACACAATACTTGTTTTGAAGGAAAGGAACACACAAGTGCATCCCGTAGAGCTATAGATAAGCAATTGCTGACAGTGGAATACATTAGCTGCTTGCTATAAAAGAACGCTACTGCTCCAATAAAGTTGTCACCTGCTTATAATCCATATTGGATTGGCTGCGGTGTCCATTTCTTTCCTTCTCCCAACACTCATGAGTTATTTTAAGCTTTCAGATTACTTTTGTATCTCTTGTTTCTCAGGCAGTGTAGTGCAAAAAGCTCTTAAAAATAAACTAAGTGAAAATAGAAAAATAAGTTTACATTTCCTCTTTGTTTCTTAGCTCAGACACTGGCAGAACTGTGGACAAAATGACATAAACTGGGATCAATGCATTATGGTATTCTAAGATGACCATCTTAATAATCTGATGTGGAATTCAACCAAAGAAGGCACATCTTAAATAAAATAATACAGGTTTGTCTTAACTCCAAGAATACAGTATTTATTTTAATGCTAGGCACAACCTACAAGTGGTGTACTATGCACTGCAGAAGACACTAGACTCAGTGTCTGAGATTGCTGTCTGTATCATCTTCTTTATTAGTCCAAAATTTGGAAGTTAACCAGCCTGTCTCAGATCTCAGCTAGCCAAGCAAAGCTTAATAAGAATCAGTACATATGATGTTGAACTACAAATTGGGGGGCATAGAAAAATCACTAAATATTCTTTCCTCCTACCAGTGACCAAGTTACTGTGGATCTTCAGCACTCATAATGGCAGAAAATTATGTCACTAGGTTAAATACAGTATTTTGCTGTAACTACAAGAAACAATCATATGAGAGACAAGTATTGATTTTCTGGGGAAAATAGTACCTTTCAGCTATCCTACATTGCCCCCATGCAGGGGAAATTACTGAGTGTAGAAGCCGTGCCTTGTGCTCTGAAGTAGTCTGCACATGAATTAATGCATTGCTGGGACTTTGCCTTGCAGCACAGGGTTTTACATACAGTAGCTCTGAACTCAGTACCGCACAGCTAACAGTAGACTCTGAGGGGACATTGAAGTTAATTTTGTTGTGACTTTCTGTCAAAAATTAAATGTGGATCACATGACAGAACAGTATGTTTTCACAGCCATGTTGTTCAGGAAACCTTTTTGTCTACAGTAAATGTCAAATATATGAATGTTTTGCAGGTAGAAATGAAAAAGGTCACAATTTCCTCACATGTTGCTGTCGTGCATTACAAGGAAGAAAGTCTGCTTAGTGTGGTCATATCACCTACCCCTCAAAAAACCAAGATTAATTCCTCAGCCTGAGCTCCTTGCTTACAAAATTGAACACCATGGTTTAAAACCCGCCTTCCCCTTATAATATTTTTTGTCTTGTTATCTTCACACTGATTTGAAGTAAGTAAAGTCAGTTAACCGGGTTAGTAAAGGCAACAAGAGGTGAAGGGCTTGATGGTGTTTTTGGCACCACACACTACAGTGTCCAAAAGCCACAGCAGAAGACTTGAGTATGCCAGAAACAAGCAGAGCTTTGCTACCAGCAGTTGCAGTTTTAGTGTGGTTGAGTGTCGATTTCTGTTGCTTTGCAAGTCCCATGCATATCTCCAGTATCAAAATTAGAAATATTCTATCAAATGTATGCAACATTCACTTGGCACACACAACACCACGAGTAGGTGGTCTTTCAATCAGAGTGGTTTTGCCAAGTAGCTTTATGTTCATAGCTCCACTGTCTCCAATTACCCTTTCTTCCAGTATTTACATCTGGTGCTACAACATTTTCCCTTTAGCTTTAAAATGCTTTCTAGTAGTTTTAATATGGTGACAGTGGTGAAGCTAGCATGTTCTGGGTTTTCTAGGACATTTTTTCTTCTTCTTTTGTTTTTCTTTCTTAACATTTTTAACCATCCTATCCCTAACTCTTTTCTTTTTCTCGTTACCTAACAGAAAATACAACACTGTTGCATCACATTGTTGTCTTTATTGTCTAAGAGTAATGAGCAGGAATATGAAGTAGTCATAGGTACTTAGACACCAGACAAGTGGAAAACATCTGTGGTGACTTCAGTTGTGTTCAGAATAGCAATTAGTGCATTAAATAAGAAAATATGTTAATTGCAGAGGCCGTAAGTTAAAAAATATAGGCATGTAATAGTATTGTTACAATGTTAAATGCATAACTTTTGTGGTGTGAATTAATCATATGTTATGATGGTATGAATTAATCATTTATTATTTTGGTCATCAATTAATTCTCTTTGCACAGATTGTCAAGTTATTTGCTTCTATTTATGATATTGCTGTTTTGTTAAATACAATGAATAGCCTCACAAAGAAGGACAACAAATCATTCCCAATAGAAATGAAGCAGTTCACCTTACCTCATGAAACTCCACTCTCTAGTCTATAGACCATGTAGACTATATCTTCTACTTTAGTCACTCACTCTAGACTGGTGCCTTTGTGTGTCTAAAGTCAGAATTACTGCTTATAACAGCATTATCTAACCTGAGTTAATTGTTTTTATGGATTTGTCTAAACAAGATAGGAATTGCTATCTGAGACTAAATGAAAGTTCATGACATCAGCATGAAATAGAAGGAAAAATGGAGCTCCAGCAGCTCACAAATATGCTACTGATGCCATTGTTCAGAAAACTAATATGGAAGTCAGGGGCAATTTTCAAATTATCATTGACACAAAGAGACAATCATTCTGAACAGCTGACATAAAATCTTTTGTTACTTTCCTCTCACATGTATCTCTTGCCAAATAAGTGGAAAACTTTAACAAATAACTTTTTCAATTTAAGAAAGATGTTGAGATGCTCGGATGTGTCCAGAGAAGGGTGACAAGGCTTGCAAGGGATCTGGAGCACCAGCCCTAAGAGGGAGTGGCTGAGGGAGCTGGGGTTGTTCACCCTGGATAAGACGAGGCTCAGGGTAGACCTTATTGCTCTCTATAACCACTATAACCTCTATAACCAGGTTGTAGCCAGGTGGGGGTTGGTCTTTTCTCCCAGGCAACCAGTGACAGAATGTGAAGACACAGTCTCAAGCTGCACGAGGGGAGGTTTAGGCAGGACATTAGGAAGAAGTTCTTCACAAAATGAGTCATTTGCCTTTGGAATGGGCAGCCCAGGGAGGTGGTGGAGTCACCCTCCTTGGAAGTGTTTAAAAAGAGACTGGATGAGGCACTTGGTGCCATGGTTTAGTTGATTAGAAAATGTTGTGTGATAGATTTGACTTGATGATCTCAAAGGTCTTTTCCAATCTGATTGATTCTGTGATTCTGTAATAATTAATAACAAAAGCTACCTATTTCCTTTTTTTTGGATCAATTTTATGATAACATCCTATCACTTTTATCTTACCAGAAATATTTTATGAACATATCATAGAGGTCGCATAGCCTTCATACTGTACTTTAAAGGATATATTCTTAAGTTTATTAAATGAGGAAAATTGGTGTGAACATGGAAACTGTTAAAAAAAGAGAGTTTATGAGAGAAGGATATAGATCACATAAATTTGGATCTTATTTGGAGATACAAAGATTATAATCACAGTATCACCAAGGTTGGAAGAGACCTCATAGATCATCAAGTCCAACCCTTTACCACGGAGCTCAAGGCTAGACCATGGAACCAATAATAATGTCCCACTAACCAGGGTAGCCTCTTTTAAATGTCTTTTTTTTTTGTCTGAATTTTTCTTAACCAGAAAAATAATGTTTAACAGCTTTTCAGCCAACTTAGGATAATATTCTTTTTTCTGTTTTAGATTTTACATAAAAAGTAGACAAGTTTATGAGCCAAGAAGGGTATTACTTCCCAAAAGACCAAAGAGAGAGTAGTATTAGTCTACGAAGATTTTATTATTCTTATTATTCAAGATATAGAGATGAAAATACTGACCTTGTAATTTACTGTTCCTGTTATTCAGTTTAAATTAGACAATGAGTTCTTCAGGTACCACTGCCAAGCTATGAAACATAGAGCTTTCAATGTCACTCACAAATATTGAGGAATTAATTGACTCTTAATGGTGTCTTCCTTTGTGTTTTTCATGAAACTTCTAAAATTCTGCTCAGAAAAATCTGTATTTCCCACACAACATATTTTTTCCCCAAAGATTAAGAATCTGTTCCTTCTTTCCCTCTTTATAACCCTGGGGTCACAAACCAAAAGAATGACTCCTATATTTTGGGCAAACTTCCCTTAGATTTCAGAAAGCAATCAATGTCTATGTTATTAGCACAGACTGTTGTACTCTGCTTTTGTTCTACATAAAGTGTGATGCACAAACAAGCAAAGTACAAATTTGCTTTTCTTCTATGAGTTAAACTATCTCTAACATGAACTTAGATTTCTGCTTTCTGCAGGATAAAAGCAATGAGTTATGAAAAGTGAAAATGCAGAGAGAACTATCTTACAAAGCTGTGTAAAATGACATTAGACTATGCCTCAGAAATGACTGTGGCATGTGGATGTTCCTGGGCCATCTTCAAATTACTGCCCTGTAGAGGCTAATTCACACCAAAGAAGGGAAAACTTCTCAGTTGATATTATTAGAAACTTAATTTTCAGTCTGAAGGATATCAAGGACTATGTAGTCTATGCATGAAATCATTGAACTATTCCATTTTATTAGAAATATGCCATTTATTTTAGATTAACTGAAGTTCTCTCTGCATATTAAACTTGAATATATTTCTGTAATGCATTGCTACTACTTTGTGACACTCTAGTGGAAGTAATCAGGTTATGTTAGGATATTTCAGTAACTCAGTTACTCTGCTTTTGGCGTCTAGGCTTGCCGTGATATCTCTGCAAAGCATTGTATTGGATATTATGGCAGTCTATTGCAAAAGAGATGATAATTGCATAAAGAATGCATTTCACTCTGAACTTGGGAACTTACAATATGTTGAACTGGGAGAGAAAGCATATAGATTAAAATGGTTTAGTAGGACCTGTATGACAGTTTTCAAATATACCAGTGAAACTATGCATTAAAAAAAAAATCTCAATTAAAAAAACACATATTTCCTTGAACTAAATTTTTAAAAGCTTGGTGCCATCATCAAACTTGCTGAGGGGTGCACTCAATCCTGTTGTGCATGTCACTGACAAAGATGTTAAACAATACCGATCCCAGTATTGACCACAACGGACTCCACTTGTCACAGGTCTCCATTTGGAGCCAATGATTGTAACTCGTTGAAAGTGGCCATCTAGCCAATTCCTTATCCAATGAGTGGTCCATCCATCAAATCAGTGTCCCTCCAATTTAGGGACCAGGAGGTTGTGTGGGACAATGCCAATCACTGCAAAAGTCCAGGAAGATGACATCATTTGCTCTTTGCTTATCCACCAATGATGTGACACCATTGATTAGTGCCTTTTCAGCTAATGAGGGAATTGACTGTAGGCCTTCTGGTGAAGTCAGGGCTTTTTTTCTAGAGAATGATTTGCACCTTGTCAATGTGAAAGTCTAGGGATCACCAATCTCTACTTTTTCAGTCCATGCTTACTGTTAAGCAGACAAATCTGGGTGTTATTTGTGCATTTATTATAAATAGACTTTATTGCCAACACTTGACTCGTAAATTTATCTATTTAGCTTCAAAACTCCAAGAACAGAGGAAAAAATATCCAGTATTTTAGATTGTCAGAAAAAGATTTCAATTCAGTGCCATGCATGCATCCCAATATTATTTTCTTGCATTTTTTCCCCTTCCACTGATTCAAAGTTTATAAACAGACGTTTATGTTAGGACCAAAGTCTGAGCTTCCTACAATGTAACTTATAGTTATGCATGATATTAGTTAGTATTGAAAGAACATTATGACTGAACATTGTAGTTCAATATGAGTCTGATGCACAGTTCTACTAGACAGATAATAGCTTCTGTAATTTCCATGAAAACTGTACTGTAGAACATTTTTTTTCCCAACAGAAGTATACTTTTATGCATGTGCTGACATTCCTAACATTATCAGGAATTAGTAAAATACTTTATCGTCTTCGGTACTCACTGTGGCTTTGTTGCAAGTGGGCTCCTATTAGTGAAGGAACTGAGTGATGGCTTCTGTCCTATTTTACAGTAAACCAGAATTTCTGAGTCAGTAATGAAATACTGCTGAAAAAAAAAATCAGAGTTAAATTGGTAGTCTTTGATTGCATCAAGTCATACCTAAAGCGTATGTTAGAATGCCGTATACAACATGACTACAAAGGATGCAGTCCCTAACGATAGTTAATGATGCCAAAGAAAATGAGATAGGTCAAATGTAATGCACTTAGATTGTTAAATTCATGTTATTTATGAATTAGAATTAGTGTTCAATTTGCAATATCAAATCCAGATTAACAAGAATTCTTAAATATAAACAGTCTACCAAAAATGTATGGCATATTTTCTTGGATAAATAGTTTTACTACAGCAAGCAGCTCGGTAAAATTTAATATGTAACCTTTTATATATATATATATATATATATAAAAACAAGAAAATAGACTTAATATCAAGAAATTAACTTGAAATTTCAAATTATTGTTATTATTTTAAATTATTATTATTTTACTGTGTTTTTTAATTCATTTAGTGTTTCAAGCTTAACTCATTAATTAAAAAAGATACCTAGTAAGCAGTATGTAACAGTAATCTAATGATGCAGTCATTGCCCCTGCAATACATAATGACTGAGAGTTAACTTCCATGTGAGCAGGTACAGTTAATGACATTAATTTATTAGCCCCAAATTAGTAAAATGTACATTATTCTAATGTTTTATAGAGATTCATGTTCACATACAAATTTCACTAAAATATTGATAGCAAGAAGAATAATTAAAACCCCAAGTTCTCACAGTCAAAGTATTCAGGTACTTTTAAATACAATTCTGAACAGAAATTGCAAAGTTATACTAATCTCCTTGCCCGCTAGTTCTCATTAGCATGATGTATTCCCACTGTTTCTTTTTCTTGGTAACATTCTGACTGTTCAAAGGATGGCAGTGTTTGAGGTATTTGCAGATCTTATTAGATGACAGACCCCTCCACAATGAGAGATATGTGTTAGCCCTGCAACAAGCTACCTCTTATCATATAACGTGAAGTAATTCTTGGTTATCCAAACAGGATGACATTTCTGCCTATCCTATGAGCTCCAAATCTTTCTAGAGACAATAAATTTAATAGCTAGTAAATTTAAGGTAAATTATCATGTACCACTGAGTGCAAAAGAGGTAAAAAATATAGGATAATTTATTTTAAAATTGCTTTGGAAAGGTGCTTTGATTTCTTCTGCATAAAGCATCAGGTGCATATACTAATGTCACGAGAAGCAGTTTAGCAGTCACTTACATGCAACTGAATAAAAAGTATCTAGTCAGACAGAGACCTATGAAAAATTCATCCACTTAGGAGGTACTGATTGGAGGAAAGCTAGGAAATGCTTTTAACTTTTACTGAAAATGGAGTTCAGAGGATCAATAAGAAGAAACTGGATTTTTCAAAATGAAAGTGAGTGATAATTTTTGTGATTGTTGAAGCCAGATTCTGTTCTGCTGAACAAAACTGTGACTGGCTAAGCTGAAGTTACTCTACAGCAAGTCAGTTTTACATTTCAATCATGTAACACTATATATGACATAACATCACACAGGTGTTTATTATGCTGTAAAAATTCAAGGCTTAAAATCACCATTTTTCTCACCTTTAAAACATACTGTTACCTGCATACTTTATTTAATGAATTGAAAATAGCACTGTTTGGGTTTAATGTCGTCTATAATTTTTCACAGGTTCCTTGGAATGTAGACAGTTTAACGGGACCAAAATGTTTCAGGTTTTATTAGCTGAAAAAATGCTTTACTGTGAAAGAGCTTACTGCTGAGAACAGAAAAAAGAAGTTTGTATGCCTGCCCTATAACGTACATGATTAAACATGTTACATCTTAGGAGATAATTAAATGATACTGCATAGAATTTTTTCCAGCACTAAACACAATTGCACATACTCCAAAGTGACAGAACTAAACTTATATACAGGAGATGTAGAAATAGATACAGTACAGAAGTCACTGTTCTTGAACAATATAAATTCTATGAGAAGCAAAATAATCAGAAGATGGTACAATGAGGAATAGAAAGTGTTTACTGCAACATTTGGGTTTGAAGGATATTATGAAAATGGAAGTAATTTTTCAATTATGTTCAGCATCACTGTAGTGCTGAAAGAAAATGCAAAGGTTCTCTTGTAATCAACACAATAAAAAACAATTCTTGGAATAGAAGGAGAAATCACATAAATTATCTTTTGAATCGTGGTGTTTTCAATATGTTTGCAAAAAAAAAAAAAAAAAGAAAAAAAGGTCTGGCTTGAAAAAACCTGTTCAAATAAATCAAACCTATTTCCTCTGGAAATTGTTATATTGTGCAGAGAGGAGTGTTCAATTTACTTTACCGGTTAGTTTGAATGAATGTGGTTTAAATTGGGTATTCCTTTTCTGGTGAGCAGAGAGTAAAAAGATGAATTACTGATTTTCTTTAGTTTCCTATTTGAACAGGAAAAGTAAAATCGTTAAACTGTTTTCAAACTGAACTCCAAATGTTTTCCTTTAAGATGGAAAGATAGAAGGGAGAATGGGGCTTAGTGCCTCACTGGCATTACTATCTATTAACCTGTTCCAGAAGCATTCACATTAACCATGGAAAAGCTATGGAGTAGGCACCTAATAAAGCTAGGTATTTCAGTAGGCAGTATCACATCTAAAAATTAAAATATTATCTAATTAATGCCTGCAGTTAATGAAGAGAAGTGGATAGACAACAAGTCTGTGTTCATCTAGTCGATATTTCACAGCTAGTTTCAGGGAACTCAGAACAAACCTGCAAAATGCATGTCCATTCATTCTGTTATTTCAATAATCCTTTATATTTATAGTGTGCATTCTGTTTTCCTAATATTATTGTTTTCCTTATAAATTCATAGAATCACAGAATCAACCAGGTTGGAAGAGATCTCCAAGATCATCCAGTCTAACCTGAGAAGGTTCCTGCGGTCAGTACACCACTTGTGGTTAATTATACTGCTTGTCTACTCGATGGGCACAAGGAGCTCCTTTTTGCTTATGGCAGAAGGCAATGGTGAATTATGAAAGTCTGTAAGTATTTACTCACAAAGTATTTTTTTCTGACTTGCAGGGCTAGCTCCAGCTTCAGACAGTACCCCGAACACTTTCAGGGAATTCTGTTGGTGTCTTGTCAGCCACTGAGGCTTCTGATTTTTCCCAGACTTCACAGGGTGCTGGGGAAAGGAGGCAGATGATCTCTGGCCTGGTCCTGGGTCCTCTGGATGATCTCTGTACCTCCAGGACTTCCCCTCTTGGCTGGAGAGTTTCAGATGTAGGCAAGATGTCTTGGCAGGTGTGTAGTCTCAGCACAAAATCATGCTGGCTATACAGGCCGATCGTGTGGAGGCATTTAGAGCCTGTTCCTGGTAAACTCGAAGCAGGCAGTTTCCAGGCAGGTCAGGATGCAACAAGGCAGTGAGGTAGAACACTGCCAGAAGCAGAGAGCAATGGCAGCAGGCAGCAGCAGCAGCGAGCACGAATACAATGGCAGAGCATGTTGTATTACCTGCTCAACTCATTTTATCAGTATAGCCCAAGACTAATAAGCCTTTGGGTACAGAATAGTCATTCAGAACGGCAGTTATCCAAGCTTGACCTTATTAGGTGAAACCATAAGCTTACTTCACCCAAGCTTGGGCCTTGCATGAGGCAGGCTTAAGCCAAGAATAGGTTGGACTGGATGATCTTCCAACCTGGTTGATTCTATGATTCTGTAATTCTACGATTCTAAGAATATGTACCTTGTTTACCACAGGATGTAAACAGGAGCAAAACAAGTCTGGGCAAGCCGTGGTCTTTAAACTCAGTGGCTCCAGGTTATTTGTCCTCTTTGCTGTGATTGCTTCTTCCCACAACAGAAGGAGGGAGAGCAGAAAATCTTGTCTGGGCAAGCCAAGACATCTTCAAGCTTGTATTTGGCCTATTCAGGCCTACCACAACAGCATCTGAGAGATCTTTCTAGGAAACTACTGGCCCTGACTTCAGTAGATTTAAAAAAAATATAACTTATTGACCATTTTTAAGCAAATCTTTAGGAGAAAGTAACTAGTGAATTAGTTTAATAGTATTTTTATCATTCTGACTTCCTTCCTCTGCTTTTTTTGATCATTTTGGTACTTCTCTAATATTGTATTTACCTACCTGTAGCTTCTTCAGAGAATATGTTTTCATTATTATGCTTGTGCCAAAAATTCAGAGCCTGACAATGGAAATTTATGTCAGAATAAGCAAAATGGAATAAATCAAGGCTTCATAGCTTATAGAAATGTTAATTATTTAACCTGGACAAAGGTAAAAGGCTGTAAAAGCAATTAAATAGCTCTTGCTAGCCATAATATATTTCCCAGGTCAATAGAGTTGAAGATACAAAGTCTGAGTGAGGAGGAAATGTTCCTTATTTATGCCTAAAGACTTTACAGCTTCTATTTTTTTATAGATACTTTTACCTCTTTAGAAATGCTGTCCAAGAAAACCATACAATTTGATGTCAGTATGTCTGATATAGCCCTTTTGTGCTGACAATCCTCAAATAATTTTGAAAACATATGCCTCCATCATAAGATGCTGGCATCAATAAGCTACACTGCAGACATGGATGGTATTTACTGTCTATATTGGTAGTGAAAATACTGGTCCGGGTTAGAAATGCCCAAGTTTAAATTCAGTCTTCTAGAGAAAAAAGTATAAAAACAAACAAATAAAATCAACAAAATAACTTCTCCTCAAACAAAAAACCAAACCAACCAACCAAACAAAAAAAACCAAAAGAAAAACAACAACCCTCTAACCCCCAGCCAAACCAAATGAAGAGGAATTGGTGGAGCACAGGCCAGCCTAATTCAGACAGAGCAATCAGAGATTAACATTACCAGCTGAACAGTGTATGAGGACTGATCAACACCAACATGCCCTTAAAAAAAGACTGTTGCTATGGTGTTGGGACCACTCCATAATAGAAAATGATAAATAAATCCAGCTCAATTAAGATATGGTGTGGAACTGCTTTTCCCCAGGAACGATAAAGGTCTGGGTTGTGAGTAAGGATTTTGTTTCAGCACCTGAATTCTTTTTTTCTTGCAGGGGACAGCAGCATCAGCTTCTGAAGAACATTAATTCTGCAGATAGTAGATCAAGTTGTAGTGACCTAAACAGTGGGGACTGACCCTTTTGTCCACCAGCTACTGACCTGTGCGGAAAGGAGAAGTGTTGTGAACAGTGGTTGTACAGGGGAGATAGAAATACCTTTTCTCTTTTTCATTGAAAAGCCAGTGTTTTGCTCTTCAGGATTTACATGAGGAGAAGTTAATTCATTTAAGCACGTTTGCAACAACTGCACAGGAATGATAGACCTATCTTTTAAAAAGATTTTCTGTTCTGGAACAGAAAATTTATTAGGCAAGCTAAATACTTTTCCATGTCTGAATGCTGAGCTGAGTTCAACAAGTCATTTAACATAGAAAGATACTGTTTTTTATCTCTGTCTCTGGAGACTAGTAACCTGTGTGAAGGAAATTTGAGTTAAGTGCTATAGAGTTTCCTCTGGCAGAAGCCTTACAACACTGTCATTTTTTCTTTAGCTTTGCGACACAGCATAATCTCTGGAAGTCTCAGAAATAATTTTAACAAACAATGAATTCATTGGTATACTAAAGATAGGAGTTGCATGACTTTGCTTATTCTGCATAGACTTCACACATCCTTCCAGAAACCAGTTTACAAATTTAACCTTCAGTGGTTTGGGCCAATACAAGAAAATATGTTAGATCCAGACTGGATAGGGCTGGGTGCTAGGTTGGACTAGATGATCTTGGAGGTCTCTTCCAACCTGGTTGATTCTATGATTCTATGTTGATTTAGATTCATCATTTTCTAGCACTTCAAAACAGATAATTATATATCTTCTTGATGTCCTCCTTATTAACTGTTGGGTCTTCTGTGTTTCTGACAGTATAAGAGCTATTCTCCTCATTTAAGCTTCTGATTCTGTCTAGACTAAACCTCCATCAACACAGCAAAACAATATCCCCCATCCACGCTAAAAGCCATAATTGTAGAGAGTGAGGGCTATATTGATCTCAACAAATCAAAATGGCATTTCTGACAAGAAAAAAACCATCCCATTTTATACAGCATCAATTTGGGACCAAGTGACCTCTTTTTCTTATATGGATGTTTGTCAGAGTGGCTTTAGACTTCAGCTTTTCCTTTTGAAATAACATGTTACTATATAAAAAAAAAAGTTCCCCTTTCATTTTAATCTGTAACAAAGTTTCTTTGGATCAATACTTAAAAATCTCATTTCATAGGATGAAAAATTAAAGGAGAGAAATACATATCCTTATACAAAATCTCTGCATATGGGAACTGAGAATGTTGGCTCATACAGCTTTGTCAGAAGTGCTTTATCTACTCAGTGGCCTCAAAGCTTTTCTTCATTAAGGAGTCTTGTAAGAACTTACCTTCAACAGCAGAACTGTACAAAGTCTTGCAATAATTTTCCATATGGTAGTTTATGGAAGGCAATTCAATAAAGG
Source organism: Pogoniulus pusillus (assembly GCF_015220805.1). Taxonomy (NCBI): domain Eukaryota; kingdom Metazoa; phylum Chordata; class Aves; order Piciformes; family Lybiidae; genus Pogoniulus; species Pogoniulus pusillus. The sequence goes on along the minus strand of NC_087272.1, from coordinate 28,216,732 downwards.
GTAGGAACCAACAATTCCACAGGAAGTTAAAGATATACTGCCTACATTGGATGACTAGGACAGAATAACCTTAGTTTTGTTAATAGAGAAGTTGCAATTCTTCAGAGATCTTCCATATTCCAACTGAAGGGCTTATTTTGTGTCTACCAGACAAGGATGGTACTCCTTGACATCGATGAAACAGCTGTAATTATTACATTGATAAAACAACTGTAATTATTCATGGACAAATCTCTCTTTAAAGCAGATTTATTTCATACTTTTGGAATCCCGCAGAAGAAAGAGGAAAAGCAGCATAAAAAGGTGTAACAAAAAGTGAAACAGTTATCTACAGGCAGCATTCAGTTCCCCTCAGTCTAGTAGGAGTTGCCAGGAATATCTTTTCATGTATCACTCACATCAATCCCCCCTGCCTTTTAAAGTGACAAAATCAGATTGAAATGGTGTAGTATTTTCCACTGAAGGCAAAATATTTTTCATGTAATGCCAAATTAATTTTATTGGAGTGTATTCCAAAGCATAGCTCACAACTTGCTTGTTTAGGGTTTTTTTTTGTTCAATTTATATCTGTACTCGCTTTCTCCTAGGCCCCCTTCTAATTGCAACCTTTCCTCATTCTGAAAAGCTTTGGTGTCCAGGAGCCCACTAATAGAAAAGGGAGTGTCTTTCTGAATTGAGTTCAGGGAAGATATGCCAGTGTACCATGCCAGCTGTTTGTTTGGCCCTGCACCTTTTTATTTGGATAAAGAAAAATGATGATTTTTTTTTTTTATCCCTCCTCACAATTTGTTTCCAAATGAGTATCTCACACTCCAAGGTCCATCTGGTGTTTGTTCTGAGTTAATGAGTGTGCTTTAATGCTAATGTCCTTGGGAGGAGGTCTCACGCTGTCATTTTGTAAAGCAGAGCTCCTGTTTTCTCGTGCACTCAAATATCTAACCCACGTGAACTAACGAGTTTAAATAATTTTCTCCCCACCGTGCCCACAGACGTGAATCAGAAGTGCACAGAGAACTTAACGCATATCTACAGTGCAGTCTGGTGATCCAGGTTTAATGACCTCTGTTCAAACAGGCATACAGACTCATTAAGCAGGGGGGACATCTGTTCAGTGCTCAGGCATAGAATGCACTGAAAATATCTCTTTTACCTGTGACTGGTGGTGAGGAACCAGTGTCTTCTTTCTAAGAATGAACAAACCATATTCACAGAAGTATTTTTCTTCAGCCTTAATGTAAGTATTGTAAATATCTTCAAATACAAAATATTTCAAATACAAATTTTTCCCAAATACCTTAAAAAAAAATAAATCTGCTTTTGGATTTTTCAAATATGTAGTTTCTACTTATCCAAGTATATTGGTTTAAGACAATTGGTTTCACTAGGGGGGACAAGAGACACTCATTCCTGCTCACCCTCCTCTCTGGTGGCACAGAGCAATAGAGCAAGCTGGATCACGATGCTGACATCATGCTTACTGTGTGATAGGAAATGAGCTGGCCAGGGCTTATGGGACTTGAAATATATTTGATAGTTTATAAAGTTTCCTCTTCTGGCTGTTTTTGTGTTTCTTCCCCAGTTTCCAGGCTGTAGTTTGGTCCTTTGGTTCCAGTTTTGGTTCGTGCATGGTCTGCAGCCAACACTTTAATTTCTTTCCTGTTTTCTTTTGTGTAATCTGATATCCCTACAATAGAGTAGCAAGTTGTCCTTATGTCAGCTAACAACTCTGCTTCCTGGGATCTTGTTGCCCTGTCATTGTACGCTTGTGAGAGCGGGCTATGTTAACTAAGGGTGTTCACTTACATGCTTTGGTTTTCATTCTAGAAACCTGTCCCTAAGAACCTCCCAGATTATCTGGTTGTGGTACTTTGGGAATTTTCTCCCTGCCCTGAGATTCACCAGACTAACTCAGCTGGCTGGAAGCACTACAGGCTGGGGACAGAGTGGCTGGAGAGGATCCAGGCAGAAAGTGACATGGGAGTACTGGTAGATAGGCTGAACATGAGCCAGCAGTGTGGCCAGGAGAACCAATGTCATACTGGCCTGTATCAGGAACAGTGTGGCCAGTAGGACAAGGGAGGCTATTTTTCTCTTGTATTCAGCGCTGGTCAGGCCACACCTTGAGTACTGTGTCCAGTTCTGGGCTCCTCAATTCAAGAGAGATGTTGAGATGCTGGAATGTGTCCAGAGAAGGGAAACAAAGCTGGTGAGGGGCCTGGAACACAAACCCTATGAGGAGAGGCTGAGGGAGTCTGGAGAAGAGGAGGCTCAAGGAGGACCTCATTGCTGTCTACAACTACCTGAAGGGAGGCTGCAGCCAGGTGGGGGGTGGCCTCTTCTCCCAGGCAACCAGCAACAGAACAAGGGGACACAGTCTCAAGTTGTGCAATCAGGGGAGGTCTAGGCTGGATGTTAGGAGGAAGTTCTTCCCAGAGAGAGTGATTTGCCATTGGAATGGGCTGCCTAGAGAGGTGGTGGAGGCACTGTCCCTAGAGGTGTTCAAGAAGAGTCTGGCTGAGGCACTTAGTGCCATGGTGTAGTTGACTGGCTAGGGCTGGGTGCTAGGTTGGACTGAATGATCTTGGAGGTCTCTTCCAACCTGGTTAACTCTATGATTAAGGATGAAGCTATATTTTACAGCGTAGCACAGATTTACAAGCACATATACACAATATTTACAGATATTTACAATTATATGCAAGTTAGAAGTAATACAGAAGTTTAAAATCCCTCCCAAACAGCCAGACTGCTCAGGAGGATTCCTGACCAACTCTCCCCCTTTCCACCTTGCCCTCATGTGTATAGCAGGGTACAAAACAAGACCAAATATGGTGTCTTTGTGGTAGACTGAGAGGCACCAAGATTTTTGTCTGCTCTTCTGCTTCTTCCACCCGGGAAGAAGGAGGTGTGAGGGGACAAGGTGGGTATTCAGGTCGGTGTTTAGGACATGCAGAGGCATGTCTTGGATATATATATCTTACATATAATTTGGACCTTCCACCACAACTTTCTTACTGGCAGACAAAAGCAAAATAACCATCAGTGTGGTCGAAGAGAAGTGGTAGATTGTGCCTGAGAGTATTGAATGGGCAGCACCTGTTTGATGGAGAGATGATCTGACCACCAGATGAGGTTTAACTGTAGTTCAAGACTAGATGTAAAGTTTTCTGAGATAAATTTATGATCCGTAATTAATTTTTGTGCAAATAACTGATTTTTGAAAAGAGCTGGGATTTGGGCTGGAAACCACCAGTTTGCAGGCCACTATTTGACAGCATAATGAATCCCACAGCTTTGTGGGATAAAAGTTAATAACCTCTCTGGTCACAGGATCTACAGTGCTAGGCATATTTTGCAATTAAAATTTGTTGTCTCTTGATCAGATAGCTAAACTTTGACTTGTCAGGCTTTATTCTGGATAAAACAGTGCCACTTCAGCTGGGACTAAAGCCAGTGTAGTACCTTAAAGTTAATGAAGACATCATGTTGTGTCATGGCCAATTTGATAAATAAGCCCATACTTGGTCCAGGGTGAATGCAAGCCTTTGGGCAAATGGTTTGCTCATGGGCTTGATATGAGCAGCAATGTGACCGCCAGCTGAAACCCATACTTTCAGCAGTGCCTTCATTACAGGGCAAAGGAAAGTAAAAAGGATGCTTTTGCTTGAAAGCCAGATAGAGGGAACTCTGCCTCTGGCTGTCCTACTTGTTTTGCTCTTAGATTGCTTCTGAGAAGTGGGGACCATAAAACATCCCAGTTCACATTTTCCTTCCTTCTTCTTGATCTTATGGAATGTATTTTCCTTTTCAGTTTGAATGACATGATATCTTCTATTTCAACCCCACGTGGCTATATTTTGTGCTATATTAATTTTTACCTAGACAATTTTAATGAAAAAATGGAATACTGTGAATATTTTTCAGACAGTTCTCCACAGAAGGATCCAAGACTATAAGAAGCTTTGGAAAGGAATGTAGTTAATGATTCACTATTACGTAAGCTACTTATCTCAAGAATAATTTGTTTTGATATTTCAGTTACTGCCAGATTTTCTTCTAATAGAATAAAAGATACAGAAGAGAAGCACTTTTACATGATCTTAATTTCTGCAAGTCAAATGTTGCCCTTTTGAAGATATATATGAGATAAAAATTGAATGCTTTAATGTGAATATTGGAAGGTCAATTAAATTATTTCTTGATGTTCTATATAATTTTTTTCCTATATTAATTTAAGGCACTCTGCTTCTTATTGGAAAAGAAGCACCCATTGATTGTAAAAGAAAAAAAACTGTTGCACACTACATATTCTTCATATCACTTAACCTCAGTTCCTATCCTCAAATATTCACTCCACTTAGTCCAAAGCCTTTCAGATTTTGTGGGACACCAATATGGGAATGATCATAAAGATTTATGTAGTGCTGTATTATTATTATAAACAAAAATCTGTCAGTATGAAAAGAGCAATAATTGGGTATAATGCAAGACACCATTCTCCTTTATGCTTTTTATTGTTGCTAAAGTAGCATAAGGAGTAGTTAAGACCATTTGTATATTAGTAGAATTACTCTTAATGGTTCACTCAGTGATAGGTTTGACAGAAAGGTAGCCATGACAACCAGGTCATGCTTTCTCTTAGTTGGTTAAAATAAAACCTGATTTAGTTCTGTGTGTGAGATGAAAAGAATAAAATAAACCCAAAAAAACCCAAACCCACATTCTCTCTTTCTACTAAATCTTCAAATGGAAGCTTGCAGCGAACTGCTGTTTCATTTCAGGCATTAAAAACGCATCTGAACTTTATAACAGTAGGAGCTACACAACTTAGGGAAAATCCTACTGTTTCTTAAAATGTATCCTTTGCCCCTTTCTCATTTTGCATGTGGATCAATGGAAATTCACATTCATTTTTTACTGTTTCAAGTGTTAATATACAGAGCAAGTCATTGACTAGTAGGGAAAGATTATGTACATTATCTTTCTAAATGTACTGCTACATGAAGATATTTATTGGAATCAGACAGATACAGTACATCAAAATCCAATTAAGGTTTGAACCTAAACAAAACTAACATGCTCTTCATGAAAAATGATTAACAGCAATAAACATAAGTTAAAAAAAAAATGAGGTAGAACTTCCAAATCTATGAAAAATGTGATATTAGCAGCTTGTGAGCAATATGCAGAATTTGGCACACTGGAAATGAAAAAAAAAAAAAGGAATTGGAAAGTACAGTTTTAAAGGAACTGGCAATTCATCAGCAGGGCATAGTTAATTTCTTTTTGCCTTAATGCTTACAAGAAGTACTAGGTTCAAATTAGGAGAAGAGGACATCTAATCAATTTTTTTTTCCACAAAGCCTCATGAAGTGAACGAAGCAGTAAGAATAAAATGCCTTTTCTTCATTTGGTAGTACCCCTTTATAGAGAACTGTTGTAGGTTTGTTGGTTTGGGGTATTTTTGTTTGCTGGTAGGTTTGTTTTGTTTTGTTTTGTTTTGTTTTCCTTAAATGAAACACTAAACCTGGAATTTTCATTTCCAGATGTTTCTGTCTCATTTCAGGTGTAACAGTAGAAGAAAACATTGTGTTTGATAAAACAGCAGGTGTATAGACAAAATCAGGATCCAACAGAGTGAAAGAAGAATATTCAGTTAATTCTGCAGTGAGTTAACTCAAATTTTTTCTCAAATTCCTTAGAAAAAATGAAGGAAACTACTACTGCTGACCTCTTCTACTCCTCCCAGTGTAACTTTATATAGAGGAGCAAAGTGACCACAGGTTTAGGTAAGTAAACTACTCCAGTTACTTGCAGGTGCTATTTCTCAGTTAGGATGAAAAGCAATGTTGTGAGTATGTATGTTTAACACAGTACATTTCTGCAATTCAGTCTGCAGCCTGTAAAGACACACCTCTATCAATGTAGCTCCTGGTAACAGTGCAGTGATGGCTCCACAGAGTTCACTATGTGCTGCTCCATGGGTACGTGGCTGAAGTAGCTCCTCTAGGCTAGCTTGAGCATGTCTATGTAACTTGCAGTTGTATTTGTGTATTACAGATGTGTAAAGAAGAGGACAGAAGTGCTAAAGTAAGAGGAAGATATAATTTGTGGCTTAACTTTAAAGAGCTCAGAAGGAAGATGTAGGGACAAGGTACTTTCCATAGGATTTCTTCAGCTGTCTGAGGGAACACAAGAGAAGAAGCTGTACACAAACAGTGTCAGGCAGCAGAGTTCACTTTGTTTTCCAGCATGGAGAACTCATTTATCCTGTGAAACGGAGTCCAACTAAAGTTCCACTTATATTATGTATTGGACAGTTAAGGTTACATGTATGTTAGGTAAAGAATTTATATTCTAAGCTATTATTCATTATTATAAAGTTTATATCTAATATATACATATACAATACAGATTTACATAAAATCAGGAAAAAATGTACACCTTATGTCTATCCTAAAAAGTTCATTGCAAACACAAATCCTTTTCTTAGATACCATAACAAATCTAAGCACAGAATATCCTGGGTACTAAGAACTCAACATGAAGTAAAGAATATTTGTCTGATGACCTATAGTCTCAGATCATTTAGAATCATAGAATCATAGAATCAACCAGGTTGGAAGACACCTCCAAGAACAACCAGTCCAACCTAGCACCCAGCCCTATCCAGTCATCTAGACCGTGGCACTAAGTGCCTCATCCAGGCTTTTCTTGAACACCTCCAGGGACGGTGACTCCACCACCTCCCTGGGAAGCCCATTCCAATGGCAAATCATTCATCCCATGTATTGCACTTTTGGAAGGCTGTCTTACTTGTGTATGCCATGATAAATTAGTAAAGCTAATACATTCTGAGAGCTTGCACTCTGTGGGTGCTTGGAGTGCATGTTTGGGATAGAAGATGCAATAGGACTAAAGAACCTAAATCTTGTATAAAATGTTAAGGTTTCAATATCACAGATAGCCATGCTAAGATGAATTTCCAAGATCACAACATATGTTGCTAGTCACATTTGTCTATGTGAAGATGCCTTAATAAAATCTAGTTTATAGCTTTGCACTTTAAATTTATGCAAAGAAATTCTAGCATAGAGAAACATAGCTAAGTGAATAAACAACAGAAAAGTTACATGATCTTCCACTTTTAAATTCCTTTTCCACTGGCATGAAGTTGCTAAGTAGTATGCCTCAAAGAGTGCTTGATGTGAATATTTCATATTGCTATCTATCTAGCTATGAAACGGGATTAATAGCACTGCATTCTAGAAGAAAATAAGCTCAGGTAACAAAAGTATTTGAAGATGCATTTGTAGTTCATGTTTGTATTTGAATCTCTAATCCTAGTAGTGGTGAAAGTGTTACAATTAAGCACCTTCTTCTGTTTCATAAGGTATCTTTTGATAAAAATTAGGTCATCAGAGCTATTTGAAGTCTGGATTTACGCATTGCATTTTTGTTTCACTGTTGGGTAAATCAACAACCTGTTATGTAATAATCCTTTGAAATCTCAGAAAGATAGAAACTTATTATATACTTGCCACTAATGGCATTAGAAATCAAAGGATACTTTAAAGAAATTGTCATAACAAAGTAATTAAGGATACTTAGCATTAGTGACAGTCAAACCTCCTAAGTATTGTTCTTTGAGCTTGTGTTAGGATGCAGCACCTGACTGGGCGTCTCACGAGACGTGGCTTGCTTCCTGTGATGTTTCCAGCCTTTCTGGATTTTGAAGGGGGCAGTCATACTTCATGTTATTTAAATAACTCTGTCATTAACTGTTTCACAGATCTGTTCACATTTATTATGGTAACCATTCTAATTCTCACCAGCTCATGGAACTACAAAGGCAGATAAAATTGTTATGCTTCTAACAGGTAATAGGTTTTTCAACTCAACCACATTCTCCTATGAGAATGCTGTAGAGCTATCTAATGCATCTTCTGTACACTGCTCTTCAGCTGAACAGCAAGGGAGTACATACTTCACAATAAAAATTTAATGAAGTTTTTCAGCTCTTAGAAGACACTTTACTTACCACTGTGAAACAATCTACACTCACACAAAATGTATTATTCTATTAAGAGTAATACACAGATTTTTAGCCAAAGGCAGCATGACTATGCCTAGTCTTCCTAACATCCTACTGTCTCTGCTGCTGGAACCATGCAGTCTGCATAACGCAGCACTGTCTTTTACTCTTTTAATGACAAAAAGTAAAACTCTCCAGGTATTAACACAGCAATCTTGATAATAGCCAGTGACAAGTGTGGGCTCACAGTTCTTTCATTTTGTATGTAGCCACAAGGGCTTTTTACCAGTCTACCCTTGAAATACTCTAGCTGCGGAATTGTAGGCACTTGTCTCTGACAACATTCAGCTGCTCATGCTTTTTCCTTTTCTTGAAGCTAGTGATCTAAATGAGATAGCATGTTTCTTCATGTCATAACAGTGCATCCTGGCCTGTCACCTACTTCCAGGAAGCATTCCAGAAATTATTTCATTATTTATTTCTTATTGAGACTTCAAGCTAAATTCTATTCAGTCCACTACTTATGAGCTGTTTTTAAGTCCCAGAGAGAGGCTAAGGTAAAGCATTCCTTGAGCTTCCATTCTAGTATTTGAGTTTTGCCAACTTTCTCTCTTTAGGGTCTCAACAGCTATTTCTGTTTATTAAATCAAGCATGTCACAGTCTCATTTTGAACAGCCAAGAGATTATTATAAACATTTCCTCACCAGGAGCAAGAACTATGTATCAGTAAGCAATTGATTGAGAAATTCTGTCCTTTTTTTGGTGACTCACTTTTGTTTAACTAAGCCTTTCCATTTGCTTACATTTATATCTTTAATTCTTGTTAATATATATTCACAATAAAATTCTTAATATTGTATAATACATATTCTAACTTTATATATACTCTCATCCTGTTACTTTTACTCTTTTTTCTTCATCTTAGAATGCAAGTGCTAAAACTTACTGTTTCTGTCTTCAGTTACATTTCTGCAGCATAAATAATGCATCAAACAATTAATCATAGTGCCTTTGAGGAAAACCAGTGTCTGAGAAACACGTTGGTAAGAAGGCATTTCATAAAATATAGGAAAATATGGGACTGCATTCAGGTATAGGAAATTTAGCACTGTATATAACTCCAGAGATGAACCGAAAATGGTTTACTTTCCCTACATGAGAGAAAAGAGTTTGGCTAAATATTAAAGCACAGAATGAGAGGAATACTGCTGTAAATTGCAACTACAGGTGAGATTCACTGCGTCTATGGAAAGTCTTCATCTTTTGGCTCAATGTGAAAAGTTGGATAGGTCAGAAATATCTCTTGCTGGGAAAGTGGCTGCAAAGTCTTAACTGAGCAGCAATCTGTCTCTGTGGGCTGAAATGTTCTATAAAATAAGGGCCCATGTGCAAGCAGATAGATAAGATGCTAGCAGACATCATACAGGAACAGGTAACTAAGTCCTTGAGCCTTTGGTAAAGACATGACCTGTTATGTACTCCAAATACCTTCCTCTGTCCATCTCTCTACTGCTCATCACTCTGCTTTCACACATCTGAGCCTATTTCTCAATGCCTTTGGTATTATTTGTATTTGCAGCTTCCTTCATGCCACTTATGAACAGTGCTAGGGCCACAAGTAAATTCCACCCTAGGACTATTCTTTGTTAACCCCTCTCTAATGCCCTTCTTCCTTCAACACACATAAATTGTCCACATTATACAACTCTGTTCTTCCATAAAATGACATCACTTTTTGTAATAGTGTTATAATGAGGTAACCAATAACATAGGAATTATGGAGTCAATGAAAGGAAAGCAGAAACATAGAAGGCATTGGGTTCAAAGGGAACTCCAGAGGTCATCTAGCCCAAAGCTCCTGTAGTAAGCAGAGACAGCCCCAACTAGGTCAGGATGCTCAGAGCCCTGTTGAGTCTGAATCACAGAATAGCTGAACCACAGAATGTTAGGGGTTGGAAGGGACCTCAAAAAGATCATCCAGTCCAATCCTCCCACCAGAGCAGGATCACCTATGCCAGATCACATGTGAATGCATCCAGGCAGGTCTTGAGTATTTCCAGAGAGGGAAACTCCACACCCTCCCTGGGCAGCCTGTTCCTGTGTTCCATTACCATCACAGTGAAAAAAAAATCCACATATTTCCATGGAGTTTCCTATGCCTCAGCTTCCACTCGTTGCCCCTTGTCCTGTCATTGGGCATCACTGAGCAGAGCCTGATGCCATCCTCTTGGCACTCACCCTTTACATATTTATAAACATGAATGAGATCGCCCCTCAGTCTCCTCCAAAGAGCCCCAGCATCCTCAGCCTCACCTCTTAAGGAAGACATTGCATTCCCTTAATCATTTTTGTGACTCTGAGATGGACTCTTTCAAGCAGCTCCCTACCCTTCCTGAACTGGGGGGTCCAGAACTGGACACAATATTCTAGATGTGGCCTCACCAGGGCACAGTGGAGTGGAAAGAGAACCTCTCTTGACCTACTAACCACAACCCTTCTTATACACTCCAGAATGACATTGGCCTTCCTGGCCATCAGAGCATATTGCTGGCTCATGGTCTACCTTCCATCCACTAGTACCCTGAGGTCCTTTTCTCCTTCACTGCCCTTCAGCAAGTTGGTCACCAACCAATACTGATACTTGGGGTTGTTCTTTCCCAGGTGCAAGACTGCACTTTCCCCTGTTTATGCCTGACTATGAATGTCTTCAGGGGCCTCCACTTCCCTAGGCAATCTGTTTCAGTGTTCCACCACCCTCATCGGAAAGAACTTCCTAATGTCCAATCTAAATCTACCCTGCTGTAATTCAAAACAGTTTCCCCTTCTGCTGTTGCTACAGACCTTTGTAAACAGCCCCTCCCCATCTTTCTTGTAGCCCCCTGTCAGCCCTGGAAGGCTGCTGTAAGGTCTTGACAGAGCCTTCTCTTCTCCAGCCTGAACAATTACAACTGTCACAGCCTGTCTTTGTAGTAGAGGTGCTCCAGCCCTCTAAACATTTTCATGGCCCTCCTCTGAACTTCATCAGGTCCAGATTCATTTTGTGTTGAGGGTCCCAGAGGTGGGGGAAAAAAAAAAAAAAACCCAACAAAAAAGCTCTCTTTCAGTCTAAAAGTGATGATGAGCAAGAGCACTGTGTGTGCATGGACCATGGGTTAACCACGTGCCACTCAGAAAGGCCAGTGGTTATCCTGGAGTGCATTAAAGAGATCATGGTCATCAGGTCAAGGGAGGTAATCCTCCCCTTCTAGTGCACTGTTGTGAGAGCACATATGGTATGCTGTGTCCAGTTCTGGGATACACACTTTCAGAGAGACAAGGAACTAGTGGAGAGAGTCCTGTAGGGGGTTCTGAAGATGATTAGGGGAAAACTGAGAGGGAATCTTATCAGTGCTTACAAAAGATCTAAAGGGCCAGGATCTTTGTGGTGCCCAGTGATAGGACAAGAGGCAATAGGCAGAAACTGGAGCTCAGGACGTTCCATGTGAACATGAGAAAAACTTCTTTAGAGTGACAGAGCACTGGAACAGGCTAACCAGAGAGGTTGTGAAATTTCTTATGGAGATTATAAAACCTTGGCTGGACATGTTCCTGTGCAACTTGTTCTAGACAAACCTGCTTTATCAGGGAGGTTGGACTAGATGATTTCTAGTGGTCTATAACAAACTCTACCACTTTTTATGGTTAAAAGATTCTGATATGGATTTAGAGATGTTCCTTTCTCTCCTCCATCCCAGGAATAGGGAATAATATTTAAACCCATACGTGCTCTTAAACCTTGGTTTTGTCTGTTTTTCATTAGTTTGTATCTGAAGTAAGGTAATTTAGCTGTTACCTTGTCATGGATTTACTGTATCAACCTTTGTCCTTTGATTTTGTACTCAGGAGAACAGCTTCCCTTTTCTTCAACTGAATCTTTGTACATCAATCAATAAATCATAAAATTGTTAGCAAAAGCTCAAGATCTTGGAATGCACTGAATGTGCAGAACAAATTCTAACTTTTTAGAAATAAATTTGGTCTTCATCTTAACACTTTAATTTCCTACTCTTTCTGTAGTCTTTGTGGTAGGCTTTCACAAATATTAGGATAAACACCTTTGTTCATATTCATTTTGGCAGAGCTGGTTAGGATGTGATATCTACCCAGATACTGCTTTGTCAGTGATTTTTGTATCTGCACTTTATCAGAACCTTTTAATTTACAGTTATGAAGGGAATGGCCTAGATTTAATTCATGCTGTTTTTTTTAATCTTTTGCACTTGCCAAAAGAGCTGGAAGGCAATTATTACTGGATGCAAAGACTCTGCTTTCAGATCCTATTTCAACTAATAATTTCAGACCCAGACATCACATAGCTATCTAAAAAGGAAATTAATTGCAAGAAAAAAAATCCCTCATCATTCACTCAAATATTCCTCTGTGTTGCATTCATATACTGTTTGAAATAATTATCTCGATTTTCTCTTGAATTTGGTCCTAACTGGCAACTCAAATTACCTTCATCAGAAAACAGAAAGTAGCCCACATCAGCTTTCTCCTGTGTCCAGTGTCTAAGCTAACTTAGGCCTATCCTTTTTTCTTCTGTTATAATCTACTTTTTCAAATGCTACTCCTAAATGCTATTTAAATACCATGCTGCATCTTTAAGGAAAGTGATTCACTGCAGACAGCAGTGAGATGCAGCAGAACCCGCAGTAGCTGAGGGTATCATGAGTGTCTCTTGCAGCCTCTGTGTGACTTAACTCATCTTGCTTGTGTCTCTGACAGCTCGCTGTCATCTCTGCTGGCATACTCTTGTCTGAAAGCAAATTACCAGTTGGATCTCTTAAAAGGACATCTTGTAATGGTAAACTTATTCAGTGTAATTGGTCATGGAAATCAAAGCCTAAGATAGAAGAATAAATTATTCTGGTTATCCTTTCTATCTTGGCAGACCTTTAGGCAGCAAAATCTAAGACCTACCTAAATGCAGAGACACATCCATGTTTCAGGTATAGCAAGAACCTACCATTACTGCTCAAGAGAAAATTCAGTTGTTTTCTGTTCTCTATATTTCAAGTTGTTTATTAACTCAGCAGATGAGGCAGTAGTCTACACTTTCTTTTCCATTATATTAGTCTTTTTTGGTTGTTGTTTGTTTTTTACCACGTTACATTGCATCTTGGCTAAGAATGTATAGTTTGAATGGCTTTTCCAAGGTGGTTCTTTTAAGAGACCAAAAGTGGCATAGTTCTGCTAACAAGGAAGAGTGACTGTATGGAACTCACTAACATGTATCTCTTCTGTCTAGTTACTGATGAATGAGAACTGAAACAATTTTGTTGAACTGCATGTCACACAACTTTGCAGAATCATTTGTAATAGGTCTGTCTGAAATAAAACTAAGGGCTTTTTCTATATAAAACTATTATTTAACTGATTTTAGTTTTATTTAAGGATCATCTAGTTCCAACCCTCTGCCAGAGGCAGAGACACCTCTCTCAAGAACAGGTTGCTCAAGGCCTCCTCTAACTTGACCTTCAACACTTCCAGTGAATGCTGCAGTATGAACCATGTTGCTTTGGGTTGTCTTTTTGTCATGTCTTGATGCATTAAGAAGCAGCTTTGGTCCTGAATTAATTGAATTATTTAAAAATCTTTTGTTCTAAAGTATAAATTTATTTGAAAACAGATTTGTGAAAGAGGCAACTATTTGTGACTTTTCCTGGAATCATGCTTCAACTACCTGAAGGGATTCTGTAGCCAGGTGGGGATTGGTCTCTTCTCCCACGCATCAAGCAACAGAACAAGGGGACACAGTCTCAAGTTGTGCTGAGGGAGGTATAGGCTGGATGTTAGGAGGAAGTTTTTGCCAAAGAGAGTGATTTGCCATTGGAATGGGCTGCCTAGAGAGGTGGTGGAGTTACCATCCCTGGAAGTGTTGAAGAAGAGACTGGATGAGGCACTTAGTGCCATGGTCTAGTTGATTGGATAGAGCTGAGTGCTAGGTTGGACTGGATGATCTTGGAGGTCTCTTCCAACCTGGTTGATTCTATGGTTCTATGATAAAGAGATCAAGTGTCGAGGTTTCAAGATTGATAGATGAATATCATCAGTCATTTCTGTGGAGGAAAATCTGTTTACATCCATAGATACAAGTCTTATAAAAAAGTTGTTTCTCATTCTTCTCATCAATGAAAGCATAGTGGCATACGCTGAAGTCCAGGGTAAAGAGCTTATTGCATGACATGAATTTCTAGTGGTGCATCTCACTGAAATGTAATGCAACAATATTTTCACTCATATTTACCATTTTGTAAACAACCTGAAATTCATCTGTCCAAATGTAGTTGGAGATGGTTTTTTATAAAGTCATATACAATCTAGATGCAGTTAATGTCTTTTATTGAATCCCTGTGCTGTAAAAAAAAAAAAAAAAAGCATTAATCAATTGTAATTAAGTCACCATATCTTACATAATTTATATATAAGGCATTGTTATTTTGTTGAGGATAATGTGTTCCTTCTTGAATGATAGGTGAAGAATTCAAATATGACAGCATCATGTTTCACTTGCTGAATTTTAACAGATATTGAAACATGTCCAATATTGAAATCCTAACAAAGAAAGTACCTTTATTTGGGGCAGTGTATCAGAATAATTTTAAGCCTCAATCTCTGCTCTGAATAGAAATATTTTTAAACACATTTTCCTAAATGGGCTCAATTCTTTGTAACATATCACTCTGCATCTGTGAGCTTTTATATTCATAGAAGTGTACTGAAATGACACTCAATTTGGTACTATTTTCAGTCATTCTAGAGCTACAAGGAATCCTTGGGCCAGGCAGTTGCTAGATGAGACAAACCCCATACAAACATGGAGATTCTGCTATTAAAAACAGGGGGTTTTGTTGTTGGTTTGGGTTTTTTTTTGTGATGGTGGTGGTGTTTGTTTTTTAATAGGTATTGTGCCTCTGTACTTCAGAGACATTTCAGTAATTTGGTTTAGAAGGATACCAAATTCAGGTAGACTTGTTATCTCTAGGCATGCCAGCTGTGGAGATCCACTGATCCTCTGGTTGTACAAGGTTTTATCAGACTGGCTTAGCCCTGCCAGAAGTCCAGGTCCGGGTCCAGGCTACTTCTGTGCTCAACTTAATAAGTCCTGGTGCTTTAGTACTCAGGTGCAGAGCAAGAGCCCCACTGTGGTTTAAGTGCAGTCACACTGAGTCCAGTAAGGAAAGTGCTGAGACAGAGTTAACAAGCTCAGCTGACCCTGAACTAACTGATTATGGAGAATAAGTAAGTTTGTGCAGTGACCTCCATACCTTTCTCATTTGGGGTCAGGAGTATTTCAGCTCACTGAATAATGAAGAGCTGAACACATGCATGAGGGATTGCTTCTCTGTTGCATTTTTCTTTTAATACTCTAAGTCATATCTTGGAGTTCTTTGTAGAAATCCCAATGCTTGAATTGCCTTTTTCAGATGTTACTTATTTTTTCTTTCTCTCCCTCTTTTCCTTTTCTTTTCACTTGAAAAACTGTGAAAATCCTACATTTCCCATTTAAAAGTGATACTCTGAGTTAGAAATGTGGATACTCATTGCTTGCCTTGATTTACATCTGTTAGTTTTATTTGTGTTAAATGAATTTCCTGCCACTAGTCTCAAGCTGGTGTTTTCAGAGTAACGTGACATTGGCTTCCAACTTCTGAGTTCAAACCTTCACTTGTAAATATAATGCCCTGACATAATTTAATCTCCTCTGCTAACAACCTAATCTGATTTTGCATGAAAGGTCTTTTAGAAAATGCCCAGATTGATTAACCACTTCCAAGTTAGATCAGCATACACACACTGCTGCTCTAATAGGTAGTTTCATAGGTGCTAAGACAGGTGTTGACCACCATCTGACACAGAACAGCAGAGGAAAGAAACTGCAAGTAAAGGGAAAGAGAAGTTTTACTGAAGGAAGGAAAATAACAGAGGAGAATAATAGCTTCTGTCTCTTCAAATTATTGGTAGCATGGATTTGTTGCAGCTAGGCTTTTGCAGCTCTCACAACACATCAGCCTTACCTCAGCAGCTCTAAGTGCCAGCTTACCCCAGCATCACCTCACATCAAACTCTATCTTTCTGCACCGCGCATTTCCCTTTATAGTCCTTACAAAATCTACTACTAGACTTTGGTCTCTAGAAGCTTCTTCTAGATTCAGTTTCTTACCTTTATTCTTTCCCTGTCCCTCAGAGAAACCAGAAACTAGATATAGACATAGAGGAATAAATATTGCAGCTCCTGGCCCTTTTCATTATCCTTCTTTCTTCCCAGTTTTGGAATAGATTTTAAAATGTATTTTTCAGTGACATGCCAGAGCTTCAGTGACGTGCCAGAGCTTCCAATTTTTGGTGTAACAGATAAATTATGTATTGTACCTTCTTCAATGTGTTTACATTTTTGATGTTGAGTTAATAGTCATATATACATGTGCAGGGATGTTTTTAAAGCTGATTCACCTGGTATGTAAATGATAATGTTGAAAATTCTATTACTGTGTCTCAGAATGATTATTGCCATGAGTAATCCAGAGAAAGTTTCCAAAGGCTAACTTAAAATCACCACACCATAAGTAACAGTAAAACTCTTCTCAAATAGAAAGATTTCAAGGCTAAGCTTGTGCATCACAGCTGTAACCTCAGCCTTTGACCCATATATATTTGAGGTAGATACTTCTGTCCTTTGTCCATACTGATTTATAGTTCAAAGCAGAGCTCAAACTCACTATAAATAAAGAAATGAGAAAGTCTCAGAACTTGTGAGTCCAAGATGTTCAACTGAGTAATCAGAGTCTACATGCTAATGTATGCTAATACTGAATTAAAAAAGAAATAATAATCCAAACCTTCTCCTTCTCTTTTAAAGGGAATGTCACAAGGAAATTAGAATCTTTTAACTCAGTTTTGAACTACTACCTTTGATTTTTTTTTTTAATGCTCTAGCAAATAAGCCACTGTCTGATTAAGCCTTTTTAACAATTTCATGTCCAGGACAGGAAACTAGTGTAAGAAATAAGAGCTTTTTTAAAAAAGCAAGTATTTTACATCTATGGTTATTGATTAAAAAAACCCAAACAAACAAACAAACAAAAGAATCCAAAGAATTACCAGAAATTGTGTAAACCATAATGGATTTTTTAAGAATAAGGTAGATCAAATCTGCTTTTTTTTTTTTTTTTTATTATGATAGAGGCACACCTTGAGTCCCGTGTCCAGTTCTGAGCTTCTCAATTCAAGAGAGATGTTGAGGTGCTGGTACGTGTCCAGAGAAGGGTGGCAAAGCTGGTGAGTGGCCTGGAGCAGAGCCCTGTGATGAGAGGCTGAGGGAGCTGGGGGTGTGGAAGAGGCTAAGGGTGCTGGTGGGCCAGCAGCATGTATGTGGACAGGAGAGAGGGCTACCAGACTCATGGGTTATCTTAGAAAGGGAAAGGCCAGGATCATAGGATGTTGGGGGTTGGAAGGGACCCAAAGAGATCATCGAGTCCAACCCCCCTGCCAGAGCAGGACAATTCTATCTAACACAGATCACAGAGGAACACATCCAGACAGGCCTCCTCTCCAGAGAAGGAGACTCCACGACCTCCCTGGGGAGCCTGTTCCAGTGCTCTGTGACCCTCACAGTAAAGAAGTTCCCACTTGTGTTGAGGCGGAACCTCTTTTGCTGCAACTTACACCCATTGCTCCTTGTCCTGTCGCAGGGGGCAAGTGAGGAGAGCCTGTCCCCCTCTCCTGGCCAGCCTTCAGATACTTAGAAACACTTATCAAATTCCCTTTAAGTCTTCTCTTCTCCAGACTAAAAAGCCCTAGCTCCCTCAGCCTCTTCTCATAAGCCATGCCCTCCAGTCCCCTAATCATCCTCCTGGCTGTCTGCTGGACCCTCTCCAGCAGATCCCTGTCCCTCTTAAACTGGGGAGCCCAAAACTGAACACAGTATTCAAGATGAGGTCTCAGCAGGGCAGAGTAGAGGGGGAGGAGAACCTCCCTTGATCTGCTGGACACACTCCTCCTAATACACCCCAGGATCAGGAGTATATCTAAGGAAGGGATTATTTCCCTCTGTGCAGCACTTGGCAGACCAGATCTTAAATATTGCATTCAATTTTGTGCCCTACTGCATCTGTGGTGCATGGTGGGAGAGCAAGAGGCAATGACCAGGAGTTGAACAGGAGTGGGTTAGACTGGATGTAAGGCAAACATTTTCCTCTGTGAGAACAGTCTAGTGATGGATCAGTTTTCCCAAAGTGGCTGTGCAGTTCCCATCCTTGGAGGTTTTCAGACCTGATGTGATAAGGCCTTTAGCAAACTGGTGTGATCCTACCACTTGAACAGGCAGTCAAACAATTCAATCTCTTGAATTTCTTTCCAGTGTGAGTTAGCCTGTGATCCTGAATGTACTGTTGTTACTCAAAGTGTTCAGATTTAATCAATACCATATAGTATTTAAAATCAATTAATAAGCCAAGATCCAAACTACCAGCTCAAATTAATATTCAATGAAGTAAATGCTGGTGCTTTATTAAATATCCAGTCAAAGAAACACTGCAGCAGACTTAGGTCAATAACTTCAGTGGATCAATAAACCTCACTGGGTCAAATTCAGCCCTAAAGTAATTCTATTGATTTTGGGGATTTACCACTGGAAATATTATATCAAGTACATTCTCTCAGCATTCACAGGTTCATAGGGAGTGCAAGACCATCTGTAACTGGAAAAGAGAATAAATTGCTTGTAGGAGAGTTTCTCCCATATCCCAAGCATTTGATGCTGGCCATGAGACCTAAAGCAAATCTCTGTATAGAGAACATGTTTTCATTTTACATAAATAACTGTGGAAGTGTTCCTAATTTTCATAAATCTCTGATTCTTTCATAGTTGTGCTAAAGTTGTAACTTCAATAATATTTTTAAAGAAAGTAATGATACAAGAATAGGTGTAGAGTTACTTTCAATGACCACTGAACACCAGAAGTAGATGTTGCAATTTGATTTATAATTTAGGCTGTGCATTTTAGGGAAATTATTGTATTAAATAAGAAAATAGTCACTTGATTTCCTCACCATTCAGACTTCTACACACATCAGACTACTTGAATTTAAGAAAGAGAATGATTGTATATACTTAATATATAATAATAATAATAGTTATATATTGTCTTGTTAGAATCATAGGATCAACCAGGTTGGAAGAGACCTCCATGATCACCCAGTCCAACCTGTCAGCCAGCCCCGTCCAATCAAATAGACTAAGTGCAACTATGCAACTATGGTTCAGTTCTCCTACATTCAGTTCCAATACAGGGCATTACTAAAACATTTTAGCCAGTTTGACTACTCTGATGACATATATATATGTGTGTGTATATATATATATATATATATTTAAATCTATGATGTCCCCTGTACTCAACACTGGTCAGGCCACACCTCGAGTACTGTGTCCAGTTCTGGGCTCCTCAATTCAAGAGATCTCTCTTGAGGTGCTGGAATGTGACCAGAGAAGAGCGATGAAGATGATGAGAGGCCTGGAGCACAGCCCTGTGAGGTGAGGCTGAGGGAGCTGGGGTTGTTTAGCCTGGAGAAGAGGAAACTCAGGGCTGACCTCATTGCTGTCTATGACTACCTGAAGGGAGGCTGCAGTCAGGTGCAAAAAGCAAAGCTCTACTGATATTCAAGTGCCAAATATTACTTTGAAAGAAAAAAAATATTGGAAATTAGGATTACTTTCCCCATCTCACTGCATCTAAATTAGACAACATAGAGTAGTAGCTCCTCTGCTTTTTGTTCACTCCTCACAAAATCCAATCTTCCTGAAGGCAGAACATAGTTTCACAAAGAAACAGAAAGTCTCATACTCGACTTCATCTACAGCTTTCATAGCTCTCACCAGAAGCTACTGTAGTAGATACGAAATCTTCACAACATGGAGAAGGGAACTCATATGGGCATGGAACCATGACGTGAACAGTAGGCAGACCTTGTTTTGCCACTTCTAAAATCTGCTTGGCTTGTCCTTGATGCAGTTTTGTTACTGATGCTACAGCAATTGACGGGCAGAGATTACTCTGTGTTCACAAACATCCAAATTTTGGTGCCTGGGTAGGGCAAACAAACGAACAAAAGCCACAAAAAAACCCCAACCTCCCAACCCACCAAAACCTCATTAAAAAAAAGATGAAAATCAACAAATAGCTTAAAAGTTCATTTCTGTAACTCTCTTCTGTGTTCATTTCACGTATGGAAGCTGATCTTGCAGGTCTGGCCCTAAATTTTTCATGCTGTTGCCACGACAGCAACACTGTTTCATTGCAGTTTCAGCACAGCCTTCACCAAAGGTTGTAGCATTTTAAGTATGGTAGGCATATATCAAAAAGCCAATTTTAACAAGAGTTCCAGTAAATGTTACCTGAGCTGATTTTTGCTTCATGTGTTCTGAATACAAAACAATTGGGAACTGTGAAGAATTTGCTAACACTGTTGAATTTTTAATGGTAAACACTGCAGCAAGCACCAAATGTTTGGGTTTTGTTTGGGTTTTTTTTTTCCTCTAGGAAACCATTGTTGTTAGAAAAACTGAAGCTGACAGTAAGCAACAAGAGTATACTATTTTTAAGCCACATGGTACTTCAAATAACAGTTCTGTCACACGAAAATGATTTAGATTAAAATGTAAAATAGCTCCATAACATTAGAATACCTTTTTATCCTTTTCATGTTCGTTAACAGCTTTCCACATAATCCTTTTTCTACACACATAGCTTGAATGATCAGAACTTTTAAAGTTAAGTTTTAATATTTTGCTCTAAGGCAATAGATTATACAATAAGATGTTTTATAAGTCATCTCAAAGGAAGAATCCAGGGGTTTCTAACCCAGAAATGCAATTTTTCTTCAGACAATTGTAATTATTTTGCAAACACATTTCTTAGTATTACTCTTAATTATGTTTTTCAGGTTTTCTGTTAGACTGGAGGAAAAAAAATTAGAAGGTAATGTCACTGTCCTATTTTCACCTGGAAGAAAAGCTAACTAATAGAATTCTTTTTACATTGGTGTCTTACAAATAAAATAACTTACAAAACAAATAGCTTTTCTAAAAAGGTATGTTGAATAGGAAATACAAAATGAATTTTCTGCAATGCAAAATTCCCTTCACTAGATAAATTACACCTTGTGCTAGTTTGAGCCTAGCTAGAATGTTTTGGTGAGAAGAACTAGATTACAGGCTGTGAAAGGAAAACAGTGGTCGTGTCTACCTTGCTCATAGGCTTGCTGAGATGTATAAGAACAAGACCATAGATAACCACTCTCATTTCTGCTGCTGGCGAGCTCTGAGCTGCATCTTACTCTCTAACCTCACCATTTTATTTTTTGACTAATCCACTTTGCTTCCTCACCCCCTGGCTGAACCTCCATTCTTCCTTGGGGTGAAGGTGAAGGGGTGGTTGAGAGCCCCTCCTAGGAACTCAGGTTTCTGGGAGGGGAGTTGTGTTTCTGTATTACCTTTTACTTTGTATATTTCTATATATAACTGTATATACTGTAAATTGTGCTAGCTGTGAATATAAGCTTCATTTATGTTTCCAGAGCCAGCTGAGTCTAGTCTGGGTGATTTCCAAAGTTGGGGGGGGGGGGGGGGGGGGGCGGGTAACACCCGAACCATCACACAACTGTAGTCATTCTTTGCTCTGAGTGATTTTGTGATGTTTGTCCAGTGCACTTGAACAATAAATTTTAAATCTGTTCACTCAGAAGTATCTTCATTGTTTGTGTAGTAGCTTTTCATGTTTCCTCTGCTGTTAGCACCCTCATATTCAAGAACCCTGTGTTTTTAAGGGCCAAGCATGATGGATTCCACGCTCATCAGCACTTTTTGTATCTGACTTATCTGACTTCAAATAAATCATTGTCTTTAATCTTATTTTCTACTTAAAATTCTTAGTATTCTTCTGAATTCAAAAATCATGCATTTTAAATTAATTGAGAATTCTTTCTCTAAGGTCTATTAAATTTCACTTGGACTGTTCTGTTGAAATGCGATGCTCAGTGAGACTGTGATGCACCGACTCACATAGATAAATGCTTTTCAATGGGTCTTAAACCATAGAAGGACCAATGGATAAGATCTTATATTACTGTAGAATTTGTTTCATTGTCATTTTCAGACACTTCAAAGAGATTTAATTGCATATTTTCACATGTGATGTGTTTCCAGAGCTGTTCGCAGCCCTAGTATTTGCCCTGTCAAAAATAAAATATAAGCTATGAATATCATTTCATTACTGCTTACTGTCAAGAAAATCAGTGGTACATGACTCCTTTTGACTTCCAAAATATGAAAACGATTTTTTTCCCCTTCTTTTTAAAACCATATCCTTTGTTTCAGTAATATGGATAATGCCTGCATCTGAAATGCTTGCCTAAGAGGTAAAGCATATGAAATCTATCTGAATGCTTTCTTTTTATGAGGCCAGCAGTTACTGAGGTGACATTTTAAATATGGAAGTCTTGTTCTTGTCTTTACTCCAAAGAAAAGGGACAAGAAGTAAGGAATTTACCTTAAAAGCTTATTTGCAACAGCAAGAATTCTGAGGCTGTGTTAAGGGGGAAGGAGAGAGAAGCAAGGACTCAATTTAATCAGCTTGCCTTGTTATTATTTTTTTCTGAGGCCATGAAGAGAATATCTGTTTTCTAATATTTCCATTATCCATTCTGTTATTGTAAGAAGTCAGTAGTGCTAGTAGACAACAAAAGCATTTGGGTAACCTTCTGGTCTACTTTCTTGATACTTGGTCTATTCCAATACTCTTGAAATTTCATTTGTTCCCACTTACCTTTGTCCCTGTTCTACAGTGCTCTAAGGAACAAATCAGACTGACAGCAGTAAGAATGGGGGAGAGGGGAGGTAGGAAATAGTTGGATTATACAAGGCCAGTAGGAGAAGGGAGGTTATTCTTCCTCTGTACTCAACACTGGTCAGGCCACACCTTGAGTACTGTGTCCAGTTCTGGGCCCCTCAATTCAAGAGAGATGTTGAGGTGCTGGAAGGTGTCCAGAGAAGGGCAATGAAGCTGATGAGGGGCCTGGAACACAAACCCTATGGGGAGAGGCTGAAGGAGCTGGGGGTGTTTAGCCTGGAGAAGTGGAGGCTCAGGGGGACCTCATTGATGTCTGCAACTACCTGAAGGGAAATTGTAGCCAGGTGGGGATTGGTCTCTTCTTCCAGACAACCAGCAATAAAATAAGGGGACACAGTCTCAAGTTGTGCTGGGGGAGGTCTAGGCTGGATGTTAGGAGGAAGTTGTTGCCAGAGAGAGTGATTGGCATTGGAATGAGCTGCCCAGGGAGGTGGTGGAGTCACCATCCCTGGAGGTGTTCACGAAAGGACTGGCTGAGGCACTTAGTGCCATGGTGTAGTTGACTGGCTAGGGCTGGATGGTTGGTTGGACTGGATGATCTTGGAGGTCTCTTCCAACCTGGTTGATTGTGTGATTCTATGATGATTCTCCACCTTTCATAGGAGTTCCTCCTTCCTACAAGCTATGGAACATAACCAGCGGTGTTATTTAACAGGAGTCTGCTGTCTGTACACTTTCCCATGGTGACAAAGGCATTCTAAGAGTGCTGCTACTGTAATCTTGAGAAATCTGGGAAGACTGCTTTAAGACTGATTGGTTCTGAGGATTAAATGGTGATTCAAATTCTCAGAACACTGTAAGTATATTCCTATGTTTTTCAAATGCAGAGATGATTATATCTCTCAACATATTAAATATTTGGGTTTTATTTAATGTCCACAAGCTGATACATTTGATATGTTTACTGTATCTCTTAATGATGGAGGGAAGCAAAGGGGAGAAATATTAAACCAATGTACCCACCTTGAGTTCAGTCTAATTTAAGTGATATGATGACAGGAGAAAGAGCAAAAGCCTGTAAATTCAGGTCCTGGCACATTTCAATCAAGTATTTTGGCTCCTCAGTGCATTCTTACGTATGCTTAACTGCTTACAGGGCAGGTACTGATGTGCGCCTTACATACTAGCTGGACAGGTGAGGGTTCTGCAGAGCTGACTTGTGATATCCCTTTTCTATTTTCATCCCTGTCACTCTTTCAAAAGTAAAAGTTGTCACTCTGGAGGCACAAGTTGTCATACAAAGAACAACAGCTTTGCTTTCTTTCTGGTGTTTTCTTCACGAATTTTTAATGCAGTCTTCTGAGAGCTTTATTGTTTATGCAAGTCTGAATTATTATCTCATAATATTGAAACAATTAAACAGAAGACTGTACTTGTGGCAATAATAGGGGGCTTATGAGACAGTTCAGAGGAAATTTGAACCCTTTGAAGGTTAGAGCTAAGAGAAGCTGTTAGTGAAAGCATTATGGGTAGTATAACCTTCAGTAGTCTCTTCTGCTCCTAGACACAGGCAAAATTCTTTCTAAAGTTTGTTCTCTTTGTATATAATGAATTCTGCAGAAACTTGAACGTTTGGATATTTTATAATATCTCAAATGCTAGATCACACATGAGGCACCAATGTTTGAGGTTTCATTAGTTCTGTAAGTATTGCTCTAAGCCAGTGCCTAGCTGCTCATGTTAGCCAGCACCAAGCCTCAAGGTCCGTCTATTTATTTATTTATTTATTTATTTATTAGATTTGCCTGCCAATGCTTTGCTTATCCTCTAGGGCATTACCTCCTTATCAGCAGTAACAACAAAAGGCTATCATTGTATACAGGCCATACTTATCTAAGGAACAGCTGTTTTTTTTCAGGCCAAAGGGTTACATTTTTATCCAATGGAAGCACTGAGCCTTGAGCTGTCTTTGTAAGATAAAGAATTATCATAAGGCAGACTGTTTGACTTGGAGAATTTTTAGAAAATCTGGAATATAGTAATCACTGTAATCTGCAGTACACTGCGTGTCATGACCTGAGGATGTGCCAGAAGGAGCATTTCTCTGTCCAAGAGAGTTCTGTGGATGAGCTGCTGTGAGAATAATCTTCAGATTTAGAAATCTTAGAGTGGTTTTGTGCAGTGGTCCATGCTAGCTGGTGCATTTTTGTAAGAGCTTTGGTCTTCATACCTGAACATTTAAAACTGCCACATTCAGTTGGCAGCCAGTGACTAGAGGTGTTCCCTAAGAATCAGTGCTGAGCCCAGTCCAGTTCAATGTCTTTATTGATGATCTGGATGAGGAGATTGAGTCCAGCATCAGTAAGTTTGCAGATGACACCAAGCTAGGAGCAGGTGTGGATCTCTTGGAGGGTAGGAGAGCCCTGCAGAGGGACCTGGCCAGGCTGGATGGGTGGGCAGAGGCCAATGGGATGAGATTTAACAAGGCCAAGTGCAGGGTTCTGCACTTTGGCCGCAACAACTCCAAGCAGTGCTACAGGCTGGGGACAGAGTGGCTGGAGAGCAGCCAGGAGGAAAGGGACCTGAGGGGTACTGGTAGATAGTAGGCTGAAGATGAGGCAGCAGTGTGCCCAGGTGGCCAAGAGAGCCAATGGCATCCTGGCCTGCATCAGGAACAGTGTGGCCAGCAGGATAAGGGAGGTTATTCTTCCCCTGTACTCAGCACTGGTCAGGCCACACCTTGAGTGCTGTGTCCAATTCTGGGCCCCTCAATTCAAGAGAGATGTTGAGGTGCTGGAAGGTGTCCAGAGAAGGGCAACAAAGCTGGTGAGGGGCCTGGAATACAAACCCTATGAAGAGAGGCTGAAGGATCTGGGGTTGTTTAGCCTGGAGAAGAGGAGGCTCAGGGGTGACCTCATTGCTGTCTACAACTACCTGAAGGGAGACTGTAGCCAGGTGGGGGTTGGTCTCTTCTCCCAGACAGCCAGCAATAGAACAAGGGGACACAGTCTCAAGTTGTGCTGGGGGAGGTATAGGTTGGATGTTAGGAGGAAGTTGTTGCCAGAGAGAGTGATTGGCATTGGAATGGGCTGCCCAGGGAGATGGTGGAGTCACTGTCCCTGGAGGTGTTCAAGAAAAGCCTGGATGAGGCACTTAGTGCCATGGTGTAGATGACTGACTAGGGCTGGGTGCTAGCTTGGACTGGATGATCTTGGAGGTCTCTTCCAACCTGGTTGATTCTGTGATTCTGTGATAAACACTTTGTCTCTGTTAGCAATTACAGGCTATTGGTAATGTGCTGTGAGTGAGAAGTGCCCCACTTATTTCTGATTATTTTCATCAAATTCTGAGCTATGTATTGCCCTGGACTATGGCTCTCGAACCTACATTATGTTGTCAGAGACAGTATTTTGTATGTATTAACTCCTCTTAATAAGTGGTTTGTAAGGTTTGAAAGGTGAAGTGATGTAGAATGAACACTGTATTCTTCTAGGGCTGTGGAACACGTTGCCTAAACCTAGATATGTGTTTCCTAATGACTTATTAATTACAATTCTAATCTCTTACAGCACCCCCTTAGGAGAAATGGAGGTATCAAAATAAAATTTCCCTTTAATTTCCTGAAAGAGAAGGTCCTTGACAGAAATATGTTCTAACAGTTTTCGTGCTAAAGGTGAATGCAAAGGAATAATTCAGTATAAAGATACAAATCCCTGTGCTGACCATTGTTTTCACATGCAACAGGCATATACTGCTATGACCATCTTAAGCACCTCTCACCTTACTCCTCCTCCCTTCTTCAGTTTCTGAGGTAGTTTCAGATTCCTGCCAAAGTAGAGATCATCCTATCATTCCTTTAAGTCCAATAGTACCTCAGTTCTTAAATGGAGGAGTGGAATTTTTGACTGGCAGCGGGAAAAGAAATGGAGAATGAAACTCTTCAGCATTATTCTAACAGTTAATTGAATGAGGCTGCTGGTCTGCCCATCTTCTGCCTGGTGCCAACACAGCTGTTTATGCAGTGAATCGAGTGAAGGAGACTATCTAAGGTCCTAGATCTAACCCTAAATAAAATGTCTGCATCTCTGTACCCCCTGAAGAGACCAGTGTATCTAAGCCACTGTGGCTGTGCAAACATATACAGTGGCACAACATGGGAAGAAACTTGACATTGGCATTGTCCAAGTGACCCAGAAAAAAAGCAACAGTGTAATCTCCTAACAAAGAATAACTCATACAGCCTAAGCCTCAGATTAATGTGTATTCATTCCCATGAGCAGTATTGCTAAATTCAGAAGACTTCAATAAGACTAGCTGCATGAGTAAGCAATTTACAGTGTAGTCCTTGGTTTCTCTGCAGTTTCTTATCTTGAGTTACAGCCTTTATCCTTGTTAACCCAGCAGTCTCACTCCTTGCCTCACAGACTTCTATCTGTGCACTGCTGCCAATCTGTTACTCATTTACATTAGCATAATGAGAAGGGTTGGTTGTTAGGTTTTTTCCATTACTATTATTGTAGAAAAGATTTAGAATGTAGTTAAAAGTTTTTCATCGTATGAAGAACTGAGTCTCAGAGGCTCCCTAATTTTGTTTGCAGTGGAGCATGCTGAGAATCTCTCAGGGTACTCAGCTTCTTAAAAGATTAGATCATTTTGGAATACCATGCATTTGTGTCAGTATTTTATCAGTAATAGAGATTATGCATTAGATTTTGTCTTAGTCTGGTTAACTGCTGTACTGGAGAAGGATATTGCATCTTTATGTCTTTAATAATCTAGAATACAAATTGAATTACACAGTATTAAAATGTACAAAATAAATACAGACACTGAAAATGCAAAGCATTAATACTGTCTGGATGCCTTAGAGCCATGCGATGGACATCATTCATAGATTCATTTAAAGGTCTGCTGGAGATCTGCTCCAGATTCATCTCAGTACTACTCCTTTCCCATCTCATTTGAGGAGCTGCCTGGCTTTCGTTTTTACTCCTTCATCAAGATTATTTGCCAGAAGGTATTGAAGATGTGACAGAGCTGTTACTGATATGTGGTGACCCACCTCAGCCCACTTGCCTAGTGACAGTAGAGCTCAAGCTAAGGTGTGAAGCAACCTGGCCATACAGGGGACACTGAGCATCAAGGCAGAAAAAAGGATATGAGTTTCAGTGCATGAAATCTAGTATTGGTCAATAAGAAGAGACTACAGAGAGCTTTCTGACTCACTCTGAGGAACAGATTGTAGACGAATGACTCATGCAGGCAGCATTGGATGATAAAAAATACCTTGCGGCAGTCATTGCACCCCAATCATAAGAAAGTAGGAATATTTTGTATGTGACAGAGAAGTGGAAAATATTACAATATATTTTGATGAAGGAAAAGAAGCATATCTTACAGAGCAGAAAAATATAGATAGCAGAAAACTGTTGGACGTAGCCAACTCTGAGCTTTTGCCTATCTTAAATCATAGAACGTACAATAAATTGTATATTTAATTTATATTCCACATTGTGTACTAAATTACTTCATTGAGCACTGCAAATAATAGTGACTTCTGTATCAGACAGTACAATTTGATTTATAATGATTGTGAATTTTATTAATATATTTTTTTCTTTGTATGACTCATTTTGAGCTGCACTACTGCCAGCTTATGATGCTGTTTTAAAGGAATCATAGAATCATAGAATCAACCAGGTTGGAAGAGACCTCCAAGATCATCCAGTCCAACCTAGCATCCAGCCCTATCCAATCAACTAGACCATGGCACTAAGTGCCTCATACAGTCTTTTCTTGAAGACCCCCAAGGACGGTGCCTCCACCACCTCCCTGGGCAGCCCATTCCAATGCCAATCACTCTCTCTGTGAAGAACTTCTTCCTAATATCCAGCCTATACCTACCCTGGCACAACTTGAGACTGTGTCCCCTTGTTCTATTGCTGGTTGCCTGGGAGAAGAGGCCACCCCCCACCTGGCTACAATGCCCCTTCAGGTAGTTGTAGACAGTAATAAGATCACCCCTGAGCCTCCTCTTCTCCAGGCTAAACAGGCCCAGCTCCCTCAACCTCTCCTCATAGGATTTGTGCTCCAGGCCCCTCACCAGCTTTGTTGCCCTTCTCTGGACATGTTCCAGCACCTCAACATCTTTCTTGAATTGAGGAGCCCAGAACTGGACACAGTACTCAAGGTGTGGCCTGACCAGTGCTGAGTACAGGGGAAGAATAATCTCCCTTGTCCTACTGGCCACACTGTTCCTGATGCAGGCCAGGATGCCATTGGCTCTGGCTCATCTTCAGCTTACTATCTATCAGTACCCCCAGGTCCCTTTCCTCCTGGCTGCTCTCCAGCCACTCTGTCCCCAGTCTATAGCGCTGCTTGGGGTTGTTTTCATTATCTATTTTAGAGTGTTTGCCACCCAAAATATATGTCTGGAGACATGTAAATTAGTATTTATGTGTAATATGTAAATTAGTATTTATGTGTAATATGTACATTAGATAGAACTGTAAGATAGGTTTTAAATGTGTGAATAGGCACTATGCCATGCCTTTGTTGGGAAGTACTTGCAAGGTTATACAATGCATTGATATAATCAAAGCAAACAGCTTTTCAAAATGGAGCTCAATGAAAAGCAGTTCCATATCAGAATTTTTTTCCTGAAGATAAATAGAGAAAATTGAATGCTATATCATATGCATTATTTAAAGATAAGAAATACTTAATACTATTACTTATAACAGGATGTATCACATTCAGAGCAGGATTTGTGAATGCTTAGCCATGTTAAAACTATTTCCATTGAATGAGTCACAATCAAATGCTTTTGTATATGCCTTAAAAGGTGAGGACTTGCTGATATTGATGCACTAGTTTGAAAGCCATGACATCTACCAAGATGCTGACGTTAGTTCAGGTGGTGAAGTAGTCCAAATAAGCCACAAAATTCTTCATCTTATTAAAGCAAGTTCTCACAGGACTATGTCCTGTCTTTGAAATTTGTGTTAGATATAAACAGATGAATTCAGAATGAATTCAATGCTAGGTGATTGACTGAGTGATGTAAGAATACACAAAAGGATATAGTATTTCTCTTTAGCACCCAAATTACTTCCCAGGACAAGGCCATTTTGGAAAACAAAAACAAACCCACAACTATTTCCTGTATGGATTGCAAGCAATCACAGGAACATGAGGTATGTGGGAGGCACAATGGTACACTGGGGAGCACACCATTAAGGGAACGTTACACTGAGAACAACTAATAGTAAGAGACAAATGAGATTTGTAAGGACTCAGGGTGGGGGGGAAAGAATCTTTGAAGCAGGCAAGATCTTTGTCAGGTCTGAAAAAGAGCCAGAAATTTCTCTTAATTAACACAGTTATGTTAATCACTTGGTCAAATATTGGAAAAGGATGCTCAGCACTTTTCCTGAGGATAGAACCTTCCTGAAGTGTATAAAAATAACATGAAAAATTATTATTATTCAAAACTGATTTTATGACCTATCCATTTCTCACCACTTAAACTTCCAACTCTCTCTTCTTAAACTAGGTCCCAAGAGTGGAGCATACGTTCACTTTATGAGATAGCTGAAAAAATTGTTTTGGAAACAAGTCTTCCTCATTCCTTTGCAGCATGAGAACTTTTGGCCAAGCTTACTTCCTTGCCATGCAATACACAGCATTTTGTTGGTGTGAACAGCCCTGCTAAACCTCTTGAACACCTAGTGAAATATTCTTATGGTCATCTCTGAGGCTTGGCAATTTGGCCACTGAAGAAAGACCTCTACTCCTCATAAGAAGTTTCCAGGTTTTGCTCCTTTGAGAGATGTTTTATCCAAAAGAAAAGAGCACAGTGAGGAACAGAGGCAACTTTACCACCATTCTTCTCAGCCACTGTCTTTTAGCAAAATGGAAGTTGCAGAAATTACCTAAAGAAGTTATGCTATCCATCAGACAGATGAGTGACTCTCTAGAAATTTAACAGGATGAACTGTGCCACTGTGTATGTTCATTCTCAGTAACATTGCAGACACCATATTTTGCTACTCAAGACACCCACAGAGCCCTAAGACAGAGTGACATTTAATTATATCTTCCAGTTATTTCTTTAATATACTTACATAGTTCCCACAGAGCACTTATGCTAACAGAGACAAAATTCTATTACCATATTTCCAAGATAAAATCTTATTTTTAAATGCAAATACTAAGTGCTTTTTTATTTTCTTTGTCAGAATGGAGCAGATATCATTCAATAACATGAAGATATTTTAAATCAGTATTAAAAAGAAAAAAAATTATCAAAGTTGATGCAAAGCTTTAGACATTTCTGTGCCATCTTCATATGATGGCCTTACATCTGAACCCTTGGCTCCTCTGGAAAGATCAGACTCTCTTACTAACAGTATGGGGTTTTATGACATCATTCTCTGATTTTAGTGAGGAAATTAATCTTGAACTGAAGCAATTTTCCCCACAAAAACCTTAAGACCTGTAATTCAGATTTTAAGGAATCAGCATGTTTTATACAAAAGTTTTGTCAAAAAAATCCCTAAGAGTTTCTTGTCATTTCATTCATGATTCAGTAGGTTGCTGCTGTAATAATTCCTTCTGTCCTTTCAGCTTAGCTGTCAGCTTTAAGTGCCCTTGTCATGCCTCTGTAGCTTCCTTACTTGTGAAGTACAGTGAGATTTGCATATCTTTTTGTCATACACTGAGTTCTGCTTAAAAAGACACAGAGGCAATATGCTGCTGTTGGTCTGTGGCTTGTTTACAGGAACCTGCCAAGCCTCTCCCTAAAACAGCAAATTACACACAATTCAAATGTACAAAAAAGCAATGCATTATTTGTTTTTATTGGACTGCAAGTTCCCTCTCTATCAATCTTGCAGTAAGATTACTATGAGATAACTTCCTGAATGCTCCTTTTGCCTACTGGCCTTGGACCAACTCAGCTGGTTACAGGCAAGAAAAATAATTTTAATTCCAAAATACAAATATTTTTCAGAATGTCATCCACTGCCAAAAAAATTATTTTTGCAAAGGTTGGGAAATACTCCATTTTCAGTCTCTGTTACTTCAGGCATTCATTTGAAATAGACTTATTATGGCAGGTCATATTACAATGTCAGGTATTTTAAACTTACTGAAGACTTTTAGTAAGTGGGGGTTTGGGTTAGGGTGTTTTCAGTAATGCCTGCAAGATATTTTATGAATATTATTAATAAACTGCTCACTGCAGTGAGCCATCCTGGAGGTGTTCAAGAAAAGACTGGATAAGGCACGCAGTGCCATGGTCTAGTTGACTGGATAGGGCTGGGTGCTAGGTTGGACTGGATGATCTTGGAGGTTTCTTCCAACCTGGTTGATTCTATGACTCTGTGATCCTATTGGTCTGATGATTTAAATGTGTAACATAATGTGTTTGGTGTAAGCTTTGAAAACTTAATAGAAAACCATCAGCATTCTGGGGAGTAAAAAGGATTGTTCACTTGTCAGTGGGAAGGCAGCCAGAGTCACGATGCCATACCAGTGTGGTTAAAGTCGTGCTCCAGTTTATTGCAGTGATACAGTGACTTATATGGTAACTTGGAAGAGGCGTGCATGGCTGACTTTAAGATTGGCACATTTGGAAGACACAGATAGGCCCAAGGCTGTGTGTAAGACAGAGATAGGTCCAAGGCTTATACAAACAATCATAGATTCAGCCTCCTGTGGCTAGCAGATCCTGCCCCCTTGCAGCTGGACGTGGGGGTCTGTTTCATCACCTTAGTTCCTGCCTCTGGGATGGGCTCAAGGACACTCTTTGCAGCATGGGTTGCTCATGTTTATCGAATCATGTCCTCTGTCAGCAAGAAATCCATCCACATTCACTATTTCAAATGTAAAAGGAAGATCTTTCAGAATGTAAAAAAAGTATATCGCCACTCACTGAAGCCTTGTTATCAAATCATACATTTTAGGTGTAACTGTGATTGCTTTTCATACACGTTAAAATGAATTTTAAATAGAAATGAAAGAAATTGTGCCCTTCTGTAAATTACTTTTATTCCTATTTTGTTCTTACTTATAATCCATAAGAGGAAATGCTAAATGCTTTCAGCTGTCAAATCTTGAACTCTGAGTTCAGAAACACTATGACGAGGCAGTGGGATGCTATTATATGTATAGGAAGTATTATGAATGTCTATGTCAAGAGCCTCAAGTTGCACCAAGGGAGGTTTAGGTTGGATATTAGAAGAAACTTCTTCACTGAAAGTGTTATCAAACAGTGGACTAGGCTCTCCAAGAATATGGCTGAATCAGCATCTCTTGAGATGCTTAAAATATGCAAAAATGTGGTGCTAAGGGACATAGTTTAGCACCAGAGTTAGTAGTTAGATAGTGGTTGGACTTGATGATAGTAAAGGTTTTTTTCCAACAAAAACAATTCTATTATTCTAAGATTCAATGACAGTTAAAATAATCAGTTGAAGTTATTGTTATTGACTGTTCCTAGTACACATTAATGCAGCTGACAAGACCAAAATATTTCACCTTTTGATAACTCCTTTCTCAGTAATGTAGAATCTATCAAAGTAATGAATTAATTAAAATTAAAAAAAAAAGTGATAGATTGCCCTTCAGAAATTGAGACAGAAACTTCTCTAAAACAGATCCTATGTAAACATGGCACTAAAAGGTGCTTTACAGTGACAGTGGTGAAATACTGGAACAGGTTGCTCAGGGATATGTTTGTGGCCCCATCCCTGGAGGCATTCAAGATCATCCTTGATGTGGCCCTGAGCAGCCTGATCTAGTTGGAGGTGTCCCTGCTGACTGCAGAGGGTTAGACAATATGACCTTTGAAGGCCCCTTCCAATTCGATGCAATCTGTCAATCTGTGAGAATATTTACATGTACCCAGTATTGCTCTGGCTTGAAGGAGGCAGTAAACAACAGGATAATATTATTCAGTAATGTAAACTCTTCCTTGTCCTTTGAACCTTTAAAAAAGAGAGACACATAGATGCCTGGTGATAGTTTTAACCTTTAACTTGTCTGTTTTTCTCAGTTGACGACCACATAAAATTAAATTGCACTTTAAAAACTGGATTTCCTAATCTCTAGTTTTATGCATGGCAAAGATACCCAGAGAAAATGGCCAGAGTTTCTCTTTCTAGAACACTTCAATGAATGTAATGAACAGCTTTATACTAAGAGCTAAACAAAACTCAGAGTTTGGGGTTTTCCTCCCTCCCACTGTGGATTCATTTCTGAATCTGTACATGCTGCATATTTAACAGCAGAGTAATTATTAAATTTCAGCAAAATTTATACAGAGTTTTTCCATGTTTCTAGCTCATGATTCTGCAGGCTCAGCCAGTTGTAAGATACAGCAGAGCTGAAAAATTGCTTGCTCCTCCGAAAAAGCCAAAAAAAAAAAAAAAAAGAAGAAATTACATGGATTTATTTTCATTGGGACAAGGCATATGCACTTTCCACATCAGCTTTGCAACCTGGAACGTGGGCAGTAAATAAGCACATTGCAAATATCGACCGACACATGCAGTGAGTAATTACGGCATCAAAGTATCACTGATCTAAGTGGTAAAAAGTTATTGCAGTTAACCCACAGGGCAAAAGGAGCTTTGCCTTTCCATTAACACTGGTTGGTACATTATCTAGTTGCATCTAGGAACATGACCCCAGTTAAATCTGGGATATGTCCCATTTGTTGCAATTCAGCTAAGATATACTGTTCTTTCTGCCAGATTGACCTATCCAGGACCTTTTTGTTATCTGAGGTTTGTCACCTCAGCAGGGACCTTACTGTGGGCTGAGATCACAACTCAGTTTTTCTCCCTTTTGGTCACAGGAGACACAAGAACTCAGCTACAAGGGATAACATTTTCCCACTTGTTTGTCCTTTTTACCAGTAACTTGGAATAACTGTCCTCCTTTTGTTTATGCTGTTGCTTTTCATTGCTTTTCTTTAACACTTTGCTCAATAAACAATTCCTGTAGTTATAACATCAGTTTTCTGTTAGCCAACTGGGGATTTCTTTTGCTGACTCATGAAGATGTTTGAATTTTGAGTTATGGGCACACAACAATTTTGTTTCTTAGCTCTATTTGTTCTCATCATCTGATTCCTTCTTTTTTATCATATCCCTTGAAAGTTAGTCAATGGATTACTTTGATTTTCTTGTCTTTAGTGGACATAAATAGCTTGCTGTTGTAAGAAGTGTGTCCTAACTTCCAAGGAGCTTTGGTACCTTGCATCCAGTTTTCTTCTTTAGTAAGCTGCTCAGTTATCCTCCTGTTTATGCAACAAAATTTAAGCATTACTGCTGCTGCTAAATGAGATGCAAAATGAATATGGAGTTTGAAAGCAGGATTGTAATTCTGTTTTGGGTTCTAGTTTCATACATATTTGCTTTTCTTGGTGAATATATGCCATGTGGATCACAGGATAATCCTGGATTACACTGACCAAATTCCCCTGAATAAATTAGAGAGACATTATGTTAATAATATCTTTTAAAGGTAATGTAAATATAAAAGCTTACTGAATGGTTATTGCTATATGCTTTTACAGGAGAATGCAAAATGTTACCAGCTGGAATAATATATTTGGCAGACATTTGGCCCATGTCTGAATCATCATATAAAGGACATGCACATTAAAAATGAGATTTCTACTGTGGTTTGCTTCAATTTTGATAAGGTAATTAGATTCTTGGGGAGGGTAGGTATTTCTCATATTCAAGCCTACAGCCGAGTTTATTCTGATGCTCACAGATGCATTTATGCTATTTTCCAGACAAATGGCTGTTGATAGTAAAAAAGAAGGGAAAGTTGTTTCTTCCTGCAATGATCTTTTTTCATTGTTGTTGATTTTGAACATGTAGTTTGGAAAAGAGAATGAAAACAACTGAATCATACATAAATCCATATACATACTAAATGGCGTTTTGTGTAATATATGTATTATGTACATCTAATACATATATTAATACATATATAGTACTTTTTGACAATGGGCCTGTACTTTGGTTAATCTGCTTCCAAGTGTGTGAGGTTATTCATGCATATATAAATAAATGGTTATATCTGGAAACAAAGTTTGCTTAGAAACATGAAAAAATCAAGATTGTGTTAAAACAAATGGTGAAAGCCATAAGAAAACAGGAGATAAAAATAGAACACAAGCAAAGCTGTATGTAATTATATTAACTCTATCACTTTCCTGTACTTGCTGGGTCTCTTTCATAGCATTTGTCTCCTGAAAGGTACTTTTTTTACTATCATTTTAGATATAGGAACATTTCTTAGTTTTGCTGATTTTGGCTGGGATACAGTGAACTTTCTTCACAGTGGCTAATAGGAATCTATGTTTTGGTTCTTTCCAGAGAGAGTGATTTGCCATTGGAATGGGCTGCCCAGGGAGGTGGTGGAGTCGCTAACCCTGGAGGTGTTCAAGAAAAGCCTGGCTGAGGCACTTAGTGCCATGGTCTAGTTGACTGGCTAGGGCTGGGTGCTAGGTTGGACTGGATGATCTTGGAGGTCTCTTCTAACCTGGTTGTCTCTATGATTCTATGATTTATTCTGTAAATACCATAGACAATACAGAGATATTTTTGTTATTGCTGAGCACTGCTTACTCAGAGTCAAAGCCTTTTCTGCTTTTCACCCCACCCCACCAGCAAGGAGGTGGTGTGGTAGGCCTAAGCAGGCCAAAATAGGCTTATACATGTCCTGGCTTGCCCAGACATGTTTTTCTGCCCTCCCTCCTTCTACTATGTGGAGAAGCAACCATAGAAAAGAGGACAAAGAACCTGGAGCCACCGAGTCGAAGGACTATGGCTTGCCCAGACTTGTTTACATCCTGTGGTAAACAAGGTACACACACTTAGCTTATGCCTGCCTTGTGCAAGGCCTATGCTTTTCCCAAATTTGGGCAAAGCAAGCCTATGTCTTCATTTAATATGGTCAAGCTTGGCTAACTGCCAAGAGAGTAACACATAACCTCTACTGTCCTGAGTGACCACCTTAACAGAAGGAGCGTAAAGTCACAGATTAAATTAACTCAGTGGACATTTTCTTGGCGTTTGTGGGTATTTTACAGATATTTTACTGGAATGATCCAAAAACTAGGGAGAAGATTGTTGAAAATGTCTCTGCTTAAGGACTAGCAAGGCCTCCATCAGTTGGTGGTAAGCGATTGTTTTTATTTTCATCGCTTGTCTTCCTGGGATTTTAGGTCTTTGTCTTTATTATTCTCCTTTTCACTACAAACATTATTAATGTTCTTATTGTTATTATAGTTTATTTCATTTCCCAAACTGCTCTTATCTCAACCCATGAGCTTTTTCACTTTCACCCTACAATTCTCTTCAACCCATCACACTGTTTTGGGATGTGAGCAAGCTGCTGTGTGGTATGTAGTTGTTAGCTGGGATTATATTACTGACAGTAGCAGTTCTGTAAAACACTCCTATTTATGATTTTATAATTGACTGGATAGGGCTGGGTGCTAGGTTGGACTGGATGATCTTGAAGGTCTCTTCCAAGCTGGTTGATTCTATGATTCTATGTTTTCAAATAAGTATGATACATGTATTTTCAAGGATTTTTTTGGTAACTTCTGTAGAAAACTGGAAGGCACAACACAATCTGTCATTTCAAGTGGTAAAATGAGTAATTCTATTTTTTCAGCCTTTCAACAGTTTTTAAAATGTGCATTATTTATCCTAAAGAATTAAAAATAAGCATAGCATTTTTAAAGACAACCTGTATATATAGAATTGAAACGGCTCTAAAAGCAAATTTAGGAACCTTAAGTGGAGATGTTAGCACATATCCATACTTAGAGAGTTCAATGAATTTTTGGTGACATATTTTCAGTAGATTATTCTAAAATAGCTGATGAATATAACATTTGAAATGAGTTACTATAAATGGGGTTTGGAAACTGCATATGCAGTGGCTGGGTCCAATATGTGCAGCCACAGTGAATGTGCACACAGATGGCCAATTAGAGATGTAGAATCATATCCAAAGACCATGCAAGTCAATAGGAATCTTTGAACTGACCAGTGGGTGCTGCATCAAACATGCAGCTAACTGTTGGAGAGGCAAAGCTAATCCTTCTAGCATACAGATACTACTCAGACACCTTAAACAATTATTCTTAAAGACCGTAAATTTAGCAGTATAGCTTCATATAAACTAAATTACATTTAAAGTTCATTTGGAATCAGTGCTGAGTTAGAAAATCTGGATGCTTCAGACAGGCAGCCTGCATGAAGTTGCTCACTTGGATCAAAGATATCTGGCCTGTGTCCTACTTCAATTCATGAGGATTTTGCTGAAGAGAAGGTACCACATAACAAGTAATCAAAACATTGGTATAATTACTCAATGACAACTTGGAGGGAAATTCTTTCAAAGTAGTGTTTCCTTTAGTGTATTTTATGAAGAAATCTCTAATGGCCTTGGTACATGATGAGCTAAGATCTTTTCAAAGCCCAGATGCAGAATCACAGAATTGTTTTTGTTGCAAGTGAACTTTAAGATGACCAAGGCCGACTGTTAACCCAATACTGCTAGGTCATCACACGTCCCTAAATGCCAAATCTACACATCTCTTAAATATCTTCAGGGGTGGTGACTCTACAACTTCCCTGGGCACCCTGTTACAGATGATTTTAGGGAAGATTTTTTTCCTAATATCCAACCTAAGCCTTCCCTGGAGCAACTTGAAGCTGTTTCGTCTTGTTCCTTGGACAACAGGCTGACCCTCACCCCTCTACAATCTCTTTTCAGGTAGGTGTAGAGAGTGATAAGGTCTCACCTCATCCTCACTCCAGTGAGACTGCTACTGAGTCAGCCACCCTAGTCTCCTCTGTGGCTCCTCATAGGACTTGTGATCTAGAGTAAATGTGTGGAACTGAGTAACAATGAGAAAGTTCCCTCTGATAAGGTATGTCAGAAACTGCCTTTTCCAATGTGCTTTATTGCAGTGCAGAAGTTAATCTTTCTGAGAAACTTAGCAGCACTCCAGTAGAGAAAAATCAGCATATGGAGGTGTATGGAAGTTTTAGTCAACAGCTGCTTAAGAAATTCTCAGAACCCCAAGAGGCATCAAATTTGGCATGAGAAGGAGGGGAATAAACAACTCAGTTTTTGGTAAAAAGTAAATAGCACATTGAACAATTTAAATTATAGAATTATTTTTCCATTTAGAATATAATCAAATATATATTTTTTTTCCTGGAAAAGTAAATTCACTTTATTAATTTTTCATTTTTTTCTGATATTATAAGACAAAATTATATCTCATGACTACATACAAATTATGTCCACACAGATAATATCAGGAGCAGAATTAGCATGATTAGAGTACTTGTACAAGGGATAACATTTTCCTACTTGTCTGTCCTTTTTACCAGTAAATTGGAATAAATCTTTTGTTTATTCTGTTGCTTTTCATTGCTTTTCTTTAGCACTTTGCTCAATAAACAATTCCTGTAGTTATAAAATGAGTTTTTTTGTTAGCCAACTGAGGATTTCTTGCTGTTCAAAAGTTTGGAAGAAATTGGTTTTGAACCACGTAAATTCCAGATAAAATAGTGCACATTCAACAAAATGGGTGAAATGTAACATCTATATAATATAACATCTATATAATATAACATCTATATAATGTAACATCTATATAATAGGAAATGTATGTTTACATTTTGGTTATTAGAATCATAGACTCAACCAGGTTGGAAGAGACCTCCAAGATCATCCAGTCCAACCTAACACCCAGCCCTATCCAGTCATCTAGACCATGGCACTAAGTGCCTCATCCAGGTTTTTCTTGAACTCCTCCAGGGATGGTGATTCCACGACCTCCCTGGGCAGCCCATTCCAATGCCAATCACTCTCTCTGGCAACAACTTCCTCCTAACATCCAGCCTATACTTCCCCTGGTACAACTTGAGACTGTGTTCCCTTGTTCTATTGCTGGTTGTCTGGGAGAAGAGACCAACTCCCACCTGGCTACAACCTCCCTTCAGGTAGTTGTAGACAGCAATGAGGTCACCCTTGAGCCTCCTCTTCTCCAGGCTAAACACCCCCAGCTTCCTCAGCCTCTCTTCACAGGGTTTGTGTTCCAGGGCTGTCACCAGCTTTGTTGCCCTTCTCTGGACACGTTCCAGCACCTCAACATCTCTCTTGAATTGAGGAGCCCAGAACTGGACACAGTACTGAAGGTGTGGCCTGACCAGTTAGGAAACACTAAGCACAGAGGTAGCTTGAAGGGTGCCACATAATAGCCTAGAGTTAAAACATGCATGCAGATTTTCCTGCCAGATCATAGAATCATAGAACCAACCAGGCTGGAAGAGACCTCCAAGATCATCCAGTCCAACCTATCACTCAGCCCTATCCAGATGAGGCCAGGCTTTGCTTAACTGTCCTGTCTGCAAAGTTCCCCAGAATGAATGTTGGTAATTTTCTTCTTCACATTTCCCCTGTATACTCCCAAATAAATGGAATATTTTTACTGCTGTAATTATCCATATTTTTTTCACAACTACTAAGGAGTTTTGCTTAAGATGTGCAAGAGCTCAAAATTAAATTTAAATAAATGTGATTTTTTTATAACTTTGGCAGACAACCCCAACATAACAAACCAAGTGCCCATGTTTTGCAAAGTTATATTTTACCTTATGTTTACATCTCCAAACCTGTTCCTCCAATGACTAACCTAGTGAAATAGTAAGGAATTATTTTCAATTGAATTAACAGAAACAGTCAGGATCTATTCTTTCCTGTGACATGAGATGTTTTAGGTGTGCCTTTGCAGCTTTACAGTGGTATATTTTTCTGTATGCCTCTGCAGCTTTACGATGCTACCTATGAGAAGGGGAAAAATAATTGAAATATCTGAAATGCACTCATTAAGTCTCTCCTTTAACAATATCTCTTACTCCCTTTCCTGTAAGTTGTAAAAATACTGTTATGAAGAAAATGTTAAACTTGCTGGTCTATATTAAAGATGATAAAAGTCATTCTTCTTTTTTTTTTTTTTTTTTTTTAATACAGAAAGAGACAAATAACAGATGAGCAGAAAATCTTAGGGTTTTGAGCTTTGTTTCTTTGAATCCAAAAAGGTTTTCTTGTAACAAAGATAAATGACAGAAACTGGACAGCTCACCTCTGTCACGGCCTCAAAGCAGCATTGTAGGAGAGGTTGCCTTTAAAGATGACTTATGACCGTGATAAAGTCATGTCAGCCTAGTTAAAGAAGAGACAGAGACAAGAAATAGAAATGAGAAGGGATTATGCATGGAAATCAGATGTACAGGAGAGGCTAACGGGAGGACCATAAGCTTCAGTCAGTGCTAAAGCCGAGAGTTTAGCCTTAAGCAGTGTTAGCAAGGACAGTGCAGTTCTCCAAAGGTGGAGAATCTACACATTTGTTTGCACTACAAAAATGAGAGATCTTAAATGGATTAATCAGATGGAAGTTGAAATTTGACATAATTTTGAGAGTACTGAGTTTATGGCCACTCAGATCAGTGTGTCTGGTTTCTAAATGATAAAGAACTGTTAATAACAGTCTAACATTTTGGTTTTGACTACATTTTGATGTTTTGTTTCTGCCCAAAGGTGAATTTAGCCATTTATGAAGGAAAGGTTATTTAGCATGGATGATATGAGAGACCACTCCAGATATTATTAATAAGAGACATAAAAAATAATGAAGTTTGTGTTGTGAACCTCCATACTTTCTTTACATAAAACTGTCAGAATGCTTTCCTAAAATATTCTGGCTCTGTGAAATTTTGCATGTGGATTCTGCAGATTCAAAGACAAGCTGCAGTTTTCTCTAGCACCAAGACTAACTTGATCAGTGAAACTCTCAAGTGCTGTTAAGAATCTAAATATATTTGTACTGAACTTTGGGCATGGGATTGTATTTAGCCTCTAATCGTTTCTTCTCTTTGCAGCTTCCCAGCACATATCTTGTGTAGAGTCTAGTGAGAACTCTATCGAGATTCTTATACTTAGTTATTCTGCAAGTGAAAACCCCTTTTCACTAATGAACATGCCTCATTTATATTAAAAACACTCTGATCTCAATTCTGAGTTAACCATTCATTCTGAAGAGAAATCTAAAAGCAAAGTCTTTCAGTTTTATTTAAGGGGAGTTAGGGGGATAGGACAAAGGAGCACAATCAGTTAGTGGGCTTATTCCATCTGATCCGATGTAGCTTACTGTAAGTGCAGTCCTCATGCTCTCTGTATATAAAACACATTTCCTAGGGGAGATTACTTTGAAGAGAGAAAACAATGGGGGTAGAATAGATGGCCAGACTGGAGTTTATAACTTAAGTGAGAGAAATCCTAGACCATTCTCCCTTGGAAGGCCACAGACTAGCTTGAGTCCCTTTCTGTAGCACCTCTCACAGGAAACCTGCATTATAAGCTCCTCTAAAATGCTTTCCTGCTTCAGACAGGCTTTAGACTGCTCTTCGACATCCACTTTCAGACATGGCTTAAGTAAAGGTAACAACACTAGCAAAGTGCAGATGGCAGTTCCTACATCTTCCTTGAGAAGGTCTACAATGAGATTAAAAAAGCCCCAAACCATTGTATTTTAAAAACCCAAACCAAAAGCAGAACAAGGTAAAAAACTCAACCCAAACAAAACAGTGAAACTGGAGGCAAGAGCAGAGAGATGGGTGCAGAGGAGAAAATGGACAGTGTTTTGCAAAGATAAAGGTGAAAATGGTAGTAGAAAGAAGAGGAATCATACAAAGCTTTAGGACAATTGAAATTTATGTAAAAATTGGGTAAGAAATGAAAAGAAAAAGAATTTCAGAGATCTGATAGAAGAGTCAGTAAGACAGATACAGGCTGAATGTCTAAAATAAAACAAGAAGAATCTACTAGATGTACAGACACATTATAGGATAAGCCAAATTTACTAAAATCAAAAGGGTATGTGAAAGGAGGAAGATAAGAAGGGAGCATTACTTTAAATGGAAATAAAAATCAAGATTTGATAAAGTCAAATGGTCTTATACTGAAAAAAAAAATTAGAATGCCAAGAATGCCAACTTGCTTTTTGCATTTTGAACTCTTAATAGACTGAACTATTTGCTACATTATTAAGTTGCCTGCCAAACTCTTTGAACGAGATGGAAAGCTGAAGACTGAAAAGAAAGTGAATGTATCTGAAAATATAAATATTGCTGATGACTTGCCAGTTATACATAGTAGTGTATTTCTAATACATTTGGGATTGTTTTGTCTTTTCACGAGTGGTCTGCAGTATTGTTACCATGCTATTTCTGTTCACAGAAATGGTCTTCTAATGAGGTATGACTTAAAAACCAGCATGAATCCTCTTTAGCTGTAAAGCTCTTCTCAGTAGTTCCTATTCCAGTCAGTTAACATCTAGGTCTTAAGCAGCAAACTAGCCTCGTGTAACTTTTCTGTTCTACTCTAATAATTTCTCTATGTGTTGATACATTTCAATAAGATGTGACAAAAGAGTAAGGGCTATGGAGCTGTGCAGCTTCTTCTACGTTTTGTTGAGAGGCAAGGGCCACAAAAGGGCAAGGCTATGTCTGATGCCATCATTATTAACAGCAGGAAGTTTCAAGTCTCCACAAATCCAAGCTTCATTACATTTGCAATACATTTCTAGAAATGTGCATCATAAATATAGAATGATAGGATTTTTGTGACAGGTGAATCAGTATTCTTGATAAAATAGGGATCTGTGGCCACACGCTGCCTTTCACTAAAATCTTTTATACTATTTTTTGGGGAAACAGTTTGAACAGTGTTATTAGGTCAAGAAGGTACTAATTCTACTAATGTATCTTCTCTAATTACAGTGAAGTTTATACCTCCCTTATTCATGCTGTGTCTGAACAGTAGAGTGCAGAATTGAATGTCTGCAAGCGTTTCTGGAGAAGACCACTTACAAGTGCAGCTATCTGCATAGTTCCTTCAAAGAATCATATAGGCTGGAAAGGACCTCTGAGATCATCAAGTCCAGGCACTTCACCCACTCTACAAAGTCTCTCACTAAGCACAAGAAAGGGAAGTTGTGGGTTTGTTTTTTTTTTTAATATATGTAGTCTATACATGTTAACTTTACTCTGTTTCACCATTTTGTAATGCTGTTTTGGTTGATATGTAAACCATCCAGATTTAAGGCAGACATAGTAGATAATGATATGATCTATTTGTCAATCTAAAGTACGTGCTCAGGTAGCAAAGCCCATTTAAAGACATAGATCCTTCTGGAAACATGCAATTCACTCAGTGCTCTGAATTAGGCAGGAGTTTCCCGTAACTGTCTAATTAACATCACATCATGAAATGTGTGCAAGCTCTTCACTAAAATTTTGCAATGTGTCTTCCTTCTGAGATTCTAGGGAACGTAAGTCTCTAAAGCTGCAAGTATT
This sequence comes from Pogoniulus pusillus, assembly GCF_015220805.1. NCBI lineage: Eukaryota > Metazoa > Chordata > Aves > Piciformes > Lybiidae > Pogoniulus > Pogoniulus pusillus. The sequence continues at coordinate 28,172,335 of NC_087272.1, read as the reverse complement.
TTATCCTGAGAAAATAAACCATAACTACTGTGATGGAGAACAAAACAAGTAGTTCAATTTAGATTAATCTAACAACTTTTAACCCTGCTTTTTATCCTGTAACTTTTTAGGGTCACTCATATCTGTAAGAGGGTGTTTATTTATTCAGAATATTAAGCTTTCAAAGCTCTCAAATATCTGGTTCATGAATTACAGACAACACAGCATCAAAGAAAAGGGAAAAAGCAGCAAGTCTTTGGAAGGAAGGCTTTACATTTTGAATTTTAAAATAGACTCCCCAAACAAGTGTGCTTTATCACCACAAAAATATTTTATCCCTATGTTTATTTCACACAGTAAGTTATCAGCTCTATCAGCAGAATTGGATGCAGATGAAGAAATGAGGGAGAGAAATAGAGTAAAAGAGTTGAGAGATCAGAAGTATATTTAAAATAAAGTATTACCTCAAATAGTGTGAGATGAATAATACAGGTATTCTCAGATTTAGTGTTTGTATTAAGGAAGTGAATACTGACAAGATATTTCTTATTATACCTAAAGGCTAGAAATCAGATTAATCACAAGCTTATAAATATTCTATGATTGTGCTGCATTTTAAGATTACACTACAGTATGCTTCAGTGTCCCTCAGAGTATTTTAGTAGTATACATCAGTATCATTGATTAGACATGCTCTTCTCAGGCTAGGCTTAAGAACGACTGCTGTGTCTTCATGCAGTGCTTTCATATGTGTGGAAGGGATCATTTAGATACACGCTGGTGCTGCAGTGCAAATATTTAAATAGACTGATAGCAGACTGTAAAATAGTAAGTTAAAGATTCTTTTTTTTCCTTGGGTCAAGTCTATTAAAGATGACTCTATTAATAAAAACCAAGCAAATACTGATGTAGTAAAAAATAGAGCAGTAGTTGCTTTGCTTTTATCATACAGTAGCACTGGGCAATTGATGTGATTATGTTTTACTGAAACTACTCCTGTCCTGCACCAGCTCTGTTTAGCCATCATGCAAATGAGTATAAAATCTGAATTGGAGTAATCCAACCAAAGTCAGGGATGTCAAGAATGTATGTGGTAGCAAACAAACAGTTCATAGTGGAATGAGACAGAAACATGAAAGTAAGTTTAAAAGGCACTCATTCATGCAGAAAGTTCTATTAAAGTGGCATGTAACTATATGGTGACTCAAGTTGTTGCAGGTCTGAAGACTGACTGGTAGAAATACATTCTTTTTAGTATACAACTGCCTCAAATCAGTTATCTTGATGAAGAAAAAGAGTATTAAGTATCTTGTTAAAGTAACCAAAAGATCAGGTGGAAGGCAAAGAAAATAGTGGCAATGATATGAGGGAGTTGGCATAAGGCTGTAAATCTGTAAGTGATGGAAAACTGGAAAGAAAACATAAAAGCAAACTGATTTGGTAATGAAGAAATAAAGATTAAATCTACCATGTCACCTGCACTGTTTAAGATAGTTCCCATAAAAGATATCTATCTATCTATCTATCTATCTATCTATCTATCTATCTATCTATCTATCTCTCTGTCACCTGGAATATATAAAGAATGGCGTGGGAAATAACAAAATGCAACAATCTATATTTGATGTGTCTTGGTGAATTTTTCAAATGCATTTACCTATTTAGATGGTTAGTTTTGTTTGGTTTTCTTCCACTTCAGGTCACGACAACTTAGAAGGGTAGGGCAGGTCATGAGTTCAGGGAGCTGTACCTGGCTTGCAATCCCATTGGCAGTCACTGCAGCGTGAGTGTTCTGAGCAGATTTCTTTGGAGGTGCTCTAGGAAATGCACCTTTGCTCTGTCTCCTTCTCAAAACCAAAAGCAAACCAACCTGCGCATTCCATTGGAGAATGCTCACATGGAGTCTTGCATCGACTCAATGTATGAGGGAAGTTAAGGGTTTTTTTGAGCTTTGTTTTGTTTTGTAGACCTTCACAATACCCGTACTCATTGCCAGAGAAATCTTCTGCATCTGTGGGCTCTGATGCAGAAAGGCTGAATCTTCAGTATATTCTTTCAACTTTTTTTTGGTTCCAGTGCTCATTCTCTCCGTCTTTTAATTGGCTGTGTCAGTATGGTGCAGCTATTTTCTTTCCCATCTCTGAAAGTCCAAAAATGTCAAGAGCAACACACTACCTTAAAGGGTAATGGCTTAGGACAGACCTGTTGCCTCTAACACATATTAAAAGGGTTGCAGAAGATGATCCAGTTTATGAGTGTGAGAGGATGTTGGCAGGGGTATTGTCCTTATGGAACTGGTGCCCTTGGAGATCCATCTTCTTGACTTGAACCCCATTGTGTCTGTCTGCCTTCAGACAAGACATGCCATCCCCAGGATCTCCAGGCACCCTGAAAACTGCTAAGGGCTTGATGATGGGAGAGAATTTTGCAGTTCTGCTTTGCTTTAGGAAATACAATGGGTTAAAAAGAAAACCACAGTACATTTCTTATAGTCACATATGGCATCAGTCAGAACACATTCTGAGTGCCTTTAAGAAATTTATTTATAACAAGAGCTGGATATGAGTTTTCCACTGGAATTTACCAACAGAAAATGTAGCTTCTGGAAAAAATATTTCTGTGAGAAGCTTTTAATATGCCAAAAAAAGATATTATCCTTTCAAAAATTCACACATTTATTTTTTCTTTGAGTCAAATGTAGAATTTCAATTTAGAACAAAGACTTCACACAGTGGCTGTAACTTTCTCAAAGTACATGGATTTCTTTAAGAGGCAAGTTACCCCTCTGGTCCCATCCTTCATACAGGTCAGCATCCCTGCAGTGCTTCATCTTCCTTAATGTCACTTATAGTGCAAAGTTTGATAGGCATATTGTCTCACAGGGTCAGGAGAGGTGCAGGTGGTCTGGCTCTAAAGAGCCTTTTGCACATTAGGTGCACCACAGGAGAACAAAATCTCATTTCTTAAGTGGTTAACATCACAGTGCTTCAGACCATTCCAACAAATCAGAATGAAACACTGCAGTTTGGGAATGTCAAAATACTAATTTTCAAAACTGCAATGAACAGTCTGGATCATATGGAACACTAAAATATGAATCTTGTTTGTTTTTTTTTCCTCTATGTAACAGTTCAAACTTGCACTAATTCAGAGTGAAAATTAAATGTTTGTCATTGGGATTTACTTTGAGTTTAAATTACAGTTTTAATTAGCTTTCATTTGTGGTCATTTACTATTATTCATCCTGATAATCTTGTATGAGAATAAACTGAACTTCCATGTGATGGAAATGAAAATAACCATTAAAATATATGTGAAATGATTCTGGTTATGACACAAGCTTTTACATTTCTTCCTGGGATTTAGTTTCATGCCCAAATCAAGAAACTAAAGAAAAAAACCCCCATAACATAGCTAATAGATTACAGAGGAAGAAAAAAAATCCCAATTCCTCATCATTGTAATTAACATAAAAAACACAGGTTATACACAAATACAGACATTCTGTGGAACATTAGCTTGCTTGTTCCTGATTCTTTTGAGTTCTGAATATTATATTTATTTATCCTCTAGAGGTATTCAGAGAAATTAGAAAGGATTAGAATCAATGAGGAAACAAAAGAAAATTAAATGTTAAAAAAGGAAAGGAAATGTTGCCACAATGAGTCAAAATTAGTACTGTAGCAATTTATTTCATTTTTGTGTTCAAGATTGTTGTTTTTATGTGACTGCTGTTGTGCTTGCTTCTCTTTCCATTTATGCTATGTGATATATTCACTTTAAAACGTATTTTAAGTCCTAGATTATATTTCAAAACATGGTTTCCAGGTTTACATTAAATGAAGGTATATGAGATGCTGTGAAGTTTGTATTGTATTTTTCAGCAAAACAGGGATGCTGTTTCCTGCACAGATCCCAAGCAGCCAGCAAGTCTTATGTATTAAGACAAATTCTTTCCAAGCTTGTAAATTCCAGTAGATGTTAGTGAATAAATCAGCTAGCAAAAATGTATTTTACTAGTGCTTAAATTACCTGCAATAAAGGTTAAATAGTATGTTTTAATTATTTCAAAGACTAAATTCTGCACTAGTTCTAAGATTTTTTTTCCAGAAATGCTGCCAAAAGAAATGTATAGATCTAGATCAAAACTCACCTTCTTATTACTACATGAACTCCACAAAGTATATTTTCTCATAGCTTAGTTATTGAAAGATATTCCAGTATATTCTAGTCTCTACTTGTAGGTATTGTCTAACCTTTTCCCAGAGAGTATCTCTACTTAGAGAGATTGGTGCCCAGGGGACAAGGCACAGAGATTGTATAGTGTTCCTGATATAATAGAGGAGAAATTTAATTAACACACACCTGCTGTATGTAGTCTGCAAAATTTAATTATATGAAGTGGCAGCTTCTTACAGCTATTGTCTTTATTTTTAATTGGGTAAAGCATAATAATTCAAACCTGTCCACTATCCTTTAATGTTCAGAGCTCACCATTTGTCACAGGCAGGTGACAATTGTCACAGCATGAAGCCACTAAGGAGCTTCACTTAGACCTTCTGTTTTAAGAAGCTTTTCAGTTCTTAAGGTACACACAGGCTAAAGTGATGTCCATGTCTTGAAACAGGATGAATAAAAAGGCTCTTTGAGTATTCTGAACATGTCATCAGCAACTTCCAGAAAAGAAATTCAAGTATTATTTCATTATTTGATTTTTCCCTTCATAACACCACAGACTTTTCTTATTGTCTATTTTATTACCTGAAGGTCTGATGTCTCTGATTTATAGAACAAGCAATATAAAACTAATCTTGCTTTTAACTCTTTTTGTGTTAAAAGCTGTTCTTGACTAAGTACAGAGTGGCAAGAGGTAAGGAATGCATGTGATAAACTGCAATTTCACAAATAGGTCAGATGCTGAATTAAAAACTTTTAAAGCACAAAGATAAGACCTAGACAAAGACTGGATAGGACTTACAGTCTCTTCCTTCTTGATCAGTGATTTTCCTACTCAACAATCTTTGAAGTATTATCCATTGTCACATTATGTTTATCTGGTATCACGGGAGACTAGAAAAAAAATAGTAAGGGATGTATAATGGAAGGGGGTAGAAAAGGAAATACCAAGGCAACCCTAAATAATTTGGTCCAACTTATCTTAATGCAATTCAGAATACATTAATATAATTCATATTCAGTTGTATAAGCACCCATTCAACAGTTTATGTACCACTGAAACTAACTGATAGGGATTTAAATAGCAAACATTTATATCTGGTACAAATTATAGAAGAGAAAAATACAGCTTAGTAATGGTAATGAATTAATGAAGTGTAAATGAATTATCAAGACATTGCATAAACAATGTTAATGAGGCAGAGTACAGCTTGCTGCAATACTGGCTTTAGGTGGAGTCCAAGTGTATTTTGCAGTAGCAAATCAACTGTAACTCCACTCCAGCATGCACATCTAGATAAACCTTAGGTGATAATTAGTAAGGGCTACTTTGCTCAGTCTTAATACCTGCCAGGGAAAGTAATAAGAAAATAACTCCTCCCCAGTTCCCCCATACCTTGACATTAGTGGTGTAACTCTCTAAAGCAGATGTATACTTAAAAAAAAAAAAAATTTAAGAAAAAAACCCAAAGCCAAAACCAGGCAAACAATCATCCTTAACATTAAAACAAATAATGACAGTTTCATATTGTTACTAGTGCCAGATAAGGATCAAATGCCATGTTCTTGCTTTTCCCACCTCTCATTTTCCCAATCCTGTACCCTAAGTTAGTCTTGTATGCTTCCCTGTACAGAGATGCAATGAGACAGTGCCTGTTTTCTTTTATAGAATACATCTGTAGCATTTTCCATCCCACACATAACTGAAGTCTCTTCTAGGTGACAGTTTATCCACTGCAGGAACCTGTGCAAAAGTTGCTAGATTCTTTTGTTACTCAGCTTTCCTTTGCTTAGTAATCCACGCACAATGCAATGTTGGACTCACTGGACACACCAGCCAGTGTGAGCCAAAGGCTAGATCTTGTCATTCAAAGCAGCTAGCAGTTGATTTTACAATTCTATCTAGAGTCATTCACCAGCTAATATGATTAGATTTAAATTTACTTCTTGATTTAAGATGCTCTGATACTGTGAAAATCTCAGACTAATCTAGTCTCTAAAGATCCTTCAATGAGATGAACAGATAATAATGTACTGAAGTGGAAATGGAACAATACGCTCTTAATTAAATCCGAACAAGCTCAGCTGTCTAGAAAAAAAATCCTTTCTGAAGTATACTATTTAGTGATTTATCCTTTTTTTTCTGTACAGTGGCATTAGCCTAATCCAGAATTATTCTTTATGTGGTTATTACTTCTGTTCAATTACTTCTCTACAGGCAAAAATCTGTCAGTTTCAGGAAAGGCACCCAGAGAAATCTCACAGCAACCCTTACATGATGTAAAGAGCAATGCCTTTATCACTAGTCAAGACAAGGCAAATACAAAAAGTGGAAAATAAAATGCAGTGCAAGAGGAGATGTTAATCCATGCCCAAAGATCTACAAGGGTTAATTGACACACGCTGGAAAGACCAGTTGGAAGCATGAGGCTGTATGGAGGGGTTAAACCAATTTATTGGCTGTGGAAGGGTCTAGCTGTGGAAGGCTTGTAAGTATGTGAGAAAAGTCAGCCTTTTCTTTTGCACTACTGTTTCAATATACAATCTCTCTTTTAATCTCCAGAAAACAAAGAAATAAACAAACCAGACTGACTTCTTTACCCCTAGTATAGTTTGCTTTCCATTGTAGGTCCTGAACTGAGAGGCAAATATTGAGTTTTGTGGATCAGAGAAACTGCACTCAGAATGTGGCTGTTGGTATCAGTCATTCTGTGCGCAAGCAGCGGTGTTAGCAGGTTTTTAATAGAAGATGGTAAACTGAACACTGTACATGAAAGTAAAGTAGTTACAGACCAATACAGATGAGCAAAACTCATGATGGAGAGCATAGTAGGAATAAAGATTAAGTAGAATTTGACCCACAGTCCAAATGATGGACAAAAGCGTAGAAATTTTAATAGCTGATGCCATTTGAAAGGGTTTATTTAATTCCTTACAACACTAAATATCCATGCTTTTCCAAAACTCTATCTTAATTTATAGCTTAGTCTATCCTAATAAAACCAGAATCCTTAAACAGTTATTTTCTTTTATCATGAGAAAACCTTCATATGCCCCTATTATCAGTGATAGGGAATTTCATTTCCTGTGCTGGTCAGAAATCTCTGTTTTTTCCTACAGCTGATAACCTGAAACCATTCTTCTCATTACAAGAAGCTTCTTCCTCTGGTCTGTGAGACTTTTTGCCTGACTTCACTTGTCATGAAATTATGGTGATTTTTTTGATAGAAGATGCTCTTTGTTTCCTGGACATATTTGGTACACTGCTTTCACAGAATTGCTTCTGTAAAAGTGTCTTTAATATTTCAGTTTTCACAAAAACCGGATCCACAGCTCCCATCTGTGCAGCTTATTAAAATACTCACCCTTCTGTACTTTATCTAGGAAAGAAAAAAAATAAAAGGAGACTTTGAACTTTTCAGATTTTTTTTTTTTTTTATATTCGAGGGCCTGTGTTTGCAAAATACCATAAGTTATTCCTGTATATTAAAAAAAAATTAGAACTGTCTCCCCTCTGTCAATATATTGATATTTCACCCTATACTTTGTATATTTTAATGCCTTACAGAATGTGATGAGAGAGTAATCTTCTGAAAGATATCATTTTTCCTGCTATATAATAATGCATTTAAGCATAAGACTGATGCAAGCAAGAAAAGGGTTTGAGAAAAGTCGTAATAAACTACCAGTTCAAGTAATGAAAATTATTTTTTCCTGAAACAGAGGAAAAACAACATAGAAACATTTTCTCAGAGTGGTAATTCCTTGTGTGATCTCTCCATAGAAACCATATATATGTAAAATCTCTTCTATTCAGAGCAGATTTAGTCACTGAAGACCACAGTTTAAAACAAACATATGTTTTGAAATTGATTATTTGGTAGTTAGGACTGAAAATCTTATGTTCATTGGAAATAGCTAATATTATTTTAACTACCATCATAATCAATTTTTTTCTGGGTCCTTATTATCTGTTGAAAGTGTTTCATAGAGAGGAATAGTTTTATGGACAACATGCATCTGTTACTTAATACTGAGAGGGACTTGATCTCAGAGGTCATTTCTAACCTCAATGGTTCTATGATTCTGTAAGCTCATGTCTCTGGAGTTTCAGAATCCTCATTTTAGCCTCTTCAAATGATGAGAAATCAGTCAGAGAACTCTGTATTCTAATTTGAGTTCTTTAACTAGTTGAACACTAAATCAAATTTTGTTGGTAATGATACTCAGTTATCTAAGAAAGAATAATTTAGCTAAATAGTGTTGACTGCCTCATTTATCATAGGTGTTGTAATGGTGAATGCTGCAGTTATGGCTAGTTTGTGAACATGGACTTTATGGCCTACACTGTGGAGTGGAACAATTCAAAATGTGTTCCTTCTTGTTAATATGTTCCACAGAGAATAACTCATGCAGCTCAGTTATAGATAACAAATTTTAAAATGTCATATAAAAAGTTGTTTTCATTATGCAGTTTATTTCACTAGCAATTTTAGGAGTCTCTTTTTCCTTTGTTGGTGAAGAAATGTGAACTGGTTTTGCTTCAGATATTGCCAGGATGAATTTTGCATTTATTCTGAAATATAAATAAATACATAGAATCATAGAATGTCAGGGGCTGGAAGGGACCTCGAAAGATCTTCTAGTCCAGCCCCCCTGCCAGAGCAGGATCACCTAGAGCAGATCACAGTGGAACACATCCAGACACTTCTTGAGTATCTCCAGAGAGGGAGATTCCACAACCTCCCTGTGCAGTGTGTTCCACTGCTCTGTCACCTTCGCAGTGAAAAAATTCTTCCTCGGGTTCACATGGAACTTCCTATGCTTCAACTTCCACCCATTGCCCCTTGTCCTGTCACTGGGCATCACTGAGAAGAGGCTGGCTCCATCCTCCTGGCACTCACCTCTTACATGTTTATAAACATGAATGAGGACACCCCTTAGTCTTCTCCTCTTCAAGCTAAAAAGCCTCAGTCTCTCCTCATAAGGAAGATGTTCGACTTCCTTAATCATTTTTGTGGCTCTGTGCCATGTGAGTTTTGCCTTCTAAAATAAAGCATATCAGATATTCCAGATTTGCCATTTAAAGAAAAAAAAACCTTGATCTTCTCAGGGATGTTTGAAATAGTCAGTTAATTTGCCACTAATCTGTCATTTGATGTTCCTAATCAGCCTGAACTTCCATTTCAACTTGAAGTGTCCACAGCTATCTTTGTTAATCGAACTTAGTTCCATAACTGAGTATTCATGATAATTGAATAAATCTTTGGTATCAAAGCCCGGGACATAGAAAGCAATTCTATAGTCTAGCACTGAAGAAAAGTAGTAAGAAAACCAGGAAGGGCTCTATTCTACAGTAAGCAGCTCTTCTAAAGACATCTTCCCATCCTGGTGCATCTCTGTGTGTGAATTACTCCAGCTGTAGCTAAACTAAGAATTAAATAATGACCATCACAGGAGGTCCTTACCTCTCACATTCATTGAAGAGAGGGGCTGGAATAATGACTACTTGACAATGTACAGCAATGGTGTCAAGCCATGTGTATATAGATGAGGCAGAATCTCTGGTTCTAGATAAGTTATTTAGATTTCACTGCACAAGTCAAATACTGTATGTGGAGCTTTTAATTCATGGTGTCCTTTAAAGATCAGTCTCACTTTAAAACTTGGGGTAGAATTTTTTCTTGTCCCCTTACATAAATAGCTCTAGTGAACAGGAAATAAAAAGATCAATGTTTATAGCATCTGCTTTCTTTAGACACTGTATTTTCAACTACCATGAAGTTGCAGCTTCCTTTTAACTTATCACTTTGATAAAGCTATAAAATGATCTATAAGGGGATAAAACTTGGCAATTCCTTGAGTGCATCCATAAAGATCTATGTGGGTAATGAGATTACAGAATCACAGAAATATTGCAGTTGGAAAAGACCCCCAGGATTATCAAGTCCAACTGTTTTCCCTACTCTACAAAGTTCACCCTTAAACCATGTCCTCGGATACCACGTCCAAATGACCTTTGAACACATCCAGGGTTGGTGACTCAACTCCCTCCCTGGGCAGCCTATTCCAATGCCTGACCACTCTTTCTGTGAAAAAGATGAGTGTTTGCAAGATACTAGCACCAGCTCCCGAGAGCCAGGCTGTTGTATTATCTCTTTTGCTCACTGATTGCCAGCGTTGCATCCCCAGAGTAACAACTGTAACACCAATGTGGTTAGATAATTGTTCTCCAGATGAACTTTATTGCTGTGACACAGTGACTTATATGCTAACTTGGAAGAGGCGTGCATAGCTAGCTTAGTTAAGATTGGTACATGTGGAAGGCACAAATTGGCTTAAGGTTATGTGAGGTACAGATAGGTTAAACTTATATAAACAACTTGTAGGGTCAGCCTTCTGTGGCCAGCAGGCCCTGCCTTCTCGCAGCTGCATATGGGGGGCTGTTATTCACCGCCTTAGTTCCTGCCTCCGGGATGGACTCAAGGACACTTTGCAGCATGGATTGCTCATTGTTTATCACTTCATGTCCTCTGTTAGCAAGAAATCCATCCACAACTGATAGTGACTCTTCTCACAGAAGACAAATTAATTTCTTCTTAAGTCTTAAGTTCTTTATGGATAATACAGGTACAAGCTAAACACTGATGATCTTGTTTAGTTTCATTTTCCTTCTATAATGCCATATTCTGAAGTCCTGCTTCTTGGTAAATTCATTAGAATGCTTCAAGAAATGTGGTTTTGGTGAGTAACTGAAATGGTGAAGTCATGAAGTATTTGACTGAAAAGGCTACTGAAAGTGCCAACTGGGTTTTTTTACTAATTATTACAGAAGGAAGAAAGAAGGCATGCAAGAAAAATTAAGAAGGCATATAGTATTGAACTGCTGGGAGGGCGTTTTACTGTAAAATGAATGAATGATTGAAGCAAGCATGTAAATAAAGTCCTCTCTAACATTATATAGCTGGCAGAACACCTCACATGATGAATTAATTTGCAGCCATCTAAATGATGATATTGCTGATAATGACTGTAGTGAAGGGTGTAGGGTATGTATAAAGCTACAGCCTACATCAATGAATTTGAAAAACTGCTACATATTAAAATGTAACCTATATATTGCTCTTTGAACCTCTTCCACATCAAGTCAGTCCTTCTCATGTAGAGCAATTTTATTTAGATAACATAAACATTACTTAATTTTAGGACTGACAAATTTTCAAGGCTTTGGTTTTGCTTCCTGTTTTTACCCAGATTAAGTTCAAAATGACAGCGCTGCCTTCTGAAAGTCAGTAAGATTTCATTTAAATGTGTACCAAAAAAATTAATTTCATTGTAGCAGCAGATTAATTTTAGCTGAATATTTAGACAATTGGTCACAAATAATTCTGATTTCTTTGAGCTGTTGAGAAAAAAAACCAGCTTTTTCTCCCCCAGTCTACTTGCAAGAAAATAGAAATTTTTATTAACATATTAGTCATTATTTTTTTTCATTAAAATTAACAAGGTCATCATGGATTTTGTAATGTATGTTCATAGGTTTATCACTTCATTGCATTTTATAGAAAGCTAGGCCATCTTTGTAATTTCCTTTTTCATTTTTCCTTTATTAAAGAGTATGTAGAACTGTATGGATATCATAACATTCAACATTTTTTGTATTCTTTTAGCAAAGAAAATCTGGAGATGTTTTGCTTTCCTTTTTCGTTATACTATATCCCCCTTTTGTCAACTATCTACAATGTATTGAATTCAGTCTCTTATTAATTACTATGGTTTATAACTGGATGTATATTTGATCAAAGGAGAGTTCCTGATTCCTTTTTGCTCCTTTTAATCTCCCTAGTAAAATGGCCATATATTTACTTTTTAAGTATTTTTTCCCCTAATACTTTAAAGCTTCTTCCTTGTGGTCTTGCTTTTATCCTCACTCTGTTCCATTGCTTTTTAATTCTTTTCTGTTTTGACCTTTGTCATCTCTCTTTTCACGTTTCTCCCATGTTCCAGTCTGAGAGACTCACTGTGACTTTGTTCTTGGGAAAAAAAAAGTTGTTAGTCTTTGTAATGACCTAGTTGGTTTCCTCTTTTCTTTTAAAAGGATAGAAAGGGGTGCTTCACTTCATTGAGTAACTTGGTTTAAGGAGTCCAATTTGTAAACAAAGGAGAGTTTCACTTATTTTCCCCTACGTGTTGCTGAGGATATTTTTCTGAAGACGTTCTGAGCTCTGGTTTGTTCTATTAAAAATTCTCAAATCTATACTGTGATGGTTTGGGTGTTGCCTGCCCCCCCCCACTTTGGAAATCACCCAGACTAGACTCACCTGGCTCTGGAAATTGAATGAAGCTTATATTTATAGCTTAGCACAATATACAAGCAGATATTTACAGTATATACAGTTATATACAGAAATATACAAGGTAAAAATACAGAAACACAACAGCCCTCCCAGAAACCTGAGTTGCCAGGAGGGGCTCCCAATCACCCTTCCACATTCTCCCACCCCTCTCAAGCTTACCCCAGTCCCAAGGAAGAATGGAAGTTCGGCCAGGGGGTTAGGAAGCAAAGTGGATTAATCCGAGAGACGGCAGAGAGGCTAGAGAGAGAGAAATGCAGCTCAGAACTCCTAGGCAGAAGTTCCTTATCTATGTTTGGATTCTTGTTCTTATACATCTCATCAAGCCTATGAATGAAGTAGATATCACCTTTGTTTGTCTTTCACAGCCTGTAATCTAGTTCATCCCACCAAAACATTCTAGCTAGCTTCAAACTAGCACATATGCATAGGGAGGATGTAAGTACAATTATACCAGATCAGTGCACTTTTAGTTCATGTTCTATTACCAAAGTAGTTGCTATTTTAAAGTACATTCACCATCCTTCCAGTTATATTATTTGATTTTATTAATTTATACCACTGACTAGTAGGCTACAGTGTTTTCATTCAAAGATGTAAATGTTCACTGGTATGTGGCTATTGCACATGTGCAAGACTGTTCAAATAATGAACTTCTAGCGTTGTATTGGTTATCTGTATTGATTTTGCAGATAACTGCCTGCATTTTAGTGACTTATCTTTGAAAACTGAGCTTCTCACTGACTCAGAAAACTTGGAAATGCTATAAAGGCAGAGGAGGATTTTCTAAATAAAAACTTCAGGTAATATCTAGGTGATTATTTGTTTCGTAAGATTTCATATACTTGCAACAGAGGAGTGGGAATGCTTTATTTTGTTTAGTGTGATCTTTAGACTAGTATATAACACTTTTATAATACAGAAAACAGATACTTACCTCTAAAATGGCTGTATAATAATAGTAATGAAGAATTAGTCAGTATCTTTGTTCTTAAGCTTTATATAGCACATTGGTTTGGATTAGAACAAACACTCTCTGCCATAAGTAACATTTACCAGAAGCTACTAAAACCTCACACATCTATGCAAAAAAAAAAAAAAAAATCCAACAACCTAATGGAAAAGATGTTTTCCAGAAGCACAAGTGATTATTTGTACTGTGGTTTGATTTGGGTAGCCTGTAAGAAGGGTATTAAACAAGGCCTGTCCACAGAAAATCTGGATTTCTAACAAATTTTAAAGCTGAACGTCCATATGCCAACTCACTAATGACTCCTGAAAAGTTTAAACATAGGAAACTGTAACTCTATTCACTGTAGAAAAGAGCCTTTTCTTTTTTTCCTGAACATGCAGGATTTATTTAATGGATGTCAAGTTATAATGTTCACAGGGAAATAACATGAACACCATTATTTGAAAAGGTGGATTTGCCTAAAACAAGGGAAAAAAAGAAAAATCTATCCAACTTGTTCTTCCAGAGATCCTGCTGGAATAGAGCTGATATAAAAGCCTAAAAATACTAGGGAAAAAAAATCTCCTTCAGGTTTCCATTTATGCATGTTGGGTAAAAGCCAGTACTAAAGGCAATGGAGCTATTATTACAGAGCTGGAGTTGGCCCAGATATCTGTCCTGTTTATCCACGTGAAAGCCCATTAAGCTTATGCTGCTCGCAATGACAGAAACGGAGGCCAAAATGTTCTTCTTTTTGTGGAACTTGAACGTAAAAGTTGTCTGTTGTATCATGTAGGGATACAGCCTATTCAGATAAGACCTATACTGGGTCTATGTTAGCATGACAGAGCAGGAAATTTATAATTCCTTCTTTAATTTTGTAAATAATAAGTCAATTTTATAATTAACTTTAGTAACGTTATGGGGTTGCAGCTGAATGGATACATGTGTAGGGCATAATGGTTGGCTTAAATCACAAACATGTCAGAGTTACAACATGGTCAGGAACAGTGTGGCCAGTAGGACAAGGGAGGTTATTCTTCCCTCAGCACTGGTTAAGCTACACCTTGAGTACTGTGTCCAGTTCTGGGCTCCTTAATTCAAGAGAGATGTTGAGATGCTGGAATGTGTCCAGGGAAGGGCAATGAAGCTGGTGAGGGGCCTGGAACACAAACCATATGAGGAGAGGCTGAGAGATCTGGGGCTGGAGAAGAGGAGGCTCAGGGCAGACCTCATTGCTGTCTACAACTACCTGAAGGGAGGTTGTAGCCAGGCAGGTGTTGGTCTCTTCTCCCAGGCAACCAGCAACAGAACAAGGGGACCTCAAGTTGTGCAATCAGGGGAGGTCTAGGCTGGATGTTAGGAGGAAGTTCTTCACAGAGAGAGTGATTTGCCATTGGAATGGGCTGCCCAGGGAGGTGGTGGAGTTGCCATCCCTGGAGGTGTTCAAGAAAAGACTGGATGAGACACTTAGTGCCATGGTCTAGTTGATTGGCTAGGGCTGGGTGCTAGGTTGGACTGGATGATCTTGGAGGTCTCTTCCAACCTGTTTGATTCTATGATTCTACACTCCTTTAAAGTATACAGAAAGAATTCAGAGGAAAGTGACAGGATAATGAAAAAAAATATTATGTTAGCAACTTCTTTAATTTTAGTTTGCTTGAGAGAATAGGATTTTATGAATGACAGCCATGTAGAATGAGTTTATGTTCCTTAAGTGAGGTCAGAGCTTAGGCAGAAATCTAGCAGTGTAGACTAGAGAAAAACTAAGATCCTTGAGCTTGTTTGCAAAATATTTGAAGTGCTGAATTATTGGTAAAAGAACAAATTAAGTTGCTGACATTCTGATTTAGAAAAGATAATGGAAACTGCACAGTTACAATGACATATTTAGAAAAGGAAAATTAATTTCTATCACTTCTATGTACTGCTATATGGTAGGGGAAGAATCCAGAACCTCTCTGTTCAATCAACACTGATTATACAAACTTTGATTACAAAAAAAAAAAACCCACAATATATTATTCCTATCTGTACAAAGTCTACCAAACCTCTGTTTTGTCTGACCAGGTTAGAATTAACTGCTTCTTGTTAAAGAAAACATTTTGAAGCTTGCTAATTTGAAACAAGACAAGGCTTTAAAGTATGAATAAAATCCACCAATAGGATGTTGTTTCTTTTCCTACCTTTATGAATATAGACCCAGACAGAGGATAGGTATCTGTGGTTGTCATGAATTGAGTTGAACCTGCTGCTGTTATTCATACCATGCTGCAGTCACACCAGCTTCAAAATATGAAAGTGCGAACTGGAGCAAAATGTTATGGGGCTTAATTGCAACACAGGAGGCTTCCTTTTCCAGTGGCTGCTCCTGAGTTGGGGACAAGGAGGGATGGGAGGTAGTATTGTGGCTTTGGCTTTTGGCTTGCTTGCTTCTGCTTTCTTCTGCTTTTTGCCATGCTTTATCTGCAAAATTATGCCTCTCGTACTATATTTATCTGATTTTGAGCAGTGAACTCTATCCTTCTTGCACCATTTGTTGTTGTTGTTGTTGTTGTTGTCTCAATCCTGAGTTTTTGTGTGTTCCTTTCCCCTCACTTCTGTGTTGGGAAAATAGACAGGTTAACCTGGTGGTTCAGCTTGACCTGTTCTGATTTAAACCACTATAGTGGTAAAATTTCTTTCGATGGGAAGTCCTTCTTTACCATTATATAGTTTTGCCGTGAACAGATTTCTGCAAGAAGTCTTTCCTGACTCACTGGAAGAAAATTCCTGGTTTGTTCCTGGAGCTGGAACTGGCAGAGTACAGACTGCTGTGGCAGAACTCCCTGAGAGGACACATCTTCCAGTAATGTAGACAAGACTGATGATCTCTGTTGACTTGCTATTGAGAGCATCTGCTCTCACATCAGGGGCTTCTCATTACCTGTCCCCGAGCAGGCCAGTAAACATTTTCAGAGGAAAGGAATCTGGGGACAAAAATAATGCCCCTGAAATGAAGCCATTAAGAATAGATAGTAGTAATAACAGTAGATTTCAAGGAGATTACCAAGATGAAACTTATTTATAAAAGAGAATATACCTCAGGCTCTTTTAATCTGGAACAGAAGTTTTCTCTTTCCTCTCTCCCTCTCCCCTTCAGAAATATCCTTCAGGGCAAGCAAATACTTTAGCATTAGGAAAGTTCCAACATTGTTCAACACTGTAAACAATCCTGTTCATGTTGCTTGAGAATCAATTCAAGGATGATTCTTCTCTGACAAAATGCTACCAGTGCCTCCTGGGCATTCTACATCCTCATCCTCACACTTTTGTTATCTGCTGAGACCTCACTACAGAAACTGGCACGAAGAACAGGAGCTCTAGGTGCAGGTAATGTGAGCTCTGCTAAAAGAATTTTCAATTTTCCCTTCAGTATTTTTCTGCTAACAAATTGCTTTCCAGTGCAATATTCAGCTAATGCATTTGTTTCATAGGGTAGCTTTCTGAACGGTGCGAGACTTGAACACATTCACAAATGTTTAGTTGACTCAGAGCAACATCCGTATCTTCTAAGAGCACTCTGAGAATTCTTTCTTATAATTTGAAGTTTTCTGTATAGCAGTATCTTTCACAAAAATCTTGGGAGACTGTCATTTGTGACATTTTCCTAGTTTAAACTATTTCTGTATATTGCTACTCTGCATCTGCACTGTGAAAATAATCCATTGCAGGTTTTGAAATGCTGATCCTTTGTGGAATAGGTTTGCATCTGACAATAGTGGTTATTTGCATCTGACAGTAGTGGTTACTCATTCTTTCAAAAGCATTACATCTGACTCTGAGTCATTGTCTTATATATGATTCCTAACATTTCCCAATGCTTTTTATTGACCTTTAATTATAAGATTATCAACAGCTATTTACAGGGCAGATTGTAATGCTCTAGTCTCTGAGAACATACAGTACCATAGCTCCAAGCATACCTTGGTAAAATCAAGCACTGACTACTTTTTATCTTTAACTTATCATTTCTAATGGGATAAAAAGAACCTAAAATACTGAGCAATGTATTCAAATTGGCTTAAGATTTGAAGAACCTGTTGTTCATGTTTGAACTTCTCTCCCTTTTTCAAATCAGTGTCAGGTTTTGTTCTAGATGCTTAAGAAAATCTGGACAGTACTTGTTGCATTTTGTAGTTAGCATCTATTAAGCCTACCTTTTCTTAGAGTCTCATAAGTGTATTTGAATCGTTAAAGGTTAAATATTCAGTTCATTAAAGTGGATAGATAGAATTGTATCAAGCCTTTGACCAGATCTTTCCTACTCCTATATGAAATAAAACCTGGCTTCTGCCAAGGTTTTTTAATAGAAAACAATGTATAAAAATGTTTTATTAATTTCATTTTTTTTCATGTTCTGTTCTTCAACTGTTATCTCTTCCTATATTTGTGTCAATTTAATTTTTATGCACTGATATGTAGTCAAAAGTGATTTTAAAAAATGAATGATTGACTTAATTTTCCATTTTTAATTCACATTTTTCATCTTTTTTCTTTTCTTGCTACAATTAATTTTTATTTCTTTCTTTTTTTTTTTTTTTTTTTTTTTTTTTTCCAGACCACATATGACCCTGAATTAAGGATATCAGGTATGGATTTTGGCTGTTAGTCAAAACACTAAGATCCTTTTCCTGTGCTTTTTTTTGTTGTTGTTTTATTTTGTTTGATTTTTTTGTTTGCTTTTTAAATAAATCAAGCAAACACTGATAGAATATTTTCATTTAAAGTTCTTGCAAAGGTATGGCATGGTGTGCAATAATGTCAGAGCAGCTCACTGTTTACAGAGAACCTATCATTCAGAGTGGTTTCAGTGCGGTTTCAACACTTCAGTGGTGTTGAATAACAAATTGGGATGACAATCAGTGTGGTTGGAATACAAGTTTTAGCCCAAATGCTTCTGATTACAGAAGCTTCCTGTTCTCACAACAACTGCAGAGGAAACACAATTCCACTGCAGACCAAATTAGAAGACACTGAGTATCACACACGGAATCTCAATTACAAAATTGTTTCTATTTGGAAAACTCTGAACACTTTCATTCTACTTTTTTCCTTAAAGAAAAAAAAAGACTCTAGAGCTTTTAGATGGTTTGATAATTATTTGTATGGAAAGCACAGAAGTTGTTAAAAAAGCATTTCTTCAGATACATGCACAAATTGAGGTGATTGCAAATCCTACATATCGAAAGAAACCCAAATCACCAAGTAAATACGTGTGTGTGTGTATGTATACATGCACATGGATATATGTGATATACCTGATCTAGGGTAGGGTGTTCCTGCCCATGGCAGGGGGGTTGGAAGTAGACAATCTTTGTGGTCCCTTCCAACACTGACTAATTCTATGATTCTATGATTCTATATATACATATACATACATATATGCGTGCCAAGAGGCATTTAAGCATTTACTCACAGATTATTATTGTTACCCTCATGGGGGCTAGGCACAGTCCAGATAGTGCCCAAATGCTTTCAGGGGACTCTCTCTTGTTTCCCCCAACTTCTGGGGAAAGGACTCAGGCAATCTCTGACTTGTTCTCCTGGCTTCCTCTGGATGACCTGTGTATATGTCCAGGAATTCTAGGCAGGACCTTCAGGTGCAGAGGCAGATGTGGTGCAGTCTCAGCACGATGTCACGCTGGCCACACAGGCTGATCGCATGCAGACATCCAGGGTCTGCTCCTGGTAACTGGCAGCAGTGGAGTTTAGCAGGCAAGCAATAAGGCAGTGTGCAATGGCAGCAGGGCTGGGCACAGCAGAGAGAGCAGGGCAAAGAGCAGGGAAGCAAAGCAGGGAAGCAAAGGCAGGTTGTTCACCTGCATATCTCCTTTTACCAATGTGGGCCGAGATTAATTGCCCTTTGGACACAAGAACAGCCAACCAGGATGGCAGTTAGCCAAACCTTACCATATCAGGCAGTGTCCACAGGCCTGGCTCCCCCAAACAGGGGAAGAGCACAGGCCTTGCACCTGGTAGGCCATAAGCTAGGGGCGTGGGCTCGCACAACCGCGTTACGCAACCTGGGCCCTGGGCAGGCCAGACTTTATGGTGCCAGGCCCTTTGTGTCCCTTCGTGTCCATTTGATAGGCAAACATGTATAAGCCCACTTTGGGCCTATGGGCCCTCCACAACACGTGAGGAGAAACTCCTTTAGAGTGAGGGTGACAGAGCACTGGAACAGGCTGTCCAGAGAGGTTGTGGCATCTCCTTTGCTGGAGATTTTCAAACCCCCCCAAATGCATTCCTATGTGAACTATCTTAGGGGATCCTGCCTTGGCAGGGGGATTGGACCCGATGCTTATCTGGAGGTCCCTTCCAACCTGCAAGGTTCTGTGATTCTGTATGCGTTACAAACATTGAAGAATTTTGTAACAATATCTCAAGAAACCGAACTAAACACAGTTCTCATTATTTTGGCAAGGCTATATCTCAAGAGGAAATTTTGTTCTAACGATTAGTCACAGTTGCACTGCTAACTAATTCTGCCTAAACAGAGCACACAATCTAGAAAGCCTTCTGGCCATCAAGTTTTCTGACAAGCCAGTTCATAGCTTGCATAACCAGTCATTAATAAGTTTTGTGAACTTAAGTTTCTTTTATATAACAAAACTTTTTAAAGCATCTTACAGAAGCTGTTTGAGTGTGATACCCTTAGAAATTACTTGAAAGTTTTAATTTACTTAGTAAGTAGGAATAATGATACATTGCAACAAAGAAAAAAAAATCCCAGAGAACTTCCTCTCAAAACAGGATTGTATCAGGCTGAATAGTAGCCCACAACACCTGCTGTCCCCCACAGCAAACTGCTGGCTAAGCTGTCAGCCCGCGGCTTGGATGGTAACACTCTGTGCTGGGTTAGGAACTGGCTGGAGGGCCGGACCCAGAGAGTGGTGGTGAATGGTGCCACATCCAGCTGGTGGCTGTCACCAGTGGTGTCCCTCAGGGATCTGTGCTGGGCCCCATCCTCTTTAACATCTTCATAGATGATCTGGATGAGGGCATCGAGTCAGTCATCAGCAAGTTTGCAGATGACACTAAGCTGGGGGCAGATGTGACTGAGTTGGAGGGCAGAAGGGCTCTGCAGCGGGACCTTGACCGCCTGGACAGATGGGCAGAGGCCAATGGGATGGCATTCAATAGCTCCAAGTGCAGGGTGCTGCACTTTGGCCACAACAACCCCATGCAGAGATACAGGCTGGGGTCGGAGTGGCTGGAGAGCAGCCAGACAGAGAGGGATCTGGGGGTACTGATTGATACCCGCCTGAACATGAGCCAGCAGTGTGCCCAGGTGGCCAAGAGAGCCAGTGGCATCCTGGCCTGCACCAGGAATGGTGTGGTCAGCAGGAGCAGGGAGGTCATTCTGCCCCTGTACTCTGCACTGGTCAGACCACACCTCGAGTACTGCGTTCAGTTCTGGGCCCCCCAGTTTAGGAAGGACACTGAGATGCTTGAGCGTGTCCAGAGAAGGGCGACGAGGCTGGTGAGAGGCCTCGAGCACAAGCCCTATGAGGAGAGGCTGAGGGAGCTGGGATTGTTTAGCCTGGAGAAGAGGAGGCTCAGGGGTGACCTTATTGCTGTCTACAACTACCTGAAGGGTGGTTGTGGCCAGGAGGAGGTTGCTCTCTTCTCTCAGGTGGCCAGCACCAGAACAAGAGGACACAGCCTCAGGCTGCGCCAGGGGAAATTTAGGCTGGAGGTGAGGAGAAAGTTCTTCACTGAGAGAGTCATTGGGCACTGGAATGGGCTGCCCGGGGAGGTGGTGGAGTCGTCATCCCTGGGGCAGTTCAAGGCAAGGTTGGATGTGGCACTTGGTGCCATGGTCTAGCCTTGGGCACTGTGGTAAAGGGTTGGACTTGATGATCTGTGAGGTCTCTTCCAACCTTGGTGATACTGTGTGATACTGTGATACAAAGATCTGTAGGGAATTCCTTGTTCGGAATATTTTAAAGCTTACAAGCCATCAAAGAGAAAACCACTTCGAGAGTATCTTGGATTCCTATTGGATTGGATCATTACTGTCATACTATTAGGAGGAATCTCTTTTACTTTTTTTGGTCTAGAAAATAAATGGAGGTATAACTGGATGCCAGAAACAATTTTCTCAGCATAAATGCCTAGTTCTTCAAGCAACTGAATTAATGAAGCCTGCTATCTGTATCCTGGGAAGACTGATTGAAAGGTCACACTGATTTTGTTACAGTTTTCTCTGTGTGCACTCTCTGGTCTCTATCAAAATAAAAATTCATGCTGTTGCTCTTACATTTCTGAAGGTACCAGGAAAAGCCACTCTCAAAAGCTCTCTCTGTAACACCTTGCTGCTCCTATTCATTTCACTTGCAGGACTGTTAACTCAATTTGGTCTCTGTTTCTGTGCAAGGTTTGCCTGAGCCAGTGGGTCCAAAACTGTTCGGAAGATTTCATTAAGCTCATTTCCATAGACACCAAGGCTAAGAAAGAATGCATCTTTTCACAAAGCAGGTAAAGTCATGTGCTTACATTGATACCTTACTGTATACAATCAGATGGGAACAGGGAAACTAAACTAAATGAAAGTGAAGCCTAAAACGGTTACAGCTAGTCAAGATTTGCCTATATAGTGAGCTGTTTTAAACAGCAAGGTGTTAGTAGAGAAATATTACAACTTTTGACCAGCAACCATTTATTTTATGTGCATATTCAGCAATGTTGCTCTTTGCCATACTTACAAATCCTCATACAGGGAGTTTCAGATTTTGCTATACACAGGTATTTTTTGAGAGTGCCTTATGCTTGGTCGTATGGATTGGTGAATAGCCTTGCACAGGTGTCTAGTGAAAGGGGCAGATTGACTTCTGGAAACTGTCTGTAATTGGTTTTGCACTTACTTGTTACAATACATCAATAACTGATTTTTAGAACCATAGAATCAGTCAGGGTTGGATGGGACCATGAGGATCATCTAGCTTCAACCCCCCTGCCATGGGCAGGGACATCCTACCCTAGATCAGGCTGGCCAGAGCCCCATCTATTCTGGCCTTAAACACCCCCATGGGCAACCCATTCCAGGCTCTCACCACTCTCATGGTAAAGAACTTCCTCCTCATATCCAGCCTGAACCTACCATCTCCAGCTTCACTCCATTTCCCCTAGTCCTGTCACTCCCTGATATGCTGAAAAGTCCTTCCCCAGCTTTTCTGTAGGCCCCCTTCAGATACTGAAAGGCCACAATAAGATCACCTGGGAGCCTACTCTTCTCCAGACTGAACAGCCCCAACTCTTTCAGTCTGCCCTCATAGGAGAGGTGCTCCAGCCCTCCGATCATCCCAGTGGCCCTTCTCTGGCCACACTCCAGCACATCCACATCCTTCTTGTAATGGGGGGTCCAGAACTGTACACAGTACTACAGGTGGAGGTCTCACCAGTGTGGAGTAGAGGGGAAGAATCATCTTTATTTTTGTATAGATTCAGTATATGCATAATCTCCCAGCTCCACAGCTGCCTTTGGGAAGAGATAAAGCACAACTACTGAGTCACTATGGGATGAAGTACTACTGTTAGTTTTTGCAAAATGTAGTATATATAAAAGTATTTCAAACAGTAGTTGAATGTAATTTTACTCTGTAGTACATATGGGTCCTTATAGCTCTTCCTAAATAAATACTCTAGGTGAGTTCATCAAAAGAAAACAGTATTGCCTGGCAGGATATTTAGAAGGGAAGCGAGGGGTTCACAAGGTTGCATAAATGTTATTCTTACCATGGTGCCAATTTCAAGGCTGCTGCTAAAGCAACCCCAATGGTTTTCTCACTTGCTTTTACTTATTATGAAGGGCCCAGAAGGAGAAAAGTCAAAACTGTGCTATGCAGTCCCATATCCAGAAACAAAATAAATGGGACAAAAGGATCACCATAACACATGGAAGTTTTCCTGAAGATGTATATGTTTCCACATTTCTAGATGTATGTTTAGTCACATTTTTTTCATCAGGATTGTAAAAGGACTGCAATACATGGGGTAATCTGCATATAGGAAATGACCTGGTGCTCCTAGAAATTCTTAAGTGCATTCTGAAAAATGGCAAAATTTACAGCACCACTTGATAATGATATTATTTATCTGCCTGCAAATACATTTGTTTTGTATAGTGTTTGTACTGACAAAGTGTAAGCCTAGTAATAGCGACTAAGGTAGCATGAATGGAGAATGAAGAGAAGGTTTGGGTATGGGGGGCATCAGAAGGGACATGCAGCAGAGACAGTGGTTCATCACTGGCGTTCACATTAGCATATCATCAAGATCCCAACACATTTACCTGTAGTTGCACAGTAGAGAAGGACCTGCAGGAAAAAAAAACAGTGAACAAACACTGATGATTCACAGAACTGGGATACAAGTCATTGTCAGCTCCAAAATTGCACACTTGCACATGGTTGTCAGCTTATGAATAGCCTGGGTAAGTAGCACCTGGCCCCCCTTGTCCTCCAGGGTCAAAGCCCTAACAGCTGGAGGAAAGCACTGCAGAATCCAATGGCTATCTGGATGCTTGGCATACATCCACACTCTGCTACCTGACAGCTGGACAGATTTATTAAACATCACACTTTTCTGCTGCTTGTAACTGTGAGAAAGAAATGAAAAGTATCTGTATTATTTTAATTTTTACTTTTAATAAAACCATCTTCCCTTTCTGTAAAGACCCTATTGGTACTGGCTGGATTGCTGATCTAATGTTGAAGCAGCACGCATCATGAGCACCCTTCTTTGTTTTGTCTTTATTTGCCTCTTTTTTTTTTTTTTCCTTTTTTTTTTTTTTTTTCTTTTTGGAGAGATGATCTACTGCTCTGACAAGAAACTCCTTGTGGTAACAAATATAGTAATGTTTCAGTTCACTCAGACTGGAACCCTGGCATTAGAAGTAAAGTCACCATCTAAGTCTGTTGCCAAGTCACGGTCTCTGCCCAAAATAAGACAAGACTTATCTGGCAGTGTGTCTTGCTTACTGGGAAGAAAACACATGAAAAAACCTTTATTTTTCCAGAGACTTCTAGCACTTTCACTCAGCTTGAGTGTGTACAACTGGTTTTATTTTACTAAGGCTAAATGTGACTAACTGATAACATTTTCAGGAGCTGCTTAGCTTACATAAATTTCTTTTCTATTTGTGATTTCTTTTTATATATATTTATGCATACATGAAATCAATGGCATATCTGAATTCTTTCCAATGTAGTTTAATACTTTTCTAGACTTCAGGAGCTATTGCAGTTTTTCACATTCAAGTTTGGCTAAACTTATCAATCACAAACTAATTCTTTATTTTTAGGAAACAAAAAAAGGATCTATTACTTGTTATTTATAATGCATTTAAACTACTATAGACTGGAAATTTCCAGGCATTCTGGAAATTACCCCTCCAACTGATTGCAAACCTCCATCTCTTGGTTCAAAACCATGATTGTTATCTTCTGGCTTTGAATGAAACATTCAGGAAGTGTTTATTGTTTGTGGCAATCCATGCTGTAGCTGACTTTGCTGTTTCTGTCATCCAACCCTGCTAACAAATAATGCTATTGTCTGAAAGAAATAAAGACAAGATAAAACATCTCTTGTTATCTCATGTCCCACTGTGGGACTTTAGGGCAATAAAGTCATTATACCTTGCAAAGCTATGAATCAGTTCAACAAGCAAGTTCCACTTAAATTGCTGATTATGTTTGTTGTAACAGCATTGGTCATCTGTTTTATTTTTTTTTCTGTAAACAAGTGCATAGCTCCAGCTCAGGATTTTCATGCCTCCACTTTTGTTGCACTGCTTATTCTCTGAAATACAAATACAGGAGTTTTAATTCTTTACATGTATGAAATACTTTTATTTATTTTTTAGGTGGTGAGATTGAGGATAATAGCATCATATCAACATTGCTTTCAGCACTTTGGGATGCAAGATTGTGAAAGACAGGTAAAGATTTTGTTATAGCCCTCAGGTTCTCTTCTAATTTTCTCTGCACAGACAAAGCCACAGAAAAGCCTAGCGTTAAGTGGTTTTTCTCGGTTTGCTTGTTGTATCCTTTCACTCTGTATCCTTCTCTGTGCAGTGAACATATGGTCTCCTTCCTGTGATTGCTTGTCAGTGCACCACCAGTGAATAGAATTGCCAGATACTATATTCAGTGTCTGATTCTGCACAGCCAAATTCCACATGCAAATTCTACATTCCACTCTACTTTTTCTACCGGTTCTTCCAGATACCTGCACAGCTGTTACACACACAGTGGTATGTCATTTGTACTGCTCTCGTCTGTATATGAATTAAGTGACTCTTGACCACATCACAATGCATCTGATGATCACTGTTGACTATTTGTCAAAGTGTATACATGTGATTCCTACATCTATGTTTCAATGCTAGTAACTGAGCAGTGAATATAAATGTATAATCCACCAGAATAAGAAGGACATTATAGATGTACAAGGATATTAGAGATATATAATTCTCCCAGTGTGAGAATGACACAGAACTGCAGGAGCAGGTCCAGAGGAGGGTCAAGAAGATGACCAGAGGTCTGGAGCACCTACCCTATGGGGACAGGCTGCAAGAGTTGGGTCTGTTTGGCCTTGAGAAAAGAAGGCTCCAGAGAGACATTATAGCAGCCTTCGAGTACCTGAAGGGAGCCTAAAAGAAAGCTGAGGAAGGGACTTTTTACAAGGACTTGTGATAGGAGAATAAATAGATTTTAGCATAAGGAGGGTAGATTTTAATTGGATATTATATAGACATTATTTACAGGATGGATGGTGAGTCACTGGAACAGGCTGCCCAGGGAGGTTGTGCATACCTACCCTCTGGAGCTGTTCAAGACAGGTTGGATGAAGGCTTGAGCAACCTGGTCTAGTGTAAGGTGTCCCTGCCTGTGGCAGGAGAGTTGGAATTAGATGGTATTTAAGGTCTTTTCCAGCCCAAACCATTCTATGATTCCATGATTCTATAATATATTTATATTTATAACCATATGTATTAAAACATAACGGTGTGTTTTCTCAGTTTCACTGAAACAGAAGTGACTGTTTACATTTGAACTGAAAGTTGAGCAGACTTGCAGCTCTTTCCTTCTCTTTTAAACTCCTTTAATTTGAAATTTCTGATCTCCTTCCCCAGAACATTTCAAACTGTGAGTGTTCGGGAGTCAGCTAGGGAAGGGAGGGGAAAGGAAGACAGCAGATTGCTTCCTGAAAGCTGTATGAAGTCGTTGTAAAGGCCCTGAATGTGCTCCATTCTAACTATGATAACAAACTATGCATGCCCTTGTTGGCCATGGAAACAGAAAATGCATGAGCTTTACCTGTGCAGTGGTTGTACCAACTTTTTGCTAACATATGGTGGTAACTCATGGGTATTAGATGTTCTTCTGAGTCATGGAACTGCTGCCAAGTTGCTACGTCATTGATGCAAGATGATCTCAGGGGTCCTTTCCAGCCTGGATGATTCTATGACTCTTTAAAGAAGACAGGACTCCCAGTTAAGAGTAGCTTGGAAAAGCCAGAGGAGTTTGGGAAAAGCCAGTAGGTTACTGGCTTTCCCAAGTTTATTCTATCTCCTGTGAAGTTTTATGTTTATGTGATGGATTTTTCAAGATAAAAATAATTGGCTAGTTAGTACTCATGTCTCTGAAGTATGTTATAAGTGGACTGAAGTGATACATGAAAAAAATAATTGAATTTCCAATTAAGGAGAATAAAAGCTAATGGGAGCTTTGGAAAACAAAAACATGAGTACACTTTAGCATAACATAAAGTAATTCCAAAGTGAATGCTTAGCAAATGCTGGATTTTATGGGATTCGGAGCAGAGGTAGTTCTTAAACACCATTTGGAAGAAAGATGAGCAAACTAACATAAAGACAGGCATTGGAAAAAAAATCTTGTGAGAGAAATAGGTATGTGGAAACTCATGGCTAAGACTGAAATTGTGAGTGCTGTTGGTACATTTGTGTGAAGGCTAACATCTTCCAGCACCAGAGCGGCACATTGTTATTTTGGCACTTACAGAAACAGTTTGATTGAAAGTAATTTGTGAATGATTTATAAATCTGCTTTGATTAACCAAATTAGTCTTGATGGGCTTTTCGTCCTAAAAATATGAAACTGCAAAACTTGCTAGTTTTGACATGCTTGCTGTTACAGCCCTCTCAGGGAAGCTTTTCAGGGAAACATCGTTCTGACAAGGTAACATTATACTCTTAATATACTGAAAACTGATGAGATTTTCATTAATTCAAACACACATTCTCTTAATGTTCCTTTGGCTTTGAACTCTGTTCCTTTGGCTTTGAACTCTGTGTTTTGTTCTTATCAGTTCACTGGGTATACTGACTCTAGTAATAGTACTGCAATTTACAGGAGATCTATGACAGTGTGTGTGTATATGTATATTCCTTCTCAGATACATAACTTATTTTGCTAGTAATGGCACCTCTAATTATAGAGAAGGACACAGGTCTTGCTAAAAATATACGATCTAGCTCTGTGTTAACCCATATGTCTGTGATTTGACAGCCATATTTGCAGAGATGAATAGGAACTGTTACTTTCAAGGCTAGAGTAACCTGACTACCTGGTTAACCAGGGATGTAATGTTTTTTGTACTAGAAGTAGCCTGCACAGATAACTCTGTATGTCGCTGTGCTGGGCGATGCAGACATGACCCTTGAAAGTGCTACTATCTTGATGACACAGAAAACTTAGACAGGGAAAAAGCCTGAATGACATGCTATCTGGTTTCCTTTTACGGCCCCAGGCATCAGCAGAGTTGGGTTTTTATCTGCTTCCCCTTATCAGTTCAGGTTTTTTTCGCTGAAGTTTTTGCACTCTTGAGCAGAAACAATAGCCATCACAGTGCTGCAAAACGGAGCAACATAGGCTGACTCTGCTTAAGAATCAGAAAGAGTTTGATCACAACCCTGAAAGAAGCATGTGAGTGATAGTACATAGGGGCTCATTTGTCATCGTGCTGCCTGATGGACCTACGGAGCCAACCGCCGCGGCTCAAAAGAGAGCTGCACTGTGTCACATGAATGTGTTGCCCTGTGCTGGCAAAGCACTGCAGAGCTTTTTGTACTACACTCTGCCATTTGATGTAGACATCCTCTGTGTGTCTCATGTAACAGCACTGTGTCACTACTTTGATAACAATGCCTGTAGTTATTATTCTTTCTCTGTTAGGAATATATTTCCCCTTTTTCCTATCTCTTTTTAATGAGAAAGAAAGCAGATATGCTTGAGAGTCTATAAACTTGAAGTGGCAGTTAATAAAAGGAAAATACAAACAAAACAGGAGAGCTGATGAAAGAATGCACAAAGGGGAATAAGAATTTCCAGAACTTAACATCTTCTAGTTTCAGATCAGGCTGCTGCTTGTCACCATTTTCTGTCCTGCACTATTAAACAATCAAGAGTAACATCCCATTGTCAGTTTATTCCACAGGCATTTTGAGACATGAAGCATTTGAAATCAGGTGGTCAAAATCAGCACCTTGAGGTAGAAAACGTCCCAGAGCCCCAATCATTTGCTCTAACAGGGCAGCTTCAAATTAAATACATTTGAGCAAAAGGTGCTGCAACACTGTGCAATGTCGGCACATAGAGAAGCTGACAGCTATAGGATTATCATCTAGGGAGCACTCACTGATAACCTTCCCTTGCTCTGATGCTAAGGAAATCAGATCATTTACAAAATGGATTTGCTACTTGAGTTATTTAGACTAAACCCAACTAACTAATGTTAGTTGAGTTGCTGTAAAGGTAGCATGGCAGGCTGAATAGATGCATCCATGAGGGAGAAGGAAGCATATAGATGCTTTCAAAATGGTTTACATGTATGTTGGAAAAAAAAAGAAAGAAAAGGAGATAAATTTAAATGTTCATTTTGTCCCTATCAGAGGAATTTGTGTTTTATGTTCCAAAGTAATGTTTTGGGAAGAGATTAGACAGGAGTCAGGAGTACCTTCAGTATTTCTGCTGAGG
Organism: Pogoniulus pusillus; assembly: GCF_015220805.1. Taxonomy (NCBI): domain Eukaryota; kingdom Metazoa; phylum Chordata; class Aves; order Piciformes; family Lybiidae; genus Pogoniulus; species Pogoniulus pusillus. Next base: position 28,142,831 of record NC_087272.1, on the reverse strand, counting down.
ACTGTGCAATATGAACACCATATACTGTGCTGTCATCCTGCAGATCTGACCTGTGAAGAACAAGTCTTGTAGAGCCGCAGGAGCCACACAGGCAGCAGGATAAGTATGACCTGGTACAAATTCAGAGAAAGATGATTCTCTCTACCTCTGTCTGAATGTGATTAACTTTTGCCTATTTCTCATGGATGATTCTATTTTATATCCCAAATACCTGCATACAATAATTTAATCTGAGAAGAAGGGTTTGGGTGGGGTTTTTTTTTGTTTCTTTGGGTTTTTTTCTTCTACTCTATTAGGTTTAGGAAGATAGAGATTAGATACTGGCATGAGAAAATTGCACTTAATCAAAAATCTCTCGCTTTTCTGAAGGAGAGAGGTTTCTCTTTATTTTAGTTTTTGCAGATTGATTCAATGAGATGTAATGCTGGCATACGATCCAACACATTGGCTTTTGGAGATTGCACTTAATCAAAAGTCTCTCACTTGTCTGAAGGAGAAATACGTTCCTTTTTCTCCTTTTTTCCTTTAAGTTCCAGATTGAGTCAGCAGGCAGATGTAATGCTGACATATGATCCAACACACACAAGGCAATCGTGGAGAAAGGGTAAACAGACTTCATTAGGAATATCACAATGGTGTCAAACTAGGATATGTTCTCCATCTGCACTATGCTCTGTATCAGTAAAATATGTGAATAGTTCCTCTTCACTTTCTGGTTGGCCCTGAGATATACAAGTAGGCCAGAACAGATGAAGAACCTACGGACTTCGATGCCTGGTAAAAGCCTTAAGGTGTCATTGTGAAGCCCATGCCTTGTCCTTGTGCTCCTGCGGATGCAGGACCTGTCTGACCATGCTGCAGCTTCCTTGAGGCTCTTTTCTAGAGACCTGGTGACTTGAGAGGAGCATAGAAGATGGCTGGCTCCTGAAGCCAGGTGGAATTTACTTTTATGTTAGTGACAATGCCAGTAACCACATGTGGTCTGAGATATCTTTTCTAAAATGATCAACACATCATTCTCACTAAAGCTTTTGAATATGCTTAAATTCTTATAACCAGTGGATTTACCTTGAGATGACACAGATTTATCAGGTGTTTCACTTGTGTATGTGCTTAAAAAAAGCTGTGGAACTCTCTTTCCAGGTTTAGTGGAGCCAGCACCTCTAAGCTTCCTACTTGCTATATAGAGGCATTTATGTGACACTTATTACCATCCTTATGGCAAGATGCAGGCAATTTACAGCTCCCTGGAAGCTACCATAAATTGTTACTCAGTAGTCATGGCACTAACTGTGCCATAGTTGTATCTAAGCTACTTTTTTTGGCATGACTTTGGGTTTTGGGGGTTGGGTTTTGTTAGTGTGTGGATTTTTTAAATTTTTTAAAGATCTTGGTCTTCAGTGACTGATCTCCTCTGTGATTCTCTTCACTGGCTGTTTAATTAATTTTCCAACATAAGAGAGCAGAGAGAAACACACATTTAATTATGTGACTGTCACTTAATATCATCTTCATTTTGAATTTTGAAATTTGAAGTGGGAATTACGTAGTTTTTGAAAAGGCTAATAAAAGTTCCTATCTTATATATTCTAAGTTAATCTAGTCCTGAAATAAAGTGCCAAATAGCCTCTACAATTGTTAATGAATAACTAGTGGTTGTACAGATGTGTTTTTAACTTGAATAAAAAGATTTTTTCCCCATTTGCAGTTATTGCAATATCCATCCTGCTTCAAAAGTTATTTTAAAAGATAGTATATGGTGAAACAAAAGAAACCCCAACACTTGATTTAAGATATTAAGGAAGGGTTGCATGATATCATTAACTAAATATCTCTGTGTATGAAATAATTTTTTCCTGCATCAAAATATTTTAATGCAGTTGCTTTAAGGCACATCTAACAAAACCTGAAAACTTCATCAAAGAAATAAGATTTTAAAAACTGGTTATTATTAGACTATTTTTACAGCATTTATTTCACGTAAAAGGGGATTTGTGTGTTCATTTGATATCACCTTATGTCACAATTTGCAAAATGTTATCTATAAATTCACAGCTTCAACCAGCCTATTCTGTGTCTTATGTACAAAAGTACTTGTTCTGCAGCAGCAAAAAGCTATGAAAACAAGTGTTGCATGACCAGAATACATTTGAAGGAGGATGGTCTTTGTGTTGCGCCAGATATATTGGTCGGTAAGAGATAAACATCCCAAGTGTGACTGTAGCATAGGCGCTTTTTGAAGTTATGCTTTATCTGCAGTACACTTTCACAAGTAAACAACTATCTATCTAGAAAAGCTCAGCTCTCTTGATTAAAATACTTTGTACAGCGTAAGCCCATCTTAGATACAAGAGAACCAAAGTAATGTGATTTTATGAATACAGATTCATATATCCTGGTTCTGGTTCTTATGCTATTCAAATCACCAACAAGTGCAGATGCATTAAGTTGAAATGTGTATCATTTTCTCAGCACTATATTCCAAAGATTATAACAATGCATATCTCTATTTTACAGGAGGGTGGAAGAGAAATCATCTCAATTTCTTTAAGAAAGTGCAATATCTCTCAACTGATGGTCAAATATCCATTTCCTTAACAGAAGATTAACACGGTCTCTCCATTTGAGTGAAAATGCATTCAAAGATACCATTAAATACAACTGGCAATCATCAGATTTATCATTAAGCAACATTTCATTAAATAATAAGAGAAGAAGATGAAGGTTTTTTTTCCTCTGGATAATACTCAAGATAACTGCAATAATGTTTATATTGAAGTATATCTATCTATCTATCTATCTATATATAAATATATATGTATAATTGAGATACTCATATGAATATCTCAATTATAAAGTCACATATATAATATAAATACAGAATTAATATAAATACAGAATTATAACTTTAAGGTGAATCTAATTATTCTTCTTAACTGAAAGTACTGCATAGTGGAAATGTTAAAATCTATTTCATAAATGCATGTGACTCTTTATACAATACAGCCCAATATATTTTTTTTTAGTATTACATCTGTTTATACTGGTCTCATTTGAGCAGTATTAACTGAACAATGCACATGAGATTCAGTGACAGAGCCCATTGACGATGCTGCTACCAACACTGCATTGTCTACCACCCCTGCATCCACCTGCTTGTCATACATTTGCTATGCAGATTCTATCTCAGTATGTCTGTGTCACAGACGTTGGTATTAAGGAACATCTGTGTAAAACTTTCAATGCCTGACAAAACATGTGGGATAGTAATAGAATGCAAACAGCCTATGACTCAGAGAATGTTACTCAAATAACAATTTCTGCAGGACAAGCTGTTTGTTTTCAGTCTTACTGAAGCTAAAGATGAGTTAGTAACCAGTAGTTATGGTAGAAAACATAAACCAGAGTACCAGATTGCTAGACAGATTCATGATAAATACTGGCACATCTGTGAGGATTTCGTAGCTAACTAACATCCTTTCCTCCATATAACACTGAACAAGACGAATCTATTTCTAAATATCTTTCTACTGTAGTCAGAGTTTGCTAGTTTGAAGATGGGTCTTTCTCTGAAGTAAAAAGATTTATAGACTGTAAGTCCCTTAGTGTTCTTACTGACAGAGAGTATATAGCCCTTCAGGCAAAATGCAGGAACTTTTATTTTATTTCTGCTATCTTCTTTCATTTAATTTCATTTCATTTCATAACTCTTTCCTCCCCCACCCCCCCCCTTCTCTTATGTCTCAGTTTAGTGGTCAGGATGTACTATAAGTATAAATGCACCAAGAAGGAAACTGGTTTGTTCTTACAATTATCATGTTATATTATGTTTGTTACAGTAAAAAGACATGAATTTAGAGCTCCAATACTTTAAAAGAAAACCTCTAGCACAATAGTTATGCTTCTGCATCTGTACTTTTTTTTGGTAAGCTACTTGAATTCACATACACAACAGTGATAATATATTCTGGTTCTGATATGGATACGCTGACCAAGGGTGGTTAGCTGAGTCCTCTGAATGTGAAGGAGAGGGACTTAACACTTAGGAATGGGTTTCCTAGAAGCCAAGGTAATAGTTTCCTGACACCAAGATATGCCTGAGGAAAGGAATGCCTGAAATCCACTTCTTACTGGACATTATATCATCTCCATAATGCCATTGGAGAGCTGTTTTTCAAAACAAGAAGAGGTTGTCTTTCCAGAGGCACAAACTGACTTTTAAAAATCCTCTTGCATTCAGAATGCTATCTTTTCTCTTAAAACATCTTGATTTATTGCTGTTCAGTGTTTAAGATATGGTGGTTTAGACAGTGTTCCTCTTTAAAGAGGGATATAGTGCTTAGGTTAAATGAGAATTCAAAGAGCAACATAATTCTCTGCTTTTCCTGCTACACACATTATGTGATACCTTATACATAAAATGCACATACTTCTTGTTAACATCCAAAGAGTTGGGTTGCTGACATCAGCAAGACAATTAAGCTTACTTTCTTGGTTTCCCAAGCTATGACAAGAGAAAGGCTGAGTTGCTTTCTACACAGCTTCACGGCGCAAGAGTCACAGAAAAGACACTCCATTATGAGAAAACTTCCTAGATGGAAAGAATTCTAGATTTCAATCCATGCTTCTATGGATGAATTAACAAGTTCACTAAAATATACAAACATTGAGGGATGCTTTATTGATAAAATACCCTTCCTATTGGATCATGTATTCTTAGTCCATCTCAGACTCTTAATAGATTAAATTGGAAATTGTTGTTATCTCATATTAAAATAGGTAGATATAAATTCTCCACCCTAAAGAAGCCTAATGAACCTGAATCTTGGTTGGCTATTCAGGTCAGTAAGACCAGTGGAGGCATATTTCTCCTCCACTTCCTGTAACAGAAGTGATGTATTTTTCTGCTGTTCTCTCACAGCATTGAAATATGTTAAAATGTGAGCTTCACCTCAATCCTAAAAAAGACTTGAGTAGGGACTGAAACATCATCAGATATTATTTATTTGGCTATGTAATCTGATAAGTATGTATTGTTGGAATTACACATCAAAAATAACATACATTTTGTATGTATTGATGGATATAGATGGAAGCCTAGATGAATTGTAAGGAAAAACAAACAAACAAACAACCAAGCCATGAAATCTACTTAACTTTATGGACATAAAGCTGATGGTTGGCCCATGCCTGCAGGCATGTGAATCTAGAGCAGCAGACCTCAGGGGCTTGCCACACAAAAAGCTGAACATAAACAAGCATTCTTGCATAAACAAGCATTCTGTTTTAGCAGCTCTCTTGGTGTTAGAAGCCAAGGGAAACAGAACCTAGACATCTGTCTCTTGGTATCTGAGCTAGACAGACTGGAACTCTCTGTACAACTAAAAGGGTTGGTACAGTTGATACTATACCAGGATGAACCAACAAACAAACCTTTGTGAAACAATAGATTAAAGAATTATCTTAATCTTTAAACTAACACCTGAAATGGGAGATACTTGTTAAAACTGAAGACACAGCTTCTGTGTACCAGACAGTTACTGGTCAGTCTGTGTAAGTTTTTTAATTGTTCATCATCTCCATTTACACTTGATATAAAACCAATTACTCAGAGAGATTATATTGGATCTTAGAAGTCAGTCTTGTGCCCAGCCTGCCAATATTATGTTTCCATATGAAGAAATCAGGAAAAAAACCTGTGTCTTCCTGGGGAAAAATAAAGGCAGAAATTATAGCAACATTTCTGTTAAAATATTGTTTTCTCTGTCACCGTAGTTGTCAGCTCATGACTGAAGGGCAACAAAAAAGTGAAAGCAGTTTAAAAATACAAACCCTCTACTTTCACAGAAAATACAACATTGAATTAATATTCTTGTTTTACACACTTGTTTGGACAATGTTTTATAAATAATTAAAGGGTAATCATACCTTATATTGTTTCTGAAAATGAGCACAGGTGATCAACATCTCAACAACACCAAAATTTCTTTATACTTGTTGCTTTCCCTGTGGGATTTCTAGATGCACAAGTTTTATTTGCTGTTGGCTGCTGCTGGCTGCTATTCTCTCAGAGAATAGTATTAAGAAATTGGCCAACTGTGAAATGTGCCACAGAATCCAGAGATTGTTAAAACAGTAGGTTTTCCCTCCCATAAGTTGATGCTTTACAGTTGAGAATAACTACACATGTACTCATATAGAAAAAGAGAAACTACTCTCAACATTATTTAGATGAGTAATTTAAACACACTTGAACTTGATTAACATGACAAAGACATCAAACTTTTCAGGATTTGCAATCTGTTACATACCAGGACCTCTCTGAGTGTACATGTTCCATAGCTATGTGTGCTAGTTTGAAGCAAGCTAGAATGTTTTGGTGAGAAAAACTAGATCATAGGCTGTGAAAAGAAAAAAAACAATGGTGATGTTTACTTTCCCTCAGAGTCTTGCTGAAGAAGAATGTAAACATTAGATAACACTTTCACCATTTTTGCTGCACTTTCTGGCTGGACTCGGACTGAGCTGCATCTTCCTAACCTCACCTGCCAGTCACCTTTGCTTCTTAACCTCTTGGCTGAACCTCTTTTCTTCCTTGGGACTGGGGTAAGGTTGAGAGGGGCAGGGGGAAGGTGCGGGGGTGGTTGAGAGCCCCTCCTGGGGACTCAGGTTTCTGGGAGGGGAGTTGTGCTTCTGTATTACCTTTTACCCTGTATATTTCTGTATATAACTGTATATATTGTAAATAGCTGCTTGTATATTGTGCCAGCTGTAAATAAATAGCTTCGTTTATATTCCCAGAGCCCGGCTGAGTCTAGTGGGGTACTTCTAAAGTGTGGGGGGGGTGGGTAACACCCAAACCACCTCACTATGGATATCATTATCATGATACGTGAATGAAACTGAACCCAGAAGATCAGAAACATTTTACAACAGATTAATTACTTCTATTTGTCCCAATAAGCTTTATGTTCAGACTCTTGCTGGATCTCACTATTGCCAAGTACATTAATAGCCAGATGAATGAAAGAAAGGTTAAAAAAAAGGATGAATGAGAATCAAAAGCTTATTTGGTCTCAACTACCTAATACTTTTAATGCAGATGTTTGTAGCAAATTCATCAAAAACACTAAAAGAGGTTTTGGGGCAAAAAAACTACAGCAAATTAATGAAGTAAAAAAAAAAAGTAAGGCAGTCTGCAAACTCATAATCCTTAAAAAAAAAAAATCACCAACAGCTAAAAACAAAGAGCTTAGATCTAAAAAGGTAAAACAAAGCTGAGAGTGCATCCTGTCACTGTAGAATAGAGAACAGGGTAGTTTCAGGACAAAATGGCATTACTATTTATTTTTGCTGTGCAAAATTATTATGGTGCATGCATTTTAACTCTCCCTGAAGTGGTGGTATATGTATATGACAGAGATATCAACTCTTGAGACCAAAGATTACAGAAACAGTCTATGTATCTGTAGTAGGTGCTGATTAGAGAAGGTAAAAGAACGAGTATGGCTGGAAAGTTATAAAGGTCAAAACGTATAATCTAAATTTACATTATAATGTAAGAATAATAATATCAAATATAATGTAGAGAAGCAATAAAATATAGCCTGACAATTGAGAATCTAATTTTCAAGAGTAGCACTTAACTGGACTAAAGCCCACTGAAATAATGTTAATGATTGTGACAGATCAGAAGTAACAACTTGGTTCTTCTAAAACACTGACATAGAGCCTGTTGGCTTGACTAGGGTCAAGTGTTCATCTCAATTTTACACAGTGGGGTGTTCTAGAGGTAGCTCTCAGTGACTGGAATTAGGATTTGTGCTGCAGATTCTAACAATTATTGTATCTGTAAAAGCTGCTAATCAAATTCTGGTTTTAACCAGGATAAGCTTAGTGAAGTCAGTGGAATAATTCTGATTTCACATTTGTGAAAAATTGCACTAAGCTTCAGTCCTTACTTGCTTTTTCTCTTATATCTACTTCTGAAAGATCCATAGTGAGGCCAAATGGTGCCTTACAGCTGAGAAAACCATAAAATCACAATGGTTCCTGAAACAGTAAGCTCTCAGTCGACATTTTTATGGGAGGCATCCGGCATATATGTAAAACAGCATGAGGCTTCCAGCAACAGCTTCCAGCAAGACTCATTATACTGGGCTAACACTTGCTTGTTAACAAGTATACACATCCCAAGGAAGACATTTTCCTGTCCTGGCACATCACAAATTGGTTATGACTGTAGTCAGTGGGAAGCAAAGTTCTCAACCTGGTTATTCATACTTAAACACTTTGATCATATTTCATCCTACCTAGTTTTGGAATGGGACATTGTTTCTACAGAATGCTCCTTTGCTCCACTGTTATTCTGGTTTATTCTTAATGTGAATCTAAAAGTTTCATTCTGTGTTTATGTGGATGGAGTGGCAGAAGCAAGAAACCCACATAAACAGGATCAGTGTTACTACAAATCACTGAAGGAAGTATGAAGGCTCTGTTTGCAGAAATCAGAACAGGACTTTTATTTCAAGGCCATAAGCTCTGTAGTGCTAAGTAACATTGTGGCCTGGCCATGCTGCTTGCAGATTCTTTAAGTGAACCTAGAAAAGCCTCTGAGGGTGTTTACACTCCAGACAATAATTAATTCATTTGGAGTGGCATGCTTTTGTGAGTAGTACCTGAGTCTCTCTGCGTGTCAATTATTTTATTCAAAGTAGTTCAGAATTCTATTAATAGTACTGCCAAACAGATTTGTCTTAAACAGAATTTTGTTTGTGTTTTCCCATGTGAGTAGAAAACATCAGTGTATGAAAGGCAGACAAAAGAAAACATGCAGTAGTTTGAAGAAAGAGCCTTGCTACCTTCTGCAACAGACTGAAGTTGTGAGATGCAAACGGCCCACAAGCAGGGTAGCTATAGCCTGCAGGAAGGAGGGCTGTGCATCCTGTGCTGCACTCTCCTCAGGGCTAGGCAATATTTAATTCAGTCAATAGTGCTTTGTAAAAAAGGAAAAAATGTGTTCTATTTAAAGAATACATTTATTTTCTAGCCTTGCAGGATTATTTTTATAATCTGAGCCTTAAGACTATGCTCCCTATTCTATCTTGCTGACTGTAGAAATGTTTTCTGAGTAGAGAAGATGGCAGGCAACGTGCAGAAATACAAGACTGGGTCTTTCGTAAGACACAGAACTGAGTAATATATACCCAGGGTTGAATGATAGTTCTGTTCCTTTGCATTAGTGTTACCGCAGTGGTGAAAAGAGGAGTTATTTCCATCTTATTTACCACCAGGGATATAATAGGTAACCATAGAATCAACCAGGTTGGAAGAGACCTCCAAGATCATCCAGTCCAACCTAGCACCCAGCCCTATCCAGTCAACTAGACCATGGCACTAAGTGCCTCATCCAGTCTTTTCTTGAACACCTCCAAGGATGGCAACTCCACCACCTCCCTGGGCAGCCCATTCCAATGCCAATCACTCTCTCTGTGAAGAACTTCCTCCTAACATCCAGCCTATACGTCCCCCAGCACAACGTGAGACTGTCCCCTCTTGTTCTATTGCTGGTTGCCAGGGAGAAGTGACTTTCTCCTCACCTCGAGCCTAAATTTCCCCTGGCGCAGCCTGAGGCTGTGTCCTCTCATTCCCAGGTTTTATGGTAAGATCTATCTTATTTACAGATAGGTTGTCAGCAAATATTAAGTACCGTGTGAAATGCTCTGTCTCTTAAATGTCCCAAGAGAACAAAACTGTAAAGAGCACCTGTCATGCTTTGTGTTTTCCTTGTGGTTTTTTTTGTTTGTTTGATTTGTTTTTATAACTAAAATGAGATTAAATTCCTTTTGCCTACAACCTGATCATTAATACATATTGGCAAATAGAACGATTAAAAACTACCAGTACAAAAGTAGCCTTAGGCTGTGCTTCCAGACTGTTTAACGGTAACTATTGAGAGTTAAGAACCAGGCACCAAACCAAAAGTAACTGTTCGTACAATATGTATTTTAAAATGGAAATTCACTAATGAAATAGTTATATCTTAAAATTGAATATAACACTTGAATGTTAAGGTCTTCTGGCTCTTAACATGTACAATTCCTGTGGTAATTTGTGTTGTTTTATTAGCTCTCAGTATAAAGTCATACTTGGCTGCCTAGTACTGTCACAAGTGAAAGGCCTGAGAACTGTGGCACCAGCTTTTTCCTCTTCTTATATCCTGGCCCTTTTATAGCATCTCAGGCTTAGGCTCTGAAGGAAAACTAGGTCACTTTACAGGAACTTAGTTACTATTCTTCCATGGGAGCAATTTGGAGGAGTAAAATGTCATGGTATCTTGTGCAAGTAAAGACCAAGCCTGTCAAGACTCTAAAACTACATCTGTAGTGTAACTAATATATTTTAATTTAGCCATTTACATAGGCAAAATAGCATTAACTAAAGTTTCTCGCCACTGACACATTACTAAATATTAATAAAAGATTATATATTAATTCTTATAATGCTCCTTTGATTGCATGGCACTGACTGTGCAAAGTCCAATTACTTAAATGTCCTGCTTGATATGGTAAATTTTATTACTTTGATTTCAATTACTCTGTACATCTGTTGAATATTGAGTCTTGACCCAGGGAATTTAGTATAAATTACTGTCAATTAACACATTTTTAATTACTGATTCACATACTGGGGAAGAAATGAGAATGCAAACAATTAAAGCCCTCCATTTTAAGGAAACATCTTTCATAACCCCTTCATGTCTCAGCTTCAGTTGTTTACCACAAGGGACTAGTAGGGACTATAGGTGATGGTTTATTTATTCCATTCTTTACTTCTTACTAATTTTCCTCCTTTTATCCTTGTTTCTTACTGCTACCCTGCTCCAGCAAGGAAAATCTGCAGTCCCCCAGCAGCAGTGCAATTTTTTCCCATGCTTTCTCCAGCTGATTCCCCACAACATCCCCTTCCATGTCTCTCCTTTGTGCCTCCCCATGTCTACTGGGGTGTCTACTGTTCTTGAAAAATGTATTGTTTTAAAATGTGACTTTTGGTCTGTATTTTGTAATATGCTTTTACAAAGCATTAGCATCTAATTGGGCTAGAAAGATGCTTATTTTTATTTACTCGCAGGCTAGACCACCTAATTTACACCAGAGTGTGGTAATGAAAGAGAAAATGCTAGAAGATTCTGTTTCAATGTTCAACAAATGCTTTCATGGAAGATGATTACTGAGAGTGTGCTTGGAGAATAGCGACAAAAAAATCAGTGTTGATGCTTCCAGAGAAGGAAAAAGGTGTCTTTGTTGCCAAAAAGCCATATGAAATGTCATTAATTTGGCAGCTTTGGGAACCAGTTTGAAAATTATTTAACAGTGCAAAGTGAAAGGCTGGAAAATCATCTCTGGTGAATGTGAGAAATGAGGCATCCCTTGTTTTCTCCTCAGCTGTGCAGCTGAGCTGCACTGCAAATATTGGAGACTATCAGTTGTTGAGTACTGCTTGCCATGGACACTGACACACTGTGGCGATCTTTTAACACGAACTCCAGAGCTGTATCTCACCCTAGAAGGACTTTGTTTTCTATACAGTTCAGAAAAGAATTTAACTTCTTTCAAACTCCTGTTTTTGAAATTATAGAGACTTCCTTCTGATGAGACAGGTTATTCTGGGGTAAGAGAGGGTGTTCACACAGCAAGAACAATTTCCATCTACTTTAATAAATTGAAGAAAAGTCTTTGTTATTCTTATTTTTTTTCCCTTTTGATGTATGCATGCAAATGCTTTTTTTTTTTTCTAAGTTGCTTTAAAGTCCTAACTATTTATGCCATTCCCAGTCAATGGATAGCATTGTAAATAGCTGATAAATTGTAATAAATTAAATTATATTAATAATGAAATAATATTGGTAACGGCTAGAACGCAGAAGTCTCAAACACAAAGCTAGTAACAATTCAGTATGAGAGGGAATATTCTACTCTACCAACTAAACAAGGTTAAGAACACAGCAATTAATCTAGCTGGATCATTAACCAGTTACAGATATTGGAAACAAAGCATGAATATCAGTTTGCAGTGTCTAAAGCTAAAAATAGGACAACATGGTTTAACTAAAGAGAAATTTCTCCTAAAAAAAAACCCCAAATCTTCCTTATATTTTACTCACTTGGAAACCACTGGAGCAGCTGTTTAGAGAAATAAACAAAGGAAAAGATTTGGTAAGACAGCTTTTGCCTCACTGACCTCCAACTGATGTTCCTGCTTGTTGGAATGACAAACCCATACTGCAGATTTGACAGATATGTGGGACTAGCTAGTCTTGAAAATGTACACGAACATCAACTTACAATATACCATAGGAATTATAATATGAAATAAACCTCAAAGGTATGATTATGCTAATAAAAGCCATGGGGCACTGATAATCTAGCAAAAAGTAAAATTTCTGTTCTTTTCAAGTTTTATATTAACTTAATGAAATTAATTTTTTTCCATTAAAAGACAGACAGAAACCAACCAATGATTTAAAATGGAATAAACACTGATTACTCTATACAATGACTGCATATTGTTATTAAAAAACATGTATTGCCTAGGTAGCATTTGTATATTGCACAGTTTATTACCAAAGCAGGCCAGTGATATTAAGAAATACATTATGTTCTTTGGCAATAGATATATTATTCATTGATGCAGAAAGAGAAAGAAGTCAACATTGTCAGCTGCAGCATGTTATCCAGTATACCTCAATGAAGAGATCTGAACTTATACTTCAGTTACCAAATACCTGAATATCCACAACATCATCTTGCATAAATGGCTATGAATCAGAAGTCATGGCAGGGAATTAGAAGTATCTCATGTTTAGTCTCTAATTCAGAGACTTATTAAAATTACTTCTTTCCCTGAGTGATTTACATTAGGTGAAAAATGTCATCAAAATCAGAGGACTAGTTTGATTTCATGTGCACTAGATTCATATAAAATCATAGAATCAACCAGGTTGGAAGAGATCTCCAAGATCATCCAGTCCAACCTAACCCCCAGCCCTGTATTTTTATGTAAAGTTGATCAAGTGCTCTGTATGGCAAAATATTCTCCATGTAAATGCTTTTTATTTACTTTGTAATCATAGAATAAACCGGGTTGGAAGAGACCTCCAAGATCATCCAGTCCAACCTAGCACCCAGCCCTATCCAGTCAACTAGACCATGGCACTAAGTGCCTCATCCAGTCTTTTCTTGAACACCTCCAGGGACAGTGACTCCACCATCTCCCTGGGCAGCCCATTCCAATGCCAAATCACTCTGTCTGTGAAGAACTTCCACCTAGTATCAAGCCTATACCTTCCCCTGCACAACTTGAGATGATGTCCCCTTGTTTTGTTACTGGTTGCCTGGGAGAAGAAACCGTATTGCACAAAAAGATATATACTACACATTCAAGATAAAATCTGAACTCCTCCAAAGCTTGCATGTTCCTTGAAAAATTTCCTAAAATATAAATCATGTGCTTTATAGCTGGTTAGACATTTTTCTGCCTCATAATCAGATCTGGCTAGATGAAAATGCAATTAAGGGCCTATTGTTAAAAATTAGTAGAAAGGAACAGATAATTAAAAATTACTTCTTGAAGCTGCTAGAGCTAATTACCAAAAACTAAACACATCTCTCTCTATTTGTAATAAAATTTCTTAATCTACCTACCACTTAACATCTACACTTACATGTTGATCATTTATAAATAGTATTCCTGCTCCTTAATTTTTTTTTTTTTTTTGAGGAAAGGAGCCAGTCTTAGATTTGACTCTAAAAAGTCAAATGTGGCCACATCTTGCTAGGAGGATGATTTTGGTCTGTCTTCTGTGTATGTAGATTCTGATGGGACCAGAGGGAAAACAGTGTCAATATGCTTGAGTATAATCAGGCAAACACAAACTTGCTCCTAACTGATACATACAGCATGAAGATGCTTTTCTCTTTAAATTCTGATGGCTGCAAAACAGTAGCTGCATTTGAGATAAGTATGAGAGTATTGCTCATTTTGCAGTGTTGCTTTAAGTTCAAAGGCTGTTATTTTCCATAAAGGTTTATGTTTTTGCACTTGAGATAATTGCATGGATTTGTGGCTTACTGGGTTTATATAGGCAATTTTGGACTTAAACTTCAGGGCTCACATATAAATTAGCTACTTGAATGTGAAGGGTAAAGAGCTTGATTAATAGATGGATAAAAGGGATTTTTGCTTCACAGGATTAATAATACTGGTGAACTGTTCTGGCAGAACTGTGTGTTAATATTTGATCAGCTGTATTGTTCTGGAGTGGTTACAGCCAAAATGTGTTTAAAAGTTTCCACCCCTGTTTACCCTCAGATTATTGCTGTCCTTTATCCAGATTTGACCCCACCTCAGCATAGCTGTCCATGTAATTGCTTCCTGATTTCATTCTATCAAGATATCTTAAATCCAAACCAGGACGTCCATACTGTTAAAATATGTACTCTAGTCTGATGAGTCAGTCTGACACAACTGGAAGTGGGAGTAACTGCATATATATGGTTATATATATTTTGGAATATATATATTCCATATATATTTTGGAAAATAAAGAGTTTGTTGTAGGAGAATAGGGACAATAAAAGACTAGGAAAATCCAGTTGAACTGCAATTGCAGCAGTATCTCTAGCTACCTGATTCCAGTTCTTGGTCTTGTTCAAGAAGTATGGTTATTTGACATTGAAGAATTGTACTGTTTAAGTGTAAAGTTGTCGTCTTCTTCTTCCCTACTTCCCCCTCCCCTGGTTGCTTAAACAAACATTTTTCTTCAGAAAATGTTCATTGCAGGGTACCAATATATCTATCTCAGTAGGTGGGCTGCCTTGCATGTGCATAATACACATGTACACGTGCTATGAGAGGCAAACTTCTCTATTATTTAGATTGTCTCTGATAGCTAAGGGGTAAATGAAAGTACTGTGAGGATAAATCATACCAAAATTCAATCATCCAAGAAGCAAATTAATTTTAATCAGGTGGGTTTTTTGGTTGTTTTTTTTTTTTTTTTATGGTTAGGTATAGGCTTCTGAATTTGTACCTAATAATCTAAGCAGATGAGCTCATTGTTAGAGTACTGAAACCCATTACAAAGGCAGTAAGAGAAGGTGTTTATCTGAGGTCACTAAATGAGCATGTTCGTGGGAAGCTGGAAACCTGTAGCTCTGTAGAACAAAAGCTTGTTCAACTGAGCCATTCCATAACTGCAAAGAGGGGTAAAAGGACAATGAGGCACAGGGAGAAGATCTTTACCTGAGTAGGCTAAATGACCTTACAGTATCATGACTGTAAAGAAACTCTTACTGGTGCTGAATGCACTTTTTGTCTGCCACTATTTTAATAAACTGATATCCAAATGGTAAATATAGTTGAAATGTTAAGAATCTACATTTTGTTCTCAGGGTAGCATAGCACATCTTTCTGAGGTTGTAGCTTGTTAAATAGGGAATGAGCTAGATGTGTCAAATACAATAAAACAGCAGCTGAGATATTATCAGCAAAATAATTCACTGCCAGTGATAACAAGACATAATCTTGTTCCTCCAGGATCACAAACTATATGGGTTTTCTCCTTTCAGTTCCAATAGACTATCTTGTTGTCTGGACTGCAAATATCTATAAAGAGTTAACTACAGAGGTCTGTAGGGAGCAAATCTTTACAAATGTTTTATAAACATCAGCATGCTTTAGAGCAGATGTTTTCAGTATGCACAATGCCATCCTCATAGACACTCCAACCTCAGCAAATAAATTGGTAGAGCATATAAGCACAAACATTATTAATCAATGTGACAGAGAAATTTCCTGTAAATTTATATTCTACCTGTTCTAGTGGAAGGTATCCCTGCCTATGGCGAGGTGTTGGAACTCGATGAGGACCTTTCCAACTTAATCCATTCTATGATTCTATGGTTTTTTTCAGTCTAATTTTTAAAAGAAGTCTTCAGAGAGGTTTGTTGTGTTTTGGCTTTATGGTTGTCTTTTTTGTTTGTTTGTTTGCTTATGCATAGCAATCTTCTAATGATCATCCAGAAAATTTTTTTGTGGCAAAGGATTAATAACAAAAATCCACTTTTTACAATGGCTTACTAAGAGTCTCATTTCTTGTATCTCTACCAAGTGAAAAAGAGCAACATAAAATGCTTCAGGCATTAAAGCTTTGGAGTATAGGAGATCACTTCAGAAATTCAAACCTGCTAGAGCTTCAGAGTAGCAGAAGCACAGTCTGTCACTGGTTTTACCCCCCAGGGCTATAACTTTGTGCTGGTTGCCTTCTGGCTTCCACATCGGCTTTCTGGCATCTCTCAGGTCCCCAGCATGGATACACTACTCTATACTTTGCTCCTGGAAGCTCTAAAGCTTTGTTTCTCAGACTTGTGTTGCTATCCTGATCTCAGAAATATCTTCTCTAAACCACACAAAAAAGCCTGAATAAAGACACCTTCATGGCAGAGAGATAACAAGAAGAATCTTCTCTTCCTCTGAGGTAAAAGGGAGCACAGGAAGGTTTGCAAATGTTCTGTAAAGCAAAATTGGTATAATCTTTGACCTGACCCTTCCTAAAGGTGTGTGGTGAAGTATTTAGTTCAACAGCATTTCATAGTTAGAGAATTCCCTTAATTATTTTTCAGATGTCTAGTGTCTGAAGATGGATGAGGCTTTCACAGTTCTCATTTTGATGGTGTCCTAGGGCTGGCTAAGATAGGGAGAAATTAATTAATTAATTGAGTGGTTTATTTTTTTATTTATTTTCACAAATATATACTCATAACAATTTATTAGTACTTGCTAAATTCCAGTCTCGTGATTTCCTCTTAAAATTAATTTTATAACAATGATTCTTTCTTCCTTCCTTATTTTCACTTCTTTTCAAATGTTTATTAGTGTATAGCTTCAGAAAGCTTATCTCTCTTTTATTCTCTTTGACATCCTTTTAATGTACCTTTAAGTTAGCTTAATGCTCTGCTTGCCTGCTATGCTCAATACACTCATTATCAGTGATAGGTGTAATAGAAAATGTGTTACTTTTGAGAAATGGCTGGACATTTTATTACTGTCATTTCACTGAGAAATGGAAGTTTGTGTAATGCATATGAAAAATACCAGCAGAAATAAAAGATCAAAAGGGATTAAAAAAAAATCAAAGCAATTTTTCTTCTTTTCAGATGCTAGATTGAGATTCCTGAGTGTACTTTAAACAATTATTTATTAGTCTTTAGAGAAGTTTGTTTCTTATTAAGCAGAAGGTTTTCTTATCCTAAAAATAAAAGAGCAACAGCAATATCTACTAATTATTCTTGATGAGAAAAAATATGGCTTCAGCATAGCAACTACTATACTGTTTTGCCATATAATTTTCCATTTCATTCACTATTCAATACTTGCCTATAATCATTAGATTAGTTTCATTCTTTGGAAAATCTCCTGTGAAGATAAGAAAACTTCCAGTACACAGTACATCTATTTGCATGCAGACTACACAGTGTTTAGCCATCTTGGCTTAGTCAAATTACTAACACTGCGCTGGTTCTTGAATAGGTTTTGGTTTTACATCTTTTCTTGGTTATCTCTTTGTCAGAATGCTAGAGTGAGAGAATAGTTAAAACCTTCAAAATGGCAGAAAATGTTTATTACTTTTCAGCTGAAATGATGAACAGACAGTGATAATATTAGGTAAATGGAAGACTGGAGGCACCAGAAAGCTTCTATTCATTGGGACTTATCATCAAATAAGAAATAGAAGAAAAATGAGGAATGAGAAAACAGGTAGGAAAAAGCACAACCCATTTCAGTCAATTAAATCTCTTATGTTTAGTTTTCTAAACATACCTTCTCCTTCACAAGTTTGCATGTCTGTTTTTCTGGTGATATCTGTGGGACTAATAACTTTCTTAAGGCATTTGCCACTAGTTATTTCTACATGCAGAGAACAGATTAATTGAACAACAACCAAAAAAGAGATACCTTCTCATAGGGCTGTAACCCTTCTGTAGCAGTTACTTTGCTTCAGTAAAGAAATTATCAACTTTAAAATTGGTTTTAGAGTGATTAACAAGAACAAACAAACAATCAAACAACAAAAAAAAAACAACAACAAAACCATCACCACCAAAAAAACTCCAAAAAACTAACAAAAAACAAACCTGAAAAACCTAGGATGATTTTACTGCAATTCCTGTTTAGATTTTAGTACACCATTCTATTCACTGGCTGAAAAAGAACTGAATATTATATTTTCTGAAAAAAACCCAGACCAGCCTATCATTTATGGATATTTCTTTCTATGCATATTTATATGGTCCTAATTCATGGATAATCCCTTTAGTAATCATCAGCATGAAGAACACAGATTCACAGAAATAAGAAATGTGGAAGAAACACTGTTTAGATCATTGGATTTATTTCCTTGCTAGTATAGCAAGATGGATTAGGAAGACACCAGTAAATTAAATATGGAGAGTTTTCAGGCACATAAGATTTACCACATCTCATTAATAATTGAATTTCTAGAGTGTTCCTGCTAGAGGGCTCAGTAAACATTCCATTTAGTTGAGGTAAGAATGTGTTTGTTGATCCAAACTTGGCATTTCGTCCAACCTCAGAAAAACAGCGTTTTATTTACTTATCTTTTGCAGAGCCTTTGGATATTTTTAAGGAGAGTTACTGAGGTTTTTTTTTCATGAAAGTGCCTCAGCTGTCCATCAGTCTTTCAGACAAATAGTGACCTAGAGGATTGAGGAAAGGTTGCCTTAAGACCAACATTGTTTACAGATTATCTATCTTTTGCTTTCATATTTTGCTTTGCTCGTGCATATATATATATATATATATATCTCCTACACAGCTAGTTGTTAACCAGACATCATATTAAAAAAAAATAATAGCAACTTTAATTACATTTGGGGTTTTTTCTGTTGTTAAAATTTGGTTTCACTCTTTTTTTAACCAGATGTATATGGAGTGTGTATTTATGTCTACAAAGAAAGTAGCTACATTTTGTAAGGCCTCTTTGGTGCCACAATACATGTTAAAACACATGTCCAAAAATTTGCTTTGGCTTTGAATTCAGCAAGTACCATGGGTACCAAAGTGCCAAGGTTTAGACATATTTTAGATAAATCAGATTTACTGAGCATGCATAAAGCATCTGTGCAGCATATGCTCACTGAGACTTGATGGGTCATGGATGAACAAGTGAAGTGATTATTTGTTTGGGATCCTTCAAAATTCTGAGCAAATCAGCCAAGGCACTATTTCCTGCACAGACAAGTGGAAAAGGGAGACATGCCCTGAGAGCTCTCTTCAAGATGTTGTAGGCAGACACTTGCAAAGAGTGGAACATTTTTTCCCTTGAAGTCACTTTTCTGGCTGGCTGGGATTGCCTATCCGTAGCAAAGTAGTTGTAAGGAAATATGAAAGGTTAGGTCTCCTCAAGAGAAAAAAATCCCAAACCTCATACTTGTTCACTTACCAGGTCAGTCTTGACTAAAAAGAAAAAAGACTGCAGGAAGGGCTCTTGATATCCCTTAGTAGGTCTGAATAATAATAGATATTAAAAGTTCTTACCAGTACAGATAAAAATACAAACCTGTATATAAAAAAATCAGATCTCTGAAAATGTAAGCTCCTACATTTGTTAAGTAGTTAATAATAGAAATGTTTAGACATTTTCAAGGAATTTGGGGAGTAATAAAAAAAAGGCAAATTCTGAGATTCACTCTTCTGTAAAACACAGACTCTAGAAGGAAGATTCATAGTTTCAATCTTCCTATGCACTTTTTTCTCTATGTTATTTTCTAAAAGATGTATATAATAATAAATTGCTGTGATCTGGACTGATATTTTCATACACACAAGTTAAAATGGATATAGCTGCAAGTTAGAAATGTGCAGTGAAAGATAGAGTGCAAATCTCAATTAACTTTTCAAAAAATCAGTGGAAATATACTTTATCCAAGATGTCTATTCAGAGGAAAGATGATCATCAATCACCTCGTGCACTACTTCATAGTTGTCCTGGCTTGAGATAGAACAGAACTAATTCTGTTCCATGATATTACTTTCCAGCTCAGTCTCTTCTAAATAACTGCCCTTTCTGCATTTTGTGATATGTTTTCACAGACAGTCTCTTTTTCCAGTAGTGCTAATGCTCAACATTTCTAGGTAGCACCAAGGATTGGAGCACAGACCTAAGTCACTGCTAAATTTGTTTGCCACATTATGGTTGCAGAGTAAAAGGCCACACCTTCTGGGAGGAGGGATAGGACAGGTGGCCCTAAATTGATCATCAAGGTATTCCATATATCTCATATTTGATGTAAAGCTCAGAGTCAAGGTCTCTTCTTCAGTGTCCAGAATCCAAAGAAGTCTCTGTTCTGTCTTCAGTTCCAGAATCCATCTCTTGAATCTGGTTCTGTTCTGCTGCTGAGTCCACTCAGTGATTTCTGCCACACCAGTGGCGACAGTTAAATGTTAGGGGATTTTTGTTTGGTATTGGTTTTGTATATTGTTGTTGTTGTTATTATTATCATCATCAACACCACCATCACCACCATTAAAGCTGTTTTAGTTTCCCAAAACATAAATCTCTCTCCCTTATTCCCTTTCTCTTCCCCTTTGGAAAGAGAGTGGTTAATAGAGAGCATTTCTCATCCATCTAGTGTCTGGCCCAGACCTAACTCATGACAATAGTATTGAAACAGATAATAACAGAAAAGAGTCAGAAAATTACTCTTAAGGAAGAACTCATAATTAAAAATAATGATTTTTTTAGTTGAAAACAGAAAGACATATTATCAGACCATATGTTTTCTACTTAAAGGGTGCTTTTCAATGAGAAGAATTACATTTTATGAATTTACTAAGGCATTATAATTTTGACATTCATTTAAATACACTACACATTACAATAGATTTAATCTATTTCTTTTTTCCTTTAGTGTGTCATTTTTTTCCCCTTGGAATGACCAAGATGAAACACACAAAACATTCCAATTAATATTTTGTGATCTTGTATTTTTCTTTAATACTTTCTAAGTTTGGGGTTTTAATTGCAAATCTTTTTCATTGCTAATGGTTTATGTCCAATCTACTACATCAATCTCATCTTGAAAGCAGTTAAAATATTATTAAGCAAGCAAATAAACAAAAATGATCTGTGAGCATAGGGCTCACATAAATTGCAGAATTAACATCATGTGACAATTTCAGCAGTTTCTTACAAAACTGAAAAAGGGCATCAGAGGACAAAACAAATGGACAAAAATGGTCAGTGACATATACAGAAATTTCTGAAGCTTGAATAACATTTTTAGTATTTGTAAAGAATTTATCATCTTTTTAAAGCACTGTGAGGTAGCTTTAAATTACGTCTATTAAAATCTCATAAAACAGAATATTGCCTTAGGAAATAGATTGACTAAAAGAGAAAAAAAACCCCAACATCCAAACAAAGCAATCAAGAGCCAATTTAAAGATGCTCTTAGAATTTCCAATTAAAATAATTAAAACAATTAGAGGCATGATGCAAGATATTCAATAAGGTGAAATCAGCTGAAGTTGTTATTAAGATCAGCTACTTAAAGATATTGGAACAATAAAGGGAAAAAGCCCTTTCTGTTTTCCCTGTCCACAGAAAGAAATAGTTACAAATATTGTAGAAACGTTGGTTTCCTTCATCTCTTCATATAGCAAATATCATGGTTAATCATATTTACCTCTGCACCAATCAGCTGAAAAACACTGAGGCATTATGGCACAGGACAAAAAAAACCCTAGGAACTTGAATCTTAAATAATTGTAAATGCATCAACTCACAAATAAATTCTAAATCATTGTTAAAGAATCAAAATTAATTCTTCCCTGTAATTACTTGAATGTCTAGCAACATACTATGGTAATTCAAACAGTCTGTACTTTTAGATGTTTACAGCTTCTTCAGTTAGTTTTTCAGTAAAGATATTCCTGAAGACAAGGATTTTCTATTTATCACATGATATGGTGTCTACAACTACCTGAAGGGACATTGTAGCCAGGTGAGCGTTGGCCTCTTCTTCCAGACAACCAGCAATAGAACAAGGGGACACAGTCTCAAGTTGTGCCGGGGGGAAGTATAGGCTGGATGTTAGGAGGAAGTTCTTCACAGAGAGAGTGATTTGCCATTGGAATAGGCTGCCCAGGGAAGTGATAGAGGCACCGTCCCTGGAGGTGTTCAAGAGGGGACTGGATGAGGCACTTAGTGCCATGGTCTAGTTGACTGGCTAGGGCTGGGTGCTAGGTTGGACTGGATGCTTGGAGGTCTCTTCCAACCTGGTTGATTCTATGATTCTATGAAAGGAGAAAGTGGACACAAGATTTATTTGATTTCCTTTTTATAGTAGTTATGAACATGTCAGGACTATTCTTTGTTTATATTCTCTTGGGTAATGAAAATGGTTCTTTTGGAGCTCGAATTTGGGCCTGGAATTTGGACTTGGATTTTTGTTATTGACCCTTTATAAATAATAAACTTTTCCATGATAACTAAAACAAAAATAGTTAAGCTTCTATATAGTCCAAAAGGAAAATCTATATCTAATTTTCACATTTGATATTTTTTTCTGCCAACAAAGATATTACAACTCCCTTTGGGATAGATATAGTTTAAAAAGTTGTGATAGGCCTCACAGGCCCAAAATAGGCTTAGACATGTCCTGCCTTGCCTAGGCATGTTTTTCAGAGAGGCAAGCACAGGAAATGGATACAAAAGGACCTGGAGTCACTGAGTCTGGCCTGCCCAGGATCCTGTGGTGTAAGGTACACACACTTAGCTTGTGCCTGCCTAGTGCAAGGCCTGTGCTTTGCCCAAATTAGGGAAAAGCCAGCCTGTGGCTTTGCCTGATATGGTAAGGTTTGGCTAGCTGCCTTCCTGATTGGCTATTCTGTGTCCAAAGGCCAATTAATCTCGGCCCACATTGATAAAAGGAGATACACAGGTGAATAACCTGCTTTTGCTTCCCTGCTTTGCTTCCCTGCTCTTTGCCCTGCTCTCTCTGCTGTGCCCAGCCCTGCTGCTATTGCACACTGCCTTACTGCTTGCCTGCTAAACTCCACTGCCGCCAGTTACCAGGAGCAGACCCTGGATGTCTGCATGCGATCAGCCTGTGTAGCCAGCGTGACATTGTGCTGAGACTGCACCACATTTGCCTGCTGCACCTGAAGGTCCTGCCTAGAATTCCTGGACATACACACAGATCATCCAGAAGAAGCCAGGAGAACAAGGTCAGAGATTGTCTGTGTCCTTTCCCCACAAGCCAGCCTCAACGTCCAACAAGACAGAGTCCCCTGAAAGCATCTGGGAACTGTCTGGACTGTGGCTAAGCCCCATGAGGGTAATAATAACAATCTGTGAGTAAATGCTTAAATGCCTCTTTGTAATTCTCTACTGCCTGCTGCCATAGAGCAGAAAGAGCTTGAGCCCATCTACTGGGCAAGCGGCATATTGACCGCAAGCAGCATTGACCACGGGAACCTTCTCTTCCGGTTCAATGAATGTTTATATAATTTGCTGGTTATTACTAGATCTAGATATTATCCATAGAATGTTTCCATGACCGTGTAAGAACTGAAATATTATTAAAATTAGTGGCAGGGGGTGGCGAGAGCTCTGAATAGCAAAATTAATGAACAGTATTAATTTTGGAAAATATCATCTCACTTCAATTCATTTCCCCTCCACAGCAAAAGTGCAACTGATTTGAAAAAAAAAAAAAAAAAAAAAAAGGAAAAAATGCATTGAAATTGCAATAGAATTTGGCACTGTTTGTTGATTACATTTTATTTTTTTTCAAATCAATGTGGTAGTCACAGTTAATAAAAAACAACCAAACTTAAAGAAAATGTGCCTTCCAAGATTCAGGTAAGTTTACATACACTCTAAAAGCATGACAGAAAACAAACTATGAAATCATTCCTGTTATTTGCTAGCTAGGTAGCTAGACTAATTATAGTAACTTTAAAATAAACCCCTGCTATCTAGGAATGTAAAAGATTACTTTTTTAACTTATACTTGAAAAAAAATATTAAACCCCTTAAAATTAAAAAAGAATAAACATCACAGATTTTCATACAGTTCTCCCATAATCTATGACAATGATGTCTGAAACAAGGCAGTTCAAGGCAAGGTTGGATGTGGCACTTGGTGCCATGGTCTAGCCTTGGGCACTGTGGTAAAGGGTTGGACTTGATGATCTGTGAGGTCTCTTCCAACCTTGGTGATACTGTGATACTGTGATACTGTGAAAAACTCTTACCTGGAGTATACACTGCATGATATTTCTTTTGAATGAGTGCTGCTGTTTAAATGATTAATTTTTGGTTTGGGCTTTTTTGACTGTTAGAGAACTTATTGTTCTGTTCACTATAGAGAGTAAGCTCTGATGGATCGCTGGGCATATACTAACAAATACTTCTAAAATAAAAATTGTTTGATGAAAATAATATCAAGTATTTCAACTAGACAAGTAGTCTTTATTTTTATTTTAACATCACAAAAGGAAAATGCAGACAAACCTGTGCAGATGATCCAATTTTTAAAGTTCATTTATTTAACGAAGGGAACTATCTGAAGCAATGTTTAAGGGAATGGTCTAATGATTACTACAAAATTAAGTAAGTTTAAGCAGGGAAAATAATAATTTGGAACTGACACTACAGCATATTATTTTGTTTCTGTAATGGAAAAGTTTCACTACCAGAAAGATGTGTTGAATATTCTATAAAGTCACTAAGTTTAGGGCAAATGACTTCAACCTTAAATTAATGTCTTGTTGCACTTCAGTTACAAATTATTAATTAAAGCTAGCTGTCAGAAATTTGAAGACAACTGACATTGCCTTCATTTGCGTTAATAAAAGAAACACATGAGCTACTGGATTCTGTCATCTTTTGTTTCAAAGGAAAATGCAATCTTTAGTAACTGGCAAAATAGACAAAATCTGCCCACAAATGTTTTGTTACCTGTTACTCCTCTGGTAGCCTATGGTTAGCCTTCATGGTGATCCAACATGCTCTTCTCCTAGGAAAAGTTTGAATCATAGAATCATAGAATCTGGAGGTTGGAAGAGACCTCCAAGATCATCCAGTCCAACCTATTCCCCAGCCCTAGCCAGTCAACTAGACCATGGCACTAAGTGCCTCAGCCAGGCTTTTATTGAACACCTCCAGGGATGGCGGCTCAACCACCTCCCTGGGAAGCCCATTCCAATGGCAAATCACTCTCCCTGTGAAGAGCTTCCTCCTAACATCCAGCCTATGCTTCCCCTGGCACAACTTGAAACTCTGTCCCCTTGTTCTATCCCTATAAAATCTGTTCTTTCCAAGCAGAAAAGTTTTGTCTTGTTTAGTTATTTATTTAATTTAAAAAAAAAAATGTTTTTCCAAATCATGCAATACCCAGAAAGTCTCAGCCTTAGTGATTTGAGCTCCTCATTTGGTTGGTGTGATTTTTTTCTGATTGCACACCACCATTTTCTTGGTTTTAATTACCATGACATAAAAATATTTTAACTTCAGCTATAATTCTGCTTTGAAACCGCTTTAGATTATCTTATTTCACATATATATATATATATATATGTGTATATACATATATATATTTATATATTATTATTATATATGTACTGTTATCTTATTTTACATATATATATATATGTATATATATATATATATATATATATAAAATGGCATACTAAAAAGATGTTTTACCATAAAGAAACAATATTCTGTTTCTTTAAGCATAACACTAAGATACGTATATATCTTATGTATTTTTGTCATTATAATAATTATTATACAACTATTATATATCGTGTATATCACATATTATGTTATTATATATTATATATTGCATACTATATATAATATGTAGTATTAATTCGTTGTATTATTGTATGTAAGATATATACAACATATATATAATATATGCTATTATACATTATATAATTATTGTGTGTATATATATATATGTATATGTATATGTACCTTAGAATTATGCTTAAAGAAACAGAACATTCTTTCTTTATGGTAAAACAGCTTTTTAATGTGCCATTCTTAAAATATATTAAATAATGCTATCATGTATATTACAGTATTTCCCAAAGGCAGTATTTCAGTTCAAAAGTTAGGATGATCATAACCTGGGTTTAAGTCCAATTTATTTTGTAAAACAATAACAGTAACAACAATAAATGGATCTTTCCTGGTTTTCTAAACTGATTCATAATGCATAAACTATGCACACATGGTCTGAATTTGAAGACTTTGTAAGGAGATGCAAAAATCCTTAGTGATTAGATGGAGAGAGAAAGTTTTGACAAATTCAGTGGACATACTTATTTCTTAAAGGAACATCTGTTGACACATTTAAAAGACATATGGGGGGGAAAAAGGGAAGAAAAACAATTGGAAAAAAACCTGTTAAAATGAAAACAAACCTCATTTTCTGTTAGGACAATGTTTTGTACATTAGTTTGGAACTTGACACATCCTTTTTCAACAACAGACTTTTTCTAGAGAAAAATATTTTACAGTTTTCATGTTCAAAATTCACATGGTAGCAATTTTGTTAATTAACAGTCATCTATTTTCTGGTTTAAATCTATAAATGTGGTTCTAATCTTTTCTTTCTCAGTGAGCTTAATTTAAGAAGATTAGTGGTATTCTTTTTACAGGAAATAAAAAATCACTGCAGTAAGTCATATTTTATTTTGCTAAGAGATCTAATTTCCTATAGATTGCTTCCTATAAATAGCTTCATAGAGTGCTGAACAATTGCTATTGGAAACCTGAATATACCCTGACTGTATCTAGACAAGGCAGATACTTTTCTTTCAGTATATTAAACACAAGGATACTGCAGAGTGACTCCTATCCCGTAGACAACCTGTTCATTGATATGATATAATAGGGTGCTTATGCTTAGTTTCCCAGAATGGCAGGAATATAATAGATGTGGTGAAGTGAGCCCACATGGAGTTTTATGCTAAGTTTTACCTGCATCATGTATAGTATTTTAGTCATGTAACAGTTTGTATGCAACACAGAAAGAATCTTTTACCTTCTGACCCTTTCAAGTAGTTTTGTATTAAAGAGTCTGTCTTATTTCAGGTTAAACCTATTTACACATCTGTAGATAATCTCTGCAATGCAGCTTTTCTTATACAGGTATAACCTGCATAGGATCTTACAAGGTAGATTGGAAGTTATTTACTTTTGAAGAAAGAATAGCATTCTACAGTGCACAGGAGTGGAATCAAATAGTGCCACGACTGAAACTGAAAGCACCTGCAGACCCACTGTGTTGCATCTGCACTTTGGTATTAATCATTCAGCTCCATAAACTGCTGATCTCTGTGTGTTTGGGTCCCTGTACCTTTCTACACCTAAGAGCACGAAGCAAGCATTATTCCAGTTTTAGAAGAGAGGTTTTTTTTTGACATCTGAAGTACTATTTTGTCCTCAGCTTGCTGCTTAACGTTAAATGCTAATCTTTCCCTGCTGCCAGCAAAGGGTATGATGAAGGAGCACTTGTTTTCATATTAGGCAATAGTCCCAGCTAAAGGGGCAACATTTTGGAGTATTTTATAAATAATTTATGAACCTCTCAAAAAGCTGTTTGTGGGAGATATTCACCTTTTCTCAGTCTGCACTCTAAAACTCATTCATCATAACTGAGATGGAGGCATGCTGTCCTGCCTTAAGACAGGGAAGCTTTTTCCTTTTTTCTTAAAATCTAATCAGTGCTCAGATGAGAATGCCCTGAAGCTGGCCACAGACCCCTCACAGCTGCTGAAGTAGCAAACCACTTCTAAAGCGAACCTTTGCTATCAGCAGAATAGAGTAAGACTGATACCCTACACTTACAGCTCAGCTTCAGAGACTAGTAAGAAAGAAAGTTTCTACCCTAGTATTTCTTTTAAATCAAAGGAGATAAACCTCCTGCTGACATTTTGAAATCAGGCACCTAATTCCCATTGTCTATTTTGAAAAATAGACAATGCTTATACGTCTCTGTGAATGCACTGTCAGGAAATTTTATTTCAAGCATTTTGTAATTAGGAACTTGGCTTGCTGAGATAGTTTGAGGCACTTTTCCTGATATCTCTATCACAAATTACATCAGGAATTAGCTACGACATACTAGCTTTGTCACACAGGCTTGAAAAATATTGAAAATAGAAGAGAAAGTGTATATTGAAGGTATTTACCATTTCAGCTTTGATGTTGATTTGCATGGTCAGCGCAATGATCCGCAGCAATATCTCTATCCTGTTTCATCTGTCGTTTGTCAGGTTCTTTAGAATAGCTCTAGTGCCTGCTAAAGATAATATGAAACACTAGTACTGCAGTTTACCTGCAGTCAATACAATGTCTTTGGGGAAAGGAAAGTTGCAAAAGTATAAAAGAAATGATCATTCCAGACTAAACACTTGTTCTGGTTGGATGCATGATGTAATAAGGATCGACTTGGATATTTGGGTTTTTCTTTTCCACCCACAAATATATATTTTAAAAATGATAAAGCATAATTAAAAACATCTACCATGAAATGAAATTCATAGGATCA
The DNA here is from genome assembly GCF_015220805.1 of Pogoniulus pusillus. NCBI lineage: Eukaryota > Metazoa > Chordata > Aves > Piciformes > Lybiidae > Pogoniulus > Pogoniulus pusillus. The sequence continues at coordinate 28,114,176 of NC_087272.1, read as the reverse complement.
TGGAATAGTTCGGATTGGAAAGATGATCAAGTCCAACAGTTAACCCAGCACTGCCAAGTCCACAACTAAACCATATCTCTAAGTGCCACATCTAACACATCTTTTAAATACTTCCATGGATGATGAGTCCAACACCTCCCTGGGCAGTCAGTTCCAATTCCTGACAGCCCTTTCAGTGAAGAATTTTTTTCTAATGTCCAATCTAAACTTCCCCTGGTGTAACCTGAGACTATTTTCTCTTGTCCTATTGCTTGTTACTTGGGAGAAGAGACTGGTAGCTACCTAACAACAACCTCCTTTCAGTCTGAAGTCTGAGTGTGCATTCAATCTCCTCACCCAGATCATCAATAAAGATGTTAAACGAAACTGGACCAAATACTGAGCCATTGAGTATATCACTTATGACTGGCTGATAGGTGGACTTCATTTACCACAGATATTTTGGCCCAGCCAGCCGTTTTTTTTCCCCAGTGAAGAGTTTGCTTATCCAACCCATGAGCATAACAGGAGAATACTACAATAAAGGCTTTGCTAAAATCCAGGTGGACAATATCCACAGCTTTTTTCTCTTCCATTAAGAGAGTCACCTTGTCAAGATGTTTATATAGATCTAAAGAGAAAAAGGCTCTTTATTGAAAGACAAGTGATGCTAGGCAAAATGTAGCAATCAAATTGTTCTAAATATGGCAAACTGAACGGATACTTCTTTGTCACTATACTAACAAGGTGAATATTGCATTTGTAGATATAAATATTTTCTTACATGAGGCTTAACATGCTAAAATCTATGATAAAGGGAATAGAAATCAAATTAAATTGATGATTCACTCTTGTTTTATCAAAGTAGCAATCATGACACATTTTTTTGGAGTTTTGTATAGGTTTAATAACACTGTCATGATGATAATACAGTGTTTTACATGTCAGTTGAAATATCCAGGTTACACAGGTACTCTTAATTATTCTCAGTTCAGATGTTGAGATAAATTCAATTTGATAATGAAGCCAGCAAAAGGCTATGATATTATTTAATCTTTCAGTTCTTCATGCAAAGACCTTCAAACAAAATCCTTTTACAACACCAAACTGTCAACTGTGACATCTAAAGCAGTTTTGTTTTGATTTTTTCCCTGATTTCAGCATTTCAAAAGCAAGTCTTATTTTATGCATGTTTTAAAACTGACATAAATAACTTTGATCAGATTACTCATTTTGTAAGATTCAAGAGGAGAACTGAACTGAACTATTCCTGTCCTAGTCAGGACAAGCTTTCAGCAGATGTTCACACTAGGGCACACACTGAATTGGAAGTGGATTTTACTCCTAAGAAATTAAAAGTAAGCACAATCTTCCCGTTTCAGTTTTAATCAGCTACTCCTGTGTTCCAGTCCAGCCAATTTTACAGCTGTAAAATGTTTTTAAAAAGACTTGTTAAATACACCTGAGCTTCAGCAGAATCATACCTCCTCCTAGGATCCAGTTAGAGCTTTTATAGTGAGAATGTGAGGACTTGGTCAAGGCAAGGGGGTTTTCATCTGCAAAGATGCAGGGCTCCAAGTACTTGTGATGCCTTGTGTAAAAGAAGTAGAGATACAGTGTCAGAGCAGGCTGTATATGTAGTTAAGGAGGGGTAAAGATGTCTATATGTGCACTTGTGACCTGCATGCTTGGTAAGGTCACAATTTCAGGCTGATCTGCCTCACTTTTAAGTTTTGATTAGGTGCCTTAGTTGTAATCACCAGCGTCCTGCTTTGGATGATTTCCATATGCAAACACAAGTCTTTGAAGCTGTGGTATCTTAACACGAAAGATTTAATTGTTTCCCTTTGAACAAGGAAACATACTTACTTGATATAAATAACATAAACAATATGGCTCAGACCACAAAAGAGAGTGGCAGCTGTGCAATTAGTAGCCATATAACAATGAATGTCTATTAGAAGCTGGAAATCATGCATATGCAACTGGTTCTAATCTACATATACTGCAGTAATTAACAAGAGTCCCATGTTAGAGTAATAAATGCAACAAAGTTTCAACTAGGAGAGTGAAAATTTAAGACTTCTTGAGTGTCATTTGTTTTGAAAAGTGACCACTGTCATGACTCTGCTGATGAGTATTCAACACATTATTTGAATATGTTCAGATTTATAGGACTCATTCTACTACAGTTAATTTTTAGTGCATGTGTGAAAAATATGGTATTTAATCTCATCATGCTTCTATTATCAGAAGAACCAAAGGCTGCCCTCTCTGATGGATTGTATTGCCACAAACCAGGCCACTAGATTACCTAATTGTTCCTTTTATAAACACTAAATCTTCAAAATTGCACAGGTATCAATCACGACAGATCAGGTGGTTGAAAATGTATCAAATGAAGAAAACGAAAATGCATTACAATTATTTCATAAAGGTAGAACAAATTAAAAGGGGAGGGGGAAATATTTTTTTTAATGATAGGTTGTACACTGGGGTAGATTGTGTGTTCCTCAGAATATTATTTATTTGTAAACTATTGTTCTTCCATCTCTGATGCACAAAAGAAGAATTAAACTATGCACGAGGGACACCACATTGCTACTGCTCAGATTTTTGCTTAGATTGAATGTCACCTTTTGCATTCTGGTAAGGTAAAAAGTGCTAAGATAATTGCAATAAGAATTCAAATAAAGATCAGTCTTGCCAAAATACAGCCCTAAAGGAACAGTCATCATATGCATTAGAATAAAATTAGCAAGTTTAATGATGACTACTGCTTACCCTTGTGACACAGGAGTCATAACAAATGCCAGAGAAAAGATAAAGCTACGACTTTCAATATCATGCCTCAAAAAAAAACAAAAAAACAAAAAAACAAAACAACAAAAGAGGAATGGGAAGATTTTAGAATGAAAATGCAATAACAAATCTAATTTCCTAGACCAATGATTTTTTTTACATTTGTTAGGACTGAAAATGTCTTCCCTTGCTGAGAGATTTCAAATAAGTGTAGTGTTAAAGGAATTAACTGGAGAGAAGCAACATGTAAAGATTTCTTTGAATTTATCTATGTACAGAACCCTTTCTATTTTGGCCTGGATATTTTCATTTTAGAATCTGTTAATGCATATGTTCTTGCATGAACTGTTCCCTTATGTGAAACCTTTGTGTTTCTGTTGATGATCTTTCTGAATTGAAAAACTGGCATGACATAGGTTGTATGAGCACTTGCTTAACTGCAGGGTTCATGTACAAGAAATAAATTCTGGTTTGGGTTTTGGTTTTCTATCACAGTCCGGGACAGATGTGATCTGAGTTAGATTTAGGTAATTCCTACCCTACAATTACTGTGAGTGCTAGCATATTTTAAGCATTGCTGCTGCTACCAGTGAGGAAATAAAGTATATGTTATACTGCAATTTAAGTATATGTTTTACTGAAATGGACAACACCCCCAGAAATTGGTGATTTTTAACATAACTTTTAAAGCTAGCTTCTCATCAGATACCTGCATTACTTTCTAACTTTTCAGCACAAACAATAAGCTTCTGCAGAAGTTCTAAATTCTCAGGCTTATATTTTAAGTAACTCTCTGATCAGAGCAACATCTATCAAGGCCTGCATTCATTGACTGAGTGTCTGAAAGCATGTCTTTTCCATCTGACCACACACACACTTGTACTTTAGAGAAGTGCTTTCAAGACAAAATATTTGTCAGGAGGATTTGTTTTTCTTTTTCCTGCCCCTGAGCTAAACATTCTTAGAAGTTCTTGCAAAAATGTGAGCACTCTGACCTCATCCTAAACAGCTTCAAATACAAATGACCGAGACTACAGACTTTCTCAATCAGAAAACAGGTAAAATTGCTGCAAAAACTCCCACTGCACTTTCAGCAATACAACTGAAGAGAAAACAACACATTGCAGAGATGTTAAATGCACTTTGCAAAATTTTTTATTTATACAATTCGATAGTCTAGAGATAATGTAGAGTTTTTACTTCTGTAACTAACCTATTGACATCACACAAGAAAGTATACAAGCAATACATCTCTCTTACCAGTTAGCTATTTCAATAATTCTGAATATTAATGTCATTGTTTTAGATGCTTCACTGCAATAGTTTTCAGATTAAAGGAAGAAAAAATAAAAGATAATCGGATGAGCAGATGAAATCCTTCTTTCTGTCCCTCCCATTAGCTGCCCCACAGCTTTAGTTTTTAATGAAGCTTTCATTTTAACGTCATAAGAGCATATTTAAGAGAAATAAAACCTGTTTCTTAGTAAGCCTATACCATACACACAGGTCTGAAGCATCCTTAGTATGGGAGTGTCTGAAGTCTTCCTATCACCTCAATGCATTCAAAGGTTTTAGGCCGATCAGAGAACTCTCAGTCATAACATACTTAAATTTTGATTTTCATACCTCATCATCAAGAAGCCAGTAAAATCAGAGAAAATTTGGCTAATTAAGCCATATTTTCCCATGCATTTTTTTGCAGATTTTTTTTAAGGCTGTCACTCTACATTTAAATGTTGCATGATTCTGAAACAACACTGCTGAGGAACAGGAATATTCAGCTGCTGAATGCTTTGACTCATTTCTAGATTGCTAGATATACTGCTGTCTCCTGACTGTGGGTTAACTTAGAATCATAGAATTCTTGTTAGTGCAGACATCTGCTCCTCAGTTTTTGCCCAGTACTCTGGGTATCTCTTCCAGGGGACACCTGGGTTTATGCTTTCAGATATGGTAAAAATGGTATTTTTACTTCTCTAAGGCCAGAAATCAAGCACACGAAACTCTAACGACAGGCAAAGGTAAGAAAAGACATTAATGCTTTTGTTGACTCCCCTGTCCTATGAAATGGATGTATCATTTCTGAACTGACTGGTTATGTTGGATTGAAATAAAGATGCCATTTATGATATGTGTATACTTTCAGATAGCCTTATTGCATAAAGGTTAAGTGAATAAAGTTATGTGATGACATGCACTCTTATTGGCAGTTGTTAATTGACTACTTCAAAAGGAATTGCAGCAGTAAGTTTCCAAAATTGTTCTGTATGCTGCTATCAAAACTACTCGCCCTTAACTAATAGAAGAGCTGAACAGAATGGTTCTCAATGATTTGTTTTTCCATGTGGACTGCAATTTACTAAATAGTGCTCTCACAGGGATCTCCTGTTCTCTTGTTAATAACATTTCTCTAAATTGCTTGCAAAACCTGCTTACGTAGGAGAAAACAAAACAAAACAAAACCAAAAATCCAAAACCTGGAGAGCAATTTTATGCTCATTTCTTTTTGTTGGTGCTAAGTCCCATGTGAAAAAAAAAACACCAAGACCTCAGAGAAATTAACCTCTTAGATCAGCTTTACAAGCAAAATGTTGCACCTAAAGAGGCAGAAACATGCTGAGCTGAGTGGTCTTTGCAGCTTGAAAATGATGGTACTGTTGCTATGGGTTCAGTTTATTTTAAGTCCATAATATTTTCTTAATCATAAATATTAAAATAATATTTGATCAACTTTGAAAATAAACTATGAAACAATCATTAATAGTGTGTGACAAAGTACCTTTGTTGGTTCCCCCCTGCCCCTTGTTTTGAAGTCTTCATCATAAGTTTGAGCATCCTGTTGAAACTCTCATGCCTGCATTTTAATGGTGGTGCTGGAGTCAGCCCATTGGTCATGCTGATATATTTTTACTTCCCTGAAACACCAATCAGAGAAATGTCAGAGTGCAGGGATGTTTTGAAAGTGGCATATTAGGAGGTGTCTGTATCAACAGTCTATGTCTAGGGAGATTAGGAGTTACTATGAGCTATTCTTCGTACTTGGCAATCTCCCATTTCAGATACCCACTCACTAGCACTGTGTGGGGAAAAGAGGTGACTAAGATTCATCTGCCCCTTTACCACCATTCCCACAGTTACAGGGGGCAGATTGGATTGCAACACACAGCATATTTGGCCTGTGATGTATCCCTGATAAGTTCTGGTTTTGGTGGAAACACTGTGACATGGTTCAGCTGCAAGAACTAAAAATGCAAAGTTTGATTTTAAGCCCATTTCCAAACTTCATCCTAGCTTTGTCAAGTGTGTTGTTCAATTCCTTTAGCTGGGAAAATAAAACTCAAGCTGCCTCTAAAAACAGCTGACTATGTGGTGAGGAAGGAATGACTAAAATGTAAGGGAAGAGGGGAAGTTTCTACTTGAAAAATCTGAAACATTTAAATATTACAAAGAAGGCAACAAAAAGATGATAAAAGAACCCATGAAACAGTTCAAAAATTATTAAATGACAGCTCCCAACTCTCCAAGAATCAGTCATTAGTGAGTAGTTAACCACCAAATACATCTCTCTATATATCTATTATATATATATATATGTATAAACATAACATATCTTATAAGTTTGTGCTCTGAACAACAGCATATCATGTAAATCAAACCTAAAGGTTTCTCCAATATAAAGCTCTGAAAATCTCAGCAAAGCTGAGATGTTCAACTTAGAAGGTCAGATGACTGGTTTATAATATTAGCAGATTCGTTTCTGGTTTTGCTCTTCATATTATGAACAAAGAACTTGTGACTGAAGAGTCAGAATAGATTTGAAACACTACTTTATATTTATTTAAACAAGCCTTACCCAGTTGCCATTGAATATGTTTAAGCCTAATTTCCAAGCATGTAGTTAGAATTTCCTTTGAAAGAATACTTTTTAGGATGTTTCTGATTCTCTTACTAAGGTGTTCTGCAGGGAAAAAAAAGAAGGCCTGAATAAACACAGTGCAAAATTTATGTAATTTTAAAAACTCAGTAAGATGTTTCTAAGGCATCTGCAGGTTTTGGAGTGGTTTAGTGAGGGCAGGGATGGAAGGAGTCTGTTTTGAGTTTCATTTCGCGTTGTTGGTTTATTAGGGTTTTGGTGTGTTTGTTATTTTTTTTACCCAACAAAAGAGATGAAGAAAAACATTCCAGGATGGTTTATATTACAAAAATATGCTATTAATTTGGAAATTGGCAATAGATTAATATACAATTGAGCACTACCACAATGAGATTAATAAAGTTAGCTTATGAGGGAAGTCAAGCCTGTGATTCATTGAGAGTAATAAGAGGTAATTTTTGTGGACTGAAAGACATTCTGCTTCACTTGAAATTACAGCAAATGAAATACTATTTTTTCCTACTCTTTGCAAGAGGACAGGCCAAACTGGGCCCTGATTTGGCCTAACAGATTGCATTTTTCCAGGACTAGGTCATAGAATCATAAAATCGACCAGGTTGGAAGAGACCTCCAAGATCATCCAGTCCAACCTAGCAGCCAGCCCTAGCCAGTCAACTAGACCATGGCACTAAGTGCCTCATCCACTCTTTTCTTAAACACCTCCAGGGCTGGTAACTCCACCACCTCCCTGGGCAGCCCATTCCAATGGCAATCACTCTGGCAACAACTTCCTCCTAACATCCAGCCTAGACCTCTTCCAGCATAACCTGAGACTGTGTCCCCTTCTTCTGTTGCTGGTTGCCTGGGAGATGAGATCAACCCTCACCTGGCTACAGCCTCCCTTTATGTAGTTGTAGACAGCAATGAGGTCAGCCCTGAGCCTCCTCTTCTCCAGGCTAAACACCCCCAGCTCCCTCAGCCTCTCCTCATAGGGCTTGTGTCCCAGGCCCCTCACCAGCATTGTCACCCTTCTCTGGACACCTTCCAGCACACCTTAAGACTTTAGAAATAAACTCACCATTGTTCTGCAAGATCATGAAACTATAATAATAAATGCTATTTAACTGAAGCAATAATGGTACCTTATACACAAAAGTCATGCAATTTTTAAAAGTAGAGATGTACAACTTGCATTAGCATCATAAATTTGTTGTGAGTTAAGCTTCTATATTTAGCTTCAGTAATGCTTTGCTTTTTCAGAACTGAAACCAGGATTACATACAGTCATGAACCTAAAATATAAAATAATGAAGTAGACTCAGATAAATCATTCCAGGCTTTTGGCTGCCTGCACTACTCTAGTGTTTTCTTTTTTAGCAACAAATATCCTTCACTTATATATGGCTACACTGTGCAATTTTATAGCAGTGTCTTTGGCAATTAGTGCTCTGGTTTAGCTTTAATCTTACCTAGGGTCATATTATTTATTTTTTAATTAAAAAAAAAAAAAGAGAAGCAAAAGCATACTTTCAGTATGTTACAAAATCTAGAAAGGAACAAAATGGGGAAAAATAAATCTCCCAAAGGCATAATTTCCAGAGTACATTTATAGTTCATATTTAAAGGAAACATCATATGGCAAAATCTAATTCAATAGTATCACAGTATCACAGTATCATCAGGGTTGGAAGAGACCTCACAGATCATCAAGTCCAACCCTTTACCACAGAGCTCAAGGCTAGACCATGGCACCAAGTGCCACGTCCAATCCTGCCTTGAACAGCTCCAGGGACAGCGACTCCACCACCTCCCCAGGCAGCCCATTCCAGTGTCCAATGACTCTCTCAGTGAAGAACTTTCTCCTCACCTCGAGCCTAAATTTCCCCTGGCGCAGCCTGAGGCTGTGTCCTCTCGTCCTGGCGCTGGCCACCTGAGAGAAGAGAGCAACCTCCTCCTGGCCACAACCACCCTTCAGGTAGTTGTAGACTAGGATGAAAAATAATTGTGAAGTTGAACAACATATTAGGAGAAATCACAAAGGATGACAGGTTCAAAAGAAGTGATGTCTTCATAGCCTTCTGCAAGGATACAGAGCAAGATAACTCATTTGCTGACTGTCACTGTCACAGAGGAGTATCTCTTAAAGTTGAAAGAGAGCTTAAGACGTAAAGATTAAGATGGAACTCCTCTAATTTAACAATATCTTCCTCTTCACACATGCATGATTCATGTTCCTAATTAAAGTCAATTAAAGCTGAACTGAGTACTATACAGCAATTAATTTACTGGAGGCACTGCAAATGGTGTTATATCTGTGTGCACATAAGGACATGCCTACTGTTGATGAATAATACCATGCTGTCATTGTCAGCATTTCCTGTCCTAAGTGTATTTACAGGAGCAACACATCAGATTCATTTTACAATCACACTGGAATACATCTTGTGCAAGATAATTATTAGCTTGAATTATTTTTTCTTTAGCATGAAGTGCATGTCTACAACTACCTGAGGGGTGGTTGTGGCCAGGAGGAGGTTGCTCTCTTCTCTCAGGTGGCTAGCGCCAGAACGAGAGGACACAGCCTCAGGCTGCACCAGGGGAGATTTAGGCTTGAGGTGAGGAGAAAGTTCTTCACTGAGGGGGTCATTGGACACTGGAATGGGCTGCCTGGGGAGGTGGTGGAGTCGCCGTCCCTGGGGCACTTCAAGGCAAGGTTGGACGTGGCACTTGGTGCCATGGTCTAGCCTTGAGCTCTGTGGTAAAGGGTTGGACCTGATGATCTGTGAGGTCTCTTCCAACCCTGATGATACTGTGATACTGTGATACTGTGATAAAGATTTTAAGGCCTCTGAATCTGTACTATTTGCACTGATCTGCAGCTTGGATACCATACCTTTTAACCTCACTGAACTTTCATTCTCAGGAAGTGCTTAGAAGGCAATTAAACAGAGGGTGAAGGCTCTCTTTTCACAAGCAGTCACATGGAGAAGAAAAGAAACAACAGGTACAAGTTTCACTCGAAGAGATTTTAGCTTAAGATAAGAAAGATTTTTTTT